>NC_139023.1:1511126-2098135 GCF_964662115.1 Mustela nivalis
TTCCAAGAATGCCCTGGAGGACAAGAGCTATGCTTAGCTCCGATTTGTGTCTGCCTGAGGAGTGTGCGTTGGGCCTAGACACTTGCATTAGAAGAGAAAAATGGTCAAAACCAGCAGAACGTTCTTTGTGGTCGCAGAATGACACTGACTCTCTGGTCAAGGCAGAATCACTCTTCTCGTTCAGTATGTTACAGGATCCTTGTTGGTGTCTTTTACTCTGGGCAGGGGGAAGCTGTATTTCTCTTCTGCCCTTTGGGTTATCTGAGTAGAAGACTGACGTCCCCACCACATAAACTCATAGAGTTTGTGACTGTATCTTCACATTTAGTTCCCAGTTTCCCTCATCATAGATTTTTTCTTGTGAGTTTATTTTTCAGTATCTTGCCTAGATATTTACAGTTGCTTCCTGCTTCCTGGTTTCAGGCCACAGGGGCGATCCCGGCTTGAAACAGACAGGAGCACCGAGAATACAAGATCCATCTCTTATCTTACTAATTACCACCCGTTACTGCTGACAAAAGCTTCAGGTCTTAAAGAGAAAACAAACAACTTCCCTGAAAAGCTGAGGTAAGGTGTGGGTGTAATTTCACTT
Organism: Mustela nivalis; assembly: GCF_964662115.1. Classification (NCBI taxonomy): domain Eukaryota; kingdom Metazoa; phylum Chordata; class Mammalia; order Carnivora; family Mustelidae; genus Mustela; species Mustela nivalis. Next base: position 1,511,719 of record NC_139023.1, read on the forward strand.
GGCCGAGTGCGCTGTCACAGGCGTCCTCAGTGCTGACGCCGGTCAATCTAACTTAAACAGCAGCGGAGGTAGAAAGTTGCCTCTGGCCTTAAGTCTCACAGCTGGTAAATTGAGCCTCAGTGTCCCCATCTGTAAAATTGGGCTAATAAGAGTTCCTTTATTGTGTTTGAAGATCAAATGAGATAGTGAACGGGAAAGGCTTTGTAAGCTGTAACGTGCTGTGAGAGCTTTAGCTGTGATGACGGTGAGTGATTCGGGGAAGTCGGTCTCTACACTGTCAATAGTAAGTTGCCCTCTCTTTGGTTCTCTTTAGATGAATGAGCTTGTTTATAGGCATCACAACGAGAACACCCCCCACCCACCCCCACCCACAATTCTCTGTGTATTTCTTCCTGAGAATTGCCAAAAGATTGGTTTTAAAAATGACTGTGTAGAATTTTGAGAGAGGTTGGCCGACTATGGCCCACAGATGAAATCTGGCCAGCTGCCTGTTTTATAAATAAAGTTTTATTGGAACATGGTCTGCCCATTTATTTACAAATTGGCCATGGCTTTTTTCAAGCTACAGCAGCAGAGCTGGTTTCTTGTGATAGACCATATGGCCCAAGAAGCCTAAAATATTCACTCTCTGGCCCTTCACAGAACATGTTTGGTGACACCTGAATTAGATCAAAGGACTTGGCAAAATAAAAGAAATTTTAATATTTTAGTATAAACATATCCTTTAATGTCCCCAGTGGCTCATTGAAACAGACATTTAGGTTTCCTTTAAGTCAAGCAGGTCCTGGGTTCCAAGTCTGTCTATGTACCTTCCTATCAAATGTTTCTGCCCCTCTTATTACTGATCAACACACGAACTCACATAAATACAGTAAAGGACAATTCAGTATTAGATAAATGTTGTTATTTCAGCTTCTCTTTTGCTAGAGCAATTAATTTCATGTGGAAAGTCCTTGTGTTTAACCATCAGTCTCTTTTCTTTGGTAGAAAAGAATGATAGTGGCTGAATACATTTTTGTAAAGATTCAGTAAAAAATTGTTTCTGGTAGAAGAGCTAAAGTTGCAAAAGCAAAATTTTGCCCTCAGAAAGGAAAAAGTAGGGGCACCTGGGTGGCTCAGTGGGTTAAGCCTCTGCCTGCAGCTCAGGTCATGGTCTCAGGGTCCTGGGATCGAGCCCCACATCGGGCTCTCTGCTCAGCAGGGAGCCTGCTTCCCTCTCTCTCTCTCTCTGCCTGCCTCTCTGCCTACTTGTGATCTCTGTCTGTCAAATACATAAAATCTTAAAAAAAAAAAAAAAGGAAAAAGTAAAAGAAATGAAACACAACTTGAGTGCCCTTGCTATGGTTTAAAAGTGATTTTATGCCAGAATCTAGTTGAATTTCTCGTTCTCTCCTGGTCAGCGGAAGTTCCCTTCCTTCGTGTCTGCATTCTTCCTCCAGGGATGAAGGTGTCAGAGAAGGTGGAAACTTCCGGCAGTCGGGGGCTGTGTAAGAGGGACAGACTCACTTGGAGATGTGCTTGATGTTTGTTTTTGTTTTTGGTGAGAAGACCTTGTGTGAATGATTTCCTTTCCCCTATTTCCGTAATTCACAAATAGTGCCTGAGGAATGTCAAAATGAAAGTGCTGTGAGATACACTGCGAGTGATGGAACCTCGCTAACTTTCAGCGTTCAGTTTCAAGGCCATTTAAAACTGGAGCAGAAGGTCTGGGGGTTGTCTGCCTACATAATGCAGAAGCTGGATGGGTGCTTATTGAAAGGGTGTGTTTTCTGACATTTAGAGGTGCGGTTTTGGTGATTACAAAGTGGCTTTTGCTTTAAGAAAGAGTCAAGAACCAAGCTCATGGGGAAAAAATAGGCTGTGTGTTCTGTATGTCTATTGATGGAGATGAGCACACGTGCACAGGTATGATTTATGGGTAAACATGCCACTGCGTATTGATGGAGTGCTACCTTTGTTGGAAGGACTAGATGCCCTGATGAAAATTTCTGCAAGAGTCCTCTTTCCCAACCCCCCCATTTAAATACACAAACAATGCCACTCGGTGTTGTTTCAGTATGGAAATGGAATGAGTATTGTTTCTACTTGTACTGTTCCTTATTTTCTCCCGAAAAATAGAAAAGCTCGACAAGCTGATGACTAAACCTGAGAATATAGACACAAGCATGAGAAGGTTAGGGCATGGGGGAAAGGGCTCATTGTACCTCTCTTCCTAGAGCAAGACTTGGTGACAACTCCTCTCACAGAAAAGAAACCATTAAGTCTTCCAGGATTAGAATTCACGGGAACGTGCGTTTGCGGAATGGACTGCCTTCATTCCGGAGACCGGGTGGGTTTGCTCGTTACACTTCGCCGCGTGGATTACTGGCAGACCAGAGTTTACCGCGGGGGGAGTGTTATACTTGGAAAGGTGTATTGTGATGTGTGTGCGTATGTGTTAAGATACATACACATGTGTGTGTGCACGTGCATGTATTATAGCACACGCATGTGTGTTCACATACGTGCTGCAGAATTACCTGAAATAGAAGAACCCCTGAAAAACAAGCAACTCGGATGTGCATCACCGTTGGTGTAATCATTTTCTCGTTTCCAAGTGTCGAGGCTGATCGAAGGTATAGGAGTTTTGTTCCGTTCTATAAGCGTCTCTGCATTTGAAAACACTCACATTATTAAAAATAGTATTTGTTGGCTATAACGGCAGCTGGCAGCCTGTTTAGCTATTCAGAATAATAAGGGAATTTTAAAATCTAAAATTTGTGTGGCTTTTGTTCTACTGTTACTAGTGAAGTCAGGTGGCACCTGGTACCGTCCCCAGCCCGTCAGTCAGTGCCCACACCGCCACCTGCAGAGGGGGGCCCGGCCGGGATGCTGTCCGCGGCCGTGAGCCCCTCACACTCTTCAGCAGCACAGGGCAATGGCACTTTCACGTCCTGACAAGGCCCGCAGCGGACCCGCTCCAGCAGCCTGGAGTTTAATAACTGAAAACATCGGGGCTTCTAGTTCAGGATTCAAATTCGAGTGCCGTCAAATTCCACGATCCCGAAAGCCCAGATGTCACCCCCTCACAAGCGAAGGGATCAGGAACGTCCAGCGGGAAGCAGGTGTCTGTGCTATCAGCTGTAGGATCCGATTTCTACATCTGACGCAGATGGGGGTCTTCCGTAGGTGTGTAGCTTTCCGCAGTATGGAGACACTTACTTGAACTAGTGCCGCGAGACAAGTCGGGGGAAGTATCACTAGCACCTCTAACGTCGAGGCTTGGGATTTAGATTACGCTGGGCTTAGCCCTCTCTGGGCTCATCCCGGGAATCGATATTGTCAGACAGAGTAACCCCAAATCCATTCACATTAGATAAAAGGAGGGAATCATTGTTGGAGAGCAATCAAACCGCGATGGACTGCACTGGAGGGGGTACCAGAGCACCCCCTCCCCCAGGGCAGCACGTTTCCGTGCCAGGAGAGATCTGCTCAGCCCGATTTCTTCTGCCGGGGGACGTGAGAGCGAGCCGGCGGGTGCGGGCTTCTCCAGCTGTGCGGGATGCTGGCAAAGAGGCTCACTTCTCTCCGCCTCGTCCCGAGTACTAGGTCAGGTGCTGGCGTGACCGCGGGACGCGCCGGCCCGCCAACAGTGGCCCGTTGGACTCTCCGGGGGCATTAAAGGGCTCTGCGGCCTGCTCAGTGCACCGTGGACTCCATCAAGAAGCCCTTGCGTGAGCTGCTGGGCATACCTGACCCACAGGTCTCTCCGACCGGCCCAGATCTCTCCGCAGCCCTCGTGTGCCCGTTCACACAGCCCCTCACCCTGGGCTGCCCTTCTGTTCTGTGCACACTCCTGGCGGTGGGGAGCCGAGCTGCAGCGGCCGGCTCACGAGCACGCACGGACGTGGACGGCCAACGGGTGTGTGAAAACGTCGCTCATCACCGAGGAAATGCAGATCAAAACCCCAGTGGGCCCTCTATCACCTGACCCCTGTTAGAATGGCTATAATCAAAAGAGATAAAAGAGAAGTGTTGGCAGGGATGTGGAGAGAGGAAACCTTTGTGTGTTGTTGCCGGGGATGTAAATTAGTACCCACTATGGGAAACAGCATGGAGGTTTCTCAGAAATTAAAACTAGAACTATTACGGGATCCAGCATCATACTTCTGGATATTTATCTGAGGGACGTGGAATCAGGATGTTGAAGACGTAACCACAGCCCCATGTTCATTCCAGCACCTTCTTTACCATATTCAAGATACGGAAACAGCCGAAGAATTCACTGACGGATGAATGGATAGAGAACCTGCGGCGTATGTAGTGATGGCGTATTGCTTAGCCGTGGGAAAGAAGGAAACCGTACCACTGCAACATCGGTGCATTCGGAGGGCATCATACACTTGTACGACGAAGATGAATACCGTTTGGTAGCACTTACCTGTGGAGTCCAAGAAAGCCAGACACAGAAATGCAGAGTAGGATGATGGTTGTCAGAGCTGGAGGTGGGTGAGATGGGGAGAGGTTGGTCAGAGTGCGGCCCTCCCGCGGTAAGATGGTAAGTCCCGGGGTCTCACGTACACCGTGATAGTTAATAACACTGCAGTGTGTACTTGAAAGTTGTTGATAGAGTAGATCTTAAACGGGCTCACCACTAAAACGACTGTAATCATGTGAGAGGATGGTTTTGTTAGCTCACCCTCCTATGGTAGCCATTGGACACCTTAAAATTAGACAATATCAGACATCAATTGTATTTCAGTAAAGCTGGAAAAAAAGTCAGAAGAAGTTAGTCATGAACATCGAGGTTGTATCTTACCACACACATTCATTACTCTGGGGAAGGGAAGAGACCCCCAACTATAGTATAGTTAATCCCAGTGGGAGATTGGGTTTTAGGACCAAGAGTGATATCATCAGGGGATTAACATTACTTTAGAGCTTGGTGTTGGTCAGAGACTGGAGTCTGTTTCTCTTCCGGGAAATGATTCAAATTTTATAGACACTGGGTCCTTTCCTGAATGGAACTTTGTAATCAGCCCTTTGCATGGCAGTTCAACTAAGAAGATGCCCAGAGTTCTAGGTGAATTTTGTTTCTTTTACAGAATTGTTTCGAAGCTCATTCTAACTAGGAAGCTCTGATCCAGGACAAATTCCTTCCAGTTGTTTTTTCAGGTGTGATGTCCTCTAAATGGACTCAAAGTGTAGTTGAGACAGTAAATGATAGAATATTAAAGCTATAGAATCATGGCTTTTCTACATCTACTTCCCAAATGTTATTGTATCTTCCCTCTTAAAAAATGTATGTTTGAGTTTGTTGGTCCAGTGTTTTACAGGAAGAAACACGTGGGTTTCAGGCTTAACTTTGTTACTAAGAGAAGCAGAAAAGTACAGAAATTATGATTACAATAGTTTGGGGGTCAGGGAATCTTGAGGTTTAATTCTGACTTTGCTGCATGACCTTTTCTTTACCTTTCTGAGTCTTGACTACTGAACATCAGAAATATTTTCTACATAGTGTTACTGCAAATGCTTATGAGGTAATATTGGTAAAGGACTCATCCCAGAATCAGGTGCAGAGCAAATGTCTATGAATGTGTGTTTGTTTAAATTGTTACTTTTAACTGTTATTGTACATGTTTACTATTATACAGAAAAAAAAAATCAAATTCTCTGTAAGATTGTGTGGCTTCTTTATTGATTTCTGATTCTGTGTATTTATTTATGGACCAAACTATGTGAACCTGATTTTTCTCTTGATAAGTAAAGTGATTGTTTTAAGTGTTGCTTGAAACTCATCTGCATTTACCCTGAAATTATAAAGATATTGTCCGTTGTTATATCACCGAGTGATCCCTGCTCCCTCCTTACATGGGAATTTTCTATCCGAGTTTGGTTCTAGGAAAAGCTTTATCTCCCTTGGGAAAGTGGTGTGCTTCCTCTTCTCAGATCAGAATGATTTATGTGACTTATCACCTTTTCCTCTTAGTCTTGTTTGTCAGGAAGATTTATAGTTCTTTTCACTCAATCAAACCACTTGACTTCTTGTGATAATTTGAATATTTGCTTTTATTCTCCTGTTTACTATTAAAAATCTTAGCTAATTAATTTGTTTTGTCTTCCTTTTATCAACTGTCTTATATTGTTTTAGGAAAGAGGTGAAGCAGAAATGTATGTATTTATATGTGTATATATATGTATATGCAGATAAGTATACATACATGTGTCTTCATATAGTAATATTTTCTCCTTAACTTTTATTTGAAAGTTTGACCCCCCAAGTTTAGATTTCGGTGTTAGCAACTTATTTAATCCAACCAGTGCTTTCTTTCCCTTTTGTTCACTTCCTTAACTGTTCGTCCGACACATGTTTCTTGGTGGCCAGCGTGCTGCAGTTTTAGGTGGGGAAGACTCTGGGGACACGAGTGACATTGTCGTCAGCGAGCTATGTCCTACTAGGGGTATGGACTCTTGAGAAGAAGAATGGGCTTCATGAGATCAGAGTTGCTTTCCATAAAAAAAAAAAATTGAAATTTGAAGACCATGCAAACTCTGATGTAAAATAATAGGCAGGCTGAGGGCTGGGCTTCTTTCTGGTATCATCCCGGAATATAACGTGATTCCAGTAGTTTGCCCACAGCCGCAGGTGAAATTGGTTTTGCTGTTTTTTATCTTGGTATCTTTTCCATCATAGCTGCTCATTAGATCCTTTCATATCTGCAGAAGGAGAATGAGTTTTGTTTTGTCACACTCCTGACTGTGCTCTTAGAGAAAATATGGCTTAAGAGCTCCTGGTTGTTGAATCCTGTTTTCTTGTCACTTTGTGGTACACGTCGCGTGTCTTTCTCAGGACAGCTTAGCTATTCTTGCTGACGGCTGTCCTATTTTCTTCCTTGTGGTTGTTTAAGGCAACAAGAGGCCTTTTATCCTATTTCATGAGGAAACGCAATGTATTATTATTAATCCCGATCACTTTATTCAGAAGTCCCTGCTGCCTTAGCAGAGCCGGACCACATGAAGGATAGCTCTCCCCGTGTAAAAGGATGCTTTCAGTCATGGGCCTCTTTAGGGATGTTTCTTTTCATCTCAGAGAGTGTTTTTTGACTTAAACATAATGGCACATTTTATCTAGAAAAGCTGCTCGCCTGTGTTAGGGGTAGTGGTCCTCATTTTGGACTTATTTTTCTCAGCGCCTGCTGAACTGCCTTTATGAGTTTTATACCGCTTTGGGATCTGGACTGAAGGTTAGTAACCAGTATTTAGTACCTTAAAACTGTAGGGAAGTCTGGAAGTACAAATATAAGTAGGTATATACATTTTTTTGGTCATCTTTCAAGCTTTGATTCTAACAATGGATGCGTGAGGGGTTTTATGAGTTTGGTATAGACTCTGTTATTGAAGTTGTGGTCACCACCAGTCCCAGTTTTTAGCACTGAAAGTCCTAGGTCCCAGAAGCCTCTCGGTGTCAGGCGAAGTAGGAGAGCTTGAAGCTCGGGCAGAACGGACGCCGTAACATGACCATGAAGTGGTTTGGAATCTAGGATCTTGGTTTCTAGTCAGGCTTTCTCAAACACAGCATTATATTTGCATGGGAATTATGCCTACTTATTAGCTTAACTGGAGATGGTTTGTTTTAAGGAGCGTTTTGAAGATCGAAGAGCTAGTGAGCAACCCGTCTCTAGGAGGGGTAAAACTCATGTGACTCTGAGGACCTCAGCCGCTTAAGTTCGAGGAACTTCAGTCCGGTGTTCTGCCGTTAACATAAGCTCTCAACTCCCTTGGGCTCCATGCCCCATAGTTCAAATATTTGAGAACAAGAATCTCGGTGGCTGAACAGTGGCTCAGGGCCCTGGCGGAGACCATTGCAGTGGACTGTCTAGCGTCCATCTCAGCCCAGCTGATCCCTGCCGCTCCATTCCCCTTGCCTGCAGTTTGGTCGGAAATGGACATGTCACCCAATTCTGGTCAATGATACTTAAAAGGAATCTTCTGGAAGGATTCATAAGTCCTCAGGATGAGACCCAATGTGCTCTGCACATTGCCCTGTCTCCTTGTGTTGCCTGGAGTGATATCAGCCATCTTGTTGCTGGCCTGATGATGAATGGAATGCAAGAAAGGCCGAAAAACAGAGGCAGGTCCTGAGTCTTTGATGACATCTTCGAGTCAGTGAATTTGCTCGGAGTGTGCCCTAACTCTGGGCTTCCTGCAATTAGGAAGTTAAGCAGTTCTTTGTGTAAGACATTTGGCAAGTCCATAATGTGTCCTGTATCGTAGGGCGCATACCGTATCCCAGGATCATAGTGCGTCAACATCATCAATCACCTCCTCCTCCTCACACATCAACACACACCAGCCGGGTCAGGCGGTAGGAGCCGGTGGGCCTTCTCCTGTGCGTGGGCTGGGTTCTTTAAGGAAGCATGATTGGAAAGAAAATGAGGAGTATTACTTCCACATGCATAAACCACAGATTTGCCGCATCTTCTCTTCTTTTGAACCTCTGCCTTAATGACTTAACTCCTGTTTGGAGTGTGCTGGATACATCCTCCCTCTCACCTTAAAGGGAATAAAAGATCCTACATTCTCTTACTTGCAAATGCAGTGGCTCTGGTCATAATCTAAAAGGACCCCGATAAGCAATGAGCTCTGCTATCTATTAGTGGCCAGAAGGAAGGAATGAAAGATAACTCAGAAACAATCATCATGGTAGGGTAGACATCTTCTGATATTAACTGGGTTATAATTAACAGGAAAGTATCTTATTTGGTTATTCAGGATGTACTTTGGAAACAGTTCATTTTATGTACAAGGAAGGTCATCGTTCAAGGGCAAACATTCTACAGGTGCTTATGCACGCACATATACGTACACACACACGTACATATATGTTTATATATTTCAATGGCCAAGCCAGGCATTTGAATAATATCTATTTTTATAATTGTTCTGGCTTAAAATTTTTCCATGTTTGTGTCCGTGAGCTCCGCATGTTAGGATTGTTGATTCACCTGTGTGTTAGACTGGAAGAATCTTGGATTTTCCCATGGGAATAGGGAAGCTCCTTGAGAAGGTAGATGTTAGCCTATGGACAGAGCTGGCTTCACAGATATGTGACCTACACAGTCACACAGGACCCCACCTTCGGAAGGGCCTTGTACTTGATTTAATATTCTGCTATAACAATCTTGAAGTTTTTAATAATTTTTTTCAGTTTTTTTCACATGTTTTTTTACCTACCATTTTTTCCTATTTTATTTTTATTTTTCCATCAGATAAATGCATTATTTAATCCCTATCACCTTTTTGACCCTTCGACCGACCCGCCTCCCCTCTGTTTGTTCTCTGTAGTTAAGAGTGTGTTTCTCGGTGTGTGTGTGTCTCTCTCTCTTTTCCCCTTTGGTTGTTTGTTTTGTTCCTTGAATTCCACATATGAGCAGGTCACAGGATATTTGTCTTTCTCTGACTGACTCATTTCACTTAGCGTTAGGTTCTCTAGCTCCATCCGTGTCGTTGCAAACGGCAAGATTGCATTCTTTTTTATGGCTGAGTAGTATTCCTGTGTGTGTGTGTGTGTTCTTTATCCATTCACCTGTCGGTAGACACTTGCGGTACTTCCACAGTTTGGCTATAGTAAATACTGCTGCAGTAGACAGGGGTGCATGTGTCCCTTTGAATTCATGTTTTCATAGGGTCAATAGGACTGAGATTCCTGGATCACAGAGTAGTAGTTTTTAATTTTAATTTAAAAGTAATTTTTAATGTTTTGAGGAACCCCTATACTGTTTTCCACAGTGGCTTACGAATATGCGTTCCTACCAATAGTGCATGAAAGTTCCTTTTCCTTCACATCTTCACCAACACTTGCTTCTTGTGTTTTTGATTTTAGCCATTTTGATTTAGCCATTTTGATTTTAGCCATTACCTCACACATTAGGTGTGAGATAATATCTCATTGTGGTTTTTATTTGAATTTCCTTGATGATGAGTGGCACTGAGCGTCTTTTCATGGGTCTGTTGGCCACTGGATGTCTTCTTTGGAGAAATGTCTGCTCATTTATAGTCAAATTATTTGTTTTTGTATTGAGTTTTATAAGTTCTTTATATATTTTAGATACAAATCCTTTATTGGATATGTCATTTGCTAATATCTTCTCCTAATCAACGTGTAGCCTCTTAGTTTTGTTGATTGTTTCCTTTGCTGTGCAGAAGCTTTTTATTTTGGTGTAGCCCCAATATTTTATTTGCCCTTTCATTTCCCTTGTCTCTGGAGACATGTCTAGTAAGAAGTTGCTATGGCTGATGTCAGAGAAGTTACTGCCTGTGTTCTCACAGGCAGTGTTTTATGGTTTCAGGTCTCACATTTAGGCCTTTAATCCATTTTGAGTTTATTTTTGTGTATGGTGTAAGAAAATAGTCCAGTTTCATTCTTTTGCATGTAGCTGTCCAGTTTTTCCAAAACTGTTTGTTGAAGAGTTTGTCTTTGTCTTTTTCCCATTATATGTTCTTGCCTCATTTGTTGAAGATTCATTGACCCTGTAATCATGGGTTTATTTCTGGGCCTTCTATTCTGTTCTATTCATTTATGTTTCTAACTTTGTGTCAGTACTATTTTGACTACTACAGCTTTGTTATGTAACTTGAAGTCCAGAATTGTGATGCCTCCTGCTTTACTTTTCTTTTTTAAGATTGCTTGGGTTATTTGGGATCTTTTATGATTCCACACAGATTTTAACATTGCTTGTTCTAGTTCTGTGAGGGATGCTGTTATTTTGATGGGGATTGCTTTAAATGTGTAGATTGCTTTGGTTCATATTGACATTTTAATAATATTTGTTGTTCTAATCCATGAGTAATGGAATGTCTTTCCATTTTTTTGCATTGCCTTGAATTTCTTTTATCAGTGTTAAATAGTTTTCAGAATATGGATCTTTCACGTCTTTGGTTAAGTTTATTTCTAGATATTTTATTGGTTTTGGTGCAGTTGTGTTCCTAATTTCACAGATTTCCATACATGGATTGTGTATCCTGTGATTTTACTTAATTCAAGTATTAGTTCTAGTAGTATTTTGGTGGAGTCATTAGGTTTTTCTATGTATAGTGTCATGTCATCTGCAAATAGTAAGTTTTGTTTCTTCCTTACCAGTTTGGATGCCTTTTATTTCTTTATGTTGTCTAATTAGGAGCCTGGATGGCTCAGTCAGTTAAGTGTCTGCCTTCAGCTCAGGTCATGATCCAAGGTCCTGGGATCGAGTCCCACATCGGGCTCCCTGCTTGGTGCGACGCCATCTTCTCCCTCTCCCACTCGCCCTGCTTGTGTTCCCTCTCTCACTGTGTCTGTCTCTGTCAAATCAATCAATAAAATCTTAAAAAAAAATAAGGAATAGAATATTGAACACATAGCCCTTGGTTCTTATCAAAAGCTCATAAGACAGCATTTGTAGAGATTAGTTGAAAAATCTGTGGCCTTTCCACTTCTCTAAGCATGCTAAAATTAATCTCTGAGGCCACTGATCTCAGTGCCTGGACTTCATCATTTGCTGCTCTCACCACCCCTCACCCCCTGGCCCCCACTGCTCTCCTGAATTGTTCTTTGGTGGTGAACCCTCATATTGAAGGATGTCTTCCAGAAGTCTACATGGCACTCATTATCGTATTTACTGGAAAGACGTTGTTGAAGCTGTTCTTTATAACGTTATGCACTATCTCTGTTACTAGGATCAATGAAAGACACTTCTTTTTGTTCTCTGTACCAAGAAAGCTTTTTGTGGCCCATTTCACATCCTGGTTTATCTCCAGGATATGAAATGATAGGGTTGTGTTTTCCTGTTTTCTGGGTTGCTAGAAAGCTTAGAAACACGTAGCCAATGACTAAATGTACAAACCTCAGCATTTGCATATTGTAGAGTGACTTTATCTTTGCCTCCATCTTCTCTCCCACACCTCAGTTTCTCTCCACCTGCATTTCCTCACCTACTGTCTTCTCAGTAGCAATCGCTGTTGTCACAGCATGTGCAGCGTGCTTTAAATTCCTCTGCAATAGGGGCGCCTGGGGGCTCAGTGGGTTAAGCCTCTGCCTTCAGCTCGGGTCATGATCTCAGGGTCCTGGGATCGAGCCCCGCATCGGGCTCTCTGCTCAGTGGGGAGCCTGCTTCCTCCTCTCTCTCTCTCTGCCTGCCTCTCTGCCTACGTGTGATTTCTCTGTGTGTGTGTGTGTGTGTGTGTGTCAAATAAATAAAAAATATCTTTAAAAAAAATTCCTCTGAAATATAGGGAATACTAGCTATAGAACAGACATTATTTCTTGTATGTGTCTCCTCTGCTGCACACACACTGTTGTCCCACCGGAAGCACAAGGAAAACACTTTCAGACGATGACAGAATCTGAGAGGTCAAGAACGACAGAGGTTGTTTCTGTTTTTTTAACAATGAAGATCAATGAAGTCATTTTAAAATGGTGTTAATGAAAGAAATGACAAGGAAAATATTTGGTGATGATAAAATAGGACTTTGACATGACTCTGTCTGGAATTCAGCTGTGTTGGAGTTCTGTGTCGCGGTGAGTTGACAAACCTCTGCGTCCCCTCGTGCGTCTTCCTCGTCTCTGAGAAGTGGGCGATGACACACCCCACGTTTCCAAATATTGAGAAGTATTGATTATTACCGAGTTAAAGCAGAAATACCTTTATTAGAGGAATTTTTATAAGCACAAAGAATTTATTATTGTTGGCATTTTTCGTAAGCTACTTTCATTTCTGTCTATTTTTTTTAAAGATTTTATTTATTTATATGACAGAGAGAGATCACAAGTAGGCAGAGGCAGGCAGAGAGAGAGGGGGAAGCAGGCTCCCCGCTGAGCAGAGAGCCCGATGTGGGGCTCGATCCCAGGACCCTGAGATCATGACCTGAACTGAAGGCAGAGGCTTTAACCCACTGAGCCACCCAGGTGCCCCTCTGTCTATTTTTTTATAGGGCTTTTTTTTTGGCAAAGAGTGGAAGATTGCTAATATACTGTATATAAAGGAAGTTGAAAGAAATATCTGAAATTATAATATGTAGCTTTGTTTTCTTATTTCAAACTTGCATTATCAGGCTTTTCCTATGACATTTTTGACCCATTAATTAATTTGATATTCATTTACCACTGTTTATTGAGGGCCTCCACGTATCAGTTACTGCTCAAGATGAGGAGACTACAGCAGTGAGCAAAAAGAATCCTTGTTCCATGGTACTTAAGTTCTAGTGATTTTCTACAAATATAATTTCATGAATTTCTTGAGTCTGTGTCCCTTTTCTAGTCCTACATTTTATTTTCTTATCGGCATGTTAAAATCAAATTTGCCCAAGATGTAACATCGACCAATGTTCTGGGCTTTCCTCCTCTTTCCATTGTTACTGATCAAATAGCTGGAAGTTTCGCTTGATTTGCTAGTGAACTACATATTTTACTGATTATAGGGTTACGTGATGTGCTTGATTTGGGCTAATTTACATAATTTTCTGATTAAGCTACATATTAGCCTTTGACCTTTGCACTTCTTCAAACTGCAGAGAATAATTAGGCTGCACAATTTGATAGAAAGAATTCACATCTGCTAAAAAAAATTTTTTTTTGCCTCAATTAGCAGACATTTCTGATAATATATAGATTTTCTTCCAGGCTAAGTATGAGTAAGTTATTTTCACTCTGTTAGGAACTGTGCCATTGAGAGCATTGGCCATATTTGAACAAATCAGCTAACGACTGTGCCACGTCTTCCAAGCAAGTCGAAAAAAACAACAAGACATTTGTCAAGGGAGGGCAGCAGTTTTTCAGTCCAGATAACGTCCTTGCTTTACCACGTAGAGGCACGCACACAGGGTGAAGTTATTTGCAAAAGCACATGGGTTTGTCTTGAGCACTCGAATGACGATGAAGTGCGGGCCTAGTTGGGTGAAGACTCAAAATTCCTTTTCTGGAAGGAACACTCTGACTACATTGAGGAAAGCCACCTCGAAGTAGCTTTGTCCTGAGGATAATAATCCTGGGGGAAAGGAAGAACGCGACCTTTTTTGGTAAGACTTGACAAAGGCCAAGGAGACTTTAAACCATGATCTCGTGTTTTTTTGAAGCTCACTGTTATTAGCGACTTTCCGAGGGTTCCGATAGCTCTAAGATGTCACTCTCCCTTTCTTGCTCAAAGAAACTCATCATGAAGAAAAGAGAAGTCTTGACTTCTTGTTGCTGCTTCAACATCAGGACAGTTAAGTCTATGCTGGCATTGGTTTAGGAACCTTGAGGAAACAGAATCTCGATTCCTGGGTAGGTCAGCGCGGCCTGTGCAAGGATCTGAGCTGGTTCAGGAGCCACAAAACAATGGACAAGACCTTTGGGGCCGTGTGTGAACTTTTAGAAGTGATTTTGTGTGGGAATTGCAAGAGCAACGATAGAAATGAAAATCACTGCTGGGCCGAACAGACCCCAATTTTCTCAATACTAAGAATCTGCAATAAAGGTTTTTAATAAACTTTGAAGGATCTTGAACAACTCTGAAGTGGGGGGAGCCTCTGAAAAGGGGAAACTCTGTGTTAATTTGCCCACCGGAGTGAGTGGTGGATGCTAGCGGTGGATATTTTAAATATGAAAAACAAGAGAAATGAAGCAGAATAACCTAATTACCTACGTACTCTTTGTTCGTGTCAAGATGCTGGCAAGTGGATCGAATGTGATGCTTTTCTAAAGCAACACAAGGTAGTAGGAGACCCTCTAACAAGAGCATTTCATTTAAGCACCTCGCAGGTTCCTTGGTGAGATAATTAGTTGGTCTTTCCAGTAGGTGATGTGAGTGGCTTCGTTTCAGTTGACAGTGTCCACACTTGACTACGTCTATGCATCCTTGAGTAGCCTCTTACTGTTGAAGTCAAGTCTGTGCATAGTTTTAAATTCAAGACTGTTCTCTAATCTTCCAATTCCTCTTGACCCAGGGAAAAAGGAGTGAATTTTTCTCCTTTCGAAAATTACCTCAAATCTCTTCAGTCACTTTTCTTTACACATAGAAATAGTTTTCTTATGTCTGAGAGGGACTTTATTTGGTTCTCTTGGCCAAAGTAGTGTCATTGTAGGGCTTTAGCATCGAGTTTGGTTTCTATCCCTGCAACATTCCAGTAGCACTCTGATGATTTTTCCCGTGTTAAGACTGGGTATAATGCCCTCGGGCCCTTGCAAAACCCCCCATGGGCAGATTGCACGACACTGTTTCGGCGCAGTGTAAGAATGGGTTTCTCCTATGTCTAAAATAGATCCTGGAGCATTTTACCTTTTCCAGTTCAGGAACTCTATATAGTATTTTAAATGCTCAACATTTAATGGCCTCAAAAATCTGTGACGGGGTAACAGGTCTGACTTTGCCTAGCACAGTGTCTGGCACACAGCTGATACACAATCAACATCTGTTGAAAAAAATGAATGAAAAACTGCTTGCTTATTAAGAAAATATGATCTATTTGGAAGGGAAGGGACAGATTAGCAGTAAACTGATAAGTCACTGTCACATTTGCTAACTTACAAGGAATAACTAAAAGAATCGCAATTAGTGATACGTAGCAGAGCACGTGGCCGGTTAACAGCCCTGCAGCCTGTCTGATGGGCGAACCTAAGCAAGGTTATCTGATCCCAGAAACTAATCACGGCCATTGCTGGGGAAGAAGGATTTTACTCCTCTGAACTTTTAGTAAATTTTGAAGTCTCTCAAACGAGTCAGTGGGTAGCAGAAACCTGAAATTTATATTGCGCTTTCTGTAACCCCAATGTGCAAGATTAAATTAAATGATCTCAGTAGGCCCTAAAGAAACCCCGGGTCACCCATACACATTATTCATATAACTATGTTCTTTTTTCACGTAACTTTAATGTTATCTAAGAGGATAGAAAGTGAATTTCTCAAGGCACCAGTTGATTATAATCACAGGAACTTCAGTTTGAAAGTGTAATGTTGAACCAGAGATAACAAATATGCGAGCATTTAATGCCTTCGAAACAGGTTTAGACTCCACTGCATTACACCTTCTCTGCATAAGAAAAGGATGACTCAGCTTTCTCCTTAAATTAGAAGCTTTACTGTGAATAAAAAGGCACCCAAGTCAGGTAATGATTCCAAACCACCCGTTGGTGAACCAGCAACACAAGGTAGTAGGAGACCCTACTCCTACTTTAGAACAAAGCTGGAGGAAGTTGCCAAAACATTTATTTTGAGGCGACACTTTTAAGTTATGACTTGGTGTGTGTCTTCAAGGGGTTTTAATTCTGGCGATAGAATCGGTTCAGATGATTAGAGAAACCTTTCCTGATATATACCTAAAAAATGTCCAGTAAGATGGTTAAAATAGAAAAATCTCGCTTTTTCTCTCATACATTTTATGAATAGCTGAGTTGGACGCAGAGTAATGAAATTCTTTGGGTTCCAGTGTGAAAGGACGTTTGACTTCATAGAATTAAGCAACGAGCCAGACCTGGCACTGATGTGCGTTGTCTGTAGACAGTAGGTTGTCTGTAGCGTGCGTTTTAGTGGCCCACACGTGCACTGAAGGAGGAAGCAAAGCCTAGAGCCCCAAGCACCTTGGGGAGTCAGGACATAGTTCGCACGCAAACTCCAGAACAACGTGTTCCATGGATATGCCAGAAAATCCCGTCCAAGGTGATGTGGATGTGCACCTGTTTTAATGTTGTCTCTGGGCGGCACAAGTTGATAAAGAACGTTGCCTCCTCTGATAATGCCTGAGCCAAGCTCACACTCATGCCGGATCGTGTCTTGAATTCACCCTGTCATGTTGGTGCCAAAACATTCCAAGCTGTATACTTCATGTGAGACAGCCCTGGACGGCGTGCTCTCTAAGTGGCAAGTGGAAGCCAAACAAATCCTCCCTGAACACACACACTTCAAACAGGGTCTCCCCAAATCCCACAGATGGTGTTCCAAGTCAGATGAACTCATAATTTAAAAAAAAATTCCTATAGACACGAGGAAATACGCCGCCATGAGTGAGAAATCGCAGTGACAACAAACCACAGAAACAGACACGCGGAGATGCCGTCGCCGGAATGACTGGTTATCGAGCACAATGTGTGATGATAAAAAGAGGGAGAAGGTCATGTCGCCATCGAGAGTGAGAAGGAGATGCCCACTGTCGCTGCTGGGGCAGGAATGGATCCACGACCTGTGGCTTATGTTTTATTTTTCTGCTTAATAAATGAATACAATTATTCTGTGTCTACATTACCTTGCTAGGACGCCATAACAAAGAACCACAGAATGGGTGGTTCAAACAACATACATTTATCTCTTCACGATTCTAAAGGCCTGAAGTCTGGGATCAAGCTGTGAGCAGGGTTGGTTTCTTCTGAGGCGGTTTTCCTTGGCTCGTAGGCAGCCGTGTGGAGATGTCCCTCTCGCCATCTCTGTGTCCGAATCTCTTCTGAGGACCTCACTCGCTCTGGATCAGGGCCCATCCTCATGACCTAACCCTAACTTAACGCCTCTTTAAAGACTCTGTTTCTAAATATAGTCACATTCTGCGGTATGGGAGGGTTAGGACTTCAGCACATGAATTTTGTGGAGACGTAATACAGCTCGTAACAGTGTACAAGGCCGATAAGTGCAGTGGGGAAAAATAAGGTGGGAAAAGGGGTTAAACATATTTCGAGGCCGTTTGAACCGGGCCATCTGGGAAAGTCCCACCGAGAAAGTGACATGAGCTAAGACCTCAAGGAGTGTGATGCTGCTGTACGCATGTCTGGGAGTATCTGCTGTATTCCAGCAAAAGCAACAAAACACCATTTTATACCTATGTTATCAACAATAGCTAACAGGTCTGAGGATACCTGTATTTGGCAAGAATGTAGAGAAATGGGAACTTGAATATACGGCTGGTGTTTGGGATTTAATTTGCTGTAGACACTTGGTAGACATTTAGTCCTTTCCAAGTGAGACCGAAGCAGCCCGTGTCTTATGGCTTGGCTCTTCCATTCCCGGGGGCCCCTCCCAAAGAAACTTGTACTTAAATAGTAGGACAGAAGTATGAGAATATTCATGGCAACATGGCAATATTCATAGCAACAAAAAATTGGAAATAGCACAATGTCCATCTAACAAAGAGGAAGTAAATTTGGTGTATAAATATGTGAGATAATACATGGCAGTGGACGTGGATCGAATGTAGCTCCATGTGCTAACACGGGTGACTGGCGGAAGACGTTAAGCACGGACACAGTATGCTTTTGCATAAATAAAGTTCAAAAACAAGCAAAATGGAATGATTTCCTTTATGAACACACACACAAACACACACACACACACACGGTAAAACCACAAAGGGAAGCATGGGCACGGCTAAGGGGATGATTTGGTAGGACGGACATAACTGATGGATAGGTTAGATGTGGGTTTAGAGGAAAAGGATCACCCAAGACGACTCTGGTGGTTTGTCTTGAGCATACGGTGAGGAAGCCCAGGAGAGAGCTGATTTGGCAGGAACAGTGGTCAAGGGGAGCTCTTTTCTGGACTTGTTAGTTTTGTCTGACTATTACCTATCTTAGGTGGAGATGTCGAGTAGGCAGGTATGTCCATGAATCTGGGTTACAGGGCAAATGTGACGGCTGAGATAGAAATCTCGGGGTTGTAAGCATATAGGTGATTTTATCAGTTAGAATATTTCCTGCTCTCTGTAGCAGGAAACCCAAATAGAACTAGGTTAAGTAATAATTGCATGTGAGAGGAAGCCTATGAATCCGTCTGCTTTGGTTTATGCAACACTTTGATGATCTCTCCAAAGACCCAAATATTTCGTTCTCTCTGTTGTACTGCACTAGTGCCTTCTGCATTCCCAAGTTGGCTTTCGTATAGTTGACATCAGAGCAATGGGGCTTCTCATTCATACTTGAAAGGGGGAAAGAAAAAGACAAAGGGACACAGAGAGACACACACACTCGCTATCTGATCAGCAAACCTTGCCCACATCTTATTGGTCCCAATTGGCATAGGTTCGCCCATCCCTGCATCAGCCCCTGGCGGACATCATGTGATTTCAGCCACTGACTTGGATGGAGTGCCTGGAGGGGAACCAGTCTGTGAAGGCAGCTTCGACTGAAGTCAGTGATTTAAACCCAGGAGCTCGTCAGGGGAAAGGTAGGGGTACAGGTTAGAGGGGAATCCAGGCCTGTGCCTGCTGGAATTCTAACATGCAGAAGCTGACCTGAGGAGGAGACAGCAAAGGAAAGAAAGAAGACTTGGCTGGTGAGGGGATGAGAAAACCTGGAGAATGTCACATCACAAGGTTGACAGAAGAAGTGTGGGGGGCTGTGCAGAACGCTTCTGAGGGATAATACAATGAGGCAGGAATCTTTGGATTTTATTAGAGTCTCTTGTCCTGTAAAGCATTCATTCTCTATTGGGTTGGGGCTGGAGGCAGGGTACTAACTCCAAAATTCATAAAATCCCAATACTGATAAGTTACTGATTCTGGAGGAAGAGTGGGAATGGGAAGAGCTTATGGTTCTTTTTTCCATTTAGTCATTGTGAAGTGATAATCGTTAGGAATAGCAGTTGTCCATAATTGGCCTTGTTATGCAGGTAAAAAATGTCCATTTTGCAGAAAAAAGACCAAAGATCAGGTTTCCCATATCAATATCTAGGTTTTTGATCCTTTAGTATGCTATAAGCCGAAAAAAAAAACAAAAAACAAATTGAAGATGAAAATGTTAAAATCTGATCTCTTTATCCTCCTCCTTGGATTTTTATACATTTTCTTCTACCTGTGCCTGCCTGAGTAGACCCCAGCTTTGCAGAGGGCAGGTGGGTCAAAACCACCTGTGACTCCCAAGCGAGGTTGTGAGGAAGTCAGTGACAATTCCCTGTTTCCTTCAGCTGAGACATGAAACCGAGAAGGAAGAAGTGCGGACACAGCCACCGGTTCTTAAGCTCTAGGTGAGACCAAGTCCACAGTCAGCAGCGGGGCTGGGGCCAGAAGCAGAGGGGAAGCGGAACAGTGACAGCGAGCCCGTGTCCTACGGACGCGGAACGGTGACGGCGAGCCCGTGTCCTCCGGACGCGGAACGGTGACGGCGAGCCCGTGTCCTACGGACGCGGAACGGTGACGGCGAGCCCGTGTCCTACGGACGCGGAACGGTGACGGCGAGCCCGTGTCCTACGGACGCGGAACGGTGACGGCGAGCCCGTGTCCTTGGCCGTTGGACTTGCCATTTCTTCAGGCTGCTTCTCCCTCAGACTCTGGCCCCTGCAGGGAAAGGACTGTGTGCTTTTACTTTTGTGTCTTCGGGGCTCAAAGAGAGTGTTTGCCCGTGAAGATGCTGACCGAATGTGGGGAGGGTTGGGTGGAAACGGGACAAGACGGCGTAAGACTTAAGTGCTCTCAAGGAAACCAGGAGTTTTTGCATCTTTGTGTGAAGCTCTTAGTTATGTTGTAAAACCCGACAAGAGGACTGTGGATCCTCTGTCAAGAAATTACATGTTTCCTAAAAGGCCCCATTAATTCTATTAAGCCAGTGGTTCAACCAGGGGTCACTTTGCTCCCCCGGGACACTTGGGAGCATTGGGTATAGTTTTCTACCCAGTAAACGGTGCATTCACTCCTGTTTCCTTGTCAGATAGAGCCTGGAGCTGGTCAGGTAATGATACCTGGAGAAAGCCAATCCTTGACTCGATGGTTATGTGGAGCTTGAAAAAGTACTCCATGTGATGTGTTTGTGCAGGATTCACAGACAGTTGAACGTCACCTGTTCATATCATTCTCTGGATCGGAGCGTTGTTGTTCCTCACCGAGGACGTCACCTGGCACACCTGAAGTGCCAACAGAATTGAGCCGTGATCGAACGGACGGCAGGGCGCGTCACGAAATGTGCGGTTTGCCTCTCTCCGTGCCCCATGCTGTCCTCCCATGGCACAGACCTTAAGCTGTCATGAGGCTGCTGCGTCCACCCGAGTTTCCCGTTTGGAAGTGAACAGCAGGTGGTGCCGGACAGGCTGAAGGGTGTTGAGTAAAGGTTTCACGCGGCTGCAAGTGCGAGGGAGCTCCCCAGGGCGAGGCGGCGTGTCTGCATCCTTCCCGGTCTGCCGCTGCTGCGCAGTCGCTTCTGTGCAGAGTTGCGATGCCTCTCGTTGCAGTTTTAAATGCTGAGCTTACTTTTAATGCACACAAATTGCCGTCAGTCGACTTGGTGATTGAGCACAGTGAATATTTTTCTGTGACAAATAGGGAGAACTCTGGAGAATGTTTTTCTTTCCTTTTCTGCAAAGGCTTGTAGAGTCTGAGCGCTTGAACGTGATCCTCTACACACCCCTTCCTCACTGCATCTCTCGCCAGCTCCTTTCCTAGGACGAGCTCTGCCAGGGCTTGCTCAAGCCTCACAGCCCTTAATAAGGCTGAGCTGAGCTGCGCGTCTGATGTCCTTGCATGTGTAGTGGGAGTGGGGCTGTGCCTTTGAGAGAAGCTGCTGGAGAAAAGCTCCTCCAGCCGGCGGCCTTGTCACGTACCTGAGCGGCTGCACCTCTGTTCCTTATGGCAAAAATTTGGCTTTGCTCTTTTTGCACCTTTTCAAGGGCCTAACACGCCCTGAGGAGCTGCTCATGCAGATTGTGTACGGCAACGCTTGTCCTTCTCTATGAACGTTTTCTGTGGGCGCTCCCCCGTCTGGGCCCCAGGAATGCGTCCCGTAAAATGATCTTGGTGGCGGTGGCAGGAACTCATCTTAAAAACAAAAACAAAAAACAAAAATACTGTGTTTATTGCTATGTTTATTGTTCCAAGCATGATGGTCTCACATTGTGCTAGTCAAATAGCTTCTCTTCAAATTCATATAAAGGACAAGTGGGTTGAAAATGAGAAATAAAAATGTACAGCCCGGGATAAAGATCACAGATATGAGAGGAATAGCCTTCAGACCCTTCACTTTAATGTCCCTCTGAACTCTATGTTGCCTAATACTTTCATAAAAATCAAGTAAGTTGTCCTGCAGGAAGGATGGATTCCTATTGATTCTGCCATTTCGTTTTCTCACATTATCTCCTTAAAGTCAGTACTTTTACATTCCAGTGATCTTATAAAGAAAATGTAGAAAATATTGCTCATGTCTTCCCTTGACACTTGGGAAAGTTCTCATTCCATCGATAAGTCCTTTTGGGGGGCGAGAAGGCAGCCACTTGGCGAGTCCCGAGTCAGCCGCAAGCCTTCAGCCCAGGACTGGGTACCGGCTCTGCCTTCAGTCTCGCGGTGTCAGTCTCTCCTTTGACTACTCTGCTCAGTTTTTTCAGCTCTAAAACGAGGAAAGTATGATCTGTTTTGCTTCTGGGTCAGGCTTCCTGGGCTGGCTGTTGGCAAGGATGTAGTGGGCATATGTTTTTGATAATACGGTGACTCTCTGCTCAGCTGGCTCCATAGAAAGATGGGAAGGAAGATGCCTTCAAAGTCCCAGGGAAGCCGAGTGTCTGTTCTCTGAGGGCAAGACACTGGCTGAGAGTCCTTCCTGGTCCGGGGTGTGTGTGTGTGTGTGTCTGTGTGTGTGTGTGTGTGTCTGTCTGTCTGTGTGTGTCTGTGTGTGTGTGTGTGTGTGTGTGTGTGTCTGTGTGTGTCTGTGTGTGTAGAGGTCACTGAAAGCTGATGCTGAGAGGGACCAGCTCCTGGGCTCAAATGCCCAGGGGACCATAGGAACAGGGAACGAATGCGGGGGCTTTGCAGCCCACTGTTTTTACAATGCCGGTCAGAAGGGGCAGCCTCAGATATGCTGCTCAGACACCAAAGAGGCTTCTTGCCAGAGAGGCTGCCGCTTGGCAAGGTGAGAAGAAGAGCTGTGAACCCATCACCCAGTTGGCGACAGGCCTGCTGGGTACAGAGGGTTGATGCACAAAGCAAAGGGGCTCCGGCTGTGATTTTTGGGTAGAGCCCCCTGGCAGTTCTTCCCGGAGCGTAATCTGCAGGAGTGAATTGAAGACAGAAACTGCCCAGTATTCTGTAAAAGGAGGCCCGTCATCCATGCGTTCAGAAATAAGTCAGGTTTACTAATAAGGTTGCTAAGACAATGACATCAACATAGTTATCTCTTATTTTTCAGTAAATGCGTCAGATATCTCATGGTGTTTGTTAAATTTAGGACTTTGTATGCTGTTAAATCAAGACCTCAGGTCTAGAAGCAGCTCCCTCGGAGCGCGTCCTTGGGGCGTCACCGTGCAGAATGCGAAAGAGGCCGCCTCTCAAGAACGTGCGGATCCGAACGGAAAACCCCACGCACTCACCTCCGTTGTGGGCTGAAGTGTGCACCCCCGTTCCTACGCTGACGTCCGAGCCCTCAGGACCTCAGAACGCACCTGTATGTGGAGATGGGCTAAAGCTGTTACGTTAAAATGAAGTTGTCGTGGGTCCTAATCCGATATAAGTGGCGTCCTTTGGAGAAGAGATTTGGACGGTGATGTGCAGGGGGAAGACCCTGTGAAGACACGAGGAAAAGGCCGTCGTCCACAAGCCGAGGAGACAGGCCCGGAATAAGCCGGCCCTGCCGGCACCTAGACCGTGGACTCCTGGCTGCGGAATGGGGAGGGACACATTTCTGTGGTTTGAGCCCTTCTGCAGCGTGTTGTTAAGGCAGCCGTAGCAAACTGGTCTGCCTGCCAGTTTAATGAAGAGTCATGTGAAATGGGCTGCAAGTCTTAGCCCGAAGAGTCTTCCTTCATGTGATATGTTACGAAACAATGATTAGATTATATTCTTTCCAACTCAGTTCACACAGCGAAACAAAGAAGCCGGTTGACAATCACTAGGAGTACTCTCCGTGGAGAAGACCGGCCAGACCGTCCTGAAGCTGGTCCTCTGGACACTTCCTTCTCCCTCTGCCTCCTTCTGCATCCTTCTCTCTCGCCTTCATGCCCCACCCGCACACAACCCCGTCCGTGGTCTTCAGCCCGTGTGAGAGGCATCTCTGCACCTTCACCGGAGAACGGAGGCAGCCTGCGTGGCCGAAAGCAAGGGAAAGTGACATCCTGTGGGGCTGGAGAGGTGGGCAGGGACTAGAGACCGGGATAAGAATTTTATCTTAATGGTAACAGCAACAAGAACCCATCACAGGGTCTTAATTGGGCAGAAAACATAATCAAATTTGTTTTTGAAAGGTTTGCTCTCTCTGTAACATGGTAATGGATTGGAGGACGCCTACGGTGGCTCCAGGAGGATCAGCTTTCCCCGTACTCCTGTAGTTCAGGCTGGTGGCCATGGAGATGGAAAAAAGTGGATTTAAGAGTTAAAAGTTTCACCTAACACCCATTGGGATGGCTCCTGTGGATGACAGAAAATTGCAGGTGTTGGAGACAATGTGAGGAGCAGGAGCCCTGGGCACCGTTGATGGGAATGTAGAATGAGGCAGTCGCTACGGAAGACAGTACCGTGGTTCTTCAAAATAGAATTGCTGTATGATTTAGCAATTCTTCTAGGTATATACCTCACAGAATTGAAAGCTGAGACTCAAGGAGAGGTTTGTGCACCCAAGTACATAACAGCATTATCCTCAGTGGCCAAGAGGTAGAGGCACCCCAAGCATCCATGAACACATGAACGGATAAACCAAATGGGGTCCATACCCGTGACGGATATTACTCAGCCTCAAAAAGGAAGGGGACGCCGACACCTGCTGCCGTACAGTTGGACCACGAGAACGTCCCGCCGAGTGAAATAAACCAGTCACGAAAGGACAAATACCATATGATTCCACTTATATGAGGTACCCAGAGTGGTCAGGTTCATAGAGACAGCAGAATAGTGGTTGCCGTGCGGGGGGAGTTACTGTTTAATGGGAACAGGGTTTAGTTTGGCAAGAGGAAGATGTTCTGGAGGTTGGTTGCATAACGGTGTGGAGACCTTTATTACTGAACTTAAAGAACAGTTAAGATGGCAAATTTTATGTTCTATGTGCTTAAGCACATCGATTAAAAAACAGAAAGAACTAAGAGATATGAGGGAAATAATCTGATCATGGGTTGGCTATGAGGTGATGAAGGGGGGGGTATCAGGAACAGCTCTTAGTGAGAAACAAACAGGGTTATGGAGAGGTGGGGGTGGGGGTTAGGGGAGCCTGTGGTGGGTACTAAGGAGGGCTCGGACTGCGTGGAGCTCTGGGTGTGGTGCACAAACAAGGAAGCTTGGAACACCGAAAACATTAAATTAAAAAAAGATTAAAAAAAAGAATAGCTCTTAGGTTTCTAACTTGCAAAATGGCTAAAAAGTGGTGTTGTTCACTGTTACCACAACAAGATTATGGGACACAAAGAATAATCTTGGACGTTTTGACTTTGATTTGAGACATTCAGGTGGTAACATGGACTAGGCATTTGGATATATGAATACGGAGTTTCCTTGGAGTAGCCTAGGGTCGAACTATAGAAGTCACCACATTACATGTGAATGGGATTTATCTCCTGATTAAAGGGAAGGAAGCCAATCAGAACCAGTTAACCTGGAGGGTATTTACAGGTGGGGTCGGGGGAGATGAAGGATGAACTAAGTAATGATAGAAAAGGATTCCAGAGGTATTTGCGCCGTAGCTTTGCACAAATACAGGGACTGATTGGAGTCGTCTGGGTGGGGGGACCCATTAGAGCGTCATTGTTGACCCCTTCAGGTGCTTAATTTTGACCATTGGATCGATGGTTCTAAACCCAGAATTTAGGAGGTAGAAAGGCATTAAAGGTTTTGAACCTGTTGAACATGACGTGTTTGTGGGGAAAATAAAATTAAAGTTGAGACATGTCCTGGGCCGCCAGGTAATTAGTCTGGATCCTGTCCCGAGCCCTGTCCTAGGAGCCAGATCTGGAAAACGGAGGCTGTGAGATGAGCATGAGCAGAAGAGGCCGGAGCAGGCACAGCAGGAAATACAGGTCAGGCAGGGGAAGAGAGCCTCGGAAGGGACCCAAGGTAGGGACGGGTGGGTAGAAAACACGGTTCCAGGATCCGCGCTTCAGCAGAAGAAGTGCCGGCTCTGACACGGACGGCAGCCAGGCTACCAGGCTGCTGCAGTCAGGACTGGGGAACGTCACTGGACTGGTCAGTAAAGAGGCCCTTCACTGACCTGAGTAGGAGTCGCCCCTGGACAGTGGCTGAAGGACAGGAAGGATTTTGAGGGATGGAGAAGCGATTTGCAGCAGAGAAATGGAGACGCTGTTCCAGCATCATGGTTTCTGGAGGGCGGCCAGAGAAGAGGGGGAGGGGAGGAATCGGCCAGAGAAGACAAGGAACGAAGGAAGGTTTTTATTAACCGGAAGGTGGCGAGAGGTCTGTAGACTGGAAGGAAGGAACAAGGTCAGAGAAATAATAATACAGGAGGGAGAGGCGTGGGGAAGCCCCGGAGAATGGAAACAAGACAGAGCTGGTGCACACAAGAGGGGACGTGTATTTCTCAAGTGTGTTAGGGAATGAGGTCAGGAGACGCTTGACTGTGGATGCGTTTGGGAATGGCGAGGAGGGGCAGGAACTTGAGGAGATTCCTGCCTCGCTGCCTTTCTTTCTCTGCAAAATGAGAGACAAGCTCATTTCCCGAGAGCAGCAAAGAGGGAACGGAGTCAGGGGCTCCAAGACAGGATGAAATACTGAAATATGAAGTGTGAGAGGAGCTCACGATCAGGCCAAGGGCGTGCTGTGTGGTCCTCGCAGAGCTTGGAAGCCGTGAAGTGTCAGGTGATCCGGAGTGTAATCTCTTCCGAGAGTGAGCCGGGCCTGGACGCAAGCATGGACGGCCGATGGCGCGTAAACTAAGAATCTGAAGGGCAGGTACACGGAGAACGGGTCAGTGGGCGAAGGTGCTGGTCGACGAGGAGATGGAACCATGGCTGGTCGACCCGATCCTGGGAGAAGGAAGTGAATCGAGGAAAACAGGAGACGTCAAGGCACAGGACATCTACGAGCAACGGTCTTCATCGGAGACTCGACAGCTGGAGAGCTAGTATTTTGTGGTTTGAACGTAAAAGTTTCGAGTGTAAGATTTTGGAGGTGGAGCACTACCAGGTAGAGAAAAGATCATGGCTAGGAGAAGGGGTTGGGTGAACCATGGTTAAAAGCCATTGAAAGTTAAAAAAGAAGGGTGGGGGGCTTGGGTTTATTTTTATCACAATTTACCATGAAAAATAAAATGAGGTAAAATCTCTGTGAGTAGTGACCGACCAGCGCTGTGGCTGCGGAAGATACGCTTCGTGATGACTGATTACGAGAAAGTTTCCCTTTAGGAAAGCGCATTTCTCGCTCATTTCTGTGCTTGCGACTGACATGAAGGGAAATGGGTGGTCTGGGTTTTTCCATTTCCGAAGTCAAATAAATCCCTTGGAGCTGGAGAAAAAGCAACACAGACGTGATTCCTGCTTTAAGTCATGAATTCTCCCTCAATGCCACCAAATTGCAAATGAGTCATGATAAAGTCGTGATTGTTTCTTTAATGAAAATGTGACCTTAAGACATTCCCAGAAACAGTAAACTTCTGTTTACGGATATACCCGGTCTCTCATTAACTCCTTCACACATGCCATTTTCTGTGCCCGCTTTATATTTAGATCCCTCGTAAGTGTTTCATAAATATAGCTGGACTGGGGAGAGTTTTCCTTCTCAGCACGTAGGAGAAGAGCGCAGGGGCTCCCCCTGCCAGCTCTGCAAGCACAGAGCCACCGACAGCCCGACGGACGGCGGGACGCGCTGCAGTCTTGGATCACAGCTGTCATGGGAAGTTTAAAATCCCTATGACCTTCTCCTCGTGAAGGGCTATCACCCAGCTAGCTCAGTTTGTCTTTGTATTTTGTATCATTCCCGGTTGCTTGCATTGAGAATGAAGTCGATAGAGACCGAGAACAGACGTCCGATGCCTTGAGAAAAGCTGGCGCAGGTTAAGTCCAGTCCAGGAGCCTGATGTGCTGAGCGTCCAGGACTCACTTCTGTCACTGCCAGTGATCCGTTAAGCATATCAGGGGTGGGGTCGCGCCCTGTACGTTCTCCGTCAAGAGCGTTCCAGATTATGTATGGCGCGTTTTATTCTCCAGAGCTGCGTCCCAAAAGGCTGCACAGAGAAAGCCACAGCACATGTACCCGAGTGTGACCTCCATCACCGGGTGCGGCACTGAGGTGGCCACGGCGCCGTGAAACTTGCCGTTCTCTGGCTTCACTCTGAAGGGCGAGAAAAGAGCCTGTTCTGCTCGGTTTCCTGTTGTGCGTCATCGGCGATGCTGCTGGCTGAGAGCTCATTGTGCTGGCCTGGACCAAAGAGGTCTGTCGAACGGTGTGGGCAGGACAGACACGGCACAGTCACCGGAGTGTTAGAGCTCAGTGCGGGTGACGGGCAAGCGTGGTCGTTCAGTTGACTCGGGGACAGCTCAGCCCAGCACGGTCTGAGCGGATCTGTCCTCCCTTCCCGTCTCTCCGGGTATGTGTGGGTCTTGAATCTTTCCAGTGGACTCCTGACCCTTACAGACGTGCCAGCATTTCTCGAAGCTGCTGCTATTTTTACCCCTCCCCCCCCCAGGCCACGTTCAATGTCAAAGCATGTGGACTTACTTTTAACCAACAACTCAGATCGTCTAAACCGAGTGCCTCACCTTTTCCCAGTCCAATCCCTATCAAACTCTTACTGTGGGAAGTCGTAATTGCAAAGGAGCATTGGCAGACACTACCTCCCACTCCTCCGGATATGAAAGGTTTTCATCAGAGGACTGTCCACCTCAGTCCTTACTGTTGGTCCCTGGTCCGCGCGTTTTACCTGCCCCGCACTCTGGGGTGTGAACTGCTCCGGGCTCGCAGTGCGGGTTTCCGTCGGCAAAGCCATTCCTACTGCTTTCGGTGTGGGATGGGTTAGAGGGCGTCGTCCCCTTTATGAGATCCCACAGGAGACCTTGCTTTCAAGTCCCAGGACCAGGAAGAGCCGTGTTACTCTGGGTGGTTGGGTTGTTTTCCCCATAAAGACACAATTCGACTTGTAACATTATGTTTTCTCTCTCTGCTTTAGCCATTAGGAAAGCACCTTGGGACGTAGCACTGAAAAGTTTCATGCCCATTTTATTCTTAGCTTCTCTGCACTCCCTTCCAGTTTACCTTTTATACTGATGCCGGCAGGCATTTTCTTCTGTGATTGATGTATTAAGAACTCAGTGAAATGCTACCGAACACAAAGAAATTGTGGCACACAGTCTCGAGTATTTGCAAGTAAAATAGACAGTAAAGAGCAGCTCCTGATGCTCGAAGAAAATGAGGGTGAAGAGTCGGCGAGTGGGACTGGCTGGGTTCCAAGCGTGTGCGTTGCGAGGAGGGTGTGCGTGAGGCTTTCCGTCACTCACTGTAAGTCAAGAAACCCTGGCCGGAGCCAGTGTTCTCCAGAGCGCGCGATAGGACATTCGTCCTTAAGGATTCTAAGTTCAAATACGTTTGGGACCGTCGAGGATTATAACTTCCTAAAAACAAAAACTGCGGAATTGCTAGAAGTTCTTAACATACGTTCATTGTGAATCTTCAGGAGGCAGACTCTGTGGTACAGTTTCTAAATTTATTTGACCATTTGTTTTTCCTGGAACATCTCCAAGAGCTAATCTTCTTTGAGAGATGCTAGGGTAGAGTCAGGCCGTCCCCCCCGCCCCCAGTAGACGGGACCTTCTGTTTCCTTACGAAGTGTGGGGCAAAGGGTTAGATATTCATTGTATTGTATTATTAATTTCTTGTTTGAAATTTAAAGTGTACTAAGAACATAAGTGATACAAACCTTTATAAGCCATGTGTGGCATTTTCCTGGTTTATTTAGCTGCGTCGTTCATATTTAGGTTATTCCTTCTTAATGTAATGAATTTAATGCTTGAGGTTCTTCACTACAGGATAATGTGATTTTCAGGTGGAATCCTTGGCCGCATTCGGATTTGATGACACAGTTACACTTCAGGAAGGCCAGGAGTAAAGTGGTTGGAACTTGGAATGAGACACAGTTTCAGTTTATAACTCTGTTACTTAATAGATATGTGACTTACTAGATCTGCGACCTTGGGGAAGTTACTCAAATTCTATAAGCCTCGGTACTGCAGGGATTGTATGCATCGTCTCATAGGCTTGTGGTGAGGATTAGACGAATCCGTCTGTGTGTGCATGTGTACAGTGCTTAGCACAGTGATTTTCGCGGAGTAAGTACCTAATAAACAGTAACTATCGTAATTTTTATTTATTTAGCAGACTGTTATTGAGCAACTGCCTGGTAATGGGTACCATGTTTTATATATATACATGCAAATATGAGTGAGTCACAGTCCCTGCCCTTGGAGAATATAGTCAAGTAGACAAGTAAGAATTACGTGAAGGTATACAGTGAAGAGTTTATGAATTAATTATAAATATAAGCAGAAAGCAAAGGAATCATAGAAGAGAGAATTGTCAGTTCTTTTGGGACAAGGTAGAAAGGTAGCTTAGGTGCAGGGCCCTACTGAATGCTGCATTAGAAACTGGAAGGTGATGAGATGTTTTCCGGAGAGAGGACAGTGAAGCCAGGGCTGCTGGGGACAGGGATTCCAAGCTGACTCACAAGAACGAGCAAAGAACAAAGAGTCAATTCAGGAAGCCACAGGGAGCTCAGGGTAGCGGTGCAGGGGACCTGCCGGCAGAGCTATGAAGCAGCGTGGCCCAAGTTGGCGGTGGCTCCATCACGAAGGTCTCAAGTCCGAAAGTGAGGTATTTGCAAGTTACACCAGGAGAGCGGTGGGGAGGCCTGAGGCTTCTCGGCGGCGGAGTAAGCTCGTCAGGTTGGCTTCAGGTCAGTCCTGTTTCCTCCGTGGTCTCTGCACTCGCCTCACTCACAGCGCCCGGAGCTGTACAGAAATAGGCGTTCTCGGCCCATGCGGAGCTACTGCTTCGGCCTTAACAATGCATGTTTTGGCTCTCCAGGTGATTTTGTGTAACATTATAGTCGGAGCAGCACAGTTTTAGGTGGTCACTCCAGGCGCTTCATAGAGGACAGACCCGACACTCTCCGGTTCGAAGCAGAGGGGTTTGTCGGGGAAGAGCCACCATCCAGGCGAGGAAGGAGGCATGGTCGGAACTTACTCAGGTGTGGAGAAAAGAGAGGAGGAGACAATTAGCAGAAATACTCATCAGGTTTATTTTAGGGAACGTTACTCGTTGCCTGGGTATTGTATTAGGAAAAGGGATGATTCAGGGATAATTCTCAGGTTTCTCGCTTTATTTAGGATTTTAGATATTATGCACTGAGATAGAGAATATAGAAAGGATATATGTGTTTTTGTTTTGTTTATTTTTTGGCAGTGAGATGGCTAAATTATAATGAGTTCTGCTTCCAGTACATTAGAAGTGCCTGTGAGACCCAGATGAAGGTGAGCTATCGGCTTTTGGACACAAGGGCCCGGTGCTGAGGGCTGACATCCTGACCAGTGTTACGGATTTAGGACTCATAAGCATCAAAGGGTGGCCGGAGAAGCAGGAATGAATGAAATTAGGAAGTGTAGACATTTGGGTAACAGCAGATGTGCTAGTGGCCTTTATTGTCAGGGCACTGTTTCTCTCCCTAAACTCATTGCACACCATTCGCTCGTAGCAACGTGCACACCAGCCGGGCTAAAGCCCTTGACATGCACTGAACTTACGGGGTATCTTAGCCTCGAGGTCCTCGTACATACTGTCTCCCTGTCCAGAACATTCCCGGCCTCATTCCCTGGATCAGCTCTCTGCGTCTAGCAGATGCAGAGAGACCCACCTCCAAAATAATCCTCTCTCCAGGAAAAGTACCCCTTCTGGATGTTTGCTTAGGGCTACGACATTAAGTGCAACGGACTCGTTGCTTCTTCGTTTCCGTTGTGCTGAGGTGCTGATGTTAAGGTCTGAGTCTGTTCACCATCTCCCCCATCCCTGGCAGGACACCTGACACATAGTAGGTGCTCAGGAACCAATTGTTGCATGACTAATGAAAGAATGGTCAGAGGGAGAAACGTTTTCAAAGGACCAAGAAAGCGTAGTATTAAAAGAAAAAAGAGTGTGAGGAGGCAGTGACAACACAGAAAACAATGATGGAAGTTTCTAGAAAGGAGGGGTCAGCAGTGTTAAAAACTTCCAAACAATCATGGAACTTTAAGATGGAGAATGTCCAGGGGGTTAAGAACAGGTCAGTGGTGCCCTTTTCCAGGGTGGTTTGAGGGAGTGAGTTCTTGTGAGAAGTCAGACCGTAGGGGTTGGAGAACAGCGAGTCCGTAAGGGCGGGGGATGAAACTGTCTGGCCCGGGATAGGGAGGAACGAAGGAGGAGACGTGGGGTCGTGGGGTCGAGGGACGGTTCTTTGAAATGAGGTGATCTAATAGGCGCAGGCGGTGGCCAAAGGGCCCGGCACAGGGAGGGATGGAAAGCGGACAGGAGTGTTCCGGGAACCAGCCTCCAGCTGAGCAGCAGGAATCAGGCTTCACGAAAAAGGAGGACTCTTAGGCTGGAAGCCGCTGGAAGGGAGTGGCCCTGGGTGTGGACAGAGACAGGTTTATAGGGGCGGGGAAGGGAGTTTAGAGAATTGAGGATTGATAGCTTGATGTTCTCAGAGGAAGAGAGGACAAACTAGAAGTTCCTGTTTACTGAATTGTGTTGTGTGTGTGTGTGTGTGTGTGTGTGTGCCTGTGTGCGTGCATTTAGGGGTGGTTTGGACAGGCTGGGAGGCGTTCATGGACAGGAATGGAAAGTTCTTTAGTCATGTAAGAACTGGCTGAGAGTCCTGACCAAAAACACATTATTATTATTTTTTTCAGAAAAGGAAGATCTGTAATTTTAAAGGTAATGCCTCTTACGAACTCTAAGAGTTTATTGATTTTGATGAGAACTTTTTATTGAGTATGTAGGGAGTGCCGTATGTTCATTGTTGATTTATGATACTATGCTTGAGAGACTATCACTGAGGAAAAACTAAAGAGGTATCCTTCCCTATTTCAAAGAATGTTCTTTGTCTCACCACCTAGATATTTACACCCGATGTAAATGATCTGAGCATTTAATAACAAGGTGAGCCTCCCACATTACAAGAGGAAGAGGGCAGAATCTAACCATGTTATTACTTCCGTTGAGTTTATCACATCCCTTAGTTAAATGCATGAGGATCCCATGCTGTGCTGTCTTGAAAAAACTATTAATCAGTATAAAAATATAAAGATATGTACCTTGAAATCGTGGTTTTATGTCCCAAGTGACATCATAATATTAGTCATTAACATCTTCCATAATGCCATATATTATGCTACAAGCCTTCTTAGCGTAATTTCATTGAAACGTCATAATAGTTCAGGAGGCAGGAAATATTTTAAGTCATGTTTCATCGATGAAGAAAATGAGTCTTAGAAATAGGTAGCTTGCTTCTCTTTTGGCTTGCCATTTACCAGAGGAGACATTTAGATGTTTAGAGGTAAGCTTAGAGTTCTGCATTTTAGTTGTAGTTTTACAACTCTTTCAGTTTTCCAATTTTATAACACTGAATAACCTAGGTAGGGACATTCAAATATCTAGGCCAGCCCGGACTAGCCCCTATGCTTGTGTTGGACAGATACACGGTATATGTGCCTTCCTTCACCCTCTGTGCCCATGGAGACATTGATAATCAGTCGTAGCACACTTTTCTTGGAGTCCAGACTTGGCTTCAGAAATCTTCATGAGACAGTGCTCCAAGCAGCCACTACTAATGGATTTACCATCTGGAGGCTAAAATACCCAAATATTTTGAGTCACAGCTGGTAGATAGGAGTATCAGTTTGGATCCTTGGAAAAGCAGCCAAGACGGGAGGAAATGCCCGTGAAGACAAGGGGGAGGGAGAAATTGTAGGCAAGACGAGGCTTGCTTCGGACCACAGTGCAGTTTGACGTCTGTGGAAGGACACAGGGAATGAAGGTTGGATAGACGGGCTCTCGCCTTGTAGCACAGTCTGAGAAAGTCTCAGGCAGGTGGATGGGTTTCTTGCGCAAGGGTGTCTCTTCGAAGACACCCTCGTGGGGCGGGCATGGGCTGGCTCTCATACTTGTTCTCCTTACCACGCTCAGTCACTGGTGGTGAGCTGGGGGGTCACGGCCTTGGAGCTAGACGCCACAGATCACCTGTGCTAAGATAGGGTCCTTGATGAAGACCGGAGTGCACACTTCTTTTTTTTAAAAATTTTTAAGATTTTATTTATTTATTTGACAGAGATTACAAGTAGGCAGAAAGGCAGGCAGAGAGAGGAGGAAGCAGGCTCCCCACTGAGCAGAGACCCCGATGTGGGGCTCGATCCCAGGACCCTGAGATCATGACCTGAGCAGAAGGCAGAGGCAGAGTAGGTTAAAACCTACTGAGCCACCCAGGTGCCCCCAGAGTGCACACTTCTGACAAGCATCTCTAGAAAAGTCTTTGCTGATTCTTTATGGATCTGCTCAGATCTGTGACTTGCTACCAAAGCTGACAGTTCACAAAGCCACTGATGGTGTCTGAGCAGCTAGAAGGTGAGAAGTCTACTTCTCTCTTGAAGTTGTGGTGCATCTTATGAAGTTGAAACTCATCTCCTGAGTTTTCAGAAGTTGTAAAGTGGAAGGAGTTCCTGTGTGTTTGTGAAGTCCTGGATGCCTCCCTCCCCGTCAAACTGAGGAAGAAGTGCACAGTGACTTTTTTTTATTTTCATCTGCCAATCTGAAATTGTGTTTCACTTCCACTTAGTGAGAGCCATCCTCTTTGTAACAAGGATTGTAAAATAATAACATGATTTGTAAAGCAAAACATTGGTGTCTTCAGGGAATATGTTTAAGGTCTCTGAATAGTCCCCGAAATTACAAATACAGAAATGTTTGCACTGCGCATTGGCCTCTCCCAAGTTATATTTTCACGGAAAGACACATGCATTTCTCTTTCTTATGTGATGGGCATTTTTTTCTTAGCAAGGATTCTTAGCCAAGATTCTGCTCATCAACGGTCACTGACAGGAGGGAGCAGCTCCGCAGAGCTGCCGGGCTGGTGGGTAGGTTGTTCGCCAGCTGGGCGAGCTGGTCCCGCACCCCGTTCTCAGAGCGCGTGGGAGCCAGTGAGCTCTAGTGGGATTCCTCGCGGCCACACGTAGATTCCGCGTGTGTCGATGACGACGGTCGCAGTGACACCTGCCGTAGTGTTCATCACCAGAGCACACTGCGTTGGAAATGCTTCAGCATTGGTTATTTACACAACCCTGTGAGATCGCTGGTACTGTCCCCTCCTACAGGGAAGAAGGAGAAAAAGGATCGGGGAGAGGAATGAGGTTACCCAAATCATGCAGCTTGTGAGTGGTAGAGCTGACTTTTAACACCACACTCCTTCTGGCTCCATACCCCAGCTCTTCATTACTACTTAGGGCTATTCATGATGAGCCAGGAGCTGTAGGTCAGATCAGTTTACGCTAGGGCTCTGCTGCGCTAATACTCCATCACTCCAATCTGATCTGATTTGCTTTTAGAGCTGGAAGCAAGCTGTGTAGTACACGTACAGTTAGGAAGGCAGCCTCTGTCCAAATACTGTAATTGTGCCTTAAAGCTTAAGCCGAGCCTAAGAAAAAGGAGCTTTGTAAAGGGACTTTCCTAACGCACATGAAAAATGGAGAAAGATTTCTGTTTTCTCTTCTCCTAGTTATCTCGGGGCCAAGGATGTGATACAAGGTCTAAGTGAGCCGAGGCCATGTTTGGCTTGTCCCCAGCTCCTAATACCGTGCCTGGAATGTATAGGTAGCTCCATACGGATAATGTACGAAAAACTGGGGGCGCACTGCTGAGAAAATGTGACGTTCATTTACTGGACGATCATAGGCAGGCGAAGAATGTTGTAAGTTCATTTAAGTGAAGATGGAAAAATATTTGAGTGTTCCATGCCCCGCGTCTGATCAGGTCTATTCTTCCTTGAGTCTGAGGGTGGTTCATTATGGATCTTATTTTCCTGAAGGACACAAAAACGGGCCATCGGCGTAGCCACTGAGAAGAGGAAATGAAAAGGAGCATCTGACCACTATTTTTTTTTTAAATGCCTTGTTACAAGTCCTGGAAGAATGTGTAGAGCAGATCAAAACAGCCAGGTGCTTGGATAACAGCCCTCTGGGGCCGGCTGGCAGAGGCGAACTGGTCATCAGAGTACAAGGAAAGAGCATCTCCTGAACAATGAAGAGTTAACCCAAGACAGGGCACAGGAAAGCAGCCGGTGTGGGGGAGGCTATAAACAGGTCATAAATTATGTGGATGTAGAGGATTAAAGGAGCACATTTCAGAAGGTACCAGGGGTCTGATAAACGGTCTTTAACCAGCAGAGGCAACCACGCTGCTGGGGTGTCTGCGGAGCCTTCAGATGTCCGTGGGTCAGGAGCCACTGACTGCAGCACGTGCTCTGATGGCGCTGGGCACCTCCGGCAGAGCCACCGCCCGGCTCAGGGCTCTGCATTACGGGGCCGCTCTTGCCACCTTGAACGCTGGCGGTGGAAAACTACTAAAATGTCCACAAATACAGCGTCACTAATGGCCTTATGAGGAAGTAATTCAAAAATCTATGTTTTGGAAGTGGAACTTGTCATGCAATAAAATTATGGACTTCGTGTATAAGGGAGGAATCCACATCATCGCTGGGGTTTCCCAGTGCCTCACCCTTCACCCGTCTGACCCCACGTGTGTTTCCAAGCCAACAACCTATCGCAGAAAGCAACCAGCACGGGCCGGCACTGGCTCGTTAGAAGCGCTGTTCTACGGGTTTTTACGTAAATTAGCCGGTTCATCTTCACAGTTACAAGCCAAGACACTGTTCTTATGCCTTCTTTACAGATAAGGAAACTGAGTCATAGAGAGGAAACTGGTACAGGAGGAAAAGAAAAGGCCACCTGACACCCACCAGGACAAGAGAATGTAGTCTCGCCGTCGTTACAATGAGCTGTTGGCGACAGTAATGAAAGGCAGGAAAGTGGAGAAACAGCCTTTTTAAAGGGCAGACAAGTCTAGTCTTCAAGCAAGAAAGGTAAGGACTAGGCTGAAAGTCTGTGAAATTAGACCAGAATTTGCTCACAAAAGGGACTTGAAAGCTAAAGGACAGTGTCTGAATCTCGAAGAGAAAACCCGTCTGGTCACGCTCAGGCCGGCCAGTAATTACACACCTTGAAGAGGCATCGGGAAAAGGGAGCACGAGGGGGGGAGCCCAGCCCCTGGGTGAGGACGGGGCCCAGGAGGCTGAAGAGCCGTGGTGTGGCCTGTGCGGTGGCGGCCATCTGTCATGGGCCTTCAAACCCCGGGGCTTTGGCTCTCACACCCCGAAGCTCTCTCGTCCTCTGTGGGGTCCATGGAGAGACGTTAACCCGCGCCCCCTCCCCGGCTAGTGTGTCGTTACACGTTCACATGGAAGCTGTTTTGT
Source organism: Mustela nivalis (assembly GCF_964662115.1). NCBI lineage: Eukaryota > Metazoa > Chordata > Mammalia > Carnivora > Mustelidae > Mustela > Mustela nivalis. Next base: position 1,549,076 of record NC_139023.1, read on the forward strand.
GTTTACGCGTGTGCGAGCTGAATCAGTTTAACCAACCACTACAGGTCCGAGGTCATTCCCGGCAGGTGACTTTCTCCATCCCTGCCCGCACCTGGCCTCCTCCGCGGCTTCCGCTGTCCTCTCCGCAGCAGGTACCCTAGCCTGGTTCTTACGGATGGAAAGGGTCCACATGCAAGGCCTCTGTCTGCCTTACAGTTCTCAACCCCGGTCACAGCAAGAGACACTGTTGCCAAGAACTGGGCCAGTGAAAAGACAAAGATGTTTTTCAGGCAAAACTATGCAAACAAACTGGTTTGAAGGGAGGGGCAGGGCAAACCCGGAGTCGTAGCTCTTGACCTGGGGCAGAGGGAGAGAACTCTGAAATGAACGTGCGCTTGGCTCCCAAGGACAAATGTGGGGACTCCCTTGTTTTCAGTAACTGCCGGGTCTGAAAGCTGAAAACCCAACGTGAACACTCCAAACATTTTATTTATTTATTTATTTAAAGATTTTATTTATTTGACAGAGATCACAAGCAGGCAGAGAGGCAGGCAGAGAGAGGAGGAAGCATGTTCCCCGCTGAGCAGAGAGCCTGATGTGGGGCTTGATCCTAGGACCCTGAGATCATGACCCAAACCGAATGCAGAGCCTCAACCCTCAGAGCCATGCAGGTGCCCCAACACTCCTTATTAAGTTGAAGTCCTCAAAATACAAGTTTGGGTTCAAGTTTCTCTTCTCCGTTTCGTAAGATGCTGGTCGCTGCTTATTTGAAGTCTTCCCAGTAACAAACAAGGAAGAAGTTATCCCTCCTTGCGATGTCCTGTGCTCTGGTGGCGACTTGGGGACCCGGCTGCTGGTACGCCGCCCCTCCCCCTGTTTCTCTGGATCTCAAAGCTTACGAGGAGTTCTGTGAGGAGTTACTGTCCTACCCCATCCGCGGAGGGTGTGAGACGGTGGCAGACGGTACCCTCCTGAGAGGAGTGATGGCAGAGGCGCCTCTCCCACGAGACGTCACAGCGGAGCGAGGCAGGCAGAGGTTGTGCGTGTGCTCGTGTGAGTTCATGGGCGTGTGCAAGTGCATGTGTGTTTGCACACACACGTGTATCCGCGCCTGCGTGCGATCGGACGTGCACACTGGTCTGCCCGCAGACTTGTAACTTGTGGACTTGTTGGCTCGTCAGGTCAACGTGCAGCGTTCGCTGATGACAGCTCGGTGTTTGGGCTTACTTCTTTGTTTTCGTGACATCAGGTTTGGTGTGGGCGTGCGCACGGCGTGGAGTCTGACCTCGGCTCTCAGCCTGGCCCGGGCAGACCTAAAACGCCGGGATGTGTGGGGAAGTGGCATCCGTTGGTCTGGGTGTGGCTTGTGCATCAGAACCTGTGGAAGCTCTCCAAATGGTTCTCGTTTGCAGACAAGACTGAGCACCCCACGTGGGGAGTAACTTCCTAATGAGAAGCTTCAGAACATCCGCTGGGCTACAAGGCTGGAGACGTGTGATGGTGACGCCGTTCGTCGTAAGAAGGAGAAGATACTAGTAAATATCTAAATGCAGGTCTTTCTGTTTACAAACCAGCAGGAGCAGAAGCTACGAGTCAGTTGCGAAGGCCACAGGAACCCCCCCATCTCTTCTAAATTTCATTCTTGTCGCTAATGCATTGATATCATGGGGTGTTATGGGGCCCGTGCTCCGAAACACTGAGAGATCTCAGGAAGCCTGGAGTGCAAAGGGACAGCTTTGTTATCAACGTGCCCATTTCTCCCTGCAGTGCAAGGAACGGGATAATCTCTACAGACAGAACCGCTGCTTCCAGGGCACATCGGGACAGACACCGAAGCCAGGTTTTCTCGGTCCATCACCCCCAATTTCCAGGTGAACAGACTGTGAAGCCAGAAAATGATGCCCCTGGGGGCTGGAGACGTGAATGTCAGTCAGATTTGGGTTGTCTTTCTGCGTCTTGGACACTCAGGGAACTTTCAAGGCATGACTAGATTTTAGTCAAGGAATGCCGCTCCTCACAATTTTATGGAGCACGGTCAGCGATAACTCGCCACCTCTGCTGAGCACGGCTCTGGCCCAGGCATTCCGCTAGGGGCTCAGTACGGATTATGCATCTCATTTCATTCACGGGCTTACAGGAAGGAGATGCTGTTTTCCTTCTTTTATGGGAGAAGAAATTGAGACTTAATGTGCCTTATGACATGGTCATTATCTTGCGTCTAGTAAATGACAGCGAGGATTTAGATCTAGATCCGTGACTTCAAAACCCACGGTTTTATCAGAGTTACTGCCCTTGGTTTATAGACTTCCAGGATAGAACAATTCAGTGCTTGTCTCTCAGTGCCTTGGTTTATCCCTTCCTAGAATCTGAATCCTAGTAATTGTAGGGATGAGTAAGTTTGTTGTTGTTGATCGATATAAAAACGAGTCTTTCTCTAAGAGTTTGCCAGTGCATATGGGAACTTCAAACAACAGCGACTTTACCGCTGGGCATTGAGACGTTTCTCTATGTGATCTGATGGATCACAAGAAGGAAGCAACAATAAAAATGAAATAAGTAGTTAATGAACATGCTTGTGTGCCGGCTTACGCCATTGGTACTGGTATTTTGTCAACATCGAAACTGCATTTTATAGTTCATGCTGTTCCTCTTCTGTTTTCGCTGATGGTTGTGATAACATCTTGCTCAATCTGCCAGAAATACTTGAAAGTCTTCCCAAAGCTATCATTAACAAGTAAGACAAAACAGAGCTGGCCCAGGGTTTCCCTCTGCACCAATCCGTGGATTTATTGAGTGAAGATACGAGGCACGAGGAGACCTGAGCTTCCCAATGTGGACTGGGTGACCGCAGAGAGGCCAACTGTGCGGACAAAAGGGTAGCCGGTGAAGGCTCTGTTAGTCGATCTAATGTGGGTATCGCAGGGGTCCCCACCTGCCTGCCCGTGCTGACGTCTGTCCTGCGCATTAACGTGTTGTCCGGCCTCCGCGGAATCCTCTCATTCTGGTGCAGGCCGAGTGAATGGCTCGGACGGACCCCCGAGCTGGCTGCTGTCTTCTGAGGGCCGGGCAGGATGGCTCTTCTCGGACAGGGTGTTCATCCGGCCATTATAGAATGTTCGGGGACTCGTGCCTGGGAGTCGCCCTTGAATCCACCGTGTTGGAGGATGAAGGGCGTCTGTGCAAATTGACGGAGCCTCTGGCACATCTAAAATCTGTTTCGACCTTCTCAGAGTCTTCCGAGGTCAGAAAGCCTAGAATAAATAAATCTTAAAGATCAGTTTATTTCCTTTGGGAGTTTTTATTCCTCTGATGCCAAGACGAACATTTTTTTCCCCTCCTCAAATAAAGCCGGTAGCAGCATGTCTTTTTAGGCTGCCGGGCTCCTCTAACTCCTGGGCTCAAGGTCAGAACAGGGCTGTAAGGCGATGGAAAGAGGTGAGGTTCCTGCTCCTTCGTTGGCTGTCCTTGAACTGTAGGAAGGAAGCATGTGGAGGGATATTAGAGATATCTTTTGATGGGGAGACCAGCTTTTGTTTCCTTCTGACCATACGATAGATCATAATGTATATGATGATATGTGGATGATTACATAGATTATGCTATAATATAAATTATCACTAACCTGAATTTTGGAAATAATGCAAAGATTTTGTAAAACCTAGAGAGAGGCTACAGGGGTCAGAAGGACCTTGTAGTGTGCACGAGGGCTTGCCCTGCAGGCCCATGGTGGGAATGCAGTTGCCCCACCGTTTGCTTGAACTAGGTGTGGACTTGGGCCTGCGTCGGCCAACCCGGTGTGCGTGGAGGGGCAGAAACTCTAAAGCCAGGGTGTGCTTTGCAGTGTTCAGCTTCCTGCTAGCTGGGTCGGGGTCACTCCAGCAATCCTGGTCCCTGATCAAACCTTCTTATGGACCCATTTTGGATATGTAGAGAGAACACGAAATAATCTTTTGTTATTTTTAACTACTGAATTTTGGGGTTATTTGGATGGGTAACATAGTCCAATTGACAAGGAAATAATCATGTTAAAGGCCCCAGATTGAGGGGTAGTAGAGATAGGACAAAGGAAATCGCTCAAGCGGGAAAGTCTCAGGAACTTCTTGTTTGTTTGTTTTAACCTTAGGAACTGCTGACCAGAAAATGTGGGAAAGGACTGAACAGATATTAAAATGCCCAGGCCAAGCCCTACAAAGCCTCCTGTTTAAAAAAATAATGGAGTAAGATATATATAACATAAAACTTACCATTTGAGTCATTTTCTATGTGTACAGATCGGTGACATGAAGTCCATTCCCACTGCTGTGCAGCACAGCCGCCGTCCGCCTCTAGGATTTTTTACGGCTCCAAACGGACACTTTGTACGCATAACACAACAGCCCCGTGTGCCCTGCTTACCTCCCCGGAGACCACCATTTTCCTTCGTGTCTGTGGGTTTGACTATTCTAGATACTTCATCTAAGCAGAATCCTATTGTATGATTTTTGTATCTAGATTATTTAAAGGATGTTTGGCTATAAAGATTGCATTCTCATTGTCGCTAGCCGTCCGTATTATCTTCCTAGCTGTATCGGAGACCATCTCGGCTCGCAGAAGAGAGGCATGGCAGGAATCTGCCGTAATCACGGACTCCAGCCGTGGTTGCGGCCGCTGCCTGCTTTCCGGGCCAGAGGTCAGTAACCTTTCCAGACCCGAACGCCAGAGTTCCAGGCCCTGTGCTTTCCTTGGGTCAGGGGTCAGGGATGGCTTCCAACCCTGAATGGCAAGTTTTGCCTCCTGCTGATATGGGGAAGGCAGAATGCCACATCCTACAAATTGAGGTAGAGAGACAGCTCTGATTTCGTTCACTTACGAAGATGGAGCCCAGCGACAGCAGGTCCATACAGCTTTCAGAAGGGGCCGTTGACAATGGTGACGGGTCCCAAAGCTCTAGAAAACCCTCCGATGGACCAACAGAGAAAGGGCAGGAGGCTTCTTTATCATTTTTTCACTTCAAGAAGAAGTTAAGTTGTCAGACGTTGTCAGCCTAAGTCTTCATGCTTTTTCGTAAATGTTCTCTCCCCTCCCCGAATTACGCTTGTTAGAAGTGCCTGGATAGTGCAGGGGGAGCCGCGGAGGGGTGAGGGCTGGCAGTGGAAGTGGGTCGGGAGCTGTAGCTGGAGGAGGTGAACTCCGTGGCGCTGACATGGGCCTCGAGCTCCCATCCAGGGAGGTGGGCCGGCCTTGGAGGGGCCAGGAGAGCGCGGGGGGCCATCTCTGAAGTCCCGCTTCTGCTCCATTACACGTGCGGGTACGCGGCGCAGTGGCAAGATCTCTGTCTTCCGGTCATCCCGAGGTTTGGAAATGAGCACGATCAGAGGTTTATTAATTATTTTAAAGGGCCACAGGCGATGTCACTGAGTGCCGTAGCGATAATAAAACTGTACTCTAGTTTTATGCACTTGCGCAGTAGGTACCGTGTCTGTGCCAGGAGTTCAGCTGGCTGCGGAGCGTTCCACAGACGCATGGACACACAGGCTCTCCTCCTTCGCGGAGCTCCCGGTCTAGGGAGAGACCATTATTAATCAATATGTCAGTCAATAAATATTTCTTGAACATGCATTATGTTCCAGACCCTGAAGAGACTCCGGGAAGCGAAGCAGACACAAATCATACGAACAGATTGTCAGATTGTCCCTCTAAGAGGGGCTAGGAAAGAGAGGGGTTCTATACTGTGGGAGCCTGTAAGTAGCCGGGGAGAGCCGGTTTGGAGATCCGGGGGACGGGGGATCCGCTGGTCAGAGGGGACCAATGAGCTTTCCCGGCAGATGCGCTGGCACTGCAAGGGTCCTGTGGGGGCTTGGTGGGCATGAGAACAATGGAGGCCATTTGTGGGTAGACTGGGGAGAAGGGTCTGGGGGACTAGTTAAGCTGGCAGGGCGGGAGTGGGAGCCAGTCCAGAAAGTCATCCTTATAAAAGTAAGAGGACAACGACTTGTCATTTTCCTCATTAGAATCTGCTCCCTTTCTGATGAAGGCATCGTACTCCATAGTGTATATGGACCACATCTTCCTTATCCATTCGTCCGTTGAAGGGCATCTTGGTTCTTTCCACAGTTTGGCGACCGTGGCCATTGCTGCTATAAACATTGGGGTACAGATGGCCCTTCTTTTCACGATATCTGTATCTTTGGGGTAAATACCCAGGAGTGCAATGGCGGGGTCATAGGGAAGCTCTATTTTTAATTTCTTGAGGAATCTTCACACTGTTCTCCAAAGAGGCTGCACCAACTTGCATTCCCACCATCAGTGTAAGAGGGTTCCCCTTTCTCCACATCCTCTCCAACACATGATGTTTCCTGCTTGTTAATTTTGGCCATTCTAACTGGTGTAAGGTGGTATCTCAAGAAAGGACGAATACCCAACTTTTGTAGCAACATGGACGGGACTGGAAGAGATTCTGCTGAGTGAAATCAGTCAAGCAGAGAGAGTCAATTATCATATGGTTTCACTTATTTGTGGAGCATAACACATAGCATGGAGGACAAGGGGAGTTAGAGAGGAGAAGGGAGTTGGGGGAAATTGGAAGGGGAGGTGAACCATGAGAGACTATGGACTCTGAAAAACAATCTGAGGGGTTTGAAGTGGCGGGGGGTGGGAGGTCGGGGTACCAGGTGGTGGGTATTAGGGAGGGCATGGATTGCATGGAGCACTGGGTGTGGTGAAAAAATAATGAATACTGTTTTTCTGAAAATAAATAAATTGAAAAAAAAAAAGAATCTGCTCCCTTTTCTGTCCTCCTCATGGTGCCATGGCTAAGGGCACAGTTTCTGGAGCCCGATCGCCAGGCCTGGACCTCCACTTTCCCACTTACAAGCTTGGTGAGCACAGCACGTATAACATCTCTGTGCCTCAGTTTCCCCGTCTGTAAAGTGGTAAATATGATATTACTTACCTCGTCAATTTGTTAGGAAGATTAAATGAGCTTATATATATGAAGTGTTTAGAACAATACCAGGCATGAATTAAAAGTACCACATGAATAAGACGATTATGGCCCCGTATGAGGGAGAATGGGCATAATCACCAGCTGCTCCCCAGACAGTGTGCGAGCCAGAAACCCAGCCTGAATTATATTCAAAACACATACCTGTGTGCGTGATGCACAGAGAAAACCTAAACCAAACCGCAGGTCTCTTCAGTGTCCATTTACAGTATGGACAAATACATTTCTCAAGGAAATCGTCTTGGAAAAGTGCTCTTTTCAAGGCTGAGAGAATTAAAAGGCCTTCTCTTTTGCCCAGTGTATACTTCAGATTTTTGGAAGAATGTGTATTCCTGATACCGATTCAGGCGACACTGGGAGCTCACTACGGGCGGGACTGACCTCAGATGCTTTCATCATTCTGCCGTTGATGCAAGGGAGCCATCTCGGGTGGCAGAGTCGGGAGCAACTTCAGGCATGAGCACGTCGTTTGTTCTGGTGTAACTGGCGGTTTCTGCATGAAGTGATCACATTAGACAGTAAGAGCTGCCAGTTTAAGGATTTAATAGACAAGTAATTAATTTAACTGAGACGCTTCGGTGAAAACCATAAATACCATCTGTGGCTTCTCCTTTGACACGTTTTTGCCAAAGTTTCCTCCTTCCTTCCTTCCTCTCTACGATTTCTGAAAAATAAAAGTAATAAGCAGGCTTTGTACCTCTCGATTTAGTAACATTGTGAATCCTTAGGCCCTCGGTGTGGGCGCTGCTGTCCTATTAAACACACTTTTATGGAAAGCTCACTGTGTACAAGGCCTTGGGATGGATGTTTTCATACGATGCCTCATGGAATCCTCACAGTCATCGGATAATCCTGGGCAAGTCTTGGGCTCCTTGGCCCTGGATCCCAGCTCACCCATCCCGTGCTCTGGTCCGTGTTGCAGAGACGGACTCCAGCGGCTAGCTTCTCCTGTCCACACGTTTGGGCATTGGGGGGCACTGGTAGAGATGTTGAGTGTGGGCAGAGAGGGGCGCCAGGGTCTTCCTTCCATCTCTCTGCCTAGGACTGTGCCTCCTCTTTGGCTCCAGCTCCCAAGGGACTGCCAGGCCACGGTTCTAGCGTCTACCTGGTGGTTCTGTCCCTAGGTTCCCATAACATATTCCCCTCCTGTGGTCTCCCCAGCCAGGAGGTGGTAGAACTTCCTGTTCCTACTCATCTTTGGATTACCCCACTGTTTCCTACCTGGCTTCCGGATTCCACCACCTGTTTAATCAAATTAAATTTGCATTTAATTTAATTTGCATTAAATTCCCCCTATTAGAAATAGTTGAAGTAATTTCTTCTTTCCTGGTTAGGCCCTAACTGATAGAGTTCAGTATAAATATACCTATTTTTCTTTTTCTTTTCTGTCTCTCTCTTTTAATATATGAAGAAAGTAAGGACCATATAGGCTACATATCACAATATTAAGCCCAACATTCTAAATCTACCAATTAGGTCAAGTCCTAGCCCTTCTCAGTTCATATGTACTTTTGGTATTATGGTGTCTTCATAGTTCTCTGAGAAAGGTAAACCCCTTTTTAAGGAGTGATTCCTCCTGGATCACAGTATCATGATGGGTTTTACCGGATCCTGTTTTAGTTCAAGTGGACTCGTGCAGTCCAGAGTTCAACTGATGACTTATGGTGGGAAGAATGTGAGAGTCAATATTATGCATGTGTCCAGAGACAGAATTATTAGGCCCTCGAGCAGCAAATCGGAAAGATGACCTTTTGTATGACTACAAAAGCTTGGCTCCTTCGGAAACCTTCACAGATCTACGGAGCCACCCGCTCGGGCCACTCTCTTCTGGGCCAGATGATGAATTCCCTTTGTTTCAGTTCAAGCAGAAAATCAAGATCTTTATTCCTTATCTTCTTTTTTTAAAAGATTTTATTTGTTTATTTGACAGAGAGCACAAGCAGGGGAGCGGCAGGCAGAGAGAGAAGCAGACTCCCTGCTGAGCAGGGAGCCTGATGCGGGACTGGATCCCAGGACCCTGGGACCCTGGGATCGTGACCTGAGCCGAAGGCAGATGCTTAACCGACGGAGACACCCAGGCGCCCCCTTATTCCTCATCTTGATTTCAACTCAGAATCAGGATAGGGATATTCTTACATTATTGTTAAGTTTCACATTACATCAAAGACTTTGAACTTTACCGTAATTTTAGACTTAATTTTTAGATTCTTCATAGGAGTAAATCATAGGCTATAAACGTATGTGGTCCGGAAACACTGAAGGACTCTTAGGATAGCATAAATCAATAGGGCTCAACGGTATTTTTGTATTTCTAGAATATCCTTATAAGGTAAGAGTTTTGCCAGGGCCAGGAAAGGGGTGAGGTAATCGACCCCCTCAGATTCACCTGGGGTCAGGAACGAGCCTTGCACAGGGCGGGTCTCATACGGAGCGTACCCCTCGGCTCCGGCCGGCCGGGCTCTACGCCGCCCCGAGGGCAGGTCACAGCTTTGCTCACCTCCGCGTCCTCGATTCTCCCGCGCTCTCACTGGCAGGAGCCGCCTCCACCCGCATGCCCCGCTTCCGTCCCTCAGAGCCCGCGTGCCGCCTTCTGTCCGAAGGGGCTTGTTTCCTTTCCTCCGTGATGGTCTGCACACGGCCCGTTACTCTGCACTTGTCGCTGGCTGCGTTCCATTACCCTTTCGCTTCCCCGGTTGTGTTAGTCTCGTCTTTCCAAGGAGACCACGAACTCCTTGAGGGAAGGACTGTTTCTCGCTCTTGACCATCTGCCGCCATCCCCTGGGGAACGGATGCGTGTTGAACAGCTGACCTAGTGTGAACACTGCCTGGTCTTCTAGCTCCTCGACATTTGACCTACTCAGTTAACTCACTGCGTCCCTCTGTAGCCGTCGGGCTGTCACCACGCAGTACAAGCTCTGGGCACACAATGTTTCCTCTAGTCAGAAGAGTCCTGTGACATCAAGGCTCCAGACATGGTATGAGGAAGAGGGAGAAAGAAAAACACGTGTTTAGAAACCCAGCCTGTTCTTGGACTGGTGGAACTTGTTCTCTGGAAGTTGCCGAACAGCTGCCCCGAACAATGACCAGTCCTTCTCCAGACTCTGGCATGTCTTAAAACGGCGATACGGTAGGGACCAGCACGGCCAAGAGATTCTTGGTGGCACGTTTGGGTAAAAAGGATTTTCTGCTTTAAGAACATTAGCTTCTACATCCATGTGGAGACCAACAGATCATGTCTCTGTAACTGTTATTTACTCAATCAAGAATCATGTACATGCTGGTTTTGTTTGTTTGTTTGTTTGTTTACTACAAATGTAGATCTAGGTAATCTAAATTGCACTAAAAATGAGAAAACTGAGATCCAGAGTTCACTAACTTAAACATCAATAAACCACCTCCTCCGAGAGGCCTTCCCTGACCTTCAGGACGGGTTAAGCACTGTTAGATCTCCCGTAGCAACCCGTGGCAATCTCCATCGCGGCCCCTACTTACTATTTTATGTAGTGAGTAGAGAGTCATGTAATAATCCGTTTTCTCCATCTGTCTCCTCTGTTAGATTGTAGCCTCCTTGAGGACGAATTTCAGCTTCTAAGTTTTCTCTAAATTACACTTACGCTGCTGTTCTCACACACAGACCAAGGTCATAGACCTTGGGATTTTCCCCCACAGAAGGCCCTTCAGTTGTTGAGAATAATAACTAGCTTTACCGTATAGTGAGGGTTACTCAGTGGATCCTCCTTGTCTAGTGAGGAGAATACTTAGGACGATTTCTTTCTTATGAGACACCCACCGCACTGCATTTTAGTGGCCAGAAAGGCTCTGTTTCCACAAGTTAACATCAAAAGAGGATAGCTTAGAGCCGTCCTCGCTCCCTGGTGGGAGGGTTGCCGCGGACACTGGAGAACATTCACGGTTAATTTTCTAGAACCATGGCTAATGGGACAAATCATTCAGCCATGGAGGCTCCTCCAGCCCAAAGAGCATAAAGAGATGCAAAGAGGGAAGCAGGTCATGGGCTCTGGCCCGGGCTCCTGAGGGGCCCCACAGCAGGGGGAAAGCAGGCAGATGTGACTTACCGGGTCAGCCGGGGTGGTGTCGGACCCGGCTGTCACGGCTGGACTGACATCCGCAGCAGGGGCTCGACATCAGCGCAAAGACGGCACCAGCCGGCCGGGGGTGTGTGGCAGGGACACGCAGGGGTTGAGGCCAGAGAAGAAAACCTTCTGGAAAGGAGGACGCCGGATAGCAGTCACGGGCCATCTTTTGCCCTCCGAAGTCTGACTCGGCACAGCCGACTTGGAGTTCGTCACGGGAGGAGCCGTGACGTGGCCTAGACGGGAAGTCAGAGGCCGGGCTGGGGCCGCGTGCGGGGCTGGGGCCTCTCCATGGACCCCAGAGAAAGGGGACGAGGGCTGATTTTGAAGAAGCTGGGAAATCAGGTTTGGAACCACCTGACCCCTGGGCTGCTCGCCTCATCGAAGCTCAAAATGTCTTTGGGGCATTGAGTGACTGCACTGATTTGACACAACAGCTCGTCAGGAGATTTTTATAGATTAAGTCAGAAAAAGATGGCAGTCGTGCAGCCGTCGTGTGTGTGATGATCCTTCCTGTTGTGTAAGAAGCAGCAAAGGGATGCGAGGAAGTTGTAAGTGGGAGCCCGTGCTGTGCTGGCCACACTCTGCCTTTCAAACAGAAAGCTGCGGCGCGTGATTAAAACTGTGATAATCCTGGGGCGCCTGGGCAGCTCTGTCCGTTAAGCCTCTGCCTTCAGTTCAGATCATGATCCCAGGGGCCTGGGATCGAGTCCCACAGCCGGGCTCCTTGCTCAGCGGGGAGCCTGCTTCTCCCTCTGCCTCTGCCCCCGCTGCTTGTGCGCGATCTCTCTCTCTCTCTATTTCTCTGTGACAAATAAATAAAATCTTAAAAAAAAAACTATAACAATCTTTAAAATGATTTTTAAAAGGTAACATACAGCTTGGATTGCAATATGTCACTTTTTCAAAATGCTTCGATGGCTCCGACCTCATTTGACCTTCACAGCTGCTTCCACGTAACCTGGGGGTGCAGCAGTAATCACCCGTTTTATAGAGGAATCTGAAATCAGAGAGGTTTGGTGACTTGCCCAAGAGCACACAGCAGCTACTGTCAGAACTCAGACTAACTTTCTGCTTCTTTTTTGAGTGTTCTTGTGTAGTAAACCGTTATCTGGAATTCGGAAACACAAGCAAAAATAACATGTCTGTTTTTTCTTTCCTAACACATTTGATGGCAAACTTTTTACTTATCCTGATCTACTTTTGGCAATAAAACATTTTTTGAGATGATGTGAGGCTCTTTTTGTCCTCTTTGGGAAGAATATTTATATATTTTATTGCCAAAACTTTAATGTCTCTGATGATAGGATGCTGTTCCAAACTGCTACCTTATTTATCACATTGGCCCTATTATCTTCCTAAAGCCCCCAAAATTCTGATTTCAAAAGCACATCGGAGCACGAGAGTTGTGGATTAACTGTAACCCTGAGGAAGACGGTCTTTGTCATGTCACCGAGCCGGGCGATAGGGGTTTCCATTATCCAGACATTCTGTTCACTGCCGCTGGGGGTGGTGAACCTGTGTGGCTCATGGCGAGTGCGTTAGACTGTAATGAAACAGACTTAATGTCAACCCGGCACTTGTTGGGTTAAATAAGGTAATTCAGGTGAATGGTTTATCACTGTGTCTGTTCATGGGACACGTTTCGTAACCAGAGTGTTAGCTCTGTACCAGAGTGTCAGCTGTTCCCTTTCTTCATAGACTCCGTGACTCCGTGTTCCCGATGAGGAAACGGTGGCAGGCAGAGGGAGCTTAAGCTGCCGGCCAAGGTCACGTGGCTGGTGAGGGGCACGGCCAGGATGGGACACGCGGACTGACTGTTGCATCCGAAGCATATGCACAACCAGTAGGGGAGAGAGAGTTCTGGGATCTCCCGGGGGCCCTGGAAATCCTTTCAGATCGTCATTATGAGGATTAATTACCGGATCATCGGACTGCGGCATGTGGAAGGGCTGCTTCATAGCCTGCTGGTTCCGCCAGGCTTTGCTGGCTGCGGAGAGAGGGAGAGAGCAGGGGAGGGAGGAGGGCGGCGGAGAAAGAGGGGGAGGGGAGGACTAGCTACTGGAGATCGTCTTGCAAATTGGAAATGACTTTATGGAGCAGTTGGCAAACCTCTATCTCCGAGAATTATTGCAAGAACATGAGCTCCTTTGGAGAGACAGGAGGAGGGCTGGGAATTAGAGCAAAGACCAGACGCCCCCAGGACTTTCCCCAGAGTTCTGTGGGCTCGGCCAGTGGGGAAATAACCACGATTTGTGTCTGTGCGGGGATGACCCTCTTCCAGCCTCACGGTCCTCCCGGCTTCCCTGACGGCGCTTTTGCCTTTTCCGTTTCCTCGCTTTGAACCTAGGACTTCTCATTTTCCGAGCCCGCTTCGGTGGGGAAGGCCCACGGGTGAGCAGGGCCGAGGACAGGAGCGTGGGATGCAGATACCTGAGGGGAGGAGAGGGGAGGGTAGGGCAGGGGAGGGGAGGGGGCGCTTGCTTTTCAAAACCAGATCACCTTCGGGCTTCCTTCCTGCGAGCGCCGCTGTGCCCACTGTCAGGTCAGGCCGGACAGCTGGGTGAGCCGTGGGCCCTGCTGGCTAAGCCGAGGTCAGAGGCCCGCGGAGCCCTTGGGCGGCAGCTGCCCCAGCAGCATCGCGCAGGGCGGCTCTCACACGCTGTTTGGGCCGCAGCACTCGCGAGGTGCCCCTCCCTCAGACTCCTTGACTTTTGTCCCGGGATTACTTGGCTGATCCCCTTCTTGGGAGAGGAGGTTGGGGAGCAGGTGATGAGGGAGGGGGGGAGGCCGGACTGAGGAGCCTCTGACGGAGGCGCCGGGGCTCCAGGGCTGCAACCCTTGACGGAGGAAAAGAGCGAATTTCTGGGCAGCCCCGGACCAGGCTGACAGGTGGGCAGGGAGACCCGCGGCGCTTCTGCTCCGCCGGCTCTGCCAGAAGGTCTGCGCAGCAGTAACGCCGTCTGACAGCCCCAGCTGGCGCTCGGGGAGGGGCGCTCCGGGCCCACCGTGGCCGGCCACGCTCCGTCCTTGCACTGGGGCAGAGGGGAGAGCCCGAGACGGCCCCCCTGACTGCGGGAGCCGCATCGCGTGGACCCTAGTCTGGGTCCTCACAAAAGTGCATTTAAATTTTGTTTTGAATCAGGCGTTCAAAGCAAGCATCATTGAATATTTGAGATTTATGGTCGAGGGAAGGCAGGGGTGGACCCTGTTCTCTGCAGCCGTAGGCAACGTCCACTGAGAGGAGACGCGAGGCTCCACTTCGTTGTCTGATGGTGACAGCGTTGACTGGGAGCCGCTTGGGTGCCAAGGCACTGCTCTAAACATTTTAATGGTGTTAACGATTAATTTATTCTTCTTAACAACCGCCATGAAGTAGATGCTGATATTGCCTCACTGCAGAGTTAGGAACATTCCCAGGGTCATGGTTAACAGCGGCACCGAGACTCCCGCCCCGGCAGTCCCGTGCGTGGCCTCCCCTGAAGCACTCTCCCAGCTGCGTTGCCAACAGGGAAAAGGAACAAGCATTTCGCCTCGGCTAGTCTTGGTTTGGAGCATGACTTCAGTGAGATCCAACAGTTGACTGAGGACAATGCATCCCGGGAGAACAGAGGATAAAGAGCCGTGGAAATACTCTGAGGTCCCGGGAACGTCTGAGCGACATGTGCCTCATTGTCCCACAGGTAGACATTTCCTCCAGCTACGGGATTCCTCTCACGTGCTGCGCCTCTCTGTCAATGACTGTGGACACCGGCCATATGGAAGGACGGTGGTTAGTCGAATGATCTTAAGAAGAGAGTTCTCTAAATGGGAACTAGTTTGATGTCCATTATAAAAACGATGAGTAATGAGGAACTTAAGAAATGTCGTTGCAGGTAAAAGGAGATCTGTGAAGGGACGACTGTCTGTCCATCCTCAACCCACGTGAGGCCGCTAGGTCACGGGGTTTGCTTTGGGGGGTGGGAACAGAAATGCCAGGCGCGAAGGTCCGAACAACAGTGGGGCATTTGGGGCGTATGTTTGTGGTGTTCTGCGTGCAGGAGAGATTCTTTGAGTTCGGAGCGTCGAATGTCAATCTGCTGGTTTCTTCTATGTAACCACCGTCCACGCAGCAGGTAGCACCCAGTCAGCCTCTTTTTCCAGCCGTATTTTCTCCTGCTTCGAGGATTGGTTTCCCGGCACCAGAGTCCAGTACAGATTCCCGAGGGGGGTAAGGAAGAGAAGGGAAAGTAGATGCAGAGTCAACTCATCCCCTCTTTGGGCTTTGAAACCACCCGCGCAGGAGCTCTGTCTTCATTTTGTGATGAGGAAACTGATGACCCAAGACGCTGCTAACCCAGGACTATGCAATGAGTAAGTAGCCAAACACTGGCCGCCAGGACATGGTTATAGCTGAAAGTTCGTTATGCCCAGAGAAAAAACCTGATGCTAGCACTCGTCCGAAGAGAACCTATTCCAAACCAAAGATTTCCAAATAAACTCTTGCAACAGGCTCTTTTGCAAGCTGGGGGTCACTAGCAAAATCTCCCATTTCTCCAGATACAGGATCTTCAGTTTCTGATAAGATGCCCAGTGGTTTTCAAGTTGTACTTTTTGCATAAAGATCGATGTCTTAATATCATTTATATCTCTCTGACTTCATTTTAACATGGCTTGATGCGGTAGGTAACAGGATCAAACCCACTTTTTCCTTCTTGGTGCTGCTCTGGTGCCTAATGTACATGTACCGCACAACACAGACACGCCAGTCCTGTGAACACCGTGTTTGCGCAGCCCATTTTTTAAAAAGATTCATTTATTTATTTGGGGGGAGGGGTGAAGGGAGAGGGAGAGGGAATCCAAGCAGACTCTTCACGGAACGAGGTGCCCGATGCAGGGTTTGATCACAGGAGCCTGAGATCACGAAACCATTAGTCAGATGCTTAACCAACGGTGCCACCCAGAGCCTGCACAGGCCACGTTTTAACTTATTTTCCATCTAAGCATAAAATCCTTCCACTCTTACCCTGTCTAATCCATTTTCCATGCAGTAACCAAAGAGAGCTTTTGAAAACATACATCAGATTATATCATCTTCCGGCTTAAAACCCTTCAAGGTTTTCCCATTGCCGGAACCTGCAAGAGGCGCGCCTGACTGGGGCTCCCGTTCCCTGCGGGGTCGGGCTCTTCCCTCCTCTTCAGCCTCGCTCCGGGCTTCCCGCCTTGGCTCCGTGCTCCGCTGCCTCAGGGCCTTGGGGCGCGCTTTCTGTCTGTCTGGAAGGCTCTTCCCATGGCTTTTGCACAGTTGGCTCCTTCTCAATCCTCAAGTTCCTAAATGTCACCTTAAATGTCAGAGACCTTTCCCTGAACTCTCCGTCTGAAGCAGGGCGCTCTGCTGCTTCTGCCTCCGCACCGTTTGATTTCCTTACCCAGACACCGCACTCCGCAACGACTGTTTAGTGACTCACTCAGTTCTCCGTTTCCTTTATTGACATGTAGGCTTCAGGAGGACAGGGTCCGCATCTGCTCCTGGATGGGCCTTTATCTAGCACAGAGAGCAGTGCTTGGCACGGACAGTCTCCCCGCACGTGCGCTTCGTTAACTGACTGCGTGGACGAGTCCGGGAACGGTGGCAGAGATTTCCTGCAGGCGTCGCCGGGGGGGAGCTCCATGTAGAGATCCCACCACGGGTTTGTGACTCATGTTTACCCAGGTGGTGGGGTGAGCCCTCGTGCCTGCAGACGCCCCGGCCACAAGGAGCCGAGAGCGAGGCGTCTCCTAGGAGGGAGCACAGGTGGCGCCCAGGCCCGGAGCTACTCTACCTCCCTCCCGGCAGGCTGCCCACCTCCTCCGGTGAACCTGCAGCCTTCCAAGCCCGAGATGGCCAAACTGCCTTTGGACACTCTTTCTTTCCTCCTTTCTTTTTTTAACTTATTTATGAGAGAGCGAGCGAGCACGGGCGCAAGCAGGGGGAGAAGCAGGATCCCCACTGAGCAGGGAGCCCTACGCAGGACTCGATCCCACGAGCCTGGGATCGTGACCAAGCTGAAGGCAAACATGTAACTGATGGAGCCCCCCAGGCGTCCCACCTTCGGACCCTGTTCAGTACGAATAAGAACAAACTGCGAGATTCTCACTCCTGAATTTGACAGATTTTTATTCATAGCTCTTTAAAGTATCTGCTTTTACAAAAGGCTTTAAAATAAATGGAACCTAAGTGATTGGGCTCTAACCCATGGCACGCAGGCTGTCCTGATGAGAGCATTGCCGCCTGCGGAAGCGGACCATCTTCAGAAACAGGCTATTTATACTGTCACAGCCAAAGCCCCAGGTCTCTTCTTCAGATCTTGGGTCAGCTGAGAACCAAAGGAGTGAGTTTCACCCACTCTACAAGCACTTAGGGTGACTTATTTTTGGCTCAGCTGGAAAATCTCCAAATATATCTTGAAAGAAAGGAAGAATAACCCCACCCCAACAGACGGGGCGCCTCCCCACTCCCGTGCTCCTCAGTGCTCTAGCGACCTGCGAGTCTACCGTGGAAAGTAACTGTTCCAAAATCTCACTTTAGGACGTCTGAAATGTATTTTCTTGGACAAAGATACTAGTTTGTTTAAAATTTTCAATTTGGAGCACCCGGGTGGCTCAGTGGGTTGAGTCTCTGCCTTCAGCTCAGGTCATGATCTCAGGGTCCTGGGATCGAGTCCCGCATCGGGCTCTCTGCTCGGCGGGGAGCCTGCTTCCCTCTCTCTCTGCCTGCCTCTCTGCCTACTTGTGATCTCTGTCTGTCAAATAAATAAATAAATAAAATCTTTAAAAAAGTTTTTTTCAATTTGTTTTTATTTATAATGCTTACTAGAATTTCCAGCGTGACAGTTCTCTATTAATGATAGCTAATGTGGACCCAAAATAGAAAATGATGAGGATTGTTCTCATACTATTCAGGAAAAATTTCATCCCTCCATTATTAGATTAGCTCTTTTGAGATTGAAAAATAATTTCCTAAATTGTGGCCTAAGGTGATAATCTCCTAAATACTGTCTCCTCTCTCGATCCTTGTTTTGTCTATTGCCTTTGAATCATTTATGGGTTTCAAGCCGCCCACTGAGCGCCAGCTCTGCTCTGCCGGGTGCGGTGGGCCTCAGTGGGTTGGACGTAAAACGTGGGTCCCGAGCAGGGAGGGGGTGGAAACCACACGCACAGTCTGTTTGCTCACAGATGTGCACATAATAGAAGCTGAAATTTAAGTAGCTTCTCTCTCTTTGTATTTGAGAGGAGTCCAAGACCAGCAGTTGTGTGGGGGTTGGGAAGGTGAGGGGCAGTGAAGCCCGGAGAGGAGCTGGGAGCACCCGCGGGCGTCAGCCCTGGCGAGAGATGACCTCCTTGACAAGGTGTTGATTCTGATCCCCAGAACTCCGACTTGGGCGTTTGGCTCTTGAAGAACCACCGGTGAGTGACTTTACATGAGGAAGGAGTGAGGGCTTGATCCAGGAGGATTGATTTCTCCCGCTCCTGGCACCCTCAGGGCTGTGGAGGGGTCATTGTTGAGGGTCAGGGTCACGGCAGTGCCTAATGCTTCACAATCCTGCTAAGATGGCGACAGATCTCACCTCTACCTGTGTCCGTGCAGCCCGGCTGGGTCTATGTTGAGTACCTCCTGGTCTTGCATCCTCTCATCCAGGAGAGGCGGGACCCTGTGAATCACAGAGAGACATTTGCTGTGACTTTCCAGGGTAGGACGTTCTGGGCGGGAGTTTAGAAGCGTCTCCGTTTCCTCCTGTGTGCCAGGCCCCCATTCGTGCTCCATCACCGCACGAAGAAGCGCGTCTGAGTAAGGATTTTTTATGGTCGGAACAGCTGGATTTCTTTCATATTTGATGAGGTGGTCAGTGTTTACTGTGCTTTTCCGATGTTCTAAATCTTCTAAAATTGCTCTTGGGACGAGCCCCGGGTGTGGCATGGCAGTGCTGAATCACTAAATCCTGTATCTGAATCTAACATTGCCCTGTATACCGCCTAGCTGGAATTTAAGAAAAAACCTGGAAAGAAGTTATACTTATCACGTGTTTTAAATTAAACGGGTTCTCAGATGAGGGAGTGGGTCCTCTCCCTCGCCCTAGCAACCCGGCCTTCCCCCCACCAAAGCCACGATACAGACCGGACCAGGCCACGTTTTCCCAATAGACGTGATTCCATTCCCGTTGCCAAGGATCTTCTTGAAGAGCTGCGTCCTGGACGATGCTTACTTAATCAGGACGTTCTTTTATTTTCCAATCTCATTTACTAATTGTGCAAATAATTTTTCTTAATCTCATTCAGCCAATACCTTTCCACATGACATTTAAGCTTGTCACTTGGTTGTTCTCATCAACTAATTAGGTGATGTTGGCTCCCTAAACTTTGAACAAATTGGTTCAAACCCCACGGAATGTCTTTATTTGGGAGGCTGAAAATAGATGCAAATCTTTGAAAAGAGCAGATAAGAGGATATTTTAAGTGAGACATAATGTTTTCAGGCAACGAGACCATGGAATCATGGAACTATTTCTAGACATCTGTTTTCAGAATGTTCTCTTTTTTAACAAGCGGTTTTTAAATTCATCGTACAAACACTCCCCATGATGCAGGGGCAGATTTGAAAGCAAAATAAAATTATGTTTTTTGGTAGTGAATGAGTGGACTTCTTATTTTGAGAAAATATCTTCTAGATGCCTTCCAGGATTAGAAATCTCTTATATTACAGAAAACATCAGAAGATTTGTATTTTTGTAAAAGAAGACTATGAAACTCACCTGTTAAGTTTCTATTCCTCCGTGAGACAGCCAGCGGACCTCTGTGGAGTATAGGACGTTCGTGGACGCAGCCATCCCGTTGCAAAATGCTCTCGGCAATGAATGAGTAGTAACTCCATGTATGGGGGGCAGTCGGTACTCGGAGTATGTTAAATAACATACCTCGAATGCAGGCCAGGAAAGTCGTACGCGTGAAGAGCAGAGGAGAGTCTTCCTTCCCCACAGAACACCAGGAGGTCTTCAAACAAAAGCCATTTTCTCCCATAACTTTTAGGTCATTTCAAACTGTTGGGCTGTCTTCACTCTGCTTCCGGTGATCCATCGCCAAGGGCAGGGAGCCCTTGTTCACGGTAGCCCTGGGGTGGGGCTATCAGTTTCCTGTTAAGGAGAAGGAGCTTGGGGCTCAGAGGAGATACTCAATCCACTGAGGGTCACAGGAGTCCATGACACTTTAGGACCTAGAACATTAACTGACGCTTTTTCACTTGAACACCCAATGTTCCAGGACAGAAGCAGGCTGGTTTCCCCTCAAAGACGGATGCTCTTTCTGCGGCACGCGACACTCCATTTTCCTTAATCACCTCGTTGCGGTGCTCGAGAAGATGTGACTGGGTCTGTGTGGGACGAAAGGGAAAGTCAGACTGTTTGAATATGACGCGTTGTGCGAGCTGAAACGGACCCACGATGACCGATGAACTGTCAGAAGAAATAACGGTGAAAAATTTCACTCAAAGATCACTAATTTCTTTATCGAAAGGAATCTGTTTTCCGATACTGTGCCGCACCATATGGGAATGACACAGACCTTAACCTCTGCCTTCCCCAGGGGGTAAACAACACCCCTTTGCATTACACAGCGCAGAGGTCCTGTCCCCTGGGAGGGCGGGGCCTGGTCTATGGTAGGATTTGGTAAATATTTGCTGGATGGACCAATGCACCGGCTTCTCTCCCTAGCGTCCAGCATCATTTCCCTGCTAGACTCTAGCAAACTCTCCTCCAGTCTCCCCTGTGGGGAGGCTGAGCCGCGGTGCACGGTGGGACCTATTGTGTGACAAGGCAGGTAACATGATATCGTCCTTTTACAGGCGTGTGTGTGCGCGGCTAGGGCACTGAGAGTTTACAGACCAGATGGCCTCTGGTTTTACCTTTGTCCTGTCCTCCCGACTTGCTCGAGCATCACAGAGTAGTGACTCGGCCCAGATCTACGGAGTGGTCGTCCTCCAGCTCACATTCGACTGGCACCTTTAGGAAAACGTGTGACGGCCAGGCTCTGCGGAGAAGTGCAGAGGCAAACAGGATAGTCTGTGTTCTCAGTCCTTCGCTCACTGCCTGGCAACCCAGGTGGGCGAGTCCAGCCCAGGGGAGTCCACAGCACAGAGGCTGGCCAAGCCACTTGCACTTGAGAGAAGGCTGTGCTTTCGGCACATTTTGTGGGTCCCTTGGGATAGAGTTTAAAATGGAGAGGTCAGCGTTGGATTTTAATGATATTCAGAAAAGAGAAAGAGGGAGCTTCTGCGGCTCATGTTACCCCCACCATCCGTCCCCCAAGCGTAGGCCTGGACAGCACTCGGTTTCCCTCCCCAGGGACGGGCCCCGGAAGATGAGTGCAGCAGCGTGTGAGGACAAGGATGGGGCCACGGAGGTCCCCACAAAGCGAGACCGGCTCGGAGGCTGGGAGGCGCGAGGGGAAGCCTGTGCCTGAAACAGGCTGTGTAGAAGGGTGTGGCCCTCAGCAGCCGGCACCCCGAGTGCTCTCCGTCTGTCGGGGACCACTCGTGGCTCTCTGCGTTCGTGGGTTTCATTGAACCCCACAACCCCATGTGGCTGATGAGATCGTCGTCGTCATCATTATTATTATCGTGTCCTTCAAATGAAGAAACTGAGGCACGGGGTGGTGAAGGTACTTGCTCAAGGACACACAGCCAGGAAGTGCTCGGGGCGGTTTTGAACTCTGAACTGCCCCTCGGGGCTGCACAACTCAGGAGCCCCTCCCTTATCTGCGGTTTCAGTGACCAGGCTTGGGAGCGGAAGGTCCCTAGTAGCCTAACCCTGAGCCACGGGGCCACGTCACTCACGTCACTTCATCTCAACACGCAGGCGTCTTATCGTCTCACGGCGTCCAAGAAGAAGGGCGAGTGTAGCACGACAAGGTCTGTTTAAGGGAGAGAGGAAGGCCTCATCCACATGGCCTTTTTACAGAATATTGTTATAATCGTCTTATTTTGTTCTTAGTTACTGTTACTCTCTTACGGTGCCTGGTTTGTACATTAGGCGTCATCACGGGTGTGTACACCTGGGGAAACACACGGGATGTACAGTGCTCCCTGCCGTGTAGGGCTTCAGGCATCTCCGGGGATTCTCGGAACACGCTCCTCCCCGGATAACGGGGTGTGATATTGATACTTGATAGATCGGTTGTGAGGCGCACAGTGAAGGGAGGGCCCAAGGTGGACGCCCCGTTTTCTGGTGTAGAAACCAGTCCCCATGACGTCATCATTCTGACGGGGGAACACCAGAGGAACAGCAGGTCTGGGAGGCCAGCAAGGAGGCTTGGGACAATTTGAGATGAAGACATTTCAGGGACTGGCCAGTGGGGACGTTCAGTTAGCGGACGGTACGTACATGGTTCTGGAACTCAGGAGAGATATCTGAGCTGAACTATTTGGGATGGATCTAAACAAACAGCAGCATAATGAAAAGCACACATAGCAGGAAACCAAAGATTTTTACCATACTTGGAATTTTGACCTTGTAATTCGAGCAGCTCATTTTCAGAGTCACTAGACACGTCAGTCCCTAGCACTTACACAAAATTAGCCTTCATCCGTCAAGTTTATTTCTCTGGCTCTTCTAGCATGAGGCCGAACTCGGCGGGATAATTCTTTTTTCTTCCATAGCCTCGATGGATTTGCAACCGTGCATCCACGGACTTCCACTCCACCTTTGTGACCCCAGTAGCTAGCGCTGCTGGCGCAGTCTGTGCCCATGGGACTGAGCGACGCAGGCGGACGTCTGAACTCCGGTGTTCTTACGGGTCTGTAAAAATACCATTTGGGGGTTACTGTATTCAATAGATCTACTTGCAAAACCAATGGAACATTCCATGCTGTGGGGAAGTTAGAGGAGCCTCGTGTCCGTGTGGTTCCTTTTCCCTCGACAACTGAGGGCTGCCCACGTGCAGCTGCTGCCCACAGAAAACCGTCTCGGTCTTTCGTAGAAGATGTCCTTCGAGGGCAGCACGTGCACCCTCTCCAGCCTCGAGTCAGAACACGCCCCGAGCTCTGGAACCAAGCCGAGCGCCTCTCCGAGAATCAGTCCCACGGAGATCCGCGGTGCTGGGTCGTTGAGAACCGAAGGCCTTCAGCCTTAGGCTGGGGTGGCCTCCTGCGGCCCAGATTGTTCCCCGCGAACCCACAGAGCATTTTCTCCCTGTCCTCCGGCGGGTGGCCGGGTGGGCAGTGCCGCTCCGCTTGGGAACCTGGAGCCCGCTGGGGCTGTTCGAGTCAGAAAATGGACAGAAAATTGCAAAGAGAAAGAAAAATGGCAACCAGGACATTAAGCGGCCTACAAAGTCGTCAGAAGAAAAGCTGGGCCTGCGGGTTCCCGAATGGCGAGATGATCGGTGCCCTGGGACATGCCTCTGATTTTCGCTCTCTAACAGATGCCCGAAGGGCCCTTCCTTCTGTTCTCCTGTAGCCAGGATCGCTGCTGCTATGTGAGTCGCCTCCGAGAGAAACCCGTGTGTTTTGAAGAGACTTTGGCATTATTCTTCCTTCTCTCTCTAAACTACCAGTGTTCAAACCTTTCAAATTGTCTTCCCCTATTGATGGAAAAAACTTGAATAAAGACTCTCAATAAATATTTGTATTCTTAAAATGTGTGTGTGAGAGAGAGAGAGAGTGAGTGCCACTGGCGATTAGATTGTGAACATTCTGAAATTCTGTCCCTCGCCTGTTCACGTTAAGCGCGCTGGAACGCACATGGGTGAGAATGGCATCATTTCAGTTATTCGTTAGTAGCTGTTAGTGAAAAAGAAAAATATCGTTGTAATGCAATATGTCCATATATATCTCGATATCTTAAATTGAGAAATCTTTTATTTATTTATTTAATATTTAGTTAATTTATTTGAGAGAAAGAATGAGAGAGAGGGAGAGCACGAGAGGGGAGGGTCCGAGGGAGAAGCCGACTCCCCACGGAGCAGGGAGCCCGAGGCGGGACTTGATCCCGGGACTCCAGGATCATGACCTGAGCCGAAGGCAGTGGCTTAACCCACTGAGCCCCCCAGGTGCCCTCAGATTGAGAAATCTTAGAATGAAGAGAGAAAAGACTGGAAAAGTCTTCCGCTCTCATCCCGCAGAGAAACAGTTCTTGAAGTCGGCCCGTTCCTCTGCTCAGTGGTAAGCACCGAACACCTACTTCGTGCCTCCGACTGAAGCCAGCGCTGGCCTGCACGAGCCTCCGGCCCCCCGAGGAAGCCCAGCTGCCCTGTGACGCGGCTCTAGGAGGCCCCTCGGAAGCCGCGGGAGGGGTGGCACGGGCAGGGAGACGGAGCTTCACACCCGCTGGGTCGGGCCGAGACGGAGGCTCCGCCCGAGTGAGGTGGATGGTGAGGGGAGCGGCTCCTTCCCGCGGCCTGAGACCCGGCGCACGGGCTGGGCGGCGGCTAGTCCTGTGGGCAGCAACGGAGGAGCTTCTGGGTGTTGATCTGGGGTCGCACCCGCGCGCAGATCCTCGGCCCAGCAGCCCGAGGATGACCTCCGGGGGGCTCGCGGGTGCCGGGGACAGAAGGGCCAGCCTGGGCAGCTGGGAGCCGCCGCATAAATCAGGCAGCAGAGCTTTGTTCGGCGCAGTCTGCTCCCTGTCAGGCCTGACCAGGCGGCGCCCTTTGTGCTCGCTGATAATGGATTTCTTTCTGAGGCACCGTCAGGCTCTGAAACGTGAACCACGAGCCGGTGAGCCCAGCTCCTCTCTTCCCCCCTCTCTGGGAGCGGGGTCCTCAGAAGCTTTTGAAGACGTTTACGAACGTGGATTGTCATTGTCTCTCCTCAAATCAATGTCCAAGCTCTGCGGGCAGCTTAATCCCCAGCTGGCCAGGCCCCAGCCTGTGCGGACTGAGTCTTAGGAGAACGGGCTTCTCGGAGGCGCGGCGGTGGGAAGTTTGTACTTTTGTTGTAAGGACAGTTGGGAGTCTGTGGGGTCTCACTCCCTTCTGTTCCGAGTGAGCTTTTTTCAATTATAGAAACAGCACATTTCCTAATAAGTCCAAAAATGCAACGGTAGAAGAAATAGTGACCTCTAGCCCTTCTCTAATAATCTGTGTAGTAGACTAGAGCAGAGGTCAGGCTTCGCCACACGCCTGGTGTAAACGCCGCCTGCCACTTGCTAGCTGTGTGACCTTGCACAAGTTAGTGTGTGTGGGCCTCAGTGTCCTTGTCTGTGAAATGGGAGCCACAGGGATCTTTTGCCTACTTTACTAGTAGCACATCAAACACGTACAATAATATCTGATAAAAATAAGCACGCTATTCACATTAACTATTATTAGCATATCTATTATGAATGTCACTTTTTTCTTTGTTTTCTCTTAAATCAGCGCATAGAATTCGGCAACTCAGGTTTTCCTTAATGTTAGTTAATCTATCACAAACATCTTTCTAGATCCAAATCTAAACATATGTGGAGATTACTATTACTTTTTAACAGCTGTCATACTACTGCATAATGTGGATTGCCACTCATTTGTTTGAACATTACATTTTTACTGCGTATGTTCTCCTCTAGGATTCTGATGGATTCCTGTCTCACGTTGAACATTACATTTTTAGTAAGCATGCAGTTGTTTCTAAGGTCTTGCTCTTGCAAACACAGTAGCAGTGAGGACTGTTGTACATACATCCTTTTGTACCATTGATTTTGTTCCCAAAAGAGTCTTGAAAGTGTGACTGCTAGATCCAAAGTCATGAGATTTTATTTTATTTTATTTTATGGTTTGTAATTCTATCTTCAGATTGTTTTTCTTTGGGTGTAGTTGGGCAGTGTTACATTAGTTTCAGGTGTACAACATAGCGATGCAGCTTCTCTATCCATTAAGCTTACCGCAAGCATAGCTACCGTCTGTCACCCTGAATTATGAGATTTTAAAATGGTAATAGATGTCCCAAAATATCATAGCGATTTTCACCTACCAGAACTGTATGCTCACTTCCCCATGTGCTTACCAGCAGTGGATATTATCAATCTTTAATTTTTTCCAGCCCAGCAGGCAAAAAATAGAATCTCCTTGTCCTTTCAATTGACCTTCCTCTGATTACCAGTGAGATCAGGAGCATGGACGGGTTCTAAGTTGAGGCATTAAATGATCAGCTTTCCCGTTTGAGAGATCACTGGGGCCGCGGTACGCGGAGCTGATTAGACGGGAGTAGGGAAGGCTGATCTGGAATTGGAGGGATGGTGAGGAGGCTGCTCCTGTTCTCCCGCCTTTGTGTTGGCAAGCAATCTCCACTCCCAGACGTCCGCCTCGAACCCTGGCCTGTGTCCTGCGGCCAGCGGCACACTTCTCTCTCGGTAATACACACACGACTGCCGGGTGCTTGTGCAGAGGCAGTCAGACTCCAGGTGTCCACCGTGACCTCCTTTCTTCCATTTTTCCTCTTCCCAGACATATCCTTTCTCGTAGTTTTCTTGACTTAATTAATGGCCTCACTGTCCCCCTAACTAAACTGAGGATTAGGGTTAGTCAGTCTTGCCTAAACTACAAAACTCGGAGCCACGCTTCAGTCCTTGTCCTCTGTCTCCCATAGCCAGTCTTGTCACTGTGTCCTACAGACTTTTACCTCCGCCGGGGGCTCCAGTCCTTGCCTGTCGTCCTCCCTGGGCTGCCGGATGAACTTGCCTTCCTCATCTCCTTCGTGCCCATGATGTACCTTCCTGAGTTCCCAGCCTGGTTGTGTTCTCTAGTCCTGTTGTCTCTGCTTGGAATTTCCTCCCATCACTTACCCCCAGAGAAGTGAAACTTCCTCCTAAGCTCACCTTGAGAGTTCCTTTTCCCGTGAAATCCTCTGCTGCTCACGAGCCAGTGTGCGTAGAACCAAGAACTCCTTTGCTAGTGCCCCTAACGCACCCCCTACCTTAACCTGTGTTACTGGCACTTGAATCTGTGCCACTCTCGATCTCCCTCAGAGATCTCTGACCTCCTTGAGAACATGGTTCATGGCTTTCTCATCTTTTACCCAGCACACTACTTGGCAAAGGGTGGCACTTAACTGTTTTTTGAAATAAGGAAGGCACTCTGGTCTAAACTTCTGTGGTTATGAGTTAGATTATCAGCAAGATGTGTCCCTTTAGTTTTTTTCATTTAAAATCGTAAAACAGCACTTACTCCTCATAAGAAATTTGGAAAAAAGTTGAAAAGTAGAAATAAGAAAGTGAGGTTGGGGGAACCAGGTGGTGGGTGTTGGAGAGGGCACAGATTGCATGGAGCACGGGGTGTGGTGCAAAAACATTGAATACTGTTACGCCGAAAATAAAAAAATATATGTACATAAAAAAATAAATAAAATAAAATAAAACTGATAGAAAGTCATCCATGTTCCCATTTATAATTTTATCATGCCTTCTCCTGTCTTAGTTGAATGAGTGTATAATAATTGATGGTGGGATGATTCGACCCCCCCCCCGCCCCATCTCCATTCCTAAAGTCTGAGAACTCTAGAATAAACTGAAAAGAGGGGAACCTGCCACTATAACACTTATTACTGGGAAAATTCATCTGTCAGTATAATAAGAGATAAGAAATATGTCACTGGAATGTTATCCTTCCCAGTGTTTTGGTAGATGTAATATTTTCCAGTGTGGCGCCACGGGGTTTAGAGTTAGAATCTTGTGGGAACTGAGCTTGGGATGACCTGAGTGGACTGTTGGGCTCATCGTGAAACCCTACCCCCCACTGTGTGCTTTATCACTCACCAGCATGTATTTTTCCCTTAAAGTAAAATTTCTCAGATCAGATTCTTTTTCACCTTGTTCATTTTCACTGACCGATGTAAGCAATGAGCAAACCTGTGTCTGTGTCTACTTTACGGCAGGCCTAGAAGAAGACAAGGGAGATGCACGGTATCCCAGCCCACCAGACCTCTCTATCATTAGACTCAGAAACCGAGCGGTTGAGCTTCCCTCGGGGTTTCTGATGTGGGCTTCATCAGCTACGACAGTAAATCTGCTTTGTAACCGACTCTTCACCACCCCTCTTCCATGTTAAGGGATGTGGTTGCAATTTCTGTTTGTTCAGTGTAATCTCTTAATTTCCATACTTAATCCCATGGTGTTAGACATTTAAGATTTTCCCTTTTTTACTATTGGAGTAACCATAATTAAGAAACATTTTAGGCATTAAAAGTCTTTTTTCTGTATTTCAGCTTTTATATCCTTAAGCCATTTCTAGATCCAGGATTACTGAGTCCAAGGATTGGAACAGCTTGAGGCTCATGATACATTTGCCCAATTTTTTTTCAAAAGAGTTTTTCAAATTTATACGCTCCCCCATAATGTGTGAAAGTGGCCATTTTGTCGCACCATTTCCAAGAGCGAGAGTTGACCATTAAAAAATAAATCCCAGCTAATTTGCCAGGTAGTAAGTTGTTCCAGGAGTTTTACAGATTGTGTCCTCACTTCTTCAGGAAATCTTCAGACTGACCAAGACTTTTCATCCGTTTGTAAAAGTTTTAACTGGACTGCAGGTCTGTTATAGATAATTTTAAGTATTCTTGTAGCCCTATAATTCTAGGCTACTCTGAACGTTATTCCCATTTACAAGGTGCGCAGTTACACTTCAAAAATGGATTATTGTAAGGAGTGTGGGCTGTGTCATCTTTGTGCGGGAGGAAAGAGTCCTATAAGAGATGGCAGATGGAGGCCCCGGCAGAAAGGAGAGGAAAGGTGTTTGATCGGGGTAAGTTGTGTAACCAGGGGAAGCATGAGCTCATGAAACTTTGCTAACCGTAAACCACGGTTTTATGACCAAAGGACTATTAGAGAATCTAACCAGGGGTATGCTTGTTTTTGTAGCTTATGGAAAAAAATCTCACACACATTTCTCTAGATAATGGCAGGGGAGGGACAAAGAGAAAAGGACTGCAAAAAGCCTTGTTAAGTCCCCACTACCTTTAAATCTAGACACTCTGAATACTCTTGGAGACTCACTGAGAGTCCCTGTCTTTCACAAGACTTGGTTGCCTCTGTGTAACCATCTGCCCTCCCCAAGGTTATAACATGCAAAATGTGAGATTTGGATATCAAGTCACCATTTGGAAATCATAATTTCAAAGTTCCCCAGAGCAGGAAGTTGCTATTTGTGGCAAATGCTTCTCAAACTATTTCTAACAGTTCACAGATATTTTCTCACTAATCACCACGCGTTTTTGTTGTCCCTTAATGGGAAAGTTGGTCTGAGGAGATGAGAGCCCGCTGCTCGCCCTTATTTGTTTTCAGGGCCCAACTAAAGCAACGGGCAGACGTGTATTGTGTCTACTTTGTGGTGGGCCTTGAAAAGACCGAGAAGACTGGCTCATCCCCCAAACTCTTCTGATTAGGAAAAAGCTCAAGGTGAATTGTAACAAAATGCAGTTCTGCTTCCAAATAGATTACAGCCAGGTGTGGGACAGACGCAGGTGCATCAATAGTGGGATTGTCCCAGTGGGTGAGAGGTGCTAAGTGTGTTGGGTACAACCTTGAAGCAGACCAAGGCTCATAAACAGATGAACGTTTCTAGAGCCTAACAATTTAGAAAAACTTGCAAATAAATTATTCTTATTGGAGGTTCTCAAAAACCCTGCCGTGTATTGTAGCCTCATTTTATAGCTAAAGAAACTGAGGCCCAGAGATATTAAATAAATGGCTTGTCAGATAGAATTCCATGAGTCAGGACGTAGAAAGGAACAGACATCTCAAGTTCATGACTCGGTGAGGAGATTCGCCCTTCTGGGTTAGAAGATTCCGCAAAATGACTTGCAGGGTGTATGATTCTAGAGGTATAGGAGGCTTTGGAACGGAATTAGATAGCTTTGATTTTTTAAATTTTAAGTTGTGAGTAGGAATATGATGCGTTAAAGGCGATGCTTGCCTCGGTGTACAGGTTGAATTGGGATGAAGAGACGTTGACTTACAGCAGTCGGCTGAATAAGAGCGTGACGGCCAACGTGGGGCCCACTTGGACTTCCATGTGGATGGGAAGATGGCGTACGATAGAGAGCAGAAAATCCAGATGAAGGACGCGCCAAGAGTGAAACATGGAGGTCTTGGTAGTAAGACAGACGTGGTCGATGACAAAGAAGGGGACAATAAAGGGTGATTCCGTTTTGAGGCGGGGAAGAAGAAGAGCAGTTCAGCCGGCGTGGGCCCGGCCCCTTGAATTCTCAGGCGGAAAATTCTCTGAGAGCATTTCCAGTGCGAGTGGAACACAGGGCTGGAGGGTCCTTACACAGCACGTTTCTGGTTTGTTTATAATCCCAAAGTTAATTTGATTGGGGGAGTTGTCAAATAAGAGGTAGGGAGACAGCAGACCCGAAGAATGCCTCTCGCTAGAGCGATGCTTCCCTTGTTGGCGACGGGGTTTCTCTGTCACGAGAACATCCACACTCAGCCACTTCACTCCACTTCCTGCCTTGTTCGGGAAGGGGCTTCTGTAAGCTGCAACAGAGATGGGCAAACTACGGTTCTTTAATAGGATTTCTACTTGTGAGGATTTGTGAAGTTTTCAGTCTCCTTTCAGAGAAGTGGACCCGGTTCTCGTGACTGTTGGTATTTCTCTGGTTTCCCCTACAAGCGTGGTTTCCAAATGTACCTTTAGAACACAGAGCTGCTGTTTTAGGAATGTGGGCATTTGCACAGCTCAGTGATAACAGAAGCTTTTGAGTACAAGGGTCTTTTAAGCAGATTTCAATATAATTAGTAGCTCATGGAATAGTTTACATTCTCATGTTCCTTATTTTTTTTATTTTTTAAGTTCCTTACTTTATTTTTTTATTTTTTAAGTTTTCCTTATTTTAACAATCAGAAGTATTATATAAGAGAAATATATAACCAGATTTCACAGATTTTCGTGAATAAATCAGAGAGGAGGCTAGGTTAGGTATCTTTCACGGACATGGAAGAGTCAGCATTTTTATTTATTTAATTTATTTATTTGAAAGAGCGGAGAGCAGGGGCAGCACAAGCAGGGGGAGTGGCAGAGGGGAGGGAGAAGCAGACTCCCCGCTGAGCAGAGAGCCCGATGCGGGGCTCAATCCCAGGACCCTGAGATCATGACCTGAGCCGCTCAGACTCTAACCCACTGCGCCACCCCGGTGTCCCAGAGTCAGCAGTTTTAAATGGCTTTTATTTTACCTGAATCACTGTGTGAGGAAGGCAAGGAAGCAAAATGTTAATAGGATTTTTAAAGTCCTTTTGCTCGTGATCTTTTTTGAGTAGGTGAGACCTTGAGTGGATGGCTGTGGCCAGTGGCTTCCAGAGGCAGCCGCGTCGGTCTGAGATGAAATAAACTTATCTGACCAGCGACCTCCCAGCGTCTGAGGCCGGGGAGGCTGACGGTTCTGTCTTCCTCTTCCTTCTCGCCCCGCGCCGCCCCACAGACTCGCCCTCCCTCACCCCCTGGGAGCTCCCTGCGTTTCTCCTAACAGCGAGGGGGTCTCTATGTGGACTTCGTACTCCGGAAGTCACCATCTGTTGCGTCGGGAAAGTGGATCCCGCGTTCTTCACAGCAGGTGGACAAGCATTTCCCCAAAACCTACCATATACTCTGTGCTCGTTCTTGTGCAAAAAATGCCCTTTATTTGGACTGAGTCTGGCTCTTTGTCTCTATGGAAGCCTTGATAGAAAGCCGAGTAACACTTCGGGGTACAGGCCGTTCATCTGGGGTTTGGGTAGTGCTGGGACGAGAGTTCT
Source organism: Mustela nivalis (assembly GCF_964662115.1). Lineage (NCBI taxonomy): Eukaryota > Metazoa > Chordata > Mammalia > Carnivora > Mustelidae > Mustela > Mustela nivalis. The sequence goes on from NC_139023.1 coordinate 1,580,839, forward strand.
CGGGGAATTCGTACCGTATCTTACTGAGGCTTCCCAGTGCTCACTTCCTTTCAGCGAGCGGGAACCTCGGCCGAGATACACACATGCCTCACACGCATACACGTCGCACAGCTGGGTCGGCCGCGGGCTACCCTGAAAGACACAGAGGCTAAATGTGGCGACCAGAGACTTGAACTACGGCGGATTTCTAGCCTGGAGTTTTCTCATTTGCTCTGAGGCTCGGTCCTGGTTGTGTGACGTGGGGAGCCCTGTGGTTTCTCTCGATCTCGTTTCCCCATCTGGAGAATACATGGCTGGTCTAGAGGCTGCGTATAATGCCAGCCCCTTCCCCAGCTCTGGTACCCCATTACCATATCTTATTTAACTTTTGCTAGGAAAAATACTACCTTCCATACCTTCTGAGTGCTCCGTAAACGGATTAAAAACGCTATTAAAATGATGGTACTTGTAAAAGTTGCTTTGTTTGTCGTTCAGAAATGCGTTTCCACCATTGGGAAGTCAGTCCACTCGTACGGGGAATCTGTGTCTCATCACCGTCGTGCGTCTCTAACTGGCTGCTTCGTGTATGGAAAATAGGCGTAACTTTTTTCAAGAGACAAAGCCTCCGAGTTTAATCAGACCATTTTTACTGCATCTGCTCTCTGGAGGCAACGGTCTGTTGTTGTTTTATGGAGAAATGTGTTTTTTCAGGAGTGGGTAGGAGCACAACTATTTCCATGGTGGGAACAGGAGGAGATGAGGGTACAGGGTCGGGAGAGCACGGAGGAGAGAAAACGAGGTGGAAACAACACGGATCTAATCGAGTCTGCGTGTCCTTCAGCAAAGAGAAAAGGCACAGCTGCTCCTGTGAATCTAAAATAAATAAATAAAGATTCGTCGTTTAATTATTCAGTTATGCAGGCCCTGGTAGGGATGAGGGGGAAGAGAACTGAATAGTCTCTTTAAATCAAACTGTCGCAGGGCATTCTTTCGGGCCCTGGCCACTTCTCTGACTCGCCCCGGGAGGTTTGCTTTGGGGGTTGGCATCAGCCCCCTCGGGCTGGTCTGTTGTCCTTGCCAGCGGGACCTGAGGGGTGGGGAGGGAGTGGGGTCTCGGGAGGGACAGAGACGCGGCCGCCTGTGCCAGCCCTCCAGACTCACGCAGGGAAGCACACTCCGCACGAGAGCACAGACCCACGCCGGCCCCTCTGATATATCGAACCCTGTCATTCTAGGGCAAAACATCATTCCTTTGGTTGCTTTTGAGATCTTCTCTTTTGAACGGAAGTTGGACTTTTCCACAAGATTCCCTACCTGGAGCTTAAAGCTCGCTCTGATCTAGCCCCGTTACTTTGGCTCTGTTGCTGAGGCTCTGTAGGCCGGTTGCAGGACCCAGGTGCGGCTCTGCCGGCCGCTAAATCTGGTCCCTTGATAACTACCACAAGCGATGGCCTCCTGCAGAGGCTGCCCTGGCCGTGGGCTGGTTTTGTGGCCGGACCACTAATTGCTGCCTTTGGTGTCTGTCACAAACGCCTAGGGAAGAAAAAGACTCTGGTCTACACGTCCTCTGCTCCTGCAGATTTGGAGCTGCGTGCGGGTGGTGTGGAGGGGGCAGGTGGGCAGCCTGAGGTGGTGGCTCTTCTGCGGGGTGCACCTTCCTCACCGGAGAGAGGAGTGGGGGAGCTGAGGTCGCTGGCAGCTCGAACAGAGCAAGATATCCCAGGGCCCGTCTTTATCGCTGTTTTCCTTCCAAGTTCCCGCTCAGCCGCCTTCTGTTCTGTGAGGCCTCTTTGTCCAGACCGCCCTGCCTCCGGCAAAACTAACCTCGCTTCTTGCCATCTCGCCGTGTCCCTCATAACCCTCGTCACAGCCCGCCGTGTACCGTAGGCTCTGGGTGTGTGTCTGTGTCCCTGACTGGACTGCCAAGTCCCAGGTATCAGGCCGCTCATGCTTTATTTATCTCCACGCTTCTCATGGTGATTTCTGCATTACAGTCAGGCACTCCGGACTGTCTGCGCCGAACAGAGCTCCTGACTTGCTGTCACAGGGGGACGATGTGTAAGCAGGTCCTTAGGAACACAACAGGGAAAATCTCAACTCTTCCCGACCTCTTTGGAAGCCCAGCGGAGGGGGTGGTCAGCTCCTCACTCCCAGACCAGAGTCGATGAAAGGGACAGCGGGCTCCAAGAATTCTGGTTCCCTGATGTACTTTTAAAGTTCTGTGGCAAACAAGGTTATTTCAGTTCCTGCCAGATTAATGACCCCACAGAGAAGCGACCTCTACAAATACTCCAGAAATAGCAAGTCTTGGAATTCATTGAAAACAGATCAGTCCAAGCTCTTTTTCACTTTGCCGGGAGAGAAAATGGCATCATTTCAGCGTCTTCTTCAAAGCTCTGTTGAGCCCACACTAGGCTCGAGGTGCTGGGACACAGTCAGAGCTGAAAACAGCCTCCGTGATGCTGGGGCTGGCGCTCGAGGGTTAAGGCGTCGGCCGGGTTGATCTAACTCTAGGACGTCTCTTACAGATGACTGTCCCCCTCTGTCTTCACAGGGTCCTTCCCCCACGTGCTCACATTTTCTCCATGTCCCAGTCTTTCCTCTTCTTATAAGGACCCCGTCATGTTGGATTAGAGTCAACCCTAATGACCTCTTTTTACTTCCATCATCTCTTTAAAGACTCTGTGTCCAAATACAGTCACATTCTGAATTACCGAAGGCTAGGACTTCAGTGTATGGATTTGGGGGAGGGGAAGACAGAGTGTTTCTCCTTTATCTTCCCTGTAAGGGAGAGCTTTCCCCCTCAAGCGGAATATGAGTGGCAGAGTTACGTTCCCCAGCTAACGTTGATGTAATAAGTGCAAAAGCTCATAACAAACATACATAATTATACCTGAATATATAATGTGTGTGCAATGTCTAGTGTTCTCTGTCTCTGTCTTTCTCTCTCCGTGTATTCCATTTGGTGATACAAACACGTAGCTATACATAACACACGTGCACATATGCACATGCATATGCTTATTTTTTTTTACACATATGTTTAAACCCTGTGTATAAAAACAGGAGATGGAAAGAAAGCACACCAGAATAATAATGTTAGTTATCTTTTGGCTGTGGGGCTATGGGAAACGGTTTTCTTTTCTCCGTGCTTTAGTATTTATCAAGTTGTCTACAATTAATATGAATTACTCTTTAAAGAAAAAAGTATACTTACTAAAAGTTAAAAAGTAAATAATGAAACCATTCGTCCCTAGACAAGTCATTCATAACAAAAGAGTTGATAATTCCCACTATCTTTCTGGAAGAAGTCCTACCATAGAATGACCACAAGAATTAGTGAAGCACTTTGAAAAGGAATATATTAAGATCAAATTACTCTTTCTGGAGACCAGAAAAAAAAGTCAAATCTAAAACTTGACTAGTCTAGGAAAAAGTGAAAACTACCTAATAAGAAAAAATTAAAATACCAAACAAGTAAAAATAGAAAGTTCTAAATATAGGTGTATTTTAAACTTTGTTTATTATCAGACTTAGACAATGAGTACCTCTTGTACTCATATTGACATTTTGCTGTGTTTTAGTCATAATCATGTATTACTTTGATAATCAGGAAAAAGAAAAAGTGAATTCAGAAGCTAGCCATCCGGTGAGACCAACAGAGAGGTCGAATACTGACTTGGACTTGGTTTGGTTAGCATAGTTTTTGCTACCAAGATAAGGAAATTTCTTCCAGTAATAAAGGTAGTAGAATTTTTGTTTGTTTGTTTTGCAAATTGAGCTGGGTCCCTGGCCAGGGTTTGGGCTTAACAACCCGGGGCTTCTTGAAGATGGATAATGGCCACTTTCCCCACAAAGACGCCCCAAGAGGTTCAGCTGTGGACGCCTGTGCACTGCGGGCAGCGGGCCTGAGTGGTGAGGGCCGCCTGCTCATGTTTTCTTTGACCTGGGCAGTTTCTAAAGAAAAAGGGAGATTTAGACTACAAATGTAAGATTCTTATTTCTTAAAAAAAAAAAAGAAAAGAACCGAGACTATTTGGCATTCCAGTCTGGACACCGGCTCCTGGAAGGAGATTGTAGCCGCTCCGGGGCTGGTCGTCCAGGCACTGGCGTGGAGCTGTGGCTGGGCTTCATCGTCACGCCTGCACGGCTCCTCTGAACAGCGGAGTCAGGCCACGAGGACCTCGGGCTTCAAGAGAAGCGTTTTCTTGAGGGAGAGGGAGGGATTCATGAATGTTCGATGTGAACACGTTGGTGTGTTTGCTCATTTACTCACCGGCCGTCCCTGTAATGACTGGCAGTGACCCTGCGTGGGCCTTGGGCAAGTCGTGCAGAGTCTCTCCATGGGCAACAGAACCCCAGGGGTCCGGTGCGGTTGCGCAGGACCAGGCGGGCCGAGACGGCGGGCGACGCCGCTGGAACACAGGCAGCCGCAGCCATCGTGGCAGGAGTCCCCGGATCTCCCCTCAGTGAGCAGCCGACGCAGTCAGAGGGGCTTGGTGGTGGCCCGGACACAAAGGACTCCCACGTCTCAGAGCCGTAGGAGCAGGGCTCGTTTTTCCCTCCTGCGTTTATGTCCACGGCGTGTGACCAGGGATCCTGCATTCTGTTCTTCGCACTTTGATGCCCCAGCGGACGGAGAAGGCCACAGCTGGAACGTGGCCAGAGCTGTGGGAGAGGAACAGAATCTATGGAAAATTGCTCGCTGGTTCTTGAAACTCCCGCTTCGAACTACTATGTGTTCGTCCTGCCCACATGTCGTTGGTCAGACTCCGTCCCGTGGCCATGCCGACCTACCACGATCGTGCCTCACACAGTCCTGCCAGGCCCAGACGGCAGAGTCGGAAATGGCCGCTGGATCGCATCAAGGGTGAGGACATCAACCTCTGGAATCTCTCTTAATTCATTCGCCCTGCAGAAAGAATTCAAATCGTTCTCCCTTAATTCAAACTTCAGAAAGGAATGACTGATAAACATTCACATGACTCGTCCCACTGGCGGCCAGGGAGTCAGAGACCATGTTCTTGGACGTGAACGTGGTGGAGATGAGCCCTGCTTGTCCTGTAGGAGGTGCTCTCTGGCTCCCGGAATACTGTGAGCTTTTATGGGTTCCTCACCCGCATCATGAAACACCAGCCCCACTTGGCAGCACAGCAGAAGCGCTGAAGCTTTTGCTCCCTTACCGAAATAAAAACGAAATAAAATGAAACTCTTATTTTGGCCTTTCATTGCTCTGTTTCTCATCCCACCCTCAAAACGAACTGTAGTGTATGTGCTTTTTGGAGGGCATGATTTGAATGTGTAGACAATTTAGTGTATTTTAAAATTCCTTAAAATCTCCATAGATATCCCCCAGGTCTGTTTGTACTGTGGTAGTGAGTATCTTGCTAAGTGTTGAAAATCAAATCATCGGATGACCGAGTGTGATTTCAGGAAACTCTCAGGACTTGCACTCACTAAGCCGGTGCACTTGACTGGTTTGTATTTTCCGAAGAGAATGCGTCAGTGTTGTTCCCTAGAAGGTTTTGGTGGGTGTTACAGAGGTATTCAGACAGACAACTTAATCTTTCGGGGGGAACTTTAGCTACTGAAAAGTCACATCTACTGTCATCAAGATTTATACTGCTTTTTATTTTTAAAGTAGCTCCGTGTGATTTGTCTTTATAGGGAGGAAGAAGAAGGTTAATTATTGAAAGACTTCATACAGAAATAGAAGTATATGGCCCCAAATGGTGACTTAAAACTGGGAGTAGTCTGTTCTGCCTGGAATTCTATTTTCTTTAATCAAGGAGAGGGGATAAGGAATATTTCTATATGTTAACTAAAGAGAAGACAGGGAAGACACAGTTAGTTCTACGTGGTGTGGGAAATTAATGCCAGAGGAGCTCTCTGGTTTCATGTATGAAGTCCTTTGATCTTCACCAAGGACTTCAAAACCTTTCTCGTGGGTCTCTTTAGGTTTTACCTAGCCTGTTAAAAAGGAGAAATGAGAAATATAGCTACGATATCTTCTTATAAAGATCTTCTCTTCTAAAATGTGTACGCTGCAGTGACACAATGGTTTGATGTCCCCATGTCAAGGTCTGAGAAAGACCCGGTCTCAGGGCTGCGAAGGCCCCACGGCCCCGTTCGGTGGTAGTTCGAGTTGTGCGTATCACTGGATTTCTAAAGCCTGGTTTTGTGGACGTTGAAGCCCTTTGATTAAGAATAGAAATGATGATGGCCTCCGTGAAAGGGCCTGTAGAATCAGCGGTCCCTTTGGGAGAGTGGAAAGTAACCACCCAGAAGGCCAACAAACCAACCCCCCAAAGTTCTCGAAATCTAGCAGCCTGGCCTCCTGCACACGGACTGTTCTCGGACTCTCCTTCAGCGGAGCCGGTTCCCAGGGGCCTTCCTGCAAGACGTCGGCTCCGGCTTCCCCGGAGAAGAGCAAGTCCATGCGTCCCGGCGGCAGGAGGCTGCGTTTCCTCTTTCCACAGCAACCTGTGGCTGCTTTTCCATCTACAGATCACAGCAGGGCGTTTACAAAGAATAAAGACACACTTGCGAATCACGGAAAGCCTGTTACCCCATTTTACAGATAGAGAAGACGCATCACATTTAAAAGGCCATTTTCTCAGGTAGAGCAGAAGCCACAGGCATATGTCACGGACAGTGATTCTAATGGAGTGATCGAGTCACATCGCAGTCCGGAGGCACTTTGTGTGTGTGTGCGTGTGTCTCCAAAATCAGCCCTGCAATTAAACATAATTATGTTTGCTCTTTTGTGGTTCCTTTCACCCAGGGAACAGAAAGTGCTTCACAAACATTAATTAAGCAGCGCAACACCCCTGTGAGGAAGATAGGAATTATCCTGCTCTTAGATGTGGTGACATGGAAACTGAGGAATTTAGTAATTTATCCACGATTACAGGGGGAATTGTTGTCCAAGTTTCCATATGGTTGAAGTTTCTCTGTCATCTTATCCTTCAGTGAAATAGTCTTTGAAATGCACTAATAATCTTTTGTGGAAAGTATTTTTTTCGACTGCTTATAGTTATTAACATTTTGCTATTTTTTATCTGTGCTTTTGTAAATTATTTTCATTATTATCTATTTTAAATACTTACTAAGGGCTTAAATTATAAGGAGCATTGGGGCTCCTTGGTGGCTCAGTGGATTAAGCCTCTGCCTTCAGCTCAGCTCCTGATCTTAGGATCCTGGGATCGAGTCCCGCATCGGGCTCTCTGCTCAGCGGGGAGTCTGCTCTCTCTCTCTGCCTGCCTCTCTGCCTACTTGTGATCTCTGTCTGTCAAATAAATAAATAAATAAAATCTTTAAAATATGATAGGGAACATCTTCATATTTTCATTGATACTGTAAATATCTAAGGTCTCACCTAAATATGAAAGTCATTTTAAGTATTTTTATCTTTTGGTAAATTATTTTAATTGAACTATATTGAAGTAATACATAGATACAGAAAAGTGCAAAAAGCATAAACATGCGATTTGATGAATTTTCCCGAAGCGAATACACTGGCACAGCCGCAGAGAGCATTGGTACCTCAGAGCCCCTCACCTGTGTGCCCATGTCCAGCTGTCACCCTTCCAGAAGTAACCAGCGGTCTGCATTCACGCAGCACAGATGAGTTTTGCCTGTTTTTGTACTTCAGATACATGAGTCATAATGTAGGTACTCATTTGTGTCTGTTTTCTTTCCTTTTCTTGAAAAAAATTCAAGGTAAATATGATATACAGCATTGTGTTGGCTTCAGCTATCTGTGACATAATGATGTGATGTTGTGAAATGATCACCACAGTAAGTCTAGTTAACATGCCGCCGAACAATCAGTTCACTTCAGTACGGAACAAACAAAAACCAAAACCAAAGCATTACATCATTACAAAATTTTTTCTTGTAATGAGGACTTTTGGGGTGCTGGGGTGGCTCAGTTGGTTAAGCTGCTGACTCTTGATTTTGGCTCAGGTCATGATCTCAAGGTCCTGAGATCGAGCCCTGTATGGGGCTCCACGCTCAGCAGCGAGTCTGCTTGAGGATTCTCTCTCCCTCTTGCTCTGCCCTTCCCCCCTTCTCTAAAATAAATAAATATTTTTAAAAATGAGAACTTTTAAGATTTACTCTTAGCAAGTTTCAAATATGCAATGTGTATATAATAAATAATATGTATAATTAATTATAGTCTCCATGTTGTCCATTGCATCCTATGACTTGTTTTCTAGCTGGACGCCGGTGTCTTTTGACTCCCTTCACCCATGTGGCCCACCCTTCACCCTGCCTCTGGCAGCCATTGATCTGTTCTCTATATCTGTGAGCTTGTTTTGTTTTGTTTTTGTTTTAGATCCCACATATAAGCAAGATTATAATACATTTCTCTTTCTCTGACTTTTTTCACTTAGCATAATGTCCTCAAGGGCCATCCAAGATTTCCTTTTTTATGGCTGAATAATAGTTCATTGTTTGCGCGCGCGCGTGTGTGTGTGTGTGTGTGTATGTGTGAGTGTGTGTGTGTGTGTGTGTGTTTTCTATAACATTTTCTTTATCCATTCATCTATCAAGGGACACTTACGTTTTTTCCATATCTTGGCTGTTACAGAATGATGCTGCACTGAATGTGGAGGTCCATATATCTTTTTGAGCTAGTGTTTTTTTTCTTTGGATGATTACCCAGAAGTGGAATTGCTAGATCATACGTCTGTTTTCATTAAGCATTGTGTTTATGAGATTCATTCATGTTGTTGCCTGCAGTTATAGGAGTTCATTTCCGTTGCTGTAGAGTAATTAAATTATTTAAATACAGCACAACTTCTTTATCTATTCTACTGTTGATGAAAAAATTTTTTTTCTAGTTTGGGATGATTAGAGTATTGTTTTTATTTTTTATTTTCATGTATATATTTTTTAAGATTTTATTTATTTATTTGACAGAGAGAGAGAAATCACATGTAGGCAGAGAGGCAGGCAGAGAGAGAGAAGGAAGCAAGCTCCCCAATGTGGGGCTCAATACCAGAACCCTAAGATCATGACCTGAACTGAAGGCAGAGGCTTTAACCCACTGAGCCACCCAGGCACCCCTTGAGTATTGTTTTTAAAGGACTGTTGTTACACACATTCTTCTTGAATTAGGATGAAATAAGGAAAGCTCTTTTTATTTACCATGAAGGCATTGAGACAAATGAATGATGTATACTAAGGAGTTACTAAGTGTTATTCATATGAAGAGGATTGAGAGCCTTAAGAACCTGTTTCCCAGCTGTGGAGCAGGAATAATTAACATTTTTCTTTAAACCTGAAAATATCACTTGCCTTATTGGTTGGTTGAGTTCACAAGAGACAGCTCAGAGAAGTAAAAAGAGCTCCGGTGGCAGGTGGACCTGGGTGTGAGTTCTTGCTCTACTGCTTACTAACTGTGTGACCTTGGCCAGCTCCGTCATTCCCTCCATGTTTCTTAGCCATCAGATGGTCTCTAGGTGGGGGGCCCAGCTGGCTTAGTTGGTGGAGCTCGTCACTCTTGATCTCCAGGTTTTAAGTTTGAACTCCACACGGGTGTAGAGATTACTTAAAAAAATAAAATCTTAAAAAAAAGGTCTCTAGGTTTGTTGAAAGATTTGAAACTAAATATATAGCACTAAGTAGGAACTGAGTGAATGGCATATATTATGAAATATTTTCTGAGCCAATATGATTCTAAGACATACCAGATGGTAGTCTGACTGATTTGGATTATAGTTTTAGTTTATTAAGAATTCCTATTTGAAAAATTCTATTAGTAAGTATACAGTGAGTATAGAAATACCTATTTTCAAAGAGACCTCTAACACTGAAGGGATCTCCAACATTAAGGATTTCTGTGTTTCTTTTTGAAATATATCCATAATGAATATACTGTGTGCAACTAATTCATTCTTGGTCTCTGAGAGAGTTTATCATAGTTTATCATATAACAAAAGAGAAGATCAAATACCATTACAGACATACTCTGTGAATAGCTTGCTTAATAGATGATTTAGGCTGGGGAAAGTATTGGCTTTAAGGTCAGAATTCTGTGGAAGTAGAAGCTTGGGCAGAGAATCACTTTGGAATTTTGTGTTTTTTGGATCCTTGATTGAGAAGGCTCGTGTTAAATATTTTAGATGGAACAAATAGAAGGGAGGGGTGGAGTGACTGATCGATTGATTGATTGCCCAATTCTCATGTGACTGGTTGCCAGTTCAACACACGTTACATATCCTCGAGGTTCTACTGGAGAGTCGGCTATCTGAATATCTGCTTCATCCTAGTCTATGTTTTCCCGTCTGAGGAAATGGCGCCCAGTTGCTCCAGCGAGAGCGGGGACGTCCTTGACTTTTCCTCTACCCAGATCCATCGAAATCGACAATTCCTGCCAATCCCCTCCTCCATGTTTTGTGAATCCACCCACTTCTCTCTATCTTCTTGCCACGACCATAGCCCAGTCTGTCGACACCGTCCACACGGGTCATTTCAGGAACTTTATACCTCATCTTCCAACATCCATTTTCCTTCTTGCACAGAACTATCCCATGCTGCAGCCAGAGAATGATCTTTATTCACAACAAACCAGATCAGTCCTGTCTTCTGCTTCAAACCCTTTAATAGTTTCATACTGAATTTTGGGTAAAGTCTGTAATTCTTAACTCAGTGTGAAAAATGGACCCACTCCCCTTTGCTGCCCTGCCCCGGGGGTTTCACGCTACAGCCACACAAGCCTTTTTCCTGGCCCGTGAATGCCTTGTGTTCCTCCTTCATATGCTCCTCTCTGTCTCCTTTCTTTCCCTCACAAACCCTACTCATTCTTGAGGTCTCAGTTTTGGTGTGTTTTTTTCAGGAAACTATCCCAGGATCCCATGCATTAAATTATTGGTTCCTTCCATTGTATACTTTTATAGCATCTCCTACTTACATGTATAATATTGTTCATACTTAAAATTTTGCATTTAATGCTTACTAAGAGTCTATAGGGTTTATGAGAATAGGGATTCTATCTACTTTGTTTACTTATGTGTCCTTATTAGTAAGTACTCAATAAACATTCTTGACTGATTGAGTCACGTATTTCTTTAGGGTAGGATTAGATTAATATAGCCAAAAGAAACGGTGGACATGTTTTATCTCTTCACAAATGTGGAAATGACTGTTTTAACACAGGTAAGAAAATTGTCAGTGTTTGCGAAACTAAAGATAGAAAACTCTTCAGAAGCAATTATAAAGGCTCAATGATGATACTTATTCTTACCATTTTTCTTGATTTATCTTGTTATCAATAGGTAGGCCTTCACTTCACAATATAACTTAAAGAACAACAATAAAATACACTGAATATGGCCTTTGATATCTTAGTAAGAGTGTGCAGCAACAGCATCTACCCCAAAGGAACTCCCTTTCCGGTCTACTTTTTCTAAACTTTTAACTACTCTTTTTTTTTTTTTTTTTAAGATTTTATTGATTTATTTGTCAGAAAGAGAGCAGAAGCAGGGGGAGCAGCAGGCAGAGGAAGAAGCAGGCTCCCCACTGAGTAGGGAGCCTGATGCAGAAATTGATCCCAGGACCCTGCGATCATGACCTGAGCTGAAGCAGAGGCTTAACCCACTGGGACCCCCAGGCGCCCTTAACTACTCTTCTCCTCCATGCGCATCAAGGCCATGGGCCAGCTCCGAGAGGGTACCTCTTCTCCGCTACCTCAGCTGAGTGCAGGATTAGTTCCTCAGAGTGAAGCATGGAAACCATTTCACTTAGATCGTCCAAGGCCTTTACTATGAGTACAAATTCCTGCTCCCGATGGAAACCCTAGAAATTAAAATCTCTGGTACATGAGGCCCAGGGACTGACATCTTTAATCAAAGTCAAGGTTTCAAAACTATTGGCCTAGTGCGTAGTCATGACAGGTTAGGAGCTGACAACAGGCATGTGTGATGCTAACTCTGGGTAACATAGAAATATAATTTATGCGTGCCTTTTTCACTAAGGCTCCCCATGTTAGCTTTAACTTTCAAATAAGCCTGAATCTTTAGTAGAGACAAGCCATAGAGGCACAAAGCTAAGAGGACCTTAAGACACCATTTGGTTAGGCTTCGTGCTTCAGGCGTATTTATACCCAACCCCCCTGGGATTGTTAATGGTTTTTTTCCTTACTGGAGCTATTTGAGGGCAGAGAACCCATTATTATATCTTGGGTTTTTCACTGAGACAATCAGATAGTCTTAGGTGATCTTTTAACTCTAAAACCTTTTGGAGGGACCTGGGGGCTCAGTGGGTTAAGCCTCTGCCTTTGGCTCAGGTCATGATCCCAGGGTCTTGGGATCGAGCCCCGCATTGGGCTTTCTCCTCTGTGGGGAGCCTGCTTCCCCCCTCTCTGCCTGCCTCTCTGTCTACTTGTGATCTCTGTCTGTCAAATAAATAATTAAAATCTTAAACAAACAAACAAACAAACAAACCTTTTGGCTGTACCTAACTAAGGTCTGTTTCTTCTTGTTTAGTACTTTGTAAACATGGAGAACAGCCAACATAGTCACATTCTTAACATACTTACATGCAGACATCCCCTCGTCAACCAGGACTCATGTTGAAGAGAACCCCAAACACAGACTCCTCGGGTTGAAAGCCATCATCGACACTAGTCCGTTGAACCTTCTAATTTTATAGACATGTAAACAAATGTGGGGATGGGATGTCACTTAGTTATAAATCTGACAGATTTATGAATATATTTCAACAGCTCAAATTCATTTCTCTCTTGAGTTATATTTTCCTTGGTGCAGTTGGAAAGCATCTGGTCCATCTAAATTCGGGTCTGTTTCAAATCCTTCTCCATCACCTACTACCTATATAATTCCAGCACATTATTTGACACACTGGAGCTCTGTTTTCACAATATTGTACCATATATAAAGATAAAAATCCACTTTTGTATAATCATATGGAGAATCAAATGAGATACAGCACAGCGCCTGTCACACAATGGATGCTCAGTTGAAAATCCGTATTTGTTGGTGCCGTTTTTTGGAAGACAGTTTGGCAACATGTATCAGAAGATAAGATATGCAAACCCTGTGACTTGGCAACTCCAGTCAGCATAATGAAATTGGGCACCATATGCAGGTTCAGAATCTTCATCAAGGAAACTACTTCATCAAGGAAGTAGCTCACTGTTACAGGACTTTTGTTACACCGTTGGTCAGAACTTCTTTCCTCAAAAAAGAATCACAAGAAAATCTCAATACAACCCAAACACACTCGTACAATGATGCTATCTTCTGACAACCTTCGAGAAGAACTTAACAGCATCAACTTTAGCTGTAAGAAGAAAAATAATCATGATAAAAATAAGTTAACAGTTTATTTAGTGTATGTTTTGTGCCAAATCTGTTCATTCACTGAATCCTCATCATAACTGATGTGGATACAATATCATCCACACATTATTTTTTATTTTATTTTATTTTTTAAAGATTTTATTTATTTATTTGAGAAAGAGAGAGCACAAGCAGAGGGAAGAGGCAGAGGGAGAAGCAGGCTCCCTGTTGAATAGGGAGCCCCATGCGGGACTCGATCCCAGGACCTTGAGATCATGACCTGAGCCTAAGGCAGCTGCTTAACCCACTGAGCCACCCAGGCCCCCAGTATTATTCATATTCCAGAGAGATTAAGTGTGTATACATCTTGTCGGGGAGCAGTGGAGTGGACGCACGGTCACATAGTTAGTGAATCAGTGAATCAAGATGAGATGTAAGTTCGTTTGATTCCAGGGCCAAGCACTCAAGTTTGTAATTTTTATTTGTAGGGATTTAACAAATATCAGCTGCAAAGGTATAACGCGGGCAGGGTTATACTTGGCTGTCTCTTCACGCCACTCGTCTGTGGTCTGCTCATTCAAAAGAAAACGTACCACCTTACCTGTGATCCCATTAATAACAATCATCAATTACTCTGGCCCTATTTTTGCCCATCAAACACTTTACACGGAGTCTGAATTGCCTCAGGGACTGTGGTCCCCGTTGGAAAGACCGCGATGAAGAAACCCAGTCAGGTGCAGACGCCCGCGAGTACTGGTCTCACTGACGCGGCCGGTTTCCTTCCTTCCTTCGTCAAGGAAGCTGCGGTTCTGGGACGGCCGCGGACTACGACGCACCGTTGGGGAGGAAGGGAGGGGAAGTCGTGGACAACGCAAAGACCCTATATTTCCCAGACGTGCCCCAATCTGCTTTTGACCTGGCTCCGAAAGGAGACGGTTCGGCGACAGAGGGAGGTGACGCCGCAGGAGCCTGGAGCCGTTCCGCCCGGGACGGCGGCCTTTCCTCTCCTGTGACCTGGGGCTCGAGTCTGGTTCTAGAGGCTGAGTGTTGGGGGAGCGCCTGGGCGTGGGCCCCCCTCGCCGGCCGCACGTCCCCTTTCTTCTTGGCGGCTCTGGGCTCAACTCTGCTGCTTTGTCCACAGCATCGCCGCGCTGGGAGGGAGCTACGTGGGCCGCAGGTGGCGTGTGCAGCTTCTACGCGTTCACGAACGATGCCCGCCTTCCAGCCGGCCTGGCCTGGTGAGTAATCTGAGAGCTAGAACAGTTTCTCTTTCCATTTGGCTGCAGAAAAGACGGAGAAAGATTTGGGAGGTGAGAGATTCTGCCCACAGCTGCGGGGCCGCTCAGAGACGCCAGAGCCCACTCCGAGCGCGCCCATCTCTTGGGCAAGTTGGCCTCCCCGTTGGCTGTGGGGCTGCCTCCTTCTCCTGGTGTCTTCGACCCGAGTGTTTCTTCTGGGACTAACAACAAGGTTAGAAGAAGGGTCAGGCGTGTGGTGACCTGGCAGTGGCTTCCCTGAAGACGCTTCTTTCTCCATAATGATGAGATTCAGGCTCACAGTTTCAGTGCTTGTCCCAAAATATTTCGAAATGTGAAATGCATGCGAGCCAAATGACAAAAATGTTTCTTTTTTTTTAAACAAAAACATGGGCTCCTTGTCATCCACCACACTGGCTGTTTCAGTGTCTGGCTGTTTCAGTCAGTAAACGATTCTGTCCGAGCCTCATTTCTGATCATATCCAGATGGTCCAAGAGTCAATCTTTTCTGCAAAAGAGAAATACTCTGTGAAAAGAACTTATGTTCAGTTGGTGTGGATAGGAATTAAATGGAAGACATGGGATCATCTGTACCCAATTAATACGGATTGATACTTGAATCATTACAGGGTCTATATAGTCGATCTGGGGTTGGATTTAATTATTGTTCTTAACTCTTAAAAGGCCAGTATATCTTTCTCCCAAATTATAGAACATTTTGTGGAAGCCAAAATAGTTAATGCTAACTTTTCTTCTTTTCTATTTTCTCTAATCTTCTGGAATTAAAATGCTGATTCGATGGGTTCAAAGACATTCCATAGTCAGCCCACTGCAGGGAGACTCTGAAAGCTTGAAATGCATTGTGGCGTGGATTATGGCCTTCGAGGCTCACTCTGTTTGTTTTAAAATGTGGCCTTAAAAGCGTTAGCAATAACCAATATTAATATAATTTTGAAGTCACTATCACTTATCAAACTTTTTTCATTTATCAAACTTTTAAAAGAAAAATGATTATTTTCTTTTTCAGAATGAAAATATCAGTGTTAGCTTCTATTTATTGAGTCTCTATCCTATTAACGAGGCATTGTAGTAGATGTTTCGTCTTTTTATTTCATTTAGTTCTTGTTAGAATCCAGAAGGTAGACGTAATTATCCATGTTTTATGGACATCGAAGCAAAGGGCCAAAGAACATCATAATCTCCCCAAAGGGCAAGGGTGATCGGGGTAGGAGGCCAGGAGTGTGAGACTCGAAGTCCCGGCCCTCTGCATCCCGCGAGACAGCCAGAGTGCGGCGCTCACAGACTGCATGGCTGTGAGCGACGGAGGGAGGGCCTGTCCGACAGCTGCCGCCGTGCACGAGCCAGTGGAAGTGGCCACACGCGACCTGCCCTTTCCCACACACAGATAGGCTTCCGTCGGGGTCTAGAACATGTGGCGGTTAACTGATGTTCTAGTCGGCTGGATTTGGGGAGAAAACCCCACATAATTGTACATTACTTGGCAGATACTTAGATATAAACCCTAAGAAGTACATTTAGTTGTGAAAATCAAATAACAAATACTAAGATTTGAGAAGTAGTCTGGGGAACCGGGAGGACATGGGTGTCCCTGTACGAAGGTTGAACATCCAGAGGACAGGAGAGCCTCACGACTCCCACTTTGCTTTTTCTTTTTTCCTTCCGTCTTTCCCTTCCCCTCCATCCCCCTCTCTTTGCTTCTGTTTTTGTTCTCGCTCTCCTGCTTTCTGATTGCGAACGGTTTCTCCTCTAACCGCCCACGGCTGGTGCGAGCGCTCGCGGCGGGCGTAAGCGAAGGCAGCCAAGGCGGTCGAGGGTGCCCCGTGGGGTGGGAAATGGCGGCCCAGATATTTCCTCCTCGGAGTGCGGTTTGTGCACCGACGGCATCGGCATTACCTGGGCGACGGTCAGAAATACGGACTCTCACTGTCCCAGACCTAAAGAATCAGAATGTTCCTCTGGACAAGATCCTCAGCAGGTTTGTATACACACGTGTAGACAACTCCAGTAGGTGTCTCCTTCTGGAGTCGAATCACGGCTCTGAAGTGGAACATGGGGTCCAGGCTCCTTCTCAGATCCGCTGAGGTTAGGACCGGGACTGGCCTGTGGGTGGGGAGGCGTGTTACTGCAGGGAGCAGACTGGGACAGGCCGGCCCAGGTGGAAGGTCTAGGGCCCAGTGCGGCTACCGTCTGACCACACACGGGTGAGGTGGTCACCGAGGATGTCCTCTAGAGCCTGGGTCCTGGGGCAGCTACTGCTTTAACTCCCTGTTAACGGACACACACAGAAATGCATATAACGTGCACTGCCCCCATCAAAATAGCCACGTGGGCACCTACAGGAAAGGGGAGAGACCCTTAGATCTATTATGCATCTACTCTTTGTCAGGTGTTACGGCAGGTGCTTTCATCGTAGAGACGCGGCCGCACGCAGAGGGGAATCTGGGCTTTGGGAGCACGTATTCAGTGACTAGCCAAACTTCATTAACCGGAAACCTCTGCACATTATGGAGATCTATAACTGGTGTTTTTAATGATGAGCTCGTTAAATGATTAAATTAAATGATGAGATCCTAAAAATCTAAATCATAAAAGAGTAATTAAATTATATTAGAGTTCTCATGTTTATAATATCACCTTAAAAGTCTGTTTCCAAGGGACTTCAAATGATAAAAATATTCTAGCATAAATACTATACACTTAACCCAGATGCTAGTGACTTGAAGGGATCTTCTTTCCCAAGAGTGGTTTTTCTGGAGTTGGAAACTATGTGTGAATACTGTCATTTACCCAGTTGTAGCCTGGCCGATCTCTGCAAAGGCTGTCTTTTACAACCTTTCTTTGTTTTCTGACATGTAAAAGTTCCCCAGGGTGCACCCTTCGCATGGACGCTGGAAGTTACTCGTGCCTACCTCCTTCGTGTGGGGTTACACAGAGAATCCCTGCACGCGATTCCAGTCCCGCTACTGAGCTGCCTAGCGGGAGACTGATTTGAGGCTGTCACTGAATCCCTTTGGGTCTCAGGTTAGTCCTCTGTGAAATGCTCAAGTAGTCATGTAAGTTGTGAGCTTGACTGGACTTCTGCATGAATATTCTAGAGTCCAGGAGCAGAATAATTTAGAAGGAATGTGTCACCGAAGATGTAAACGGACTCATTGGGTCTCCACGTGTGTTTGAGCACTTCCACGCATCCAAAGCGTGTCCCCAGATGCCAGGTGTGAGTCAGCAGGACCTGGATGTCATTTTCGCTGTCCGTGACAGTGTAAAATAATGACAGTACAAGTCGTTCTCCACAAACTTAAATTTAATGGTGTTCATTTTTATGAAACGATAGTGGCAGTACGTGGTAATTATTGTTTTGAACTTGCTTGACAAAATAAGAAACTGGTAATTCTAAGACCTCTGTCCCTATTTTGCTTGTCTAATTTGTCTAATTTCTCATCTATAAATCCCCAAAACAGGACTCAGCAAATTAAGATACCCTAATCGCAGACTGTCGGGTTGTGTTAAATCAAATGACTTTCACTTTGAAATCATCTCGGTGGGGCAGTGGGACTCTGGACTCTCCACTTCGCACTGCAGGCCCCGCTGTCTCCTGAATGTCTTCTCTAATACCGACCACCCACGTACCTCAGTCCGCACCCCGTGTATGTGTGCACACGCGCATGTGCTCCCATGTGTGCGCGTGCATGTCCATGACACGTGCTTGACTCCGGGACTCAACATGATCTGAGCGTGTCCTGTTTGTTCCCCGGGAGACTGGAGTTAGACACAGCAACGCCGAGGGCGCGTCCGTTCTCACAGAGCCTGTGCCCTGCCGCCGGACGGCCCGCGTTCCGGCCCTAGATCCACTGTATAACCTCGAGCAAGGGACTGACTTTTCTATCCCTCGGTTTGCTCTTCGATCAAATTTTAAAATTAGCATTTACTACCAAATACGGTTATTCTGAAGATTTATTGAAATAATCCTTTAAGTGTTTGGTATAATGCCTGATGCCTGACAAAGGCTCAATAAGTAATAGGAAAAACAAGTGAACGAAAAGCCAGGGTGTCGTGCTGCTGTGCGACCCGACGGCCCCATCACATACCTTTAGACGAGCTACTCAGAATCTCTGAGACTTCTCCTAGCTGCGTAACGCCCACCGCACACGCGTGTTGATCTTACCGTGTTGTGGCCGGTGTGGACGAAGTGGTCTGTGACGTGCCGGCAATCGTGCTCGACGCCTCGTAGCTGCCCCGCGGCTGTCTGGTCTCCTCCGCGTGCTTCCACAGAGCAGTGTCGCACACAGCTCCCTTCGCCTGGGCTGCGCACCAGTGACTGACGGGGCCCTGTGCCGGGTCGTCCGGGAAGAGCGGAGACCAGCGGCTCTAGACCAGACCCGGAATCCTGCTGCTGGAGACGCGGGTTCTTGGAACTGTTGGTGACGACTCTGCCGCAGGCCTTTGCTCAGCGGCTCTGGAAGGACATGGGTCTGGGACATGTGGCCGTATCTTGTCACAGCTGGGGCCCAGCATGCCGATGTAGAGACACGCTCTATTCGAAGGAGCTGCTGGCTTGACGTCTCTCTTTCCTGGGAGCTCCAACCTCCGCCTCCTCTTCTCCGGTTGTCAGGTGAGCGGTTCATGAGGCGAAGGTGGACTTCGTTGACTCTTGCCACAGAGCCCGGCATGCACAGGCAAGGCCTGCAAGACGGATGGTGGGGTTTACACAGATTTGTCTCCCGAGCTAAACACATTTCATGGCTCCTGAAACAAAAGGGCACAGTGCGGGAAGACAGCAGTTGTGAGCAGAGCGTGACACTGAGGCTCGTCTAACCGCGGTTCTGGGCGCTTTCAACTAATGTAACATTGCGTGTCTTCGGCTAAAACAAAAAAGGATAAGGAAAAAGGACAGCACCCTTTGAAGAGCCATTTTGGAGTGAGATAGTGTTTATTTTCAAAACTGTTGGGGTGAGGACATGAAGGAATGACTGATTACAGAATCAGCCACTAAAACAGTTTTAAATATAAACTTAAAAATCCTGCCTTGACATTAATGCTCTCGTAGAAAGGAATGCAGTGCTCCTGGTACCAAACCCTGCTCCCCGGACTTCTCGGTTCCTCAGCTGCTTGTAACCTGGATCATGTTCCTTTCCCTTTATCTTTTTTTTTTTTAAGATTTTTATTTATTTATTTGACAGAGAGAGATCACAAGCAGGCAGAGAGGCAGGCAGAGAGAGAGGAGGAAGCAGGCTCCCCGCTGAGCAGAGAGCCCGATGCGGGGCTCAATCCCAGGACCCTGCAATCATGACCTGAGCCGAAGGCAGAGGCTTAACCCACTGAGCCATCCAGGCGCCCCCTCTTTATCTTTTTAACATTGTTTTTAAAAATCAATGCAGCAGGGCGCCTGGGTGGCTCAGTGGGTTAAGCCTCTGCCTTTGGCTCAGGTCATGATCTCAGGGTCCTGGGATCGAGCCCTGCATCGGGCTCTCTGCTCAGCGGGCTCTCTCCCTCTCTCTGCCTGCCTCTCTGCCTACTTGTGATGTCTCTCTCTCTATTTCAAATAAATAAATAAAATCTTTAAAAAAAATCAATGCAGTATATTAGGAGAGATCCCTTCAAGATGTGAGATTTTAGAAGAAATGGTTTAAATTCTGACTATTGAAAGACTTGAAGATGTGTTCTAAAAATTACAGGATTATGAAGTGGAGGATGTGTTCCGCAGTGCCGGGCTTCCCGTCAGGCGGCGGTCGGCACTTTGCCAGCAGCGGGAAAGGAAGGCGCTCATGACTGGAACGTTCACTTCTGGCACATTTGCTGCAGCGTGCTGCTTTTCGAGTGTCTGCCGTTTCCACGGAGAATAGGGTGTTCTTTCTTTCTTTCTTTTTTCTTTTGCTTTTAAAAAATTTTTATTTTATTTAAATTCAGGTAATTAACACATAGTGTCTTACTAGTTTCGGCGGTAGAATTCTGGGATTCACCAGTTAAACAACAGAGCATTCTCTTACTGTAATTCACACCCACCTCCGCTCCAGACACAGCACTGTTTGCAACTCTTGGAGAAGAGACTGTAAAAATCTCATCAAATATTTACCCTCTAGCTAAAGGTGTGTTCAAAAGAATGAATTTCGGCTTCTTTTGGTGCCTTTTCCCTGGGACCCTTTTTAACATACCTTTTTGTTACTGTGTGACACCGTGTCTTGAGTAACATGGGATTAGAGTCTAGAATAGTCTCCCCTATTAGAGAAACAGAAGGGAGACTAGTAAACAAACATCTATTGACATTTGCCAGATTAGATCAGTTTTTCCCAACTTAAGTTATTCAGAGACTATTCATGATTATTTGCCTTATCTGTATATGACCTCACTTAATACACCAGTTTTTTTTCTTTAAATCGATGTGCTTTTAAAACCATAGTTTTGTCCCAAGAAGTAATATCTAAGAAATTATTGGTTTTATGTTCTAGTTTCCTGACATATATAAAAAGAAGCCCATGACAGCTAAAGTTAAATTTTAAAATGTATTTCTTAAAATCATCATTCATAACTCTAGTGATCAGCACACTAATCTTTGGGAAACACGGAACTGGGTTGTGCCACTGTTGGAGCTGGAATCAGGTCGAGACCACATCCCTAAGAGAAGCTTGGGACTGTATGAACTAATGTGCACAGCCACGTCGGCAGAAACACCTGTAGGTGTGCCCAGGTATTTAAGACCTTCTTTTTCTGTCGGCTCGATCCAGCCTGCTCTGTGCTGCTACATCTGTGTGTCTGGATGTCAGGTTCCTCCTTGTCTTCGGCATTCTTGACTGTCATTCCGAATTGCTACCTCTGCCTCGCCGTTGGCTGCGATCTGTGGGCTGTCAGCCTCAGACCGCGGACTCGGCGCTCACACACAGATGCCCGCTCTGCACGGGCTTCCTTTGACCTTCTTGACTGGGCTTTCCTCCAATTTCTATTATTATGAAATTAGTAACCGCAAATTAGTACAAAACAATAAATCAGAGCATAAACTGCTCAGGAAAGACAGATCTAGAAGGGCTTTGTGTGACTAGGAATGGGGCCATTATCAATTAAAAAGTAAGGTCTTGTGAGAAGCTTAATGTAAACTGTTGGCCTGCCTACATCTCTCATAATCTTTTTATATCTTAACTGTGAAAACTGTGGACCCCCTCACTGGTTCTCCCATTATCTCCTGCGCCAAAGTAGTTTGCAGTGCTTCAAGCGTAGTCATTTCCAAATACTCTTAAACATTTCGCCAGGCTTCCCATGTATCCCCAGAGACCATTTCAGGGCCGGAGAAATGGAAGTTGAAAGTCAAGGAAATTTACTGGTCTAAAATGTAGCCTTCTGCCTCTGGTTTAGGATTCTCTTCACTGATCTTTGTTTCCTTGTTTTATTTTATTTTATTCTTTGAGCTGAGAGCAAATTGTATCATTTGGCATCAAATAAAAAGTACCTAAGACTTTCCCTTTAACAACATATTCTCTGAGTAAGATGTGGAGTTTTTTTTAAGGGGCAAAAATCTGTAAATAACCCTGCTAAGTCACAACTAGTAAGTACTTAGTTTACTGAATTCACAAGCCCTCCTCTGGCAACAATACTGATAGGATGCTCTACTTTGATGCACGAGATCAAACTGGGGGCCGTGAGACTCTACTGTGGCATTCACCTGTAGTCATATTCCTACTGATGCAGTTTTGTAGGTCATCTCTTGGGCGAAGAACTGTCATCCCAAATGCTGAAGCATTAAACATAGAGGAACATCCAGAGAAGCCCTACACTTTGGATTCTCCTTTCTCTAAAATATCTGAATTCTGACTGGATTTAGGAAGTATGAAATTCCAGAGTCATACTAACCAGCAAAGCAAATTTGAAACCAAAGTGGCACACGGAGACGGGCCCATTGCCAAGGGCGGAGGTAGAAAACACGTTCGTGTCTTTGAGGCCAGACAGGGTGTTACTCACGTGTGTGGGCAGCTGTTACATCGGGAGGCTTCTGAGAGATGGCAGAGATGTGCCTGTGACACGGACTCCTTTCCTGCGTCCAACCACATAGCTGAACGTGTCTGATAGGTGCCGGCGATGGTATCTACAAATGACTGCCCTTGGCTTTGCTGGGTGCACGGAACTAGTCCCTCCTCATCACATATGAACATCTTCAAGCCTAACACTGGCTAAAATGCATGAGTAAGGAGAAGCGAAAATGGATAGCCCTCACCAAGTGTTTTATTGATTTATTTATTTGAGAGACAGAGAGAGAGGGCAAGCAGGGGGGGCAGAGGGAGACGGAGACGGACTCTCCAGAAGACTCTGCACTGAGCGTGGAGTCCTACACAGGGCTCCGTCCCAGGACCCTGAGGTCATGATCTGGGCGGAAACCAAGAGTTGGGGGCTTAACGGACTGTACCACCCAGGTGCCCCTTACCTGGTATTTTTTTTTTAATTTTTTAAAAATTTATTTTCAGCGTAACAGTATTCATTGTTTCTGCACCACACCCAGTGCTCCATGCAATCCATGCCCTCTATAATACCCACCACCTGGTACCCCAACCTCCCACCCACCCGCCACTTCAAACCCCTCAGATTGTTTTTCAGAGTCCATAGTCTCTCATGGTTCACCTCCCCTTCCAATTTTCCCCAACTCCCTTCTCCTCTCCATCTCCCCATGTCCTCCATGCTATTTGTTATGCTCCACAAATAAGTGAAACCATATGATAATTGACTCTCTCTGCTTGACTTATTTCACTCAGTATAATCTCTTCCAGTCCCGTCCATGTTTCTACAAAAGTTGGGTATTCATCCTTTCTGATGGAGGCATAATACTCCATAGTGTATATGGACCACATCTTCCTTATCCATTCGTCCGTTGAAGGGCATCTTGGTTCTTTCCACAGTTTGGCGACCGTGGCTATTGCTGCTATCAACATTGGGGTACAGATGGCCCTTCTTTCCACTACATCTGTATCTTTGGGGTAAATACCCAGGAGTGCAATTGCAGGGTCACCTGGCATTTTTAAATGATGTTTGAAAATTGTTAGCAGTACTGAAGGTGTTTACTAACATAGCAGAATCCAAAATGGTGCTGGTAAATTGAGAACATCAGAATGACAGAGGCTTGGGTTTGGCAGAGGAGGCCCCCTTGAAAATGAGCCCTGAGGCTACATTCAAGGAAAGCTAGGCCAAAGTTCACTGTTTAATAGCCTGCATTTCTGTCTCAGCTCTGCGTTTCTTCCAAATTCCCCCCCCACACACCTTGTGTCTCCATAGTTCTTAAAGCAACCATGATGTTCTTCCAGATGAAAATAACTTGTTTATTCATAATTCAACTCAGCTTAAGTAAATAAACTAATAAATAATTGCAAAATTCCTTAATCCTAGAGCTCTCTTTTGGCCCACTTGATTTCTTCACTTGACTTTGATGCCATAAACACTGATAATTCGTATATAGAGAGAAGAACACACCGATCGACTTGAGTTTTTTCTGAGTGGGAACTCATGAGCGGTCCATCTACAGGATGTCTGCTCCTGCCTTTCAGTCGGCCCCAATGCATCCATTAACCAAATCCTTACACTGATGGAGACTCGCGTTGCGCCAGCTCACAGACCAAGACCCTTAGTGGTTTAAGTACGGAAACCTATCACAGTGGAAAGAACGCTGAAAACCTGGTTTTAAACTCTGGTGCTAGTTTTGTGACTTTCAGCAAGTAAGATTAGCTCCGTCTATCCCCAGCAGGCGAGGCAGGAACGGCCAGGATTAGTGCATATGGGGCAGAGTCGCACTCTCTGGCTCATTTTGTCTTTATGTGAAAGAGGCACAGCCCATTTCAGAAGCGGCAATATTATTTTATAATTTTTACAACCGGAAGTAGAAAACTCTCTTGACAAGGCAAGTTTTTGGAGACTTGATTCTTTCTCTTTGGCTGAACCTCTCCTACTTTCTTTCTATTAATAACCCGTTGGAACAAATGGCCAGATGGTGTGCCTTGTCAGGGGAATGAATGGAAGTACCTAGAAATTCCTTCTGCACTCACAATCATCAGGTGGGACTTGGAACATCTACTTGGCTTACCAGTCAACTTATAATACGTTAGCACAAAATGCATGGATCTAGCTGTAAACTGGAGGCTTCAGGAGGTCTTTAAATCAGGCCAAAATCATTAAATTACTTACGTCTACATCATCTTGAGAAGGAAGTTTGCTATATAGTTGTAATGTTGACTTCTACACTTCAGGATTTAGGATAAGTGCACTGGACAGCTTGAGATACACAACTCTGTCTTTTGTTAGTGAGTATATAAAGGTTTTCTTAGGTCCTAAAAATGAGTTCCTACTTCCTAAAAATTTGAAGGACATTCAGGCCACTGTTTACCCATTAGAGTAATTTGCTTGACTTGAAGCTGAGGTTTTGGAATCACGATTCATTGCCCTCTGGCAGTGCACTCTGTCTGCAACAGAGAGTTTGAAGGTCCCAGTCCATTTTTTTTTTTTTACATGACTTTTTCCTAAATTTGGAAAATTGTTAAAGCACTGTCTGCCTGCTTCCCTCCTCAAACAACTGGTTACCTGCTCTTGCCCCTTGACTGTACCTCAAGGATATTTGAAGAATCAAAGAAGGTCCAGGAGGACCCTCTGGTGAAAATCACTCGTGACATCACCGTTCTCGTGGTCTGCTAGGCCGTTACTTCTCCTGGGCCTTTATGGTACGTAGCCCTGCGTGTGCTCCTCAGCACAAAGATGCCATTTACAGCACCCAGAAACTGCAGAAGCTCAGAAGTCATTTTGACTGTGACATATTAATGCAACTTTTTATCTTCATCAATAAAACAAGTTCATCTACTTTATGATTTCTCAAGTGTCTGGAGAACTTATGCAACCAGGACCAAGGCTGCTACTAGGGCGTGAGAGTGTGTTGGCATCTGCCCTAAACAGGTTTTATATATTCTTGATTCTTGCAGTTTCCTCTACGCTCACTTGTTCTGCTAAAGGCAAAAAGGAACAGGAGTAACATGGCGTGACTTCCTTGTCCTTAAAAATTTATTAACTTCAAGAGGACAGATGCATACAATTTCAGAGAATATGATTTTACTTCAACTATTCCTCTCCTAGACTATAATTTTAATAGATTTTATTCATAGTAGTAGAAATGGCTATTTTTCTGCCAATGTCCTCTCCTTTCTCCTTTCCAACCAGTCTTCTCGGTCTTTATTCCATACTGAGCAGTGGTGATGAGTCACGGGTTAACAAAGTCTTGACCTCTGAAGGAGGAAAAAAAAGAGTTCTGATTTATTCCATTTGCTAATTTTGTGGTACAAAATTACCATTTCCTAGTGCCCAACATGTCATCACTGAAATCAGAGTTGAGAAGAGAAGCACAGTAACACAGTGTTACACAGTAATACTATCCCCACCCAAAACAACAGGCATAAATGCACTTACAAGTATAGATAATACTGAAGGGTAGTCAAGTAGCAAGTAAATGATTGGGGTTGAGTATATATGACTCTTGTTTGAAACACGATTTGTTAGTACATATACTTTAATTTTTAAATAACAACCAGTGTTTAACAGTCAGCTTACAGAGTTCCTGAAAGTTTGATTGTCGATCCTGTGAGCTCCTATGGACTGCTCCCAGCACACCAATCCAAATGAGATCTTTAGAAACTAAAGTTTATTAACTTCCTGGGAATGCTTGGAAAACTGCACAGGGAAATGTCAGTGACTCTAAACTCCCATCCTAAGCAAAGTAGATTAGAGAGCAGGGATATGTCCATTTAACGTGCTGTATTTGGTGCCGGTACAAAGCCCTGACATTTGTACACTTAATTCACAGATGCTATCAGCAGCGAAGACTGCGGAGACCAGGCTTGCCAGACAGGCCACTCCTAAAAACATCAAAAAGACTCTTCAGAATTTTGAAAGGAATATAAACATGACTGAACATGAGACCAGAAGAACTTGGAGAGATTCATTTTTTACGAAGTTAGTTTAATCTAGACAATATAAACACGTAGAGATAGTATTAAGTCTGTCTGGAAAGGCAGTGCGGCACATGCCATTGTTCATTGTGTGTGAACGAAGGACACAAAGAAGACAGGCCGCAAGGAAACAGAGCTTCGGAGCTGATGCTCGTGGGTAGATTGAGAAAATGTATTTTATATTTACTTTGGCTCCCAGTGAACGGATCCGAGACCACCATGAGTCAGTCTTCAAAGCTTGGCTCTTTGGTTAGAATAGCTTAAGGCACCAGAAGGGAATAAGGATTCTTCTGTGTCTATAAATTGTGGGCAAAGAAAGTGAAAAACTATTTTACAGATCTTTCTTCTTCTCCTCCAGAAGTGGCCTCCAAGCAACATACTTCCTCACTGCACACTTTCTGTTGATTCTCCCTCCTCTGCTGTTGCCAAGCACTTACCGGGAAGGTCCTTATCCGTTTCTCGCCTGGTCTCCCTCACTGTCTCCTCGCGGCTTTTGCTGTTCTTGGAACGGCAGCTTGAGTATCGGTTCCCGGAAGCCCAACTTGAGCGCCCCCCAAATCCAGGTCCTAGCTGGAAGACACACTGAGTTGAAATGACTTGCTTATTGGTATGTTTTTCCCAATAGACTTAAAGCTCCTTGAGCACAGAAATGTATCTTTATTGTATTCTATGTACTTAGAGCAAATCCTAATTATGTAGTATGTGCTCAATAAATGCTTTTTCTGAATGAGTAAAATAAATGAATCAATGTCCCCAGAGAAGACAGAACCCAAAGGCATCTGGAAGGCATCCATTGCTTAGTACGCACGATAACATCTGTACGATCAGACGACGATACTGCCGTACAACCCTCTCTGAATAAAGGAATAGAACAAAGTCAATTAAGGATTTTCCTTCAGGATGCTTCCTGGCGCTAATTCTTCATGCCAGTCCTGTCATTCTCCCATTAGTTACATTAATATCTTTCCCCCCTTTCTGCCGTCTTCCCGGTCTCCTTGCTTACCATACCAAGTACAGTAGACAGTCCGTCGTTACCTGGAGAGATGCAGGAGAAGGACAGTCCGTTCCCACGCGAGGGACTCACCGCCACTGAGCACCTGTGTTACTTCTCTCCACCCTTTACCTTTACCTGAACACTCCGATGCAGGGTCTCCGCCTTACACGGTAGCACTCTGCCAGCCACTACGCTCCACACCTCACGGAGACAAATAAAGTGGAGTAAGGAAGATTACAGGTTGGACCGGTGTCTGGTGATAGCCTAAATTATTATTTTTGCAAGAAGAAAAAGTTGACGTAGGCCTTTTACACACCTCTAAAGACATGAAATTCAGGTTCTAAATTAGAGGTGCAATTACATTATGGAGCTTGACATTTTATTCTCAGGTATATGGGAGATGTCTGGAAGTAAAATGGCTGTAGAACCTACAGACTGGGACTGTTTAAGTTGAAAGATATGCCACATGCGTGATTTTTAGTAGGCAGGAAGGCCTTGCATTTGACATTCCAGAGTTTTCTCCCTTCAGCCCACTAGACTAACCACAGATATAATTCACTGCTCTCAAAGCCTTTTAGGCACAACTGATGACAGTCATCAGCAGCGAGAAGAACTTTTACTTCCTTTGTGACCGCAGTGTATGGAATGTCCCTTTAGCATGGATGACACGGCCAATCTTTACTTGCCCTTTCTCTTGCTTGTCAAAGCAGAACCGCACTATCTGGGAATGGGGCAGGAATCTGCGTATTTAGCAGGTCCCCAAAGAACACTGATACACTTCGCACAGTGGAAACAGAGCATGCCTTACGCTGCCCTGAGTTGGTAATTATATACTTGGAGCGCCATGTTGGATGTATACCTGAATCATGGTGGGGAGAAGTTTGGAGCAAGTGCTAGGAATTGGTAACCTTATGAGCTGATAGCGGAATGGCCTACCATTGTACATTGCGTATGAAATTGCTCATTGTCAGACTCAGTGACACAGGTAGGACTGAACAGGTGAGTTTCCTGAGCCCCAGGTGACAAGTACCTTTGTTGGCATGATGTCTGTCGGTTAGGTAAGATAAGGACTAAGATTTTTTAGGACCGTTCATTCATTCATTTATTCATTCATTCATTTGGCAGGTAATCTGGGGACACCTACTTTGTCTCAGGCTCCATGCTATATTCTGGGAATACAGATGTGAACAAAACCGGCGTGTGCCCCATCCTCATGGGGCTTGTAGCAATGTGGGAAGGAAGACATTAAAGAAATATTCCTGGAGTCACAGAAAGAAGCAGATAGTTACAATTTGTGGTAACTGCTATGACAAACGACAGGTACCAAAACCGTATGGAAAAGGATCTGACAATTACCAGAACGTAACAGTTAGATTTATAGTGCAACGGACAACCCGGCAGAACCGTCTGAGTCCTATTTATCATTACATATGTTACATATACTGAGTTCTTTATCATTATATATGTAATAAATATCACTAAAATTAGTGAGTGCTAACAATCTACCTTGGCACCACGGTAGATTTTACACGTTTTCCCATTTAACCTTCCCGATGACCTCATGAGATATATCTTATTTCACACACAAGAAACCAAGGCTCCCATCACTATTAAATGCCTCAACTAGGGGCACCTGGGTGGCTCAGTAAATAGGTGCCTGTCTTTGGCTCAGGTCACGATCCCAGGGTCCCAAGTCCCACATCGGGCTCCCTGCTCGGCAGGAAGCCTGCGTCCTCCTCTCTACTCCCCGTTTGTGTTCCTGCCCTCGTGGGCTCTCTCTCTCTGTCAAATAAATAAATATAATCTTCCTAAAAAAGCCTCAAGTAGGATCAAATTCTGGTATGTCTGATCCCAGTGCCTATATTGTATTCAGCGAGACAGTAGATAGACCCCATGGGGTGGGTACCGAGCGGAGTCTTACAGGTACCTCCAGCCTGCTCTTCGACACCTCATTTTATAGACTCAAACGCAGGAGCCCAGCACCTATCAAAGCTCAGTGTGGAAACTTGCCGGGAGCAGAGCTGAGTCTAGAACCCAGGTTTTGAGCCCCCGTCCAAAGCTCCTCATGCTACCACCTTGCCTCTTTGTATCACAATTATGTGTGCTCTACTAGGAATTTAGAATTTAATTTATTCTCTGTTCTAGGCTTTAAAACAGATTGGTTTAGGCTATACAAATAATTCCCACTTTTCGAAAATTGCACTATACTGTGCTTGTGTATTATTATCCTGATAGTCCCCTATTGAATATTCAAAACCCACTTAGGATCATTAGCAGTAACGTGATGTTCTTTAGGTGCAAATACTATGCTGTTGGCGCATTCTTTTTTTTTTTTTTTTAAGATTTTATTTATTTATTTGTCATAGAGAGAGAAGCGAGAGCAAGCACAGGCAGACAGAGAGGCAGGCAGAGGCAGAGGGAGAAGCAGGCTCCCTGCAGAGCAAGGAGCCCGATGTGGGACTCGATCCCAGGACGCTGGGATCATGACCTGAGCCGAAGGCAGCTGCTTAACCCACTGAGCCACCCAGGCATCCCTGTTGGCGCATTCTTTGTAAGAAATGTACTTCTCAGCTGTACTTTCAGTGATAGAAATGGACTTATTTTTTTCTACCTTTTTTTAAAATATTTTATTTATTTATTTGACAGACAGAGATCACAAGTAGGCAGAGAGGCAGGCAGAGAGAAAGGAGGAAGCAGGCTCCACGCTGAGCAAACAGCACGATGTGGGACTCAATCCCAGGACCCTGAGATCATGACCTGAGCTGAAGGCTGAGGCTTAACCCACTGAGCCCCCCAGGTGCTCCTTTTTTCTACCTTTTACCCTGGGTTACATTTATTCTAAGAGCACCAGTGGCAAGACCTGCAGGATACATTTAACCAGGGACAAGATTTTTTAACTTTTTCTTTAACATTGTAGCAAACATGAATATACTAAGGGCTAGAAGGCAAAATCAGAATTTTTTTTTAGATAAATAGAAGACTTAAAAGAAATTATGTGGATGCCGCCGGAGACTTCAGATTAAAGTCCCCACAAGCACACTGGATCCCTTCATCTGTCCTCTCCCTGCCTCGCAACATGGGCTCCTACCCCTCACCCACATGTATGAACTCTTCCCTGCCATTAGGGGTAATTTGGTGGAAAAAAAAAATTAGAGCAATGTGCCTTAAACTCATCACACACTCAAACCTTTGTCCATTTCTGAAGGTGTAATATAGAGGACAGTGTTGTACTTTGGAGTCAGTAAGACTTGAGTTTGAATCTTGATAACAAAACTTCCCAGCTTTGCAACTCTGTATTCTGAGTCTGAGGTTGTTGAGTTGTGTATTGGAGATGTATTTTGTACACCATCAGCCTGACTTGATAATTAAGCGAGATACATTAAAGTGCCAATACCTTGAGTATAAATGGCACTCGGGAAGTGACAACGGATCTTGATTACGTGTATCATGATCACATACTTGTCCCATGTCAGGCGGAGGGTAGGGGCGTGGAGTGTGGCCGGGGAAATGAGAAAGATACTGACCCAAAAGAATTTCCACTACATCTTGGCTTCTAGAGCATTGAAACAAGATGTAAGAGCAAAGCACACACACACATGCACACACTCACATACCTGCACCTGCAGGTCAAGAGGACCAGAAAATCGTAGGTGAGAGAGCTCGGGCCGTGGGAGGGAGACTTGGGAAGCCTGGAGTTTCTGAGCTGTGAGGAGAGGACTTGAGCTGTCACAGGAAAATCAAACCTTTCCCTCTTGTTTCCTCTCAAAAAGGAAAAGTTAAGGAAACAATTGGGATATGCTTTTGTTTTCCCTCTACAGACATTTTGTTTTAAATCTAGTCTTTATTTACTTTACCTTTGTTACTGACATCTGTGACATCAGGATTAGAAATTACGTTGTACCAGAACTAGTGTGACTCAGGCTTTGCCTTAAATTTGAGCTGATTTTCCGGTTTATTTTCCCACTTCCTGTTTCCAAGGCCAAGATCTTTAAAAAGATCAGAAAATAATTCTCACACAACATTAGGCTGGAAAAAATGTTTTTATAAGTCAAGTGCAAATTCATCAGAATTATATAGCTTAAAATATCTTCGGCAGGCTATCAAAGTTTGTAGGCCAAAAAAACAAAAAACAAAACCAAAAACAAACAACAAAAAAACAAACCAAGCCAACCAAACAACAACAAAACCCGGAAGCCTTGGATTCAATTCATCTACGCTATGAAAACTCTATGCCAGGCAGTAAATGCCTGCACTCCTTATGCGCCATGTTTCGAAGTGCCCTCCCCGTGCAGCCGGGGCAGGTGGAAGCCTAAGCAACGGGCCTGCACGGATCTGTCTTTAGTGGGTTCCTGTAGGGGAGAAGTGCCCAGAGAGAGCACCTGATCCGAAGACAGAAGTGTGAAGCTTGTGTGCTGGCCCGGGGGGAAGTGCATAGAATGAATTCCGGTCCCTCCTCCAGGGAAGACACTCTGCCCACCTCTGCTCTATCTCGGCCGCCGCCTGCCTCTCCCCACACAGACTCTCCCCACATCTGGGAACGAGAAGATAAGGGTCCACATCTCACATTCTCCAGCTATAGAGAGACAACTTCCTGGTCTTTATCTTCAAACCAGCAGCATTTCCATGTTGTTTCTTGATGAAGCATAGGAGGGGTTTTAGCATCTTCTTACTTTAAAAAGTTTTAATGTTACTTCCAAAAATAAAAAACATCTGAGAGAAGTAAGAACCTCCCAGAACCACATTCCCCCACGGCTCTGTCATTCGTCCTACTCAGACAGACTTCTCAGGGCCTCTGTTTGTTACACCTTTTGAGGATCTTCAGATAGTCCCACCCCATGGAAGAATCAGAAATAAGCGGAGGTGACAAAGCTCTTAGAAATGCTTGTGTTTTTCTTCTCTGCCAGATAGCTCTGAACATTGCATCACACCACGCTCTGCTGTGGTAAATTCTCGCCTAGCTTGACAGGTGTTCTTGGCTGCCTGGCTTTGGCGAGAAGACCCGCTGGTCATCTCAACGGTGGATGACTAAAGCATAGAGGAAGGGGAATGCTGACAATTTTGATCAAAGACAGTGATGGTCTGCACCGGATGTAGACCATCGTCAGGACTGAAAACGCAGGCCCAGTGAATCATACTTGTTCAAAGAGATGTCAGGAGGCATAGGGCCATGAGACTTGTTCCGCTTGTGGCACCAGGACGGGGCGAGAAGAGGAGGCCTCAAAAGGGTCCTAATGAGCACCTTCTGAGCATCAGGTTCCAAAGAAACTCCTGGTATTTTGTTCTCAAATAGCAAACAGCTTAGATAAACTTCCTTGACCACTGAGTTGACTGTTATTTTACAGCCACAACCATAATTAGGAAGGCTTATTTTCATAGTACGTGCTTCGAGATGACGGCCATCAGGGTGGAGGGTCGATCCTGTAGATTAACTAGGGTCGAGAGCACCTGGCGTGTGGAGCGAATCACTGTTAGGGGTCTCCCTTTTCACAGAAGATGGAAGTTTAGAATTGGAGGCTAAGTGCAGGTTTTCCCAAGACTTTTCCTAGCCATGGGCAGTTACCTACGGAATGTGACACGAGGAACCTTTCTTCATTCCACAAATCTCTATTGAGGCAGGCGCTGTGCTAATGCTAGAGAAAGCAGAAGTAGGTCCCTGCCCTCCCAGACTCTGTAGACCAACCGGGGAGAGGCACATCTGGGTCTGGAACCTCAGACTTCCCCCGGGCCCCCACGAGCTTCCTCTGGTTTCTCTACTCGTCATCAAGAATCCTCGAATCCGGCCCACAGACCTGCTACATCGGTCTCCTGGGGAACTTGTTTACACTGCATATTTCTAGGACTCACGCCCATCCTACAGAATAAAAATCTTTGACCTTTTAACAAATGTCCCCAAATATTTCTGATGCCATAAATTCTCTCTGCACTTTTTAACTGTGATAAGGCTTTACAGTGTTTGTGAAAGAGGCAACACACCAGCAAGAATGCTGATTTGTGGCAGAGCGAGCCCTGGGTTTGTGGCTTTCAGACAGGACTTCTGATGTGGGTTTCTTCGGTTTGCTTTTGAGTCTCAGTCTGCTGAAGCATTGTGTGTGATAGCGCCAAGCCTGGTCTGAGATCGCTTCTTTGTCTAATTAGTAGTAACGATGTCAAAGTAGTAGAAATGATGTCAAAGCATAAGCCATGGACAGGGAGAAGGTATTTGCAATATTTATATATAAGGCATAAAGTACTATTTATATATGACGATTTATTTATTTATTTATTTATAAGAATTCCTATAGATCAGTAGGCAAAAGACAAATAATCACACAGAAAAAATGGACAAAAGATATGAATATGCAATTCATAGAGAGGAAAACTGAATTAAAAAAAAAAAACTCAGTCGGTCACAAGGAAATATCACTTACAACTATCACCTAGTCTATCATTACCAAAATTAAGGTCTGACAGCATCATGAATTGTATCATGTGGGTGAGAAGGTACTTTACTGCATTGGTCTTGGGAATATAGTTTGATAGTCTTTCTTTCTTTCTTTCTTTCTTTCTTTCTTTCTTTCTTTCTTTTGATAGAGTCACTTTCAAGACAATATTGATGGCATCTAGTAGAATTCAAGATCCAATACTTAGGTCTCAAACATTCCTCTCCTCTGTATGTATTCAACAAAAACTCTTGTCGGTGTACACAGAGCCGTGTAATAGAATGAGTATTTCACCCTTGCTTATAGGAGTAGAGAAATGGGAAACAATCTAAATGTCCATTTAAAGAGGTAAATAAATGTCCATTTAAACGGCAAGTAAAATGAAGAGTTGAAAGTGATCGTCTAAATCAACCGATTAGATCTCAAGAATTTTACGTGGGGTAAAAACACGGAAAAGAACCAAATACTCAGCATGAATCGTGTAGATAAAATGTATTTTCACTGGTAATGAACACAAAGAACAAGAATAATATTCTCTGTGGTTCTGTAGTGCCCATTTATGTTGATAAAAGTTTTTTAAATGAAAGGAAAGAAATCAAAATTTGCGTTTGTTGCCGGACAAGAATAAGAACAAAGGGATAGGTGCATGGGAAGATATTTGACTGTGTCTGTCATTTAGCTACATAATAGCAAAATATTAAAACCTGGAGGAGATACAACCAAACATTAACAGTTGCTAACTCTGGATCACAGGGCTGTGAGCATTTGTGCTTATGTCATTTTTTGTCATTTTCTTACAGTATTAACGTTTTTGAAAATTAAAAAATGAAACCGATGACTCCGGTTTCTCATAGCTGGAGAAACTATTTGCATAGACGGGAGGTTGTTGCTAACCTGGAATGCAGTGAAGGGTCCTGGTGGACCCACCGACTGGGGGGCGAGGGGTTGGTTGGGGAGTGTTGGGCGTCACCAGGAGATTTTCCGGACTCACCCACAGAGGGAGGCCCCAAGAATGTGAACTGTGCTTGCAATTTATTTGTATTTGTTTCTAATGCTCTCAGCTACTATTGATGTAGACAGTGAGATTGCCGCTCAGAGACTCAGAGAATAAATAGCTCTTTCTTCTCTTCCACACCCCTGCTTGTCCCCCCCACCTACCTGCGGTGGCAGCCGCACTTGATGCGTCACAATTGGCTGCTCTTCTCTGTTTCTATTTTATCTCCTGTCTGGTAGGTGGTTGCTGTGAAAGTGTAAAGGAGACAGGGAAGGAGCGAGGAGGGAGCGTGTGGTTGACTCTGGACAAAGGAAGGACATCTCTTGGCTTAGCGTCCGAAGGGTCAAGTTTCACGTCCTGACCCGCACATGATTTTAGCGATGAGGGCACTGGGGCTTCCACCCTCCGGGCACACGTGTGCACATACACACACACACACACACACACACCCAGACTCCCGTTTGCCGCATTTGAGTGAAACCTCCAGCTTCTTTGGGTACCATCCACACCCATTAATAAAAACCAGTGTTCAAGAGACTGGAAAACAGGGCATCACGTTTATTTTAACGTGCTTCCCCATGTATGCATTTAACTTTCACGCTCCAAATGGTACAAGTCAAAGGAAAAGAGGGCTCGTTTTTCTTCGCAAGAGTGTGTTATCATTTGACTTTGATATACTATTATCTAGGTTTTTCTCTTCTTGGAAAAAAAATAGACATTTGTTAATTCTTCCACCTAAAAAAGAGCTGTCTTGGTGTCCTAAAAAGCAGTGGTTTCCACAAAGTGTGGTCCCAGTACCGGCAGCATCAGCGTCCCTTGGAAACTTGTTAGAAATGCACATTCTTGAACCTTCTCCAGAACGGGGTAAAGGCCCTAGGCAGTCTATGTTTCAACAAACCCTCCAGTGGGTTCTGCTGCACAGTCAAGCCAGACAAGCCTATGCTGCAAAGAAGGCCCCAACCAGGGCTCGGGAGATGGGTTCGGATCTCCGCTCCTCTACCTGCTGTGCCACCTTGGGCCTCACCTCATTAAGACAAAGTGGTCCACAGGCATGTGTGTGTGTAGTGTAAACAGCAGCCGTCTAATGGATGAGTAATGTCTGAACGTTCTCTGAAAACTGGGGGATCATGTAACTTGTTATTATTGCCGCTATCTCATTCCGGGAGTGGTTTGTTTGGTGAGTTGGATGTTCTCATTTAAGAAACTCTTCTGCTTCTCTTAGAAGCTGCTCGTTACTACCCATGAAGAGTTGCCAGATTTCACAAATAAGGATCCGGGGCACATAATTAGATTTGAATTTCAAATAAACCACAAGTATTTATTTTTATTTTTATTTTTTTAAAGATTTTATTTATTTATTTGACAGACAGAGATCACAAGTAGGCAGAGAGGCAGGCAGAGAGAGAGGGGAAGCAGGCTCCCCACCGAGCAGAGAGCCTAATGCAGGGTTCGACCCAGGACCCTGAGATCATGACCTGAGCTGAAGGCAGAGGCTTAAACCACTGAGCCACCCAGGGGCCCCCGGATACATAAATCTTTAAAAGAAAAAAAAAAATTAGTGTGGAAATGCAGAGCCTAGCCAAAAAGAACTTTGACAAAGAACAACAAAGTTAGGTATAATAATTGTCCGATTTTGGTTAAGATTATATGCAGTTGGTATAAAGAGAGACAGACTGATAGATGAAACAGAGTAGCATTCAGAAATAGACTCGTATCCATCCATACACTCACTACTGATTTTTTTTAAAGATTTTATTTATTTATTTGACAGAGATTACAAGTAGGCAGAGAGGCAGGCAGAGAGAGAGGGGGAAGCAGGATCCTTGCTGAGCAGAGAGCCCGATGTGGGACTTGATCCCAGGACCCTGGGATCATGACCTGAACTGAAGGCAGAGGTTTAACCCACTGAGCCACCCCGGCGCCCCCACAAATATTTTTTTTAATGATTTATTTATGTATTTGAAAGAGAGAATGAGAGAATGGGGAAGCGACAGAGGGAGACAGTTGCAAACAGACTTCACGGAGCACAGAGCCCAACGAGGTCAGGACCTGAGCTGAAACTGAGTTGGACGTTAACTGACTGAGCCGCCCAGGTGCCCCCAGAAGTATTTTTTAAATATTGATGTACAACAAATATTGAATGGACATACTTACATTAAAAAGTAACATTGCTTTTCAAAAGTCCTGTATTTAAAAACTTAATCCAGGGTCCTGTTTTTAACTGTGGCAGCCCCATGTCTTTTAGGGCTTTTTTGAAGACTAGGGGCCAGATCTTTCTGATTTCAAAATGTTTATGGATAAAAAGGAATGCTTTAAGCTTCAGGAAAAAGAAAATCTCAGTGTTTTTAACAAAAGGAATTTATTTTTCTTATACTAGAGGTAGTCTTAGAGAGATAATCCTAGGAAAGTTTCAGTGGCTCAGAGACATCAAGGGTCTGGTTTTGGGTTCCTGTGATTCTCTTGGTCTTTCCTGCATCATCACAAAATGGCTGCCATTGCTCTAAGCATCATATCCTCACAGAGCTTTCTTGTCAGAGAACTTCATGGTATCGGGAAAAGGAATGTTTTTCTCAGAATCTTCTGGAAAACTGGAAAATCGCCCAGCTTTCCCACTCTCTAGAGTGGAGGCGTGAACCGGGGAAGCATCTGGGGTAGCTCAGTTAAAGTATCTGCC
Organism: Mustela nivalis; assembly: GCF_964662115.1. Lineage (NCBI taxonomy): Eukaryota > Metazoa > Chordata > Mammalia > Carnivora > Mustelidae > Mustela > Mustela nivalis. The sequence continues at coordinate 1,618,440 of NC_139023.1, forward strand.
AGTGTTGAGCAAATATTAATTGAGTGCCTACTATCTGTCAATCCTTATGTCTCATGTTAGAGACACAGAGTGTGTAAGAGAAGTTCCTGCCCTCCAGGAGCTTATGCTGTGTTCAGGAAGGTAGCGATAACTCACAAGAATTGGTACTGTTAGCCGTATGCTTTGTTAGAGATGTGTGCTGGGGTCACGGGAGCTCATAAGGGCCACTTCTCTCAGGTTGGAGTTGGGAAAGAGCCTGCTGAAGAGATGCTGCTTGGCCGCTCGCAGAGGCTCACCATCGCCTGAGGATTAAGTCTGTGCAGATACGCGAATCTTTATTCGAGTTTCTGCACAGCACAAGGGTACAGTCAATGCTAGCTCTCACGATGATTGCTGTCGTAGTGGGGCTCAGTGGTTAGCCTGTCACATGGACGCCCATCTTTGACTGGCTGATCTCAATAAGGTGGTATGACCTGCGCTAATTCTCACAGGGCTGGAAGTCGACGAGGAACGGTGACAGTCAGCCGACACTGAGCAGAAGGCAGAACCAGGGCCTGGCTTCGAGCCCGCCCTAAAGGTCTCATTGAACCGAATCAGCTCTCCAAGGCCCTGTCTTCAGTACGGTCACATTCTCAGGCGCTGGGGGGCTAGGACTTCAACATATGAGTTTGGGAGGGGGTAGGATTTAGCACGTAACAGTAGGTAACCGACAGTACCTGTCACATTGCCAATGACAGGTTCTTTCTGCCCCTCCCTGAGCCTTTGCTGGTTCCATCCCTGTCACCCAGAACCACTTTCTTCTCTCCAGATACCCAACAACACTCACTTTCCAAAACCAACCCCAAGTTGTCTTCTCCCGTGAAATCTCATCCTAACTTTTTCCTCGTCTTCCCAGCCCGCTTTGATTGAATTCTGCCTCAGTTCATATGCCTACATCTTCACGGCCAGCCTGGGAATAACATGATTTGAGCCGACGAAACATCATAGACAAGTCATGACATCACACAGTGTGAATTCTGGCTTCGACGAAACCTGGGTTTTAACGAACTTTGGCTGAAGCTGGGAAAGAGTCGTCGTGTTGAGACAGGAGTGTGACATGAAACCTCTCCTAAGTCCGCAGGTGAGCTCCTCATTGTCACATAGAAAGTGGGGACTTGAGAGGATTTGGGGTTCAATTGGGGATCTTTTCAGGGGACCTTAGAATAAGAAACAGGAGTATGAGTGTTTAGTTAAACAAATGGAAATTGGTTGGGCACCATCTTCTATACGTTGAATTCCCAGTGAGGAGATTCTCCACAGAGTTATCGTCTCGGGCTGTCTGCTTTCTCTTTGGTACTTATGATCCTTATTATAATGTGTCAGCGTGGAGATGGGGGAAGGGCAATTCAAGATTAAGAAGCTCAGCTCACAGACTTTTAGGGCAGCAACCTTGTTTCCGTTTCATTTTGAAATGTGTAATTAACCCCTAGTCCTCTGTAAAAGGGGTATTTCTCAGAGCAGGATCTGGAGTTGTTTATTGAGAAGATCCTCCTGCGTGCGCGATTCTTATTTGTCGTACCTTCACTCGGTGACTTTTTAAAATGGACTATTTCAAGGTTATTTTGAATCTGAATTTTTAAAAAAGGAGCCGTTGCTACATGGGCCTGCTTAAGGCACTGTGCTTTCAAGTCTGCTCCCCTCTGTCGGTGCAAAGGGCTTTTATCTCGGATCAGTGCTGGACTTCAAAGAGAAGCACCCGTCTGCCCGTCCTGCTTCTCCACCACGTCCTCTCTTTGCAGTTTTTATCCACAGGAAGCCAGTGCCTGTCCGCACACGTGACATGCACACAACGCAACAGGTGTCCTGGGCCAGAACCTTCCAGTGGTCGGCCCCCTCTCCCTGGGATGTGATAAGCAAATGTTCTTTCAAGTCAACAGCACTTTTTTGTCAGGCTCATAAGGAAAACGCAGCATCAGAAGTTGATGTGTTTACATGACCCTCTGTTTTGTCACCCGTGCAGCTGCCGTGCTTGCTTATTTAAGATCAGCAGGTCCGCCAACCTGACGCATGGTGGGAAGTTCTAAATTACTGCTCTAGATGAAGTGCAGTAGGGACATGAAGGAAGGCACCATTAGTCCGTCTGACGAGGGGAGAACCATAGAGGTGGAGACAGAAGGAAGCCTTGAAATGGATTTGCCAGATTGTAGAGTGCTGAATTCTGGGCAAGGCAACTTCATAGACCCTTCATAGAAAATGCAGGGTCTGGTGAAGAAATGCAGAATAGTTACAGAAAACTCAAGGCACCAGGACCATGGTGGGTCGTCAAGATCTTAGGGAGAGGAAACAAATGCACAGATTGGGTCATAAAGGGTGCTCGGCTGTGAAGCCAGACCAAGGAGACGCAGTGGAATAACAGGGTGAGGAAAAAGATAGTGGCGCCAGTATTTTACACAAATGTAGGGACCATGGACTGAGTTGTAAAGTAGTTGTAAAGCAAGCAAAGGTATTGTGTTATCAAATTCTTCACTAAATTATCTGGACAATAACTGCATGTTCAGATAGACGTTTGTGTCAGGTCAGCGTATTCAGAGTGGGTGAGGTTGGGCCAACGTCTGGCAGGTGAGAGAGACTTCAATTATCGGAGAGGAGAGGGGAGAGCCTTCTTCCTGAGCAGAAGAGTGGGATTGTAGGAGTAGAGGTGGGAGATGAGACGGACAGTAAAGAAATGAACTCAGCCATTAGGAGGGAGGTTTAAACTGTTTAGCTAACTGGTTTGTTTAAGTACTTCTCAAGATTGACTGCACATTGGAACCCCCTAGGGAGATTTAAAAAGTACTGATGCCTGGGTTCCATACACAGGAATTCTAACTAAATTGGTCTGGGGCATGGTCTGAGCAATAACATTTTTGAAAGTCCCCAATTGATCGATTGTAGTATAGTCTCATTTGTTGTTTTTTTATTTACTCAGATTTTATTTACTGACTTGAGAGCGAGAGAGAGAGTGAGCACAAACAGGGGGAGAGGCGGCATGGGGGAAGCAGACTCCCCGCCAAGCTGGGAGCCTGACGTGGGGTTTGGTCCCAGAATCCTGAGCTCATGACCTGAGCTGAAGGCAGACTCTTCACCATCTGAACCACCCAGGAGCCCCTACAGCCACATTCGTTATGCAGACCGATGCAGTCCGAGCTGGGGACTTTGGGTTTGGTTTCACAGACATTGCATGTTATTAAGTGTTGGAGAAATAGAAATGATCTGCTAGAGGAAGCTGGTGGTTGAAAAATGGATTGGAGAAAGAGTGAAGTTCATGGAAATGAGCCCAACCAGAAATTCATAGAGAAATCTTGGTGTGAATTGTCAGAGCATCAGGCTAGCCTTGTGTCCTTGCGAAAGGAAGGAATAGGGCAGACCCCAGAGTTGCATTAAAGAATCATCCCAAGAACCTGATTGCAGGGACAGAGGATTTAGTGGAAAGATACTGATTCTGGGAGTGGATGGACCTGGGTTCAAATTACAGCCCTGCCCAGTTTCCAAGATTATGACCTGGGCAAGGGCTTTAACTTCTCCCTCGGATCATCTGTCTGCTGTGGAGGGAATGACCCCGGCAGAGGTGTGGTGAGGAACAGGGAGATAATATGTACAAATACCTACCATAGAGCCAGTATTCAATAAAAGCAGTCTGTAGTATCATTTCCATAGGGAATTACAGAGGCTGACTCATTAAGAGCCTTTGCTTTAGGGGCAGACCAGTGGTCTAAACCCAGCTCAGTCCCTGATAATCATGTGACTTTGGATAAGGTACAAAATCTCTCTGAACAGATTTTCCCATCTGTAAAATCGATGCTTCCTTTTTATGGTCTAGTAATGTTCCATTGAGCAAATAGACCGCATTTTATTTGTCCATGCCTCAGCTCATGGACATTTGGGTTGTTTTTGCTTTTTGGCTATTATGAGTAATGCTGGTAGGAAACTTTGTTTACATAATTTTTGTTTTGTGTTTGTTTTTTGGTATGCATATATGTTTTCGTTTCTCTTGAGAATATACCCAGGAATGGGGTCACTAACTCATTTGGTGACTCTGTGTTTAACATTTTGTTTTCCATAGCATCTGTACGATTCTACATTCTTAACATCAATATATAAGGGAACCAATATCTCTACTTCCTTGCCAATGTTTGTCATTTTTTGTGTTTTTTATTATAGCCATTTTAGTGGGTAAGAGGTAGTATCTTATTATGGTTTTGGTTTGCACTTCTCCAATGGCTAATTGTGTTGAGCATTTTTTCATATTCCTTTTTTTAATGGTCCATTAACCAACATATAGTAAGTACATCATTATTTTTGATGTAGTGTTCAATGATTCATTAGTCGCATGTAACACCCAGTGCTCGTCACAACTTGTGCCCTCCTTAATGCCCATCACCCATGAAGATGTCCCTGCGTAGAGTGGAGTACTATGCAGCCGTCAGAAAGGACGAACACCCACCATCTACATTGACAAAGAAGTCGAGCAGAGAGTCAGTTATCATACAGCATCACTCATATGTGAATATTTTTTCATACTCTTATTGGCTATTGGTAAAATCTTTGGAGATTTTGATTCTATACAATTTTTAAATCAGGTTATTTGCCTTTTTGTTATTGAGTTAAAAGAGTTCTTTATAGTTCTGATGCAAGTCTCTTATCAGATATGTAATTAGCCATTATTTTCTTCCATTCTGTGGATCATCTTTTCACTTTCTTGATAGTGTTCTTTGAAGCACAAAGTTTTTAACTTTGACAAAGTCCAATGTACCTGTTTTTTCTTTAGTTCCTTATATATTTGGTGTTTTATCTGAGAGGATTTTGCTCATCTCAGTGTCATGAAGATAAACTCCTTGCTTACTTCTAGGAGTTCTATAATTTTAGTTCTCACGTGTAGGTGTGTGAAACATTTCAAGTTAATTTTTGTCTGTGGTGTGAGGAAGGAGTCTAAGTTCATTCTTTTGTAAATGTTTATGTACCATTTGTTGAAAAGACCATTCCTTCCCCCTTGACCTGTGCTGGCATCCTTACCGAGAACGCTCACGTCTATCCTTGCGCTGCCTTACCTTCTCAGTGACAGATATCCAAGGTGAAGAAGGCTCACAAGACACACTGTTACTCTTCTCCTGCGTTAGATTTATTTCATGACATTGAAACACTTTAAATTATCTATCATTGCCTTATATTTTTAAAATTGTTTTAAAGATTTCTTTCATGAGTGTTCTGTAGTTCCTCGAGTACAGATCCTTTACCTCTTTGGTTAGGTTTATTCCCAGGTATCTTATGGTTCTTGGTGCAGATTTATTTATTGATTTGAGAGAGAGGGTGGGGGTAGGACAGAGGGAGAGGGAATGAGAATCTGAAGTGGACGCCGTGCTGAGCATGGAACCTGATCTCATGGGCTCGATCTCATGATCCTGAGATTATGGTCTGAACCGAAACCAGGAGCCCACCCAGGTGTACCACCCAGGTGCCCTCTATCATTGCCCTTTTAAGAATTGATTTGATTTGGGGGTGCCTGGGTGGCTCAGGGGGTTAAAGCCTCTGCCTTCAGCTCAGGTCATGATCTCAGGGTCCTGGGATCGAGCCCCGCATCGGGCTCTCTCCTCAGCGGGGAGCCTGCTTCCTCCTCTCTCTCTCTGCCTGCCTCTCTGCCTGCTTGTGATCTCTGTCTGTCAAATAAATAAATAAATACATCTTTAAAAAAAAGAATTGATTTGATTTAGACTTTATTCTATATCACATAAAAAATTGGTGGTGGGAAAATTATCATTTTTTTTCACTTTTCCAAAAGAAAGAGAGAGAGGAAGGAAGGAAGCAAGAAAGGAAAAAAAAAAAGGAAAGGAATAAAGAAAACAAACCATGCGGCTTGAGGCTCCAGCTGTGGCGCACACACTGTTACACGTTCTCCTGAGCACCTCTCCCTCCGGCGCACTTTCCCGTAATGCATGGCCCTGCTGGACCGACAGTAGGTTTCGTGGTCGCATAACCCCACTTCATTCTCTCTCGAAGTTCATCACTGTGGACTTTCAATACAACTCCAGCAGTCTTGTTTATCTAACCCAAATATCTCAAAAATCCTTTTGAAAATGTGCATTTTTCTCTGCCCTGAAGGTAAAACACCACAACCTTGTTTAATAGTAAAGCTCCCGTGACTAGTAGTTTAGGAACAGAGAGATTGATTGTTTTCCCTCTGGGTCTCACCCTCCTTTGTGCAGCCAGAGGACCAGGAGCAGAGCTACAAAGAGCCAGCAGGCTGGACGGCCAGTGCTACTTCCCGCTGGAGAGGAAAGCAGCACATGGGGCCGCCTTTCCCGGGACATTGTCCCTGCAGAGGGTGTGAGAGGCACACAGTGGGCCTCAGGCCTTGGAGCAGAGTTAATCCGTGTTCCCAAGAGGGCAGTTGATTTCTCGGTCTTCAAGCTGCCCCAGTTGTGATCTTGGGACACCAGACTAACAGAGCAGAGGGTAACTGGAGCCCAAAAAGGGCTGTAGAAGGTGATTCTGGAGTGAATTTAGTATCTGTTGATCCATGCTCTGGCCTGGACTCTCGGTGGTTATCTCCTAAAGACATGCGCTGTGCATTTCATGTTGTCTTTGTAGAGACGAGCAAGGTGGACGTGCGGGGCTTCAGTGCACCCAGTGATCACACTGGAAAGACCAACAAAATCTGACCAGCCTCGAGTCATTTTTGTGAAGTGATCTAAGGAATTAATGCTGGATTTTGTTTTCTCTGAAACCAATGCCTGGATAATACTTTAAAATAGCCCAAGAAATTAATTTGTTGACAGATTTCTGAAGGACAGCTGTGATTGTGCCGTTCACATAATCTGTGCCAGTTTCTGCTTCGTTCTCTCCGGGTTCCGGCCAGAGGTACAGGAGGAGGCTGTCACACACGGGAAACGGGACCTTCCTCTCTCTGCTGGGGTAGTTCTTCTTCGTGGGGGAGTAGGGCTAGAAGGGCCCAAGTGAAGTGAACACGGTTTATTGAAACTGGGTTTCCCTCTGGAGAGCCAAGTGCTTGTCATGTGGCCGGTGCTGGGGACGGAGCCTAGGGCACTTCCTTCCCCAGAGCCTGTTCTTGAAGCTCTCCCCTCTCCAAACCTTTTCTAGGCCAAGAGTTTCGAATCTTTCTTGACCAAGAGATGGTTTCAAATTCAGAAAACCTCTGGTTAGGAAGCTGGTTCCCAGGGGTGGACAGTCTAACCTGGAGGCTATTTAGGAGAGTGTGGTCATCACAGAGACCGAGGGGCGGCCGAGAGGCACGTGTCCTGCCGTGCGAGGGACGGTCCTGCACGACGAAGAGTCCTCCCACCTGGAATCGCGGACAGAGCCCCTGTGCTGAGAAACTGTCCCTCCCGCGGCTCCTGAGTCTCGTCCCTGTGCTTTACAGTGAACGGACGCGTGGTTTTCTACGCAGCCTGGGCTGATCATCAGAAAGGGCGGTCGCAGGACGGGTGCGGCAGTGACAGCATCGCCGGGGCCTGTGCTGACCTTCCCCACAGCCTCGTTCCTGCCACGCGACGCCAAATGTTCATCTTGGGGCTCTTGCTAGTAGGAGTCACAGCTAACTGACTGCGTGCTTACTTTATAGCAGGGAAGGTAGAAGGTGATTGTTTAATGTATTATTTTATTTTGTCACCATAGTAATCCCCAGAAGTGGACGTTATAGTCTCTTTCACAGAAATGAAACTGATACTTTGAGGGGTTCAGTAACGTCCTTCAGGTCATACAGAGGGAACAGAGAGCTTGTGGAGCTGGGATGCGACCCCAGGTCTGTCCACGTACTAACCGCTTTCCTTGGATGCACTGTCCAGTCTTGGTCTCTTGGCCACCAGACCCTGCGGCGGCCGCCCCGCCAGCTTGGTAACGGGATACGCGAGACCCCCTGCTGGAAGCTCCTCCTTTCTCCGTCCTCAGCCTTGCCTCCTTCATCTGGCCGATTTCCACCTGGATGCCCAACTCGTTTCCTCGGGGAAGCTTTTAGTGACTTCCCTGCTTTGGAAGCAGGGACCTCATTTCTGTGTAGCCTCAATTTCCCCAAACATGGGCAATAATGGTGTAGGACAGTTCACGTGTCTTGACCCTCTATGAGACACTCAGGGATCGTGGCTTGTTCCTCCCTCTCTTCCTGATGCCTAGGTGAGGGCCGGGCGCAAATCAGGTGCTACACAGATGTTTGTGCATGTGGAGAGGGTGGCCTGGCTCACCCTTCCAAGAGTGGCTCCCGTAGGTACCTCTCCCTAGTGACCCTTCTGGTCACCATAGACTTCATGATTGGGACCCTCTGCTAGGCCAGCTGTAAGTGGGGGCATGAGCAGAGCTTGGGTGGGGAGACCGGCGTGGTGGAGTATGGTGGTCGGGATTCCGTGGGAGGACCGGCTGGCCTGCGTGGTCCTGTGGCAGGACTATAGGACAAGTGGGGCAGACGGTCATCATGTAGATTCCTTGGGCCACAGAAGGAATTGGAAAGGGCTTCCTGATCTGCTAGTTTCTCTAACCTCAGTGCAATTTAACTAGAGCCCACCCTGGGTCAAATGGGGTCCCCATCCCCAAACCCTCCACATGACCAGATAGGAAGAAGCTGTGGGTTTCATGAGAGAAACACTGGAGAAGGAACATTTCTTTAGGAATGCTTTTGGCACTTACCATTAAAGAAAACTAGCTCGTTACACGTCAACAACTCAGGCCTTTTTATGAGATTATATAGATTCTCAACGTAATTATGACACTGTGATGATGTCTAATGGGTGCCGGTGGCCTTAACCTGTTCATTTATGTGTCTGCTTACGTCTTTTTCTCTCTAATGTGTCCCACTCTTCTAAGACTTGGGCATTACTTCCCTCCTCCGCACATAGGAAACAAACGTGACGTAGCTTGCCCAAGGCCGTGCAGCTTAGAGACGTGACGGCGACGGAACGTGAACTTGGGTCTGTCTGAGCTGCAGTCTGACGCGCGGCCGTCGCTCACGGCACTGCGCCACTAGGGCTCCTCCCCACAGTCCTGTCACGTCCTCATTCTTCCAGAGGCCGCGTCCTCTGTCACTGGGGATGAGCCAGTGGCCCAAGAAAGCATGAGGAAAAGGAGACTCAGGCAGGACAGGGTAGCTGTGCTGGGAAGAGCACGTGGCCTTCCTTTGCCAAAAACTGGGGTAAGACTCCACCAAGCTGCACGTCGAGGGGACCTGGGACGGGTCAGACCCTGACCTGCCGTCGGGAACGCTCATCATCAAACCAAGTGACTGAAAATGCCCTGGGATGATAATTTACCTTTGTTTATTCTTACCCAAATTTTGTTTCTTAAGCCCAGAAAAATATTCAGTCTGACGTAGCCAGGACACCTGGGCTCACAAACAGATCCTCCTGAACGTAATCAAAATGATCATTTCCTCCTCTGGGCTAGACCAGCCCTGGCCGCCTGTCTGCGATCATGTCTCTCTGCCCGTCTCCTGGGCCGCTGCATTTTGTCCGTCCACACTCGTTTCCGGGCAGTGCAAAGAGCACGGTGTTGCTTTCTTTTTTCTTTCCTTTTCATGCGGCTCAAATCCTCCCCGTCTCCAGGGCAGCCATGACGGCTGTAAGTCAGGTCGAGTTTGCGGTTCCCAGCAGCCTTCATCGCAGTTGTGCAAACACCGTCCTCCTAAAAACCTGTCTGAGGAGCAGCACTGCACACCCCTGCGTCCCCAGACCCCGCGAGGTCAGAGTTGAAAAGCTCACGTTCCTCCACGCGCATTCGCGTCAGGCCAGCAGGGACGGGGCTAGTGAGGTCGCGAAAGGGCTCTTCTCTTCTGAAGTGTCCCCGCGTGCGGCTCCATGAACGGGGGGTTGTGGCCAAGTAAAGGACATGAGTGGGTGCAGGAAGGGGGCGGTGGTAAGTGTTCCCAGGAGTTAAACATTCCAAGTGTGGATATGTGTGCCCGCTTACGACAGGGCCACTTCCTGTCCCAAATGGCCTCCGCGGACCCAGGCCGATGTCACGCGGGACGCGCCGTAGAGAAGCGCACAGCGCGCAGAGACATCTCAGAGGATGTCGTCGGGAGGACTGGGGGTGATGGGCAGGGACCACTCGATTTCCCCGTCCGGGGAGAGAAGCTGATGACAGCGAGATGTCGGCGTCGCAGCCCGAGGCTGTCGGCATGATGCAGTCGGCTCCTGATCGCGGGAGGCAGGGCTTCTGCGGGGGGAGCGGGTGAGGGCCTCCTGCTCTGTCGACGGTCGCGGGCACCGGGGGGACGAGAGGAAACTCACACGCCCTCTCCTCCAGCTCCTCGGCAGCTTCTCTGAAGGACGTGGGGTCGGCCGGGGAACCACAGCGATATCCGGGGCGCCTGCAGGGGTTTGGAGGAAAGTGTATTTAAAGGGTCTGTAACGCCCCCTTCCTAAGAACGGACACGGATGAAGTTTAAAAACTAAACATCAGGAAGTGAAGGCCCACGTCTGTGCCCAGCTCTAAGGTGTAAGAACAGAATGTCCAGGTCACCATGGTGGCAGGTCTCCTCTAGCCTCGGGCACCGAAGTCCCCACCCCGTTTCCCAGACTGTCGACGGTCTCTCTCCCGATTCCTTGGTCTGCGCCCGACGCTGCTGCCCTCCCCGTGGGCACATCCGCAGCCTCCGTGGCTGAGTCCTGGGTTTTCCCCTCCGCTCTGTGGTGGGGGAAGTACGTTCGCGTCTACAGTGTCTCCTCGGCCGCGCTGTCTTCCCCGGACCGGCCCCAGTCCCTCCTGTGTCCTCACCCACCCGGGACCTCCCAGGGCCCGCGCCACGTGTCCCATGGCGTGTGGGGTGTGGACACGGAGCAGAGCAGGCCGGTCACACGCCAAGTAAAACTGTGCTTCCTTCCGTTCCCAGCACCTCCCGGGCCCCCAGTTCCCGCGAGTGCTCATCGTCACTGAAAACGTCCGTGTGTTGTTGCGACGGCAGGAATGGCTTCACATTCCTTGAGAGAAAATCGGAAGTTACAACAGACGTACATGCACACCTTAACCCCGCAGCCCCTCCTTGGGCCCCGCCCTCCTGAGTCCTGTGCGCCTCTCTGCAAAGTGCACGTGTGAGGATGTTCACTGTCGTGCTGGGAACGTGGCCATCGCCTGGATGTCCGTTAGGGGACCGTGATGACAGTGGACGGCAGCTGTTACGCAGATATTTGATGTGAGACGCGGCCCTTGTGTTATGAAGGCAGAAAGCCACGTGCAAATAATCAAACACTGTTTGATTATTATAGAGAAAAATGGAAATTTAAAAACCCCTGTATGTCGTCTACGTGTGCGCTCGAACGCACGGAGCGGAAGGATGCAGAGCGCATGGTGCGGGTCGCCTCCCCGGCTGCGGCCGTGGCCAGGAGGAGTGCGTACATGTTTCTTTTCTAACACTGAAAACACATTTTAATTGTGCATCTTCCCATGTTTCTTGCTCGTCCTTCAAACAAGAATCTTGCCATCATTTTAGGCTCCGCCTCCTCCCTCCCTTCTTCTAAGCATTTGTTGCTGGTACGTTTCTGTCCTCGCCAGACCACAAGGTCATCGTCATCAAGGACCTCCTGATGACGTCGTGCCTACGTTCCTCCCTGGGAGAGAATTAACTTAAAGTGAAGGCCTCACTGCTCCGTAGTTCTGTGTGTATCTGTGCTTTTACTTCCAATTCAGAGGGATGAGGATGCTTTTACCAAAACCCTCAAGTACACAGCGCCTGCCCCGACCCCGTTTGGGAAGAACACCCTGAAGTGGAGAGTGTCGCATCACGCGTTTTCCACCCCAGGCCCACGTACTTGCGCTCCTTCAGACGTGTTTGCACTTCGCTCCGCAGCCCGCTTTCAGCGTCGTTTCCGGCTCTGCACAGCGGGCGGGTTACGGGGCGAACGACCCCGCAGAACCCGTGCGGATTTGCACGGAAAACATCAAATGGCAACACGCGTGTCAAACACAGAGGTGAGGAGTTTGGTCAGACATCGAGGTGTCTCGTGGTACCCGATGTTTCTCAGTATGAAACCACAACATTCAGGCACCTTAGGGGCGCCTGGGTGGCTCAGTTAGTTTGGCTCAGGTCGTGATCCCGGGGTCCTGGGATCGGGCCCCACATCGGGTTCCCTGTCCCGTGGGGAGCCTGCTTCTCCTCTCATTCTCCGTCTGCACTCGCTCTCTCTCTCAAATAAATAAATAAATAAGTAAAAAGCCGATTCTTGAGCCCTGATCTCTGTGCTGAAGAGTAGGAACAGAGTATCTTGCTGCACCCAAGGGAAACTTTCAGCACATCCATGACCTTTGGACACCCACATCCACACACACACACTCATGGCATTGACCTCGACCTGAACCCCACCTGGCTGCATCATTATCTCACTGGCTCTGCTCCAGTGGCTTTCCAGGACTGATGGCTAACGTCTGAGTCGCTCAAGAGGGGAGTGGTGCAGGTTCAGTCCGACCGATGAGTGAGTGCCTCTGCCGACCTGTTCACCAGCCCTGCGTGCTCTGGTGCGGTCTGCATTCCACAGCCCTGAGCAGATCCTGATGCAAAGATCACCCGCACTTTGTGGTGTTGCGCAGCACACAGAGTGACCGGGCACGACGCCACTTTAATGCAAACAAACAAGAATGCGGGATCTCCGAGAGCAGATCGGGTTAGACCACCAGCATCCTATTTATAGCCCCAACACTTTCCAAGCCAAGAGCTCAGCAGAAGGGCAGGTGTCTGTCACGAGGCTCCTTTGTTCCCGGAAGCTGCCGCAGATCACTGTTGCCGTTTCCCCGACAGGGGACGTGGCAACTCTGTGCCTCGTCCACAAACGTGCTGCTCGTAGGACACAGGATCTGACATCCATGGAAGGAGGCAAGCGCTGCCAATAGGGAGACCCAAGCAGCTCAAAATGATCGACATGAAACAAATCGTGGTTCCTAAAGAATGCCGCGCTTTGGGGTGATACCTACCTAGAGTTCTCTGAATAGGTTCTGGGGTGAACGTAGCCAGTAGATAGGCTCTCATGCAGGAGTTAGGTTCCTTGAGCCCCGCTGTCTGTGTGTTCTGCATATGTTAAGGGTCGATATCGAGCTATTAGGGAGCTGTATTCCCCTCCCCCTCTGTTGGAAGCGAATTCTAACTCTGGTCCCCTCTCTCCAGACACTTGACTCTGACTGGAGTCAGCTCTGGAAAGATATTCTTACACATCTTGGCCCTAGATTGCTGCCTCCTTCTCTGCAACACCGTCTCCCCAAATAAATCGGAAACACTACCCCAAGCAGAAGTGTCCTCTGAATGAGTGTAACCACCTAACGTCAGAAGTTAGTGGGAGCTTTGCCCAGGGAGAGGAATTAGAAATCAGCCCATAAAAATAAATGAATCTGTTTCCATAGTGACAGGAATCTTTCGCTCCCTAGTTTTTATCTTCTGTTTCCCCACAGATCCCTTAGGCAGAATAACAATAAAGTCGAAGAAAACATTTTATTATCTTAATGGATTCTTAATTTAAAGCCAAAAGCCTTTAAATGATCTTCCCAAGGATACCATTGGCCATAACTTTCGGAACTGGGTTCCTGAACAGAGCTGCAGGAAGACTGTTACCTCCCGGAACCCGGCCAAGTGGGGGAAGCGGCGTGGGGAAGACCTGGTGGGCTCCACATGCATTTTGTATGCAGCCTTCCTGATGGGTAACACACCTGTCGTGTTTAATATTTCATCGGGGAAGGAAGTGTGCATCTGTCTCTGTTCATCTGCCGAGTGGAATTCTGCACCGAAGAAGCCTGCATGTGGTGAACACGACGGGTTTCCTCATTACGCCCCTAACTCGTATTCCGCAGCAACCCCGAGGAATCCGTCCTCCGGCACGGCCTGAGCGCCTGCTCTTTGCCCGCCAGCCAGCTCTGGGGTCTTTACCTTTGTCCCTGAGGCTGCGTCTGGGCCTGCCCCTGCCAGTCACACCGAGGAGGCCGAGGGAGCCCCTCTGCTGCTGGGAAAAATACGGTGGCAGAGACAAAGGACCCAGCGGAGCAAATTCCTGGGCAGAGATGTCTGAGTTGCGGGTGAGGAGCTGGGGACCCCCCAGGAAGGCAGAACGAGGGAAATATCCTGGTATAAACATGGCGAACTCATTATCTCTGCGGTCCGTGTGTGGAGTGATGAAACCACATGAGTGGAAATTATTTCGGCATCGTCGAAAAGCCAGATAAATACCCTCGATTTTCTGAAGTCATCTCCATAGGAAAGAAGACTTGACTCCCTTCCTCGGTGACGGTGAACCTATGTCCCAATTTTCTTGGACGATTTTGGTGTTCTGCCTGTTGTCCCGAGACAACTGTTAAGGCCACCTGTCTCCACCCTCAAGAACATCTCAACAGTGGGACCAATAAATGCTAAGGTCACCCTACTTTATAGTCAACAAATTAAAGTCCAGTCCTACACCACTGACATCTCCTCTGTCTCTTCCCAGAACTATTACGTGCTGTTTCTAGATAGATTTTTACGACTTTCCCGTAATGTAGCAGCTGCCAGGTGTAGACCCTTTCCAGATAAGCAGAGCCATGAAGACATTTTCCTCAGGATGAAAACCGGAGGAGTTGCTTCTTTCTTATATTGTAATACTTAAATTGTATAATAATAACCAATTATTTAGTTTTCCACTCCAGATGCGAGTTTCTTGAACAAAGAGAAAATATTACTTACCCTTCTATTGCCATGGACAATTTGTAAGTATTGGTAGAAGTGTGTAGGTGTGATCAGTAAGGAAAGAACACAGCAAGAGTAAGGGGACAGTTTCTTTGGGCCTAATACCAAATAAACTTCGGAGGAGCGGGGTTGGGGCCTCATAGTGATAGTGGGTAGATAAGGCAGAAAAAGAAGGAATGTTGGAGACTACCATTTCTTTCTCCGCATTTGTTAACTTTTTCCTAATTACAAAATATTACATGTTCATGTTCACTTATGAAACTTAGAAAAATAAGCAGAAATAGAAAAAGAAAAGGAAAGGAAAAGAAAAAAAGAAAATCACGGTAACCCATGATGAACTTTGCGGGGTGTGGACGTCTCGTGTTTCCCACTTACATTCACAGACCTGTAGATACCTGCCTGGGCGTCACGCGGTTTTGTCGGACAGTCCCTGGTCAGGGTCCCTGCTCTTGTAGGGGCTGCACTGGTGCCGTCAGCAAGGTTCCTCCGGAGGTAGTCGGCGCGGCTGCTCCGGCTGGCACGGGGGGCTCGCAGCCATCGGGGGACTGAGGTGAGTGCTCCAAGCAGTGGAGGGGAAATGTGAAAAAATAGTGGGGGTGCTTTTATTATTTTATCTGGACGTGAGTCTTCCATCCTTTCCAAGGACATTCTGCCTCTTCTCGGCGGCGTGTAAGGTTGCAGGGAGTAAGGTTCCAGGGAAGAGGGGTCTTGGGAACAGAGTGGTACGTCGTTGATCACACACTAGGAGTCCGCGTCAGGGCCTCCTTTAACCACTCCGAGTCTCCGTTCTTCGCCGTGGAGGCATCCTTCCCACCGCGTAACTCCGCTGTGCAGATCAAGTGAGGCCCGAAGCACCCTTGACGACGCGGCGGTGATCACGAGGTCGCTGACACCGGGAGTGGCAGGACACGCTTCCTCGGTGCCTGTGGGGCGGTGTTGGTGCGGGCCACACAGCTTTTGGGACCAGAGATGGGTTTGCGATTGTGCTTGGCCCACAATAACTTTGTGATGTTAAGGCGATTTGTTTAATTCTTTGGAATCTGTTTCCTCATCAACTACCCGAAACCATTTATATAATAAAGCGTCAGTTTAACAAATAAGACTTTACATTATGGTCAGGCTAATCATAATGAGGAGAGGACGATGGCTTCCTTTGCTGGCGGAGCTGGAAAGGGCAGGAGAGGAGGAGGGAGAAGGCCCCGTCGTGTTGCTCTAACAACACATGACGCGTGGCATTTTGCGGCTGTGTCGTAGCCCTGCACCTGCGAACTGAGTCACACTTTATTTTAGCTGTTCTCCACCTGGGCTGTGCATTAATGCCGGGAAGGCGAGAAGACAAGGAAAAGCAGTACCCGCGGCTGGTAAAGTGGGAACCCGAGAGGGGCCGCGTCGGATATCGCATTTCACAAAGCTCTTTGGGTCGTTTTCATAGACCGTCCGGGTTGATGACGCCGCTGTAGGTCACGGCCTCCGGAAAGAAGCTGCCGGGGAAAAAGCAGTACTCATTTTCAGAATTCAGCGGACGTGAGCAAGTAACTTGCTGGGACCCAATGCCCCACTTGGCAGGAAGATGAGGAAGCGGGACCGGACCCACCGGAGCGGGACAGCCAGCCCATCCAGGGGAAGAGCCCCCACCAGCTGCTGGGGGCTCTGGAGCGGAGTTCGAAGGCCGCGGTGAGCTCAGCTCAGCCGGGAGGAGCTCATTGCGTATCCAGGCATTCATCCTTCATGTGGAAGGCGGTGTCGACCCCTCCCTGCCTCCCTGTCTCTAGTCTTAACCCTCCGCAAGCTGTTCTCCGCACGGTCCCGCTGACACCTGTACTCACTTCCCCTTGCCGCAGAGCAAAGCACCGTGAACACGGAAGCTCGCCCCCCTCTCCTCAGCTCACATTTCTGGAGGAGCTGGACTCCCGGCTCGGGACCTTGGCAGGTCCAAGTCCAGGCGTGGGTTTGACGCTGCGTCTCATCGGGAGCTCAGAACTGTCTTCCAGGCACATTCCGGTCACAGACGGAGTCGGTTCCTTTCTGAGGATGATTCCTGTCCCCCGCTGGCTCTCAGCCAGGGTCTCTGCTCCACAACTTCCCTTCCCGTTGCTGGTCCCGTGGCCCCTCTAGCAACGGAGAATCTCCCTCGTACTGTATTGATCTCACACTTTCAATCTCTTTGGCCAGGAGGGAGTCAGTTCGGTTTAAGGGCCCACCTGATTAGGTCAGGCTCACCTAGGATAATCTCCCTGTCTTAAAGTCAACTGACTTGGAACCTTCATCACGTCTGCTAAAACCCCTTCCCAGTGGCACCTAAATCAGTGTTGAATTCAGTAACTGAGAGAAGTTTTGGGTACACAATGGGCTAGAAATTTGAGGGGCTGCCTTAGAATTCTGCCTATTATAAAGTCCAAATATATGGGCTGCAGTGGGCATTTATTTTACCTACTGAGTGAAGCCCCTGTTCTTAGTCTGACATGTAGGGCTCTGCGTAATCTGGTCTATCCAGACTCGCCTCTGGTGACTCTGCCCTGCACCTTACTCCAGTTATGTTATACATATCTGCCCCGATTTGTTCAGACTCTTGTGACTTCGTATACCATTTTGTTTCTCACTTTTGATCTTTAGCTAATGCTGTTCCCAGAGCTTGGAATGCCTTTCCATCTGCATTTACATGAAAGCGCTACATCACTGGCTTTATCTGGTAGAAGACGCCCTAGATCCATTCATTTGCTTAACGAGTATTTGTTGAGCACCTATTATGTGCTGATCATGTCTCAGATCCTGGAAATATAGTAACTTTGGATCTGGCAATGTCTCTCTCTCACAGAGCTTACCTACCAGTGCGGGAAACAGGAGAAACACAAAAATAATTATAAAATCTACCAAACGGTGCTATGACAAAGCATAAAGCAAAAACGGAGCATGATGGGCAAGTTGTCATTCTGCTGTGAACTGTGCTGCTCTGTCACAGGTGACACTGGAGCAAAGACCCGGAGGAAGTGAGGGGCCGGCAGTGGTGAAGCGCGAGAAGAGCCCCAGGGTCTTCCTTCTGTTCCTCGGACTCCATGAGTTGCCGAATGGATGCACGAGATGGTCTTCTCTGGCATGACTGTTGGTTTGTGACTTGGGGAGCTCCCTTGGGGACACTGGAAACTGGCACCATACATGGAGGGTGGGGAGATACCACAGAAAGAAGCCGGCCACTCCCGACGGGTGGGTGGTGGGTTTCAGAAACAGGAGTTTACATGTGAGCTTCGTCTCAGGCAACTGCAAAATGAACAGATCTCTGCCCCTGCCTGTCAGAGTCCTCAAGGTTTGTATAGAGACCTTGATCAGGCTCAGTCACAGTCCACAGTCCACGTTCACATGGTCTCAGCAACAGCCTCACGGTTGGTCTCTCAAGGCTGAGCCTTGAAATCTCTCCAGCTGTGGGAACAGTGGGCAGGACAGTCGGAGGACAAGGGGGAGGAGGGGGAGCCTCCCACTTGTCCAGGTCCAGCGCGCTGGTCAACCATTGGTCTCATCCTCTTGATGACCTCCTCAACAAAGGTCAAGCTGCCAAATGGGGTGGGACGAAGCATGAACGCTAACACAGCCTCTGGGGTTTGGCTCATTGACTCGGCCTTTCTGACTGACATTTTTAAGGTGGCTTGGATACCATGGTGTTCCTTGCGAGGATACATATTGATTTAGCACTCTCGTTAGAACTAAACCGGGAAGCTTCGTGATACAACTCTAGCGGATGATAAAACACACTCACTCACCTTCTTTCTCTTTCTCCTTCTCTTCCTGGGCCCCTCTCCAAGTGGTTTTGTTTTGTTTTGTTTTCTTTGTTGTGAGGATTTTTCTGCTTATTTTTAGTTTCTACCGCCTCATAATTTTGGAATACACGTGCTTTTGGCTTGCCGTGAACCCAACTCTGCTAATGGCATTTTTTCAGCTTCAATTCATAGCACCAACTGGTACACTCTGATTGCATGAGGTCATTCAAATTTAGGAGACAGAGAGCGTCGTCGTCCCGGCTCATCTGTTTTTATACAGCAAGCCAAGGGCTGGCTTAGCTCAGGTGCTCACCGTTAGCTTTGTTGTCTGGAGCTTGGAGGGGAGCAGGAGGAAGGAACTAAAGAAAAGGGCTTGGGCTGTATGAGCTGTATCTGCTTAGATACCGGGGCGGAAGGGGGTGTCTATCCGTCCTCTGAAAGACAGTGTGGGTGAGCAGACATTAGTTGACATCTCTAATTCAGGGAATGAGATGAGCTCTTGTGCAGGAATTGAGAATTAACTGGAGAGTTTAAATATCGCCACTAAGAACTGAGAGTCAAGGGTAGATTTGTGAGGGAAAAAAGAAACCGATACTCAGTAAATCCAGAAAAACCCAGCTGGGAACAGAAGGCAGTGAGCAGTCGGAGGAGGAGTTAAGGAGCCTCTGCTGAAGGCTGAGCTGTTTCCCTTCAGTGCTGGCATCTGCCACTCGTACGTTATTAGGCCATGGAGGGATGTGGCAAGTCCTCAAGGCCATCCACACAGAGTGGGGCTAAACGACTCGAAGACAAGGACTGAGGGTTCATATACCTGTAGTTGGTCTGTGCCAATGCTCTGGCCCTCGTTCACTGAACACTGACTTGGCGTCATAAATCCTGGGAATACAGCAACCCTTCCCCACCCTGATGCTCCCTATCCCCCCTTGCCTGATTGATTTTTGTTCATAACACTTTTTAAAAAAGAAATACATTTTTCATTATGTAATATTGTCAAATATATCCATAATTCTTTTATTTCTTTTTTAAAAAATTTTTACATATAGCTGTCCAGTTTTCCCAGCACCATTTATTGAAGAGACTGTCTTTTTTCCACTGTATATTTTTTCCTGTTTTGCCGAAGATTATTTGCCCATAGAGTTGAGGGTCCATATCTGGGCTCTCTACTCTGTTCCACTGGTCTGTGTGTCTGTTTTTATGCCAGTACCATGCTGTCTTGGTGATCACAGCTTTGTAGTAAAACTTGAAATCAGGTAATGTGATGCCCCCAGTTTTGTTTTTGTTTTTCAACATTTCTTTAGTGTTTCGGGGTCTCTTCTGATTCTATACAAATTTTTGGATTATTTGCTCCAGGTTTTTGAAAAATACTGGTGGAATTTTGATCGGAATAGCATTAAAAGTATAGATTGCTCTAGGCAGTATAGACATTTTAATAATGTTTATTCTTCTGATCCAAGAGCATGGAATGGTCTTCCATCTTTTTGTGTCTTCTTCAATATCTTTCATGAGTGTTCTGTAGTTCCTCGAGTACAGGTCCTTTACCTCTTTGGTTAGGTTTATTCCCAGGTATCTTATGGTTCTTGGTGCTATAGTAAATGGAATCGATTCTCTAATTTCCCTTTCTGTATTTTCATTGTTAGTGTATAAGAAAACCACTGATTTCTTTACATTGACTTTGTATCCTGCCACGTTACTGAATTGCTCTATGAGTTCCAGTAGTTTGGGGGTGGAGTCTTTTGGGTTTTCCATATAAAGAATCATGTCATCTGCAAAGAGAGAGAGTTTGACTTCTTCTTTGCCCTTTTGGATACCTTTTATATCTCTTTGTTGTCTGATTGCTGTTTCTAGAACTTCTAATACTATGTTGAACAAGAGTGGTGAGAGTGGGCATCCTTGTCTTGTTCCTGATCTCAACGGGAAGGCTGCAAGCTTTTTCCCATTGAGGATGATATTTGCTGTGGGTCTTTCATAGATAGATTTTATGAAGTTCAGGAATGTTCCCTCTATCCCTATACTTTAAAGCGTTTTAATCAGGAACAGATGCTGGATTTTGTCAAATGCTTTTTCTTCATCAATTGAGAGGACCATGTGGTTCTTCTCTCTTCTCTTATTGATTTGTTCTATCACATTGATTGATTTGTGAATGTTGAACCATCCTTGTAACCCAGGGATGAATCCCACCTGGTCATGGTGGATAATATTTTTAATGTGCTGGGAAAACTGGACAGCTATATGTAGAAGAATGAAATTCGACCATTCTCTTACACCGTACACAAAGATAAACTCAAAATGGATAAAAGACCTCAACGTGAGACAGGAATCCATCAGAATCCTAGAGGAGAACATAAGCAATAACCTCTTCGATATCAGCCACAGCAACTTCTTTCAAGATATGTCTCCAAAGGCAAAGGAAACAAAAGCAAAGATGAACTTTTGGGACTTCATCAAGATCAAAAGCTCCTGCACAGCAAAAGAAACAGTCAACAAAACAAAGAGGCAACCCACGGAATGGGAGAAGATATTTGCAAGTGACAGTACAGACAAAAGGTTGATATCCAGGATCTATAATGAACTCCTCAAACTCAACACACACAAAACAGATAATCATATCAAAAAATGGGCAGAAGATACGAACAGACACTTCTCCAATGAAGACATACAAATGGCTATCAGACACATGAAAAAATGTTCATCATCACTAGCCATCAGGGAGATTCAAATTAAAACCACATTGAGATACCACCTTACACCAGTTAGAATGGCCAAAATTAGCAAGACAGGAAACAACATGTGTTGGAGAGGATGTGGAGAAAGGGGAACCCTCTTACATTGTTGGTGGGAATGCAAGTTGGTGCAGCCTCTTTGGAGAAAAGTGTGGAGATTCCTCAAGAAATTAAAAATAGAGCTTCCCTATGACCCTGCCATTGCACTCCTGGGTATTTACCCCAAAGATACAGATGTAGTGAAAAGAAGGGCCATCTGTACCCCAATGTTTATAGCAGCAATGGCCACGGTCGCCAAACTGTGGAAAGAACCAAGATGTCCTTCAACGGACGAATGGATAAGGAAGATGTGGTCCATATACACTATGGAGTATTATGCCTCCATCAGAAAGGATGAATACCCAACTTCTGTATGAACATGGACGGGACTGGAAGAGATTATGCTGAGTGAAATAAGTCAAGCAGAGAGAGTCAATTATCATATGGTTTCACTTATTTGTGGAGCATAACAAATAACATGGAGGACAAGGGGAGATGGAGAGGAGAAGGGAGCTGAGGGAAATTGGAAGGGGATGTGAACCATGAGAGACTATGGACTCTGAAAAACAATCTGAGCGTTTTGAAGGGGCTAGGGGTGGGAGGTTGGGGGTACCAGGTGGTGGGTATTAGGGAGGGCACGGATTGTATGGAACACTTGGTGTGGTGCAAAAACAATAAATACTGTTACGCTGAAAAGAAATAAAAAATTTTAAAAAATTTTATTATGTTCAGTTAGCCAGCATATAGTACATCATAAGTTTTTTTTATAGTATTCATTGATTCATTAGTTGCATAGGACACCCAGTGCTCATCCCAACACGTGTCCTCCTCCGTACCCATCACCCAGTCACCCCGTCCCTCCCCCCTCCCCTCTGAAACCCTCAGTTTGTTTCCCAGAGTCCAGAGTCTCTCATGATCCGTCTCCCTCTCTGATTTCTCCCCCTTCAGATTTCCCTCCCTTCCCCTGGGGTCCTCTGTGCTGTTGCTTGTGCCCCATACGAGTGATGCCAGATGATGATTGTCTTTCTCTGCTTGACTTACTTCACTCAGCATAATCCCCTCCAGCTCCATCCATGTCGATGCAGATGGTGGGTCTTCACCCTTTCTGACGGCTGCGTAATATTTCGTTGTATATATGGATCAGATCTTTATCCATTCGTCTGTTGAAGGGCATCTTGTTTCCTTCCACAGTTTGGTGAACGTGGCCATTGCTGCTATGAACATTGGGGTACAGATGGCCCTTCTTTTCACTACATCTGTATCTTTGGAGTAAATGCCTAGTAGTGCAATTGCTGGGCTATAAGATATCTCTGTTTTTAAGGCCTTGAGGAACCTCCACACTGTTCTCCAGAGTGGCTGCACCAGCTTGCATTCCCACTAACGGTGTAAGATGGTTCCCTTTTCTCCACAACCTTGCCAACACCTGTTGTTTCCTGTCTTGTTAATTTTGGCATTTTTAACTTTCTGAAATACTACCTATTTCACCCCTTTACTTTTTATTTCATTGCTGGAATCTAAGATCTATAGAATCTAAACTCTGTGAGAGCAGAGACGTTCTGTATTTTGTTCAATGTTCTATTTGCAGCATCTAGAAAGTGTCTTGCTCAAAAATAAATTATTGACTAGATTAATGGATTTCATCATTGATCTAGGTTACTTGCACAGGAAAAAAGTAAAATCATATTTTAAGTCAGAAACTATCTGGGTTTTCCCTGGAACCACTGATGAGGCATATATACATTTCTACATTTGAGTATTTTCCTCTCTTATTTGGCATAAATACATCCACAACATGTTAATCAATGCAGTAGTCGGTATCAGCTACATTATAGTGTGGTAACAAATGGACCTCTACATTTCAGTGGTTTAGCCCCACACGACATGTGCGGTGCTGGGTAGTAGGAGATTCCACTCCACACGGTCACTCAGAAATCCACACTGATAAAATCTCTGTCGTCTTCTGATGCTGTTGCGTCAACATGGTATGTAGAGCTTGCTGCTGTGAGAGAACAAGGATAATGTCTAACTCTCCCATGTGTGCTTAGAGCTTGCTCCTTCCTCCACTAAGACCAGCTCTTGTTCCAACATGACCTCATGGATGCTGGGAAGGCTTCCCATGTATCCAGGAAGGAAAGGAGAACTAGGTGCAGTGAGCACACTCAACACCGCCGTATCCAGTGACCAATGATGTGGAAATATCACTACCATTTAGCATGAAAAGCTCCTGGAAAACACAGAATTGCCTTTTGGGGTTAAGTTGTTTAGTTTAACAAGATTTGGAACACAGGGCTAGAAGTGAATAATAATTATATGAGTGTTATTCCATATGTATGAGCAACACTTGCAGCAAAATTTTTTTTTCTCAGTAAATTAAAGGGGATAAAATCCCACAAGGATGTCAGGAAATGGTCACTGACCCATTCGGGTGATTCCGTCAAGACTCCAACCTGTCTTGAAAAGCTGTGTCTGAACCACCACTCTCCCTGCTCATCTCCTTCCCCCCAGAGAGGGAAGTTGTTTTTACCTCCTATTAGTGTGAAGTTGCCACGGCAGAATCCGTCCTTCTGAATAGAGATGTCTATTTGCACCTGACCTCCGAGGCCCCGTTAAACAGGAAAAGCAAGTGCTTACTATCTTCTAAAGACAACACACTCTGGTTTTTTATCTTATTATGAAGGAAATTCCATCACTCCAGCTCAGTCACTGACCTTAAACACTCAGGGTTGGCAGGAAGAGTTGTGCGTAGTCTCAACAAGCCCAGTTTTCATGAATTCACTCTGCCCCCAGTGGGAGATGTTTGCAGAAAGCAGTTGTAGGACCAGGCAACGAGCAATGTCCTCCTCCTCTTACATTCTTTTCATTTTAATTTCTGGATCGACTTGTTGCATAAGTGGCTCATGTAAGTAAAAGAAGTAGTCCACGGGGCGCCTGGGTGGCTCAATCATTAAGCCTCTGCCTTCGGCTCAGGTCATGATCTCAGAGTCCTGGGATGGAGCCCAGCATCGGCTCCCTACTCAGTGGGGAGCCTGCTTTTCCCTCTCCCACTCCCTCTGCCTGTGCTCCCTCTTTCGCTGTGTCTCTCTCTGTCAAATGAATAAAATCTTTTGTTAAAAAGGAAGTAGAATATTAAGCAATATAAAAATAACATTATTATCAAGGTATTTTCATTGTAAAAAAAAAATGAGAACATACAGAAATGCTCACAGAATGCAACTTAACAATATGGGCTCAAAACTATATTCATTGTCACCTATTTTGCGAAGGTGGAATGGGCGGTGCTAGGAATACACCAGTGAAGAGAACAGAGAGAACCCTGCCCCATGGGGTGCTGTTCAGAGCGTCCCATTACCTATTTCGGTGTACCTGGGTGGCTCAGTGGATGAAGCCTCTGCCGTCGGCTCAGGTCATGATCCCGGGGTCCTGGGATGGAGCCCTGCATCGGGCTCTCTACTCAGCGGGGAACCTGCTTCCTCCTCTCTCTCTGCCTGCCTCTCTGCCTACTTGTGATCTTTGTCAAATAAATAAATAAAATCTTTAAAAAAAAAGACTTTATTTTTTCTAGAGCAATTTTAGGTTCACAGCAAAATTTAGAGTAAGTTGCGGAGATTTCCCATAAATGCTTCCCATAAAAGTAAGTTGCGGGATTTCCCATGTCCTCACATGGGCACAGCCTCCCTGGTTATTCACATCCACCACCAGAATGGTACATTTGGTAGCACCAATGAACCCAGACTGACACGTGATAATCACCCAAAGTCCACGGTTTACCTTAAGGTTCACCATTGGTGCTGATCCTTCCGTGGGTTTGGATGAGTACAGAAGAACATGATAATATGCATCCATCATCACAGAGTAGTTCCACTGCCCTAAAAATTTTCTGTGCCGTGTCTCATCCTCGTCCCCCAACACCTGGCAACCACTGATCTTCCCACCATCTCCATATTTTGCCTTTTCCAGAATGTCGTCATACAGTGGGGATCGTACAGTATATGGTCTTTTCCGATCGGCGTCTTTCACTTAGTAACATGCACTTAAGTTTCATCAGTGTCTTTTCATGAGCTTAGAGTTTAATTATTTTTAGCACCGAATGATATTCCAGTGTCCAGATGTACGAGTTTATCTATCTGTTCGCCTACAGAAGGGTATCTTGGTACTTCAGACCATGGCAATTTTTAATAAAGTTGCTATAAACATCTGCGTGTGGGATTTTTCTGTGGACGTAAGTTTTCAGATTCTTTGGATAAATACCAAAGAGTGGATTGCTGTATTGTATGGTAAGAGTATGTTTTGTAAGAAGTTGCCAAACTATATTCCAAAAGAGATGTACTCCTTTCCATCCCCACAAGCAATGAATGGAAGTTCTCGTGGCTTCACATCTGTGCCAGCATTCGGTTCATCAGGTTGTGGATCCGGGGCATTCTGCTGTGTGTGTGGTGGCATCTCGGTGTTTCAGTCGCATTTCCCTGATGACATGTCATGTGGAACGTACTTTCATACGCTCGCCTGCTGTCTGTGTATTCTCTTTCGTGAGCTGTCTGTTGAGGTGTTTGGCCCTTTTTTTTTTTTTTAAACTGGTCATTTGTTTTCTTATTGTTGAGTTTTAAGATTTCTTTATATATTTTAGAAAACAATCCTGTATCAGATATTTTTTGTAAATATATTCTGCCAGTCTGTGGCTTGTCTTCTCATTCTCTTGACATCGTCTTCCACAGAACAGGACTTTTAACTGTAATGAAGTCCAGCTTATCCATTATTTCCTTCATGGATGGTGCCTTCAGCGTCGTATCTAGAAAGTCGTCACGCCAAAGATCATGCAGGTTTCCTCGTATGTTATCTTCTAGGAAATTTAGTGTTTTGCATTCTTACATTTAGGTCCATGATCCATCCTGAGTTAGTTTTTGTGAAGGGTGTGAGGTCTGGCTAGATTCATGTTTCTGTATAGGGAAGTCCACTGGTTCCAGTACAATTTGTTGAAAAGACTGTCTTTGCTCCACTGGGTAACCCTTGCTCTTTTGTCAAAGATTAGTTGACTATGTTTATGGGTCTATTTCTGGCTCTCTGTTCTGTTCCATCGACTCATTTCTTCCTATTCTTTTGCCAATACCACACTGTCTGGATTACTAGTGTTTACATCTAATCATTTTCATTTTTACTTGTACACACACATTTCAGGAGACGGAAGCAAGTGGGCATGGCTGTAGTTTACAGATGCTTTGAGTATAGTCTATTTTCAACAAAGTCATTCTCCGAGTGTATGAGATTCCCAGACCCTCCGAGTCAGGACGCATGCATCAGACTTACATTAAAAATTACAGAAAGGAACAAACCATAAGAGACTCTTAATCTCAGGAGACAAACTGAGGGTTGCTGGGGGGGTGGGGAAGGGAGAGGGTGGCCGGGTGAGGGACACTGGGGAGGGCCTGTGCTGCGGTGAGTGCTGTGAATTGTGTAAGACTGATGATTCACAGACCCGTACCCCTGAAACAATAACATTATGTGTTAATTTAAAAAATAAAATAAAATAAAAAATAAAAGTTACGTAAAGAAAGCAAACATCTGCATCTGTCACATAATTTTCATAAATACAACGATTGAGAACTCTATTTCCAACATACGGATGGCCCCTTAAAAGGTAATCAAACAAGTGAATCCTCTCAAGCTATTACAAGTTTAATATTAAGCCCCATTCTTAAAGTTAAGATTAATACTGACCTCAGCTAGATTCCAAATTTCAGTCAAAACAAATAGATTTCATAGAGACCAGAGTTTCAGTTGAGGGGGGGCCTCCTGGCTAAAGATTGATGAAACAACTCTTCCTTACTCTGAATTCTGTTGTTTTCTGTTACTCTGTCATTTATTTGGTCGTCAGTTACTGAAAGTTCTTAACCCTTACTACGCCATCTCAGGTTGAGTCCAGATGTACACGAGATGTCATGATGAATTAAGGTGCATCAAATTTTTGTTGTTGTTGCTGTTATTTTGTTTGCTTGTTTCTCTTACTATTTGTTTACATATTTTAATATTAGAGGGTAAATCCTGAAGTTAGAATGCTAGGAAGAATATGGGGGTTGTGTTGCTATGTTTGTCAGTATTTTTAACTTTCTGTAAGACTTTAAGTAATGAAAATCCTTTAAAATAAGGGGAGTAAGGAACTAGAGGGAGGGTGAGTCAGAGAAACTAACACCAGCTTGTCACAGGATGCACCTAAATACCAGGTTCCGAACAAGCAGTGGCGGTTCTTGCCGTCTGAGTTCTTAGATGGATTTTTTTTTTTTTTTTTAAATTCTGAGCCCAAGTGGATTACTCTCCACCAAGAGCTTACGTTGGTCCCAATCTGTCTTTAACTCTCAAGTATATTTTCACGTTCAGAATCATCTCTTTTTTTATGATTATTAAGTTAAATGGTGGAGACACTCAGAAAGATGCCCTTCAACGGACGAATGGATAAGGAAGATGTGGTCCATATACACCATGGAGTATGATGCCTCCATCAGAAAGGACGAATACCCAACTTTTGTAGCAACATGGACGGGACTGGAAGAGATTCTGCTGAGTGAAATCAGTCAAGCAGAGAGAGTCAATTATCATATGGTTTCACTTATTTGTGGAGCATAACAAATAGCATGGAGGGCATGGGGAGATGGAGAGAAGGGAGTTGGGGGAAATTGGAAGGGGAGGTGAACCATGAGAGACTATGGACTCTGAAAAACAATCTGAGGGTTGTTTTGGAGGGGAGGAGAGGAGGGGGTTAGGTGAGCCTGGTGGTGGGTATTAAGGAGGGCACGTATTGCATGGAGAACTGGGTGTGATGCATAAACAGTGAATCTTGAAACACTGAAAAAATAAAAGTAAAATTAAAAAAATGGTGGAGACACTCAGAACAAATACACTGCCTGTTCAAAGGGCTGAGGATTGGAAAGAGATCGTTCCTTGCACACTGTCACTGGGGTTTACGTGTCCTGTACGGTTGGGCTTAGCATCTGCTGCGTCTGCTCGTCCCTGGAAGAGGCTGCCTTTCCCTGACCATGGGAAGGCATCTCCCTGCCCTTCAACGTGCCGGAAGATGAAGTACACGAAGATGTTCAGGCCCACCTGGTGGAACGAAACGTGCGGCGGAGTCAGCTGTCGGCGTCCTGAAAGCTGACGCGGCCCCCGTGGGAGCAGCAGCTGGCACGCTGGTGCTCACATCGCCCATGCTGCAAAAATAGACCAGACGAACACCAGAATCCAGCTTTGCATTTGGATGGAGGACACAGTTTTCACTTTTCTTCAAGGCTGATTAATTACACAATTTGCATCTAGCAATCACTTGTCATTTATAAGCAGCAGATGATCCTGTAACTGCTCAATAGTAATTTTTAGAGAGAAGTATTCAAAAGAGAATTGGTTCTGGAAACAATGTAATTAAATAAGCAGCCAAGAGAAAATATTTCACCTCTTCTTATTGCCTGACTCTACCCTGTTGGGCTAATGGAAGCATTTTCTTGGGTTTGATGGTTACTATAGATTTCTAAGTGGATTCCAATGTTGCCTTTTTGATGTGACTTGACTTTAAAACTGCCGCTGTATGAAATGAAGAAATGCCCCTAGTATGTGCCAAATCTATTCAATCTAAAATTTTTCTGTTAATGTTAATGTTCTGTTACTGTTTTAGAATAATCGAAATTTAAAAGTAGAATTGAGGGAAATTCCACCGAGAGAAGGACTACTCTTTAATCTGACAAAATGTCCTTGGAGGCTTTGTCAGGCCACGCATCAGTAATGCTTCAGGCCAATCCAACATCAACATAACAGCAGCAGGAAGGCCAACGAACCAACCAAAACATATCAGTCTTATAAGCTCTACAATCCTTACAGGTTAAATCAGTTCACATTTTGATAAGTTTATTGTCAAAATACAATGAAATGAAATGTAACAGGAAACAGAAGTATATTCCTTTTCTACTCTGTACTCACCCTGAAAAACTGGCCAATTTTAGAGAAAGACTTGAATCTAGAAGGTAAAGAAACATATAACTCCTTGTGCCCCAGCAGTGTTCTGACCTGTAAAGTTTTAGGGTGCAAAAAAATGTGTGAAATCAGTTATTTTTATAACCGAAGACTCTCTGTTTGTCAGAGTTGGAATGCAGCATCAGTAGCTGCTAGTAACTGGGAAATGCTGGAGGCACTTTGTCGTGCCCTGAGTCCGTGGAGGGCTCCGTCCTTTCCATGGCACAGTGACCGTCTTGCCTAGGCTGCTCTACACACTACTGGGGAAATAGAAAACCCTGGGAGGGGCGCCTGGGGGGCTCAGGGGGTTAAAGACTCTGCCTTCGGCTCAGGTCATGGTCCCAGGGTCCTGGGATCGAGTCCCACATCGGGCTCTCTGCTCAGTGGGGAGCCTGCTTCCTCCTCTCTCTCTGCCTGCCTCTCTGCCTACTTGTGATCTCTGTCTGTCAATAAATACATAAAATCTTAAAAACAGCAACAACAACAAAAACCCCTGGAGGAGGTTGGTGCTGTTTCTTGTTATTTAGAGTTAACAGAGTCTGTTCTAAATACTCTTTATAAACTAATCAACTCTTTTCTTAGACTTTTTCACGGGGCATAATGGTGAACAGCATAGCTTTTGGAGCCAGACAACCTTGTGTTCAAATCCTGCTTTGTCATTAAAGAGAGATTATCTTAGTCGACTTCTCTCAATGTAGTAAATGTTGGTTTCTTGATCTGAATAAATATTAACATGTACTTCATAGGGTTTTAATTAACATAGTTCCTAGCATATGGATTCCAGTAAGAAAAATTAAGTGAGATTATTTCTGTCTGTCTGTCTAGATGTGTGTGTGTGTATGTGAATGCTTAGGAACAATATTGACTTAGTAATTAGTCAATATAAGGTGTTATATGATGGCCTCAGGGCCTTTCTCCTTGCTGTTCTAAACCCTGATATTCCTCTCCATGTGTGTGCTGAAGTTCTTAGTCACAAGCACTAGAAACCAGCTCTGGCTAATACAAGCAGAAAAACAAATGTTTTAACAAACTGCTGGAGCAAACATAAATTTGGTGGACTGCCTATTGGTACAACCACTCTGGGAAACTTCAGTATACTCTACTAAATTGGAGTATATGCCGACCTCATGATCTAGTCATTCTACTCCCAGCTAAATACCACATAGAAAATATATGTATAAATGCACCAGAGGGCATGAAGTGAGGATGTTCGCAGCATCTTTATGGATCATAGCCCCAAACTGGAAACAGCACAATACCCACCAGCAGGGAGATGGACAAATTGTTAAATATTCATGGGTTGGAATGCGACACAGCAGTGAAAGTAGATCCGTTATAAGTGTCTACAATGGCATGATGAATCTCAAAAACGTAATGTTAAAGAAAAGAAAGCAGATCCAAAGGAATACATTTTCCATAATTTTATTTGTATAAAGTTCAAAAGCAGAGGAGAAGGAGGGAACCTATACTGTTGTCAGAAATCAGGGTGGTGGCTTCCTTCACCGCAGTGACAGGGAGGAGTTTCCACCTGGGTGGAGCCTTAACCGGCCTCCAGGTCGCTGAGCAGGAGACGTTTGTCCCAAAGGAAGGAGAGAAAAGTATCCTCCTTGACCTGAGAGGAAAGTCAGACCCACTAAGAAACAAGGGAACAGAGGTGACTCCATGTCCTTAAACATAATCACTTTTTTTTATTTTCACCTTTCATAATCAAATTTCAGATAAAAATGTCATTGGCATGCGTCCTCTCTACCAATCTACTAACGAACACTGTAAATTCTATTTTTTTTGGTTTTTCTTTTGAGAGAAACAAACATTAGTGTGGTATTAAACCTTCTAGTCTGTAAGTCACGCTCATGCATTTTCTCTCTTGAGAAATAAAGACAATGTCTAGATGCCACTATCATTGTGTCTGGCCAGAGTGACCACTCATTACAAAACTATAAAGTGGTTAGGGCAGGTAGAAAGTGTCTTTACTTTCTTTTTGAGGAATCAAGAAGAAAAAAAAGTCTCAAACTCGGGTCCTCTTTTTTAAATTTTTTAAACAAACTCGGGTCCTCTTTTTTAAATTTTTTAAATCGGCATGTAACGTATTATTAGTTTCAGAGGTCGAGTTCAGTGCTGTGTCAGTCTTGTATGACACCCAGCGCTCATTTCATCACCTGCTCTCCTTAGTGTCCGTCGTGCAGTCACCCCCCCACCTCACCTGCAGCAACCCTCAGTTTGTTTCCCATGATTAAGAGTCTCTTGTGTTTTGTGTCTCTCTCTGATTTTGACTTGTTTTATTTTTCCTTCTCTTCCCCATGATCCTCTGTTTGGTTTCTTAAATTCTGCATATGAGTGAGATCATATGATAATTATCTTTCTCTGATTTATTTAATTTATTTAGCATAAAACCCTCTACTTCCATCCATGTCATTGCAAATGGCAAGATTTCGTTTTTTTGATGGCTGCATAGTATTCCATTGTGTATATACCCCACATCTTCTTTATCCGTTCATCTATCAAGGGACATTTAGGTTCTTTCCATAGTTTGGCTGTTGTGGACATTGCTGCTATAAACATTCAGGTGCACGTGCCCCTTCAGATCACTACATTTGTATCTTTGGGGTAAATATCCAGTAGTGTGTTTGCTGGATCGTAGGGTAGTTCTATTTTCAACTTTCTGAGGAACCTCCATGCTGTTTTCCAGAGTGGCTGCACCAGCTTGCATTCCCACCAACAGTGGAGGAGGGTTCCCCTTTCTCCGCATCCTCGCCAGCATCTGTCATTTCCTGACTTGTTAATTTTAGCCATTCTGACTGGTGTGAGGTGATATCTCATTGTGGTTTTGATTTGTATTTCCCTCATGCTGAGTGATGTGGAACACTTTTTCATGTGTCTGTTGGCCATCTGGATGTCTTCTTTGCAGAAATGTCTGTTCATGTTTTCTGCCCATTTCTTGACTGGTTTATTTGTTCTTTGGGTGTTGAGTTTGATAAGTTCTTTATAGATTTTTGGATACTAGCCCTTCATCTGATAAGACATTTGTTTTTCTGAACATCTGTGAACTCAAATGGTCTCAAATTCAGCTCTTCTGACATTAAATCCTGTGTTCTAAAATCTGAATGAAGTTTGGATAATGTATCATATATAATAAAGAAAACCAAGCAGCTGATTTAACAATGAAGTATAAAATGAACGTACAACGCTGTGCCATAAGCCCACATCAGATACATCTCTGAGCATGTGAAACTGAGAGTCGCCTTTGGTCTTGTTCTGAAGTCCAGCAAGGAGGCTCTCCTGTTATCTGGAGAAGCTTATCTACTGGTGGGCCAATAAAGGCATCCATCAAACACGGCTTCTGCTCCCTGAAAATGGTAACCACAGTCATATGTAAATACCTGACACAATATAAATCACATGGGATAGAATCTGCAATGTGGACAACGTTTTTAGGAATTTTTTTCTTGCCCTATGAAGATGGGAGGGCTGCCTTGGCTTATAAAGCTTATAAATTAGTGCAGCATAGAAATGCCATCAGGGAACCCAAAATCCAGTGACGGGGCACATGCAGTATTGGGTCCTCTGCTGTCCCTGCCCTCACAAATGCAGTTACTGGTTCTCTTTGCTCTGTTTCGTATCAAAACCTGACCTCATTTTCCCTCCGCATTTCCCCTCTTTCGTGAATGAAAACCAACACACCACCTTTTCCAGGGTATTTTACCCATGAAGCCTTTTGTCAATTATTAAATACAGAGTGAATGTCTTTTCAGTGTAGAAGAAATTTCCAGTGCAGAAGATCAGTGGGTGGGGCGTCCTTGACCTCTGCCCTTGAAACTGCACTGCCATCTGCCTTCTGGGGGAGTCGCCCAGGGGTTATGGCTGCATGTGTGACCTGCGAGCTGACCTCATTTAATTTCTAGTAGCACAAGCAAGTTTTAGGATGACTAGTTAAGTGCATGTTGTTTGGAAATGTTGCTGCTGTACATACTTCTTAAAATACTAGAGTGACTATGAACAGTGTTTTGGCTTCAGGGAAGGAAGGTTGATTAAGACGTCTTTTACTTTACTAAATCCATTTCTGAAAAGTGAATCCAAGAGTCACTCTAAGAAGGGTCCGAGTACACGGAGAATGCATCTGCTTGGGGAGCAGAGAAAGGCTTGGAAGTGTGAGAACAAAGGCTTTTCCTTTTCCTTAGAAGTTGTGTTTGAGTATAAAGGACGCATGAATATTTTCATTTTTTATTATTTTAGCATCATATAAAATTTGTATTAATTGATTTAATCTTTCAAAACTGAAATTTTATCTACATGGTTTCATCCCGAAGCTTAGCTTGAGCCTGTAGTTAAAGCGTACCGAGAAGTGCCTACAGCATATGAGGCTCATACACTCCAGACAGATCAATTTTAGTGATTTTAGAATCCAATTTGACTATCTCTGTTGCTTGTATTTTACCCGAGCTGCTGGTTTGGAAAAAGTGCTGGAATGTGTCTCAAGAACAGTTTATCATAGTTTTCTAGCCTCATATCAACATAGATTTGCGTAAGAGTGTAGGTTTCACCGATAAGCCATGCACACTCTGGTGGTTTATGTAGACAAATTTGTTTTTTAACTACAATTGAATTTTGTTAGCTATTTTTTAACTGCTTGCCAACGGCACGGTGGTGATCTTGCCCGTACTTTAGTTGATGGCAATGCTACTTCGTCCCTGGCCACCTTGAGACTCGCGGGTGGGCTCCTGGCTTCGGTAACTACAGCACCCTCAGCAAAACGGAAATGCAGGACCCTTGGCTCAAAAAGGCAGGAAACACAAATGCCCTTAAATGTCCTAAAACACATAGTGTTTTCCTTTTCTTCTGCAGTTTCTCTCTCAATTTGTTGTGGCATTTTTTATTGGCTGTTTGTTGTCATTTCAAGTAAGGAAATATTAAATTATTAGTGTGAATTTTATCATTTCTATCTAAGTTGTGCAATGTCAACTTTAACTGTAAATATAGGAGCATTTGACGTGCATGCAGACTCACTGAAGTTAAACGACACTAGTAGCTTGTTTAAACATTTGTATTTTATTCTTGCCAGAACAGGGGACGTACTGCACAATGAACTCAGTGTTTTTCTCCCACTTCTTGGTAGACACATACCCTACCAACACTTGCTTCTTCTGATTCATGGCAGAGCCAGAAAGGACTAAAAGGAAAAAGGACTATGGATTGCCCCATCTTTTCCTTCCTTTTTCTACCATCATTTTAACCTAAGTGGTTGGCTTGCAAGAGAGTCAATGAATGACTGGGCTCCTTGCTTGTTCTTAGGACACTGCTGCCTTCTTGTTATGTCCGAAGCAAGTTCAGGTGCACATGGGAAGCGTGGTCTGTCAGGGCTCTCAGCGTCTCTGCTGCTCCGCTGGGGACATAACACACTTACACGCTGTGCTTGCACTGAGACTCTTGAAAATCCCACGCATTGTGGTTTCAGTGGCATTTTATGCTCCTGGGACATCGCTAACGCTCTATGAAATGGGACGGCAAGGAGCAGCAGACACGCAGACTGTGTTTCCTCTGCACAAGTGTGTTTTCCATCATCCCATGGGTTTCACTCACAAAACAGTGTTTGTTTGTTTTTTTAAGATTTGTTTATTTATTTGAGAGAGGGCGAGTGTGCGCTAGTGCGTGGGAGCTGGGAACGGTGTGGAGGGCGGAAGACAAGGGGGCGCAGAGCCAGCAAGATTGAAACCTGAGCTGAACCCAAGAGTCCGACCCTAACCCACTGAGCCACCCAGGCGCCCCCAAAACAATGTTTAAAGATAAGACCATTAAGAACTTTGAGGTGGCGATAACAGCATGATGTCAAGTATGCACTGAGCTCTGTGCTGTTGCACAGGCCGCGCACCCGTGCAGCTGGCTCTGAGTGCGATAGTGGAACTAGAGTGAAGGGGATTGTGACCAAAGTGTCATTTGGACGCGTATCTGCTACAATGTACTGATGTCTTGATGACTTATTCACATCCGAAGCGCACATTTTTTCCTCTGCCGTGGAATGAGGGACACCTTCATTGGAGAGTAAAGGGGAGACTCCGCATCGCCCATCACAGTGCACAGGGTTTTCGACTTCGGACTGATGCCCAGACTCGAGACGCACCTCTACCCTCTTCTCTTATTTAGGAGCACACAAATGGAATTCTAGTTCAGTATCAGGCTGTACTCATGGAGGGACGGCATTCACTAAGCGCAGGCAAAGAGCCAAGTCATATTACAATAAACAGACCTTTTAATGCCGTTCAGTAATGAGCTCTGATGAGCATGATAGACTGATTCTTTTGAATCCGGCTTCTTCTCTATATCCTAAAACGTCGAGCGGCCTGTTTTAGCTCCCAGGACCCAGGCTGATCTCCGGGCCGTCAGACTCACCCTCTACTGTGTTCCTCACCGCGGTACTGACGTGGTTTGTAGAGCCTGTACCCAGTCTAGGTGCTCCTTACCTAAAGCATGTTGCTGGATCTCAGTGTCCTTAATGGTCTGACCCTGCCTACTGCTCCAGCCTCCAGAGGAGCCCGTCACCCTTCAGACAGCGTCCAGTATTTAAATACATTTGCTCTCTCATATCTATCTCTCTCTACTGCCTGGAAAATTCGACCCGGTTGTCTTTGCCTGTTCTTGTCCTACTTGTCTTTTAAGAATTGTCTTAGTTCATCTATGTGTTCATTTACCTGTTCACTGACTTATTCAGTAAATACTTGCTGAGCGCCTGCGACATGCCAGGTGCTCTGCTAGAGTTTGGGGACACAGTGATGGGTAAGAACAGAGCCAGCCCTGACTTGGGGGACGCTTAGTCTCAGGAAGTACAGGTAGATAATACCTGTCCAGTGTTCTTACCATAAGCATGTTTGCATAAGCACTTTCTCAATGAATAACTAATTAGCCATAAGATAATTTTGGTGTAAAAGATAAAAGCATGAAAAATGAGATGGACATTCGTTAAAAAGGACATAACAAAACATGAAAATGAGTAACAAAATTTAAAAGACTTTATTGTAAAATATGAAATATTAGAACCCATTTAAAATATATTGCTCAAATAACTATATTATTTTGTGAATTGTATCTGAACCCTTACCTTTAAGGCCTTTCATTCATAGTATTATACACCTGTAGGGTTTTTTGCTTATTAATTTGTCTCATTTTTAGCATGTTGCTTTTTCTTTTTTCACTGAAATGTCTTCATTCATTAAGAGAAGTATCAGTTTCCAAACACTGGAATGCATATTTGCAATTAAGTTCGTACTGTGTTTTGAAAGTCAACACTGTTTGTTCTCAGCATACTGTCACATGTCCAGTGATAGGCATTCCTGAATCCTGTGGGAGATGTGGGTCCAAAACTCTACACCACTGTACAGACCATCATCAGGGCTAAGATGTACATAAGAGAAAAAGAGGAGTACTCTCTCCATGGAGAAATCAAACCAAACTGTCAACCAGTTGTTTTTTGTTTTTTGTTTTTTTCTTATCTTTTATGGCAAATTTGACTTATGGCCAATTAGAAAGGTAGGGAACACATTTGCAAAGATGCTTATGGTATAAACACTATCTACAACCCAATAATATGTGCTTTCTTATTAAAAGTCATACAAATATAGTGCCCAAGTCAATAACCACTTTGATGAGAGCGACCAAGGAGAGATGCTGTGTGAGATGGGAACACATCCATCCCACACAGCGGGGGGATGTGGGGAACCCCGGGACAGGCACACGCGCGTGTTTGCGTGGGAGGGCGCGGAACATTCCGGCTGCACGAGAAAGTTCAAGTCAAGAGACAAGAAGACAGGTGAGGGTCAAAATGTAGTACACAATTTCCATCACATACTGATATGTTTGAAATCAGAACTCCGAAGTGCCGAGTGAGCGAGTGCTTTCACACCTCTTGGTGCCTGAAGCATACACGGATTTAAACCCGGACCTGCCCGTGCCCCCCCTGACCGTTGCTCACTGTGTCATTCCCTCTCCTGGAATCCTCTCAGGAGTGGATACTCCTGGTCTCTCCCTCCTACTCCCTCCAAACCTGCACGTCAACTTTGCTAGCCCGGCCTCCACTTCCAGCAACGGGTAAGCTCTGATGCTTTAAATTGCAGGCGCTTTCTCACGTGTCTCGGCGGCGTAGCCCTGCTGCTGCTCTGCTCGTGCGGACCTTCGGGCTCTCCAGCAGCGGCCTGAAGAGCGTCAGCCCTTCCCCCGCGAGGCTCGGGCTCCGGTCTGCTGGCCAGGCTCACCCCCGAGCTCGGTTATGGAAGGATCCTGGCCTTCCTGCCTGCTCTCCTGTGCCGTCTCTCACCACCTCTGTCTCTCACTGTAGGATTTAACAGCTGCACATTATTTGTGGCTCACAAAAAAAGTCAACATTTGGTTTTTTTCCATACCTCTTGCCCTCGTGATATTTCCTTTCCCTGAAGCACCATAAACCCCTTTCATGTCCTACACGCTTCCGCCCTCCCTGCCCCACCGCACCACCTAACTTCTGCTCGGACCTCCTGTGCTCAGCTCCTCTGGGAAGCGTCCTGGCCACGGGAGCTCCGCTCCTGGCCGGTCTGGGTGCCCGTCCTCCTCCGGCCTTACCATGCCCTGCTCCTTCTGAAGGTGATGTGTTTACCTTTCTTCCTCCTCAGCCTTGGGTGAGATCCAGGAGGGCAAACCAGCCTCTTGTTCACCCGCGTGTCCCCAGGGCCCACTCAGTACCGACGGACCGACCACCACACACTCACACTGCCGCATCTGCTTTGTCGCTGGTCACGGAAGCCCCTTTCCCGAGTTCATGGGAACCTTCCCTACACGGACTACCTAAAAGTCCTCAGAAGCTTTGTGTCCTAAAAGCTCTTCTCCCTGATACTTTCTTTCTTTTTTGCTAACATGCTTTGTGCTCCTTTCCTAGAGCCACCATAACCAAGCACCACAGACTGTGTGGCTTGAACAATTTATTTTCTCACAGTTCTGGAGCCTAGAAGTTTGAAGTCAGGATGTTACAGGGTTAGTCTCTCCTGAGACCTTTTTCCTTGCCTTGTAGATGGCCGTCTTCTCCCTGTGACTTCACATGGTCTTCCTTCTGTGTGTGTCCGCATAGATACTCTTTCTTTTTTAAGAACCAGAGTCATTTGGATTGGGGCCCAGTGACATCATTTTAAATACTTAATCCCCCCTTTTAAAGACCCTAGCTCCAAATACAATCGAATTCTGAGGCACCAGGAGTTAAGACTTCAACGTAGGGGTTTTGGGAGATACAAATCAGCCTTTGAGATGCCTCTTACCCATTGCTGCCCTTTCCCCAAATTTACTGCCAGTCTCCCAGCGGCCCCATCGCAGACAGGCAGGCTGTAGCACCGCTGGATCCCACCTCCCTCCTGTTCAAAGCACCCAATACCTCGATTTGCATCTTTCAGAACCACAACTTTTAGGATTATTTTGGGTATGAAGTTGGCCACCAGTGACATAGGAACTGGGAGAACTAATTCTTCTTTGCGATGTTTTCTCATGCTTGAATAGATGACTTCCCATTTTCATGTTCTTTCCTCTCTTTCCTCAGCTCCTAGAGCATGTAGGGTTCATATCCTCCAAGTAAGTGGGCCACTGTGTGATGTAGCTGTACGTCTTGGTTTCGACATTCCAAAGAGATGTATAATATTTTTGGTAGTGCTGATTTGTTTTCAAATACATTGCCTTATATGGATCTTCTTTAAAAAAAAAATACAAATTATATACTATACTTCTTGTTGCTGAAGAGCTAGAACCCCCAGGAGGTCACACAACAAGTAAGTGTCGCAGCTGTTCTCAAGTAGGGGGCCAGGCCTCTTCACTACATCATTGTTATCTTATTTACAAGGTCCTAGAGCCAGACATAGCTTCATTTTATAAGCATTTACTTTTATGAGCCTATGCTTATTTTATTAACTCATAATTTATTACTTCTTAAAAATCTTGCTTATTTTATAGACTTTATATGTTTTATTTTAAATAAATTTAAAATTTATAATTACGATTTATAATATAAACTTTTGACTACTTTTTAAAGTTAAAAAATAAATGTACCTATTTAATCTTATTGAATAAACTTGTACTGTAGCTCTTTTATTGTAGTTTAAGCTTTTATAATTGTAAGAATCTATAATTGTTATAATTTTTATTGAAAACTTTACAAACCTTTATATTACTTATTAGTATTTCTTTACAAAAGTGCTTATAAACTTAGCACGGAGCTAAGTTACATGCTCAGAGGACAATTTGGTGACCAACAAAGGGGAGGAAATCTATTTATTAAATCATAATAGAGGGGCAAAGATATCTGATGTTTCAGTCTGAGGAGGACATAAAGAAAGAGTAAAATAGGGCGTTTGTTACTCACATGAAAAATATTAACATTTTTTATGGACTCTTCTTGGCTGAGGCAGAATTTCAGTTAAGTCCTCCAGGTGAGCTGATGGTGTAGGTACCATCCTGTTTCGTGTTTGGGGAAACTGAGGCTTGTCATGACTCAGCCGCTGACTCAAGATCTCAAAGCAAGTTACGGAGCTGGAAGCCGATCGCGTGCCTCTGACTCCGTGCTTCTTGTGTCACTGTGTCACAAGTGGAGAACTTACAGGACAGAGACATAGTCAGCAATTACTCACTGAAACCGGGGATGTGCTGCGCACAGACCTCGAAGCCCAGGAAGCCTATAAAAGGGGCGTTGCTTCGCTTCTGCCGGTCATCTGACACGGAGTTACTCACGCCCGTGGGCCTCAGTGTCCTCATCTATAAATATGTGGTTAATTGCGGCATCTTCCGTATAAGTTTGTTGTATAGAAAAAAGAGTCGTGGGTGTGTGTGTACCCACGCGTACATTCATGGTAAATGCGCGTTGTAGCCGCGTGAGCCAGTCTGATCCTTTCGAAAAACAAGAATTGGACGGAATAGAACGAATAAGAGCTATAAACGTGTCCATATCCCCGGCTCAGGAGCCCTACTCCTGGAAACATATTCTGAGGAAATGATTCAAAAGACCAAAGAAAATGTGTAATTGCACAGGTATTAATTATAGGAAAAAGTAGGTTGGTTCCTCAAAAACTAAACGCAGAGTTACACTATGATCTAGTATTTCCACCCCTTGGTGCATAATCAAGGGAATGAGAACATATATCCCTACAAAGACTTCTTCATAGATGACCTCTTCATAACAGCCACAAAGTAAGAACAACAAATGAAGAGGAGATCAATAAAATGTGGTCTCTCCCTACAATGGGGTGTTCTGGGACAGTGGAAAAAGATGGAGTACTGATCCGAAGTACAGCATGGATGGACCTTGAAAATAGTATGCCGACTGAAGGTCAGGAAGGACCGCATAGTACATGATGCCACTTGCATGAAATGCCCAGAATAGGCACATATACAGAGAGAGAAAGTGGACTAGTGGTTGCCCAGGGCAGGAGTCAGGGGGGAGGGCA
This sequence comes from Mustela nivalis, assembly GCF_964662115.1. Lineage (NCBI taxonomy): Eukaryota > Metazoa > Chordata > Mammalia > Carnivora > Mustelidae > Mustela > Mustela nivalis. The sequence goes on from NC_139023.1 coordinate 1,659,007, forward strand.
ACAGGAGCGATGCTGAATGACTGCGGAGAGGTAAAGCCTTTCTCTAGGTGGGGGACAATCACCTTGTGGAGTTGGCTGTACACTTCTGCGGGTATACTGGAAGATGCGGAGTTGTGCACTTTAGCTGGGTGAATGGTACGTTACGTGATTTGTTTCAATACAACTGTTTTAAATTTTTAAAAAGTAGAGGGAAAATGGAAATAATAAAAATAACCCCAAGATATCGAATTCGTTATACTCTACTTTGTTGAGGGAACATTATGTAGTCAGTAAATACAGTAAGTGCAAAGACTGTGTAACAACACAGAAAATGAGTGATGTGATGTTGGCTGGAGAATGTATGAGAGTGTGATGCCCGGTGGTGTTGGAGCAAAATATACATGCATTTGGGTATTTGGATAAAGGCTGGCAGGAAACTCAGACACAAGCATATGGTGAAGGGAATGTGCCTCTTTCTTTCCGGAGTCCCATTAATGTTCTTGAATGTCTCAAAAGCACTTGTTTTAATGTTCTTTGGAATGGTAGCCTTGTGGTAGGCACAGGTGCTACTGAAGATGCATAAAACATAGGAAAGGAAGGAAAAAGCACAAGGGACATTTTAAAAGTCAGCATGTGAAACATCGAAGAAATGGAAATTTAAATGCAAAAATTTAGCAGAGCATTTAGGGGAAGTGGGTACTGAGGGAAGTGCGTACCGACAGGGCGGCCTCCTACAGGATTCCTCCCAGAAAACGTAAAAACTGGCCTGCTTGGGAGGACGTTGCCCCTGTGATTCTATGCCTGCAAGTTTTGAAGGCAGAGGATTTTTCATATGCTGGAGCCGGTGGAGGTCTGTGATAATAACCCAGAAGGAAATAGGAAAACTTAGCAGTACACACAGTTTACTTCAGTTCACCAAAATTGTACTTGAGTGTGGAAAAAGGGAGGAAGTCTGGTTAAGCCTAAGTGAGTCAACATTTAATGACCCTCCACCCACGTCTCCTCCCTTCCCAAGGCCACCTCACCTCTGCAACTGGGTGCTTGACCCTTGCAAGGAAGGAACTCCAGCTGGGATGGGCGGGGTGAGCCCAAATCCCTGTTGGTTGGCCTCAACTCTCAGGTTCGGGGCCAGAGAAAGCAGGAGCCAGAGCAAAGGTGAAGACCCTGATCGTGTCCCTTCCCCAGAACTTTCTCCTCCCTGGGTTCCCACTGCATGTTTGCAGTGTCACATTTCCTTCAGCATCCTCGGTTCCAGAAGCCACTCATGACTTTTGTGAGAAGCAGCTAAAGTGCCGTGTCAGCAGTTCTTTAAAAGCACTCCCAAGTTCTATTTACTCCAGATAGATAATGGGGACAGGGTAAGGCTGGACCGAGGCAAGGCAATCTTTAAATTAAGCTCTGCTTCCACCTCAAAATGGAACCCATTGTTCCTAGCCCCGAGGTATGGGGAGGAGGGGGGAGACGCCCAAATTTTCTGTGGAGTGTAAAATCGAGATTTCTGAGGGAGGATGCATTCTTTCCCTCTAGGGTTATTAGGTTCGTTCGAGCTGCGCAGAGACGCAGCCTTAAGTAGATGCCGTCTGGATGGATCCCACCGTTCAGTTCACTGGCTGAGCCCGCCGGTGATCCGTGTGTCGACATTAAAATCCCAGACTATTTCTACCCTTTAGCACCAGGAGTTGCTCTTATATTTCAGGCACCGGGGTGAGCCCTGAAGGTTGTAATTACAGTCCGAGTCCTTAACCACTTCTTTCGTCTCCCTTCAGGAATTCAGTCTTCGAGCAAAGACACCTCGTGTCTTTCCCGTGGGTTCTCCGAGCAGTTCTGGGCTTCTCAGAGGCGCTCAGAAGTTGTTATGTAAAGAAGATGAGGGCAGTGAGGGCCCTCTTTCTGCAGAGAGCCCCCTGAGGCTTGAACAGCTTTTCTCTAATTCTCTATTATTCTACTTTGTCCAAGTCCATCCTCAGCACCCGTCCCCACATGTAGCAAGTGGTGAGTTCGATGTGGAACGGCGGCCACACCAGCCGCCGAGCCACTCAGCCACCCAAAGAACAACCACCACCACCAAACCCGTGTGGAGATCCTGAAATGAGGAAGGGATACGGGGGCAGAGAGACACTGGTTAATAAAAACCGTATGGCCATCATTACTCTGTTTTGCATATGAACCCATGATTTCAGAAATTCCTTTGTATGTATGGCCCAGAATCATCACAATTTTCCCACCAAGCCAATAATTTCTAGGTAAGAAATCTATGTTTTGCAGCTGCTGGGCTGTTCTAGTCTTAACTATACCCAGTGCAAACGCATCAAGGGAATCTTTAGTCTAAGGAAAATCAGGTTGCACAACAAGCTGAGAAAACCAGCTACACGTCGCCATAGCAACTGGACCCGTATCAGAGCGAAGGGCAGAGTTCTTCAGACTCACCTCCTGAGTCTGCAGATCGGCTTCCTCGAGACAGAATCACGCGTCCTGATCATCAACACTGAGCCAGTTATTTTCGTTAAAAAAAATAAAGTTGTAGTGTCATCGTCGTGTCAAGTAGATCTATTTTGTTGGCCTTTTCTCTGGTGCCATTCGGTGCATTTTTATCTTTGGAAGGTGGGGTGTGGTAATGGGATCCTTTGGAAATTTCATTCATGGATTCAGTAATACGAATACGGTTGGGACCTGAGCCAGGGTTTGATAGTAATTAAATTTTGATGGCTGGAATACGACCTGTGAAGCGAGTTGCTTGCTGGTCTTCATTTAACTCCTGAAGGACAAAAATCTGCATCCCTTGGAGTCTAACCACAAGCCCTGTTTTTAGACCCAGGGAAGAAAACACAGGTTTGAATGACTCCTCCTAAGGGTAAACTGCAGGGCTCCTTCCCCAGGAATTACGCTCTGCCTTTCTAGGTCACAGATATCTCCCCGATTAGTTTCAGAATGCCCCGTGAGATGTGTGTAGGCAGCATGAACCACATCTGCAGGCAGAGCCAGCCTGGAGCAAGTAATCACCCAGGATAAGATCATTAGTAACAGCAGGGGTAGAGGGTTCACATCTGTCTGTTGCTAAGACCACTGGAAGCTCTTCCTTTCACTCAAGAAATATGGCCAATTAATGGGCAGCAGGAGGTTGGGGTGGGTCAGTACCTGCTAAGTAATTTTTATAGGTCATTTTTATTTTATGGGGTTATTGGCTCCAAAGTTAAGCTTTTCTATTCCCCCTTTCCTCTTGATGTCTCCTCTAAAAAGACTGAAAAGAGAGTGAAAAATGTGTGTTATGGAACGAGAGCTGGGGGAGGGGTGGAGAGCCCTGGATCTGGAGAGCGCCTCGGAAATACACATTGACTGCAAAGACTAGAACAAGAAAGAGATTCAGCTGGCAAAAAGGAAGATTCTCTAAGAGAAAGTACCTACAGTATGTGCTAGTCTGTACTGGCTGCCACAACAAAACACCATAGACTCAAGGTCTTGTAAACAATAGAAACATAGATCTCACCGTTCGGAGACTGCGGTCTGAGATTAGGGTTCCAGCACTGGTGGCTGAGGGCCCTTTTCTCGGTTGTAGACGTCTCATTGTATCTTCACACAGCAAAGAAGCTCTCTTGGGCCTCTTTTATAAGGACATGAATCCCACCTAAGAGGGCTCTGTCTTCATGACCCTACCAATTCCCAAAGACCCCATATCCTAATACCATCCCTTAGGGATTAGGATTTCAACATATGGGCTTCTGCAGGGACACAAACATTGAGACCACAGCAATACAGAAGACCTGTGCTAGACTGTAAGGATACACTGATAACTGTGACATGAATCTTGTCCCCAGTAGTTCACATGCCCAGCAGATAGTGACAGTCACTCTTATAATGGTCCATGGACTCTGTGGCAGAGAGAAAGGTATCCTGACCCTAGTCAGAAGTAGAGGAAAATACAGTCTACAGATATAATGCAGTCTCTATCAAAATACCAACAGCTCTTTTCACAGAACTAGAACAAATAATCCTAAACCTGTATGGAACACAGAAGACCCTGACTAGCCAAAGCGATCTCAGAAAGAAAAACCAAAGCTGGAGGCATCACAATTCTGTACTTCAAGTCATATTACAAAGCTGTAGTCATCAAAACAGTATAGTACTGGCACAGAAATAGACATAGTTCAGCAGAACAGAACAGAAAGCCCAGAAAGAAACCCATGATGATACAGTCACTTAATCTTCGACAAAGGAGGCAAGAACATGCAATGGGAAAAAGTCTCTTCAACAAATGATGTTGGACCCATTGGACAACTACATGCAAAAGAATGAAACTGGACCATTTCCTTACACCACACATGAAAATAAACTCAGAATGGATGAAAGACCTAAATGTGAGACCTGAAACCATAACAATCCTAGAGGAAAGAATAGGCAGCAACTTCTTTGACATCAGCATAGCAACATTTTTGTAGACATGTCTCCTGAGGCAAAAATAAACTGTTGGGACTGCATCAAAATCAAAAGCTTCTGCACAGCAAAGGAAGCAGTCAAAACAAAAACAAAAACAAAAACAAAAACAAAAACAAAAACAAAGAGGCAACCCACGGAATGGGAGAAGATATTTGCAAATGACAGTACAGACAAAAGGTTGATATCCAGGATCTATAATGAATTCGTCAAACTCTACACAAACAAAACAGACAAACATATCAAAATATGGGCAGAAGAGATGAACAGACAATTCCCTAATCAAGACATACAAATGGCTATCAGACACATGAAAAAATGTTCATCATCACTAGCCATCAGGAAGATTCAAATTAAAACCACATTGAGATACTACCTTACACCAGTTAGAATGGCCAAAATTAGCAAGACAGGAAACAACGTGTTGGAGAGGATGTGGAGAAAGGGGGACCCTCTTACACTGTTGGTGGGAATGCAAGTTGGTGCAGCCTCTTTGGAGAACAGTGTGGAGATTCCTCAAGAAATTAAAAATAGAACTTCCCTATGACCCTGCCATTGCACTCCTGGGTATTTACCCCAAAGATACAGATGTCATGAAGAGAAGGGTCATCTGTACCCCAATGTTCATAGCAGCAATGGCCACAGTCGCCAAACTGTAGAAAGAACCAAGATGCCCTTCAACAGAGGAATGGATAAGGAAGATGTGGTCCATATATACTATGGAGTATGATGCCTCCATCAGAAAGGACAAATACCCAACTTTTGTAGCAACATGGATGGGACTGGAAGAGATGATGCTGAGTGAAATAAGTCAAGCAGAGCGAGTCAGTTATCACATGGTTTCACTTATTTGTGGAGCATAACAAATAGCATGGAGGACATGGGGAGTTAGAGAGGAGAAGGGAGTTTGGGGTAAATTGGAAGGGGAGGTGAACCATGAGAGACTATGGACTCTGAAAAACAATCTGAGGGGTTTGAAGTGGTGTGGGGGGGTGGGAGGTTGGGGTACCAGGTGGTGGGTATTATAGAGGGCACAGATTGTATGGAGCACTGGGTGTGGTGCAAAAATAATGAATACTGTTTTTCTGAAAATAAATTAATTAAAATAAATAAATACGGATTGATGAATCCATATATATTGTAAATAAGACACAAATACCATTGACTTGTGTCTTATTTACAATAGTCCTTAACTGGTAACTGCCCAAGTATTCATCAGAAGGTAAATGGTAATACTGTGTCATGTGTATATATAATACAATACTACTACTAATTGCTACTACAATTAAAAAAATCTGATACACAGTGAGGGGAAAAAAATTTAAAGAGGAAGGAGGGAGGGAAGGAGCAGAGAAAAATAGTGAAATGTTCCCTAAGGAATCTGGGCTGGGCTTAACGGGACGGTAAGGAAATCATAGGCAGGTACCAAGGAAAGGATATTTTAGGAACCAGAAGCCGTATAAACAAAGGCATGGTATGGAGTCTGTTTAAGGAGGACACATGGACCGCGTGCATTGAGTGTGAGTTTAAATTGTGGGACAGGGTTGGAGCTCATGGAGAAAAAGTAAAAAAAGAGCCACATTTTGGTGTTCTGAAAAGCAGCTAGAGAACTTTGGACCTTATCCCACATAGAATTAAAGATTTGAAAACTGGAAGTTTACTGGTGGCTAGTGTTTTTATGCAGTGAGATATCAATAAAGTTATTTTTGTTTTAAAAAGATTCACATAGTTTGATTTTTGTCCTAGGAAGATACCTTAACAGATTAGGCTGAAAATATTTTGCATTTTCCAAATGTCATAAATGGTTTGGTCCTATGTCCTTGTGCAAGGTTAACGGAGTTTGCACAGACTGAACGCAGAAGATGCTCGTGCAAGAAGTGCTGACCCAGGCATTCCAAGTGACAACCCTTACATTTAAGTGCTTGAGGCACTATTGTGAGAAACTGAAAAATGGTTCTCTGCAGCAGAAAACCCAGCCAAGTCCCTGAAACTAATCTCTCTCTCTCTCTGTCTCCTCTCTCACAGGCATGGCGATGGGGACTTGCAGGGCACAGCAGCGTACCTCCAGTCTGCTCTACGAGCCCTCCGACTGAGAAGCCGACTGGCAAAGTAAGAATGGCTCCATTTCTTACCGAACAGTCGGATTCGAACTTGTTGGCTGTTATTTCTTTTTGTCTTGAGCTATTTGGGTGAAATAATCAAACTGATTTCGTAAAAGTGGCTGATAAAATCCAAATCTCGAACTGTTTGGTTGGCCCCAATGTGCCCTTACCTTTGCCCAAATCTTGAACTGAGAGATGTTGACCCAAGAGGCCTGTGCTGCAGCTCCTACCCCCACCCCCATCCTGGTGGCACCCCCCCCACCCCCTGATTCCCTCCAGTGTCCTGGTCTAGGAGCTCTTGGATTTATCTTCCCCTGTTTGTCAGAACTTGTTAGAAGGAAAGAGGATACTTTTAGTAATTTATATTATAGAGGTAAGCAAAACAAAACAAAACAAAACCCCTTTTTTTTTCTACTCCCTTAGGTTTAAAACCTGGGGTTATGCAAATTAAACTGAAAAAAAAGAAGAGAAAATATTTATGACTATGAATAGGAGGCCTTGGTAGAAGAGAAATGGGGACCCAAAGAAGTGGTTCTATTCAGGGCTTACACTATTTTAACAAGAAGCAATAAAATGTGGAGAAGTGACAAGAGAAGGCAAAGGGTCTGGACTTCTCAGCACAGTCTTGGGTAGATTGTGAGAAGGTAGACATATAGGGGAGGTGAATGGCCTCAGAATTATTTGTTACGTTTGTTATGCAAACTCAAGTTGATGCCTTTGCCATTGATAGAATCATGTCTGGTGATGAAGAGTCATCTTACTGGTATGGGCGAGGAAGACACATGTACAAATTGATGTCATCTTTAGAAAGGGAAATTCTTGTCCTGCTTTTAGACAGAAAGTGATGGGGGGGGCAGAGTGCTTTTCCTGCAAGTCTGCTGCTTCTCAACTGTCTTCAGCTCAAACTAATTCTTACACCAAACTGGCCTATTCGAGTCCCCCTCAGCGTGTTAGTGTGAATCAGTGCTTCCTCCTGCCAGCGCACTTGTTTCAGCTTCTTGTGGAATAAAAGTCTTTGCTTCTAGAAGAGACAGGACAGGTTTTGCCTGAAGAGCTCCTGTTCTGAACCAGAAATCACACGGAGGAGTGTAACTCGGGTGAGGTGCAGGCTCTCCGGAGCCAGCCTGCCCGGGGTCGAATCCCAGCTGTTATGCACTTGCTGTGCGACCTCGAGCCGCCTGCAGAAAGGGCGTCACCGTGACCCCTGCCTCCCAGGACCGGCACCCGATGGTCATTTCTCATAAATCCGTGACAGTGAGTTCTTTATTTTTACCCACCTTGCTCACTCTGTCTCCGAGCGTGCAAGAAATTATGCAGTGAGTTGCATGAGCGACTAAACAAGGACGTGAAAAGCACGGGGGACTTAGGGGAGGCCCACCTGTGACCTGCTTGTGTCGGAAGGAGAAGCAGGAGAAGCATCTGGTGGGGGAGAAGCGGCCGGTGGGGGAGAAGCATCCAGTGGGGGAGAAGCGGACAGTGGGGGAGAAGCGGCCGGTGGGGGAGAAGCGGACAGTGGGGGAGAAGCGGCCGGTGGGGGAGAAGCGGCCGGTGGGGCAGAAGCGGCCGGTGGGGGAGAAGCGGACAGTGGGGGAGAAGCGGCCGGTGGGGGAGAAGCGGACAGTGGGGGAGAAGCGGCCGGTGGGGGAGAAGCGGACAGTGGGGGAGAAGCGGACAGTGGGGGAGAAGCGGACGGTGGGGGAGAAGCCTGACTCTGGTGATGCATCAGGGGCGCTTCCCCAGCGCTCCGGACCAGAGGGACGCGGTCTGAGAAGTGTGTCGCCTTCCTGCCCTCTTCGTGCCACACGCAGTCCTGGGGCTAGGATGGGACAAGCTACTACTGGCAAAGTCGGAAAAGCCCGAAATTTCTTTGAACAGGGCTTCTCTTTCCAGCTTGTAGATGCAGTGGGCAGAGCCCGAGCTTTTTGCGCTTTGTAAAAGGAAAAGAATCTCTTTGCCTGGCAGTTCCTGGCCGTTTTGACTTGGTGGCAAGTCCTGCCCTCGGCAGCTGTGTGCAGGGCGTGAGGTCTGGGCCGAGGGCACCTCTCCCTCGGGCCGTCAGCAGGACTGATGTGTGCAGGCACCGTGGGGGCGGTCCCAGCGTCTTGGGACTGAGTCCTGTGCTTTGTGTCCACTGAGGTCTGGACTTCCCTCCGCGGACTTTAGGTCCAGTGGGACGAGTGTCGTTTGGCCCAAAGAGGAAAACGACAAACACACACGCTACACTCGCAGGCTGTGTTGGCCGCTGCCCCCAGCCCCACCTGTCTGACTCTGTTTCTATGGGTTCTACAATGACCGCCACTTTGTCGGTGGGGACAGAAAGGACCCATTGCAAAGGCTCGGGTCAGAGGTCAGAGTCTTGGAGGGACGTCTTTGGGCTAAGTTTCAGGCCGTCCAGAGCCAGTTCTGAGCGGCGCCGGTGTCTCCCGAGGCCGGATCAGCACCACTGACAGCGGCACAAAAGGGACTTTCGGATGCTCTTCTGCGAGCAGGAGGTCACGGGCAGTAAAGCCACTGGGTCTGCGCTGGCGGTTCTCCGGCGCCCCTCCCGCAGCAGGGCAGCCCCTCCGCGGGAGTCTGTGCGGGGACCCCAGGACTGCGGGGTCGGTGCAGTGGGCTCGCCCTTCCGGATTCGCTTTCTCTTCTTCTCTCATGGCTCTGGCTTCCGGGCTCCATACACCGGCCGTGAGGGACGCTAACGAATTCGTTCCGCAATCACCTGTTTCCCATTCACCCCAGGGGGAAGACGACGCCGAAGATGCAAGCTCTGGTCATGGGGGTCGAGGCAAAGTAGTGTTGGGGTGAGTGATTGAAGTCTACGGTGACTCTGCCCAGGGCCCAAACTCTCCCTCGAGGTCAGGAAACTTTCTGCTGGGCCTGCATGCTGGGCCCAGACGCGGTCCCTGCCGCCCGGATTACTGTGCCCTGAGCTGAACCAAGGACCGGTGTGTCCTTGCTGTGGGAGAAGGAAAGCTGTTATGAAAACCCCAATGGGTAACGAAGAACTCCAAAGTGAGCTCATGATAGAGAAAAAGGGCGTTTCGGAACCAACTCCAATCTCACAATTAACGATAACTCTTCATTAGTGGTGGTGATTAGAGGGGGAGAAGGGAGGAGGAAAACCTGTGGAGGGAGCGGAGACCCCGGGGTGATCGCGGGGCAGCAGGAAGGGAGCGGAGACCCCGGGGTGATCGCGGGGCAGCAGGAAGGGAGCGGAGACCCCGGGGTGATCGCGGGGCAGCAGGAAGGGAGCGGAGACCCCGGGGTGACCGCGGGGCAGCAGGAAGGGAGCGGAGACCCCGGGGTGATCGCGGGGCAGCAGGAAGGGAGCGGAGACCCCGGGGTGACCGCGGGGCAGCAGGAAGGGAGAGGAGACCCCGGGGTGATCGCGGGGCAGCAGGAAGGGAGAGGAGACCCCGGGGTGATCGCGGGGCAGCAGGAAGACAAGCTTGGAAAGTGCCATGATCCGTTCTCAGATCGAGAGAGCTCCGTGTTTTATTTCCCATAACTGGAGTCAGCGCCTTTTGAATGGAGCATACAGATTTATGAAAATAAAAATGCAAATGTTAAAAATATGTGTCTTGGGATTTCCAGGGGATGACCCGGCAGCTTTGTCTTCCTTCCCTTTGCAGCTGCTAAATACTGTGTTGTGAAAGCTCCAGACGAACGTACTCCCCCAAACCCCACAATGCTATAACTAGCGGACCTTCTTTGTAATTTATAGCAGATACTCTGGAGAATGAATTAAAATAAACTGCTTTTTAGTGTATTTGACCGTAAACATGTTGCCCCAAGAGGTTGCACAAGCTAGCAATAAATGCGAGAGGGATTTCGGGATTTCAGTAAATTAATGGCATATCCAAAGTGGGCTGTGGAAAGGCGGTAAGACGCAGATGATGGAGACAAGAGTGGGGACTTGGGGGAGATAAGTAACATTGGACGGCGACGCGACATTTAGCTTTCCAGGCTCTCCCACAGAGTTCTCATTGATGCTACTGGTAAGACAAGAGACTGGGCTGAAGGAGTCGTGATTTCGGCCCAGCGAGCCTTGTGGAGATCACGCCAAGTCAAAACAACCTCGGGAAGTGCCATGACCTTGGCAAACGGAGCAGAATACATAAGCAGCCAGAGGAGCCGTTCTTAGGTCAAGGAGCTGCCCGTGACCGTGGCTATGCCAACCTGCCTTTCTCAAAAGGGGTTTAGGTGACAGGTAATTGTGTCCCCAGTCAAAAGGAAAGTAACTTTACCAGGTGACTTGATTTGACCAGAGGGAACGGACAGAGAGGCGTCTGAGAGGAGAGCAGTGTCTCTAAATGGAAGGCGGCCCACAAAGCAAACAAAGCTCCCTGGGCGTTCGTATTTCCGGGTGAGGGGAGGGCAGACTGGTGGGGCTGGGTGGAAGTTACTGGATAAACAAGAGATAAAGAGAAAGGAACTGGAGAACGCAGAATCCACAAAATCCAGAGCTGCTTTATTTCAAAGTTGGGAGACATCTGTGGGAGGAAAGGAATAGGTGCCCCTGCAGCAGATTGATCGTTAGCTGCCTTAACCCTGGAGAACCCTTCCTACCAAAGGAAAGTTTAGTGTCGCAAGCAGCGGTCGTTTATTTATTTATTTATTATTGTTTATTTTTTGGGTCTTTTAATTTTTTTTGATTTTTTATTATACTCAGTTAGCCAGTATAGAGTATATCATTAGTTTTTGAGGTAGCGTTTGACGATCCGCTAGTTCTGTATAACACCAGTGTCCGTAATGCTATGTGTCCTCCTTATTACCCATCACCCGCTGCCCGACCCCTGCCCCTCCCTTCTGTAACCCTCAGTTCGTTCCCTCTCCTCTCTCTGGAATCTCTCATGGTTTGTCTCCCTCTCTGATTTCTTCCCATTCTGTTTTCTCTCCCGTCCACTGTGGTCCTCGGTGCTATTCCCATGTTCCACATCTGAGTGAAGCCGTTTCATAATTGTCTCTCTCTGCTTGGCTTATTTCGCTCAGCAGAATCCCCTCCGGTCCCGTCCATGTCGGTGCAGATGGTGGGGATTCACCCTTTCCGATGGCTGAGCAGTACTCCATAGTGTATATGGACCACATCTTCTTATCCGTTCGTCGTTGAAGGCATCTCGGCTCCTCCCACCGTCTGGCTATTGTCGACGTTGCTGCTATGAGCCAGAAAAGACCCTGAATTTCCGGGGGAAAGTTAAAAAAGAAAACCAAAGCTGGGGGTGTCACGATACCTAACTTCAAGCTGTGTCACAAGACTGTGGTCGTTTGAAGACTCGTCTTCTAAGGCAGGGGCCATTGGGAATCACTGAATGTTACATCGTGATGTGGTGGCTGCGTCTGGATAAACAGCACCTGTTCCGTGAGAAGCTCCTTGGCATTAACACTTAATATTTAGGGCTCTCGGTGACCCAAGAGGATGGAGAAGCCAACCCACAAAATTGTCTGTGGCCTATTGCTGCTTCCAAAAAACACCAAAGCACACCGTTGCAGTTACTACAGTTGTAGATGAGCATGATTTTAATTCTTTGATCCTGGGCTGATTTGACCGGATCTCTCTCCACACACTTACCTTCTGGTCAGGGAGGCGAAACGCATTAAGCTAAGTATTTCACTTCTAGAGCTTTTTGGAACCAGGTGAAGGAGACTTTGGAGTGAAGGGGTCAGTTTTCTTCTGAGATAATGGAAATTTTGGTAGGGGTATGTCCAGCTTAAAGGCATATTTCCAGCTTCCCCTGCAGCTAGATGTGTCAACACGAGGAGACTATAGGCAAAGGGATGTGAGTAGAAGTGATGAATGCGACTTCTGCGTTACACCTTTCACAGGAAAGCCATGTCCCCCTTGCGGTCCGGAACGCAGGTGTGATAACTACAGCAAGAAGAGCCACATTAGACCAAGAGAGGATGGCAGAGAAGCAAAATTGAAGAGTTAAGGTCTCTGACTGCTGGTGTTCAGCCTGCGATTGCCTGAGACAGAAATCCACCCCCGTCTTGTCTACACGACCGTTCTGGCCATGTTGCCCCAGTGTACCGCTGGACGGGGGGAAGAGGTGGCGTGCCCTGTGGGGAGTCACCTCGAATCTCGTGAAGGCAGGAGGAGGCAGCGCCTGGTACACTAAACATCCGTTACAGGAACGAACACGCCCCGCTGCGAAGACCATCCCCCACACCGAGCCTGACGAGGAAGGGGAGACACGCACATGAAGTTCTGTCTCTGCGGACTAGGTGATGAGCGGGATTCTCATCTCGTCCTCGTGGGGGACGACGCCCTCCACCGAGAACCTCAGCTGAGAGCCCTGTCTGAATTCCCAAGGCTGTAAACCCAGATATCTAGCACACACTGAATTTCGGAAAAGTGCTCCCTAGACCTGAGGCAAACCGCGCTCCGGTGAAAAGACTCCCACAGAGGTCCTGCGGTGGAACCCATTATCTGATCAAGGAACGTTTCTATTGATACTCATTGTACGTCGGAGCTGTCACCAGTCTGAACCGTTCATAAATATCTCTCTGCTGTATTTGACATAATACTCTCTGCTTCCATCATCGGAGAGAGGTTTGGGTTCCCTGGGGGCAGACATTCTGGACTCCAGGTTTTGCTCTATCACACAGGGGTTCTTGGGTAGAGTGGATTGTTACCTCAAACCTCATTCTAGCATCATTCACTTTTAATTTAACGTAAAATAACACGATTTTGATTTAATAAATGAACCTTCTGAAACTTCGACGCACACTGGCGTCCCTGTCATTCAGTCCCAGCCTCACGACGCCGGACACGGTTCCGAGCACGTAGCAGGCAGGAAGTGTTCCGCGACGGATGGGTGAGTGAATGTGGAATTAAAATTGCTCACCTCCACCCCGAGCTGCGAGCAAGCTGTAATCTTTTCGCTGATGGAGGGTCTTGCCTTGGTGTTGATCTGCTCACTGATGAGGTCACCGCTGAGAGCCGCAGTGGCTGTGGCAATTTGTTCAAATGAGACAATGATCAAGTTTGCCACATTAATCGGCTATTTTTTTTTTCTATTTTACACATGATTTCTCTGGAGCATGCCATGCTGTTGGATCGCATTTTACCCACAGTGGACCTTCCTTCAGGACTGCAGTCAGTTCTCCCACACCCTGCTGCTGCTTCCTCCACCATGTTCATGGGACGGTCTAAAGCCTGGGTTGTCCTTTCCACACGGCGTCGTCACCAGGAGCAGACGCGATCTCGGAAACCACCGTCTGCTCGTCAGCAGCAGCTGCTCGTCGGTTAGAGTGTGGTCGTGGCCGCGATTCGGACGTCTCTCGGCCCCACTTCTGACCCTCGTCCACTCCTCTTCCCACCACGTCGGCAGGGACCTCCTCCGCTGAAGTCTGAAACCTTTACTTTGTAAAAAACTAGTATTTGCATGCACATATTAAATAATCAGGGGAGGAAAATATATCCCTTGAATTTAGATTCTTGGATTCCCACTATCACACCAGCACAAGCTAGACTGGAATTTGGGTTCATTGGCAGGAGTCCACCTGGGTTAGCGATGCCGCCTGACGCACAAGGACAAGAAGTCTGTCCGTCCCCCCTTCCCAACAGACTAAAGGGCCCCATAAATACGTTGGATAAGCTCTAAGGAGCTGTAATAAGAGTGAACAAATAGGCTCAAACCAATGGCTGTTCAATTATGTTCTCCCGTAATCATATAGAAATATATAAATGTCAGCTCCCCAGACCTACAAAAAATAAATGAAATATGAACAATTAATATCTGGGGCGCCTGGATGGCTCAGTTGTCAATCGTCTGCCTTCGGCTCAGGTCATGATCGCAGGGTCCCAGGATAGACCCCGCATCGGGCTCCCTGCTCCTCGGGAAGCCTGCTCTCCCTCCCCCACTCTCCCTGCTTGTGTTCCCTCTCTCACTGTCTCTCTCTGTCATAAATAAATAATAAAATCCTTTTAAAAAAAAGAATTCTTGCTTATAAAGATTTTATTTATTCATGAGAGAGAGAGAGAGAGAGAGGGCACCAGCTGGGGGATGGGAGAGGGAGAAGCAGGCTCCCTGCTGAGCACAATAGGGGCCCGACCCCTGGGATCATGACCTGAGCCGAAGGCAGATGCTTAACTGACTGAGCCACCCAAGCGCCCCTGTAGAATATACTTTATTAGGTTTACAAAATCCATCCATTCAGAAGCAGGTAAATGCCTGTACACTACAAAAATGGGAAACAACAGAGTTAAAAAAAATTCTTATTCTGATCTTTCCTTACAACTTACCTATAAAGTCTGAACCATACAGTACGACACGTATGGACTAAAGGTACAGCTACACTGGGATGCACTTGATGCTTAAATATGACGTCATTGTTTTGTTAGCAGCACACACGGACAGATCAGCAGACCCTCGCCGCTGGGGACTGTGCCGTTATCAAGGTCATGGAGTCATATTTGTATTACAGAACTCTGCCGTTTGTTCTTCCTTGTCTCTGGGTGCTGACACTTTTCCATTAACGCTGCCCGATTTCTCTCCCAGAGCCGAACTGAAAAATATCAAACGGAACTTCTGATAGGAAATGCGTGGTAGACAGCCTGGTCTGTTATTGACAGAAAAAGAAACTTCAATTTGTCCCGCATGGAAACTGGGGGAAAAGATGATCTAAGACTGAGATTGGATACATAACTCTCTACTCACATAGATCAGAAAAAAAAATACCACTAAACTCTGAGAAATAGCACTGTAGAATTATCAGCAGAATTAATGTAGAATTTCTACAGGTTTGCTACCTTCCCAACACTGTAGGTTCCCTTGAGAAAGCCATAGGAAGCCCTTCTTGAAAATACTACGTTCTAAGTGTTCTATGCCGGCCAGAATCCACTAAGAAGTAAGCAGATATCGAATGCCGGCCTTGTGTGAGGCCGCCCGCTGTCAACGGTGATCCAGGTCACTGGGGGTAGGTGGTAACAGCAATAATGATTATGGTGAGAACCGCCATCGGTTGAGGATTCTGCCGAACGCTGACGCCGTCTTCCAGTTAATCACTTCACGGATGAAGCCTGGAGAGGATAAAGAACGTGTTCAAGGCCACAGAGCTCATACGCGGTAGAGCTGGCTTCCCACACCAGCGCGCCGTGCCTAACCACCTGCTGGAGAGATGGGTTTCATTTGGGCGATCTCTTTTTCTGCTCCTCGTTGAAATACAAAGTTTCCCAAGAAGACACAGAAGGATGCCGAAAAAGTATGACCTGCTTGTATTAGAGGTCACTCTGGCTACAGCTCACCCACCTTAGATTTTCATTCTCCAAGGCCCCGGTTATAAATAGCAACTCCGCACGAATGGGGAAAATCGTGGGAGCACGCAGCGTTAGGTTGTGTCTTTAAAGGCGGTTGCTCTACAAAGAACTTGAAAGGGGGCACGAGCTGCAGAGACACCACCATGAGGTTCCTCAGATCAAAGCGGGATTTCTCAGAAGCCCGGCCGCATATTTTGTGTCCCAGTTTGTCTCCTCCGGGAGAACGAGGTCTCGCGTTCACCTAATTCATGAGGCTTCGCGTTTAATTTTAAGAACTTTAACGCGGTCAGTGAGGAGTCAACGCGGTATTATTAAATATCATTAAAGTTCGATGTGACAAAAGAATCCCGACGAAGGCAGGGCAGAGCTGGAATCCCCTCTTGCCGCGACGCCTGTTCAGTCTCTCCCACGGACGGGGGAGGCCTGGGGAGGGAGATGCGTGCGCACGGCGTGGCCACGGGGAAGACGGCATTAAGGGTTATGGCCTGACAAGGGAGGGGGGTGATTCGTGGTGCGACCAACTCCCCAATTCTGTCTGCGTTTTTAAAGGCCATCTCCTGCATGTTATGAGAGATGGGGAGTGATATTCGGGCCCCACAGAGCTTTGCTTTTACCACTGTGACCATTCATTTCTCCCGACCTTACTTGAGGGCTGCTGATCGCCTGCCTCTCTTTTGTGGGGTTTGTAATCTCTGGGGCTGGGAGTTTCGGGGGGGGCAGGATTTGTGCCTTGTCCGTTATTTATGCCCTCAAATCGCTGAGCCTAATTCTTTCCGCATTGTAGCTGCTTGTTAAGAAGGGGAAGGAAGTAGTAGAAAAAGAAAGGGAAAGAAGTTCTCCTGTCGCTGTGTCTGACATTACTACTTTCTTGATTGCCTGAGTTCAGGCTGCTTTTCAAAATTCAATGCCTTCTGAAACCTTTCTAGCATAAACAGCTTAGTGAAAAGTTCAACCTTACCTTAGAAGACATTCGCTTACAGAATAGCTCTTAAAAGACATTCTTCACTTGCAAAAGGCAGCAACTGCCATTCTTACGCCAACGTGAACCAGGAAATCTGCCTCTGGAAACACGTGGGGTTACAGTAAGGCAGAAACGGGGCGGGGGCTGTTCTCGTGCTCCGTGGCGCGGATGAGTCCTTCGTGGGCTGCCCCAGAGAAGGTCACCTTGCCAAGGTCAGAAGGACAAGCCTTACCGCTACCCCCAGAGGACATTTCCGTTCCTCTCTCAGGGACTCAGTCGACCGTTTTCTGAACGTTGTCCGTGTCCCGGGGCGAGCGGACGGTGCGACCTCCCGTCCGACCTCAGCCTCCTTCTCTCTCCCTCGGTGAGGCCATTCGCTCCGCGGTGTTCCATTCCGGCACGTGTCTAAGAAGAGGAAATCAGTTCTAGCTCCGTGAGAAACGGTCTCTATTTTCTCGTTCCGGCTGCTCAGTGTGTTCGTGACTCGACCAGTTTCACTCCCTTCCGAGGCCCCTGCTCTAGCGACGTCCTCTTCCCGCCGTGGCCGCACCGTCTATGCAGCCATCAGGGCCGGCACGTGGGTATCATCCCTCGTTCCCTTTCGCTCCGTGGCCACTCAGCTCCGACGGCTCTAAACCCCTGACCCTCGTCCCTCCTTCGCTGCGGCTCCTGCAGGGAGGGCCTTTGTCCTGTCTCCTCTGGCCCCCGACGAGCCCTCTCCCTGCTCTCACCTTCTCCCAGCTCCTCACCAAGACCAACAGAGTCCTCCTCTCTTTCTTTTCTTAACTTATTTTGTACCTCACCTAGAAGGCATCATTCTTCAGGGGCGCAGGTCTGCGAATCCCCAGTTACACAGTTCCCGGCGCTCCCCACCGCCCACACCCTCCCCAGGGTCCATCCCGCCCGCCCCGGCCTCGGCCACGGCCACTGTCATCCTTCCACAGCCGAACGCCATCCGGTTCTTACTGGCTGAGAGCAGCAGTGACTTCCCCGTAGACGGAGTCGAAGGTCGGAACGGCAGGGTGAGGCGCATGTGACGACGGTCCCCTGCCGCCCGGCCTCTGCTCCACTGTTCCCTCTCTGGGCTCCTCCCGCGTCAGGACGCTGTGCCGTCGCGCGGGCCGTCCCTGCCTTCCCAAAGTCTGTCTGTCTTCGCGTCGCTCCCGCTCCTCTGGGCCCCATTCGGAGTTGAAATCTGTGCTTTGTTTTCTGTTGCTGCGTGGCTTTCACTTGCTGAAACGGTTTGCTCGGTTAACCGAGCTGTCCCTCTTGCCAACGGGCCACGTTCCTTTTCTCTGCACCCCTCGATGAGGGCACAGTGCTGGACGCCCCCAAAGCACCGAATGGTCTGGAAATCCCGCTGGTGCCTCTGAAGTCCTCGTCTGTCATGTCCCCGTACACGTGCTCAAAGCCGAGCTGTTCAAACCAGAACTCAGAATTCGTCTCTCCACTTCCACAGTTTAGGATTCTCTTGGCCAGAGTACCTGACTCTAAACTTCCATTAATTGAAATAAAACACTTCCCACGGATGATTAATGCCCACTGTTAAGCTGGAACCTGCTGTAAAAAAGGAAAGATTTTTATCAATGACAGACCATACAGACATGCCTTGGTCGACCCGAGTTCCTCCCTGTTAACTGATAACAATGCGATGACTGAGGAAGATAGGTATATTACCTTGTTTAGATAATTCTACCGTCTCTACTTTATTAAATAGGACTGTAGCGGGAGTTAGAGCCGCCTGCGAGAAGGCAAAAGTGATCCTGGTCAGCATTTCCCGTCGCCCGTGGGAAGAGAGCGAAAAGACTACTGGCTTTAGCTTCAGCTTTTGGTAGGCGGGCGGTCATGGGAGAAAAGCTCGCCTTTTGTACCTGGAAAATATCTGACCAGTTTGAAAGAAGACATTCTGATGGGGAAGCGCCCAGTCAGGGAAGAGGAGAGCTTTGCACAAACGAATTTAAACGTCCCACAAAGAGGACTTTGTAGTACTAAAATTCACAGTCTGTCATTTTAGACAACACTAGGAATTATAAAAATAAGATTCTGCGGTATCCTTTTTTTTAGAGTAAATGAGAGACAGAGAAATCAAGAATCCACATATGTCTTCATTTCAGCATGAAACAACTCTTACCATGAGAAACGTATATATTTATGAATATATAATCAAGCCATCGTATTAAATAGAGTAGGTGAATATCACTTGACACGCACGGCTAAGTATTCTGGGAGATACTGGGAGTTCTACCTGTCTTAAGGGATATAGAACAGCTTATTCAGCATCGGAAGGTAATTTAAATGTCATCTACTCCAACTTCTCATCTGACGCTTAAATCTGTCCTACAAACACCTGCCGACCTCCTGGGAGTATCTCCAGTTAGAGGGAGCTTTCTGCCACCCGAGGCAGCTCATTTCCTGTTTATACAGCTCTTATTAGTGGTGATAATGAGTAAAACGTATTGCATGCTCGCTGTGTGTTAGGTACCGGGGTACGCATTTTATCTTCAAAAATCCTCTTTAATCTCTGTCACAACCTTGTGCAATGATGCTGTGAGTATTTCTAGTTTATAGATAAAAGGGAAACTGAGGCTTGGTGAGGTTGGGCTGTTGCCCTACAGCACCGTGCTGTCCGCAGAGGACCCGGCCTTGACTGCATAGTCTACATTCTCTCTCTTACTTTTTTTAAGTAGGCTCCACACCCAGCGTGGAGCCCAACATGGGGCTTGATCTCACGACCCTGAGATCAGTGTCTTCGCTGAGGTCAAGGGTAGAGTGCTCCCCCGGCCAAGTCCCCCAGGTGCTTCACCTTCTTCAGCAGTGTGCACATGCCGCCTCCTACTTCAACTTCTTCCCTTTGTTGGCTTGAAATGTACTTTCTTAGAGCTTTTATTCATGGGCCCCAAGTTTTAATGAGGTGGCAGTAAACATGGCCAGTCTCTTTTCTCTTGAAATAGTGGGACACAGTTGTCTTATCCACCGTTCACTCATTACCTCCGCAGAATACACGAGTGCCTTGTTTTCCCTCTTTCCTTGTGGAGCGTGGTTTCTAGGCCCTTCAACAGGGTAGTCCTTGCTCTGAACAGACCACACTTTGCGGTCTTAGGCATTTAACAGAACACAAAGTCATAACATCACAGCTTACAAAAATCTCAACTTTGTTGGAAGAGTGGAAACGCAAAGTTGAGTCATATCCCTGCGGTCAACGAAAGCCACTGAAGGTTTTGCGTGTTGGTAAGCTATCTCTCTGCTGCGTGTCCTGTAGTCTTTTACACGGTTAGCTTTTGGAACTTGAATTTAGAACTTAGTACTTGTCTCAGTTATATTTTCCCTTAATAGTCTATTGCCCTAGAATGCTCTAGTCTTTTAAGATCAAAATGCTGTGATTTGATATTTTTAATAATTTTTAAATATTTGGTATTTTACTTAATATTTTTATTTTATTTCACTTAAAAAATTTTTCCCTTTGTATTTATTGGTGGTGGATTTGGCTCCTAGTTCTATGTGTCAGAAGTTATGTTAGGCTCAGCTTAGTGGCTGTGGTTTTTTTGGGCTTCACCACTCACGCATCTGGGTCAGCTGCAATGGTGCCTGGAGGCCAGTGGGTCCAAAAGAACCCCAGCTGGGGTGGCCAGTCTCTGTTTTACATGGTTTCTCTCCCTTCAACAGGCTAGCCTAGACTTGGACCCCATGAAGAGGGGTCCCAAGGCAGTAAATTAAGCCAAGAAAGTCCTAATAAGTCATGGGCAAGACTTAATATAAGCATGAGGCCCAGTAAGCTCAGCACAGACACACCATCATTTCTCTCTAGTCAGCCGGCCGAAGCAGATGCCAGGCCAGAAACGTTCAAAAGCACAGAAAGCAGCCTAGTCTCATGGGGGAGGAGCTTCAAAGCCACTTTATGAAAGACTGTAGAGTCAGAAGACATGAAAATTGTGGACATTCTTGAAATCTGCCATACCCTGAGGGGCACGCCGTTTGGGTACGTGATAAGCACATCATCAAAGTTATCCCTAAAAAATGCATTGGAATTTCAATTCAGTAGGGTCCAAAAATAAAGTCCTCATTAGAATACTACTTTGGTTATTATGGTCTATTTAGACAACCATATACGCACAGTATAAACAGTAAAAGAAGAAAACTTATATGCTAAGCAAACAATACCATTCTGTTTCCAAAGACTCATAGGGAAGAAAGTGATCTTTAAGGCAACTATCAGGAAACTGAATGTGGGATGTTGACCTGGACTTGAAAAGGCAAAGTCTAGAATCTGTGTTGGGAAAGAGAAACGAGAAAGATGTTCAGGTTAGGAATTAGCATGTGCAAAACCGCATGGACTCAGAGAATTGACCAGAATGACAAGATTGAAGAATTCTCGGAGGAATACGTGATCAGAGAAAGGAAGGCTAGGTTATGGGGAATCCGTAATGAAAGAACTCGAAGGTGGAAACTTGAATTTGAATTTGACTTTGGAAGCAACGGGGCACTATGGATGTTTTTGAGCAAAAAGATAATGTGTTTAAAATTCTGCACAACTAACCTAACATTAGTTTTTTGAGTCAGAAAACCATTGAGGAAAGCCTTATAGCTTTTTTATTCCTGATTTAAACCAAGTATCTGGTACCATTTTCTTAAGGTAGAAAAAAAAAATGACCTAAATAATAACCCTTTGATAAGTTTTATTTCTGCCAACTTAAGGAGAAGTTAGAAGATGCCAACATCTAGAAAGAGGTGACTGTGTTCTTAAAGAAGAAGAAAAGGAAATATAACTACTTCTGCTTATATTTGAGTCATTATGTCCTGTGTACAGATTTTTCAAGGTTATTTCCCTCAGTGGCAAAGTGATAGTTTGCAGAAATAAAAAGCTGACATTTTCAAGATTCAAAACTCAGTGATTGAACAAAACCCTGAGTAATCAGAAAAATCTTAGTTTTCTGTTCTGGTAGGGAAGTGTTCCTTGTTGTAAGAGGTCATGACAGATGCCCGGCCTTCTCAGAGAGGTCCTTGTAAGTAACAAAATCTTTCTCCAGTCAATGTTCCGACGCCAGGACACAAAGAGTGCTGGGGGAATTATTGGATGCTTGGAAAATAGCTTGGAATCCCCCTGCGAAAAGCCCTGTGGCTGGCCAGAATTCCATCACGAGGCACATGGAATAATAAAGGCCACCTTGACTACTTGTCTGGAGACGTTCTTGGAATACACACTTTCTAGAAGACACCAGTTTCAATCCTCATCTCCCTTACACACTGAAGTGAATTCCAGTTTGATCCAAGACTTAATCTTAAAAAGAAAAAAAAACCAATAAAGTCCTGGTTTAAATAAAATATTTATTTATAAATATTTTTATATAAAAATATTATATTTGATTTATATAAAATTTTATTTATATAAAAATATTATATTTATATATAAGTATTTATAAATATTATTAAATAAAATATTTAAGGATCTGATACTGTAATAGAGTAAGGCTTCCTAAGCTTAAAAGTACTGGAACCCTAATGCACGAATGGATCTAGGAAATAATTATCAGTGACCATTAAAACTGACAGCTCAACACTCATTGCCTGCAACACTGATTACCTGCAACCACTAATTAATTTGAATGTCACGAAAAGTGAGACAATCAGACATTATGAGTCTCATGACATGATACAAAGGAGGTCCACCAAATTACCTATGAAATATTCTGTCTCTCCAAAATTAAATCTGAAGCTTGCAAATCTGTAGATCTACCACTTGAAGGAAAATGCACAGGGTAGAGAAATGTGGTAGATGACATCACATGGATACGATCAACCAGATCTAGAAAAGGGTTATGCCTTAGGACAAACGACTCTGTTGCTTCAACAAACGAAGGGCATAATACGTCGAAGGGAAGGGAAACCTTTGTGACTTATCACTGAATACAGCACATGGGTCCTATTTGAATCCAGACTCAAAAAAAAAAAAAAAATTCTGAGATGACATAAAAGTTAGAAAATCAAGCTTGACCGGATATTAAAAATTTAAAAATTATTATAGATACCGATGAGTATGTTGGTTGTTTTTGAAAAGCTGTTACCAGCTAGAGATGAAGTACTCATATGTGACATGATATTATGTCTGAGATTTATTTTAAAATACTTCAAGGAGCAAGGAGCACCTGGGTGGCTCAGTCGTTAGGTGTCTGCCTTCAGCTCTGGTCATGATCCCAAGGTCCTGGGATCGAGCCCTGCATCGGGCTCCCTGCTCAGTGGGAAGCCTGCTTCTCCCTCTCCCACTCCCCTGCTTGTGTTCCCTCTCTCGCTGTCTCTGTTAAATAAATAAATAAAATATTTAAAAAAAAAAAACAAAAACTTCAGCCAAAAAACCAGTGAGGGAAGGGGACAGAATGGATGATAACTTTGTACTTGGGAATGAGTATGCGTGGGTCCGTTATAATATTTTTTTCTACTTTTATATAAGTTTGGAAACATCTGTTCAAATTATTTGAAAGTTGTTGGAAAAAAATCACAAAGGAAAAGGTCAGTATAATCTACAGCATAAAATTAAGAATTTCTGTTTTCTTAAACAGCAGGCTGGGGAAAATGTTCATTACCATTCTGACAAAGAATTAACATCCATTTAGAAACACAGGCGTGCACACACATGCACACACACAAGCCGATAGGAAAAACGCTAAGAACCCAATAGCTAAACGATACAAACAGAATTCAAAAGGGGAAAGGCAAATTGCTTAAAATATCCCTTTAGAAATCATCATAAAAAAACAAGTTAAATTCTTTTGGACTATTAAAGCAAGCTGTTCTGTAGAATATATATGCCTTTTACATCCTGGGAGACAGTCATTTCCTAATGATCAATAGAGAAAATAATTTTAAATAGTAGCAACTTTTTTATTAAATGCCAAAAAAAGTGTTGTGTACTGTACGGTAGGGACTATTGTGGGAAAGTCTAACACTTTACCAGATGCTGATAAAATCCTGGCCAAGGATCTCTGCTGGGGCTGAACAGGGAGCGCGTCCCAGAAAATGACCGCGGGGAGAGGGTTGTGACATGGGAGGGCTTCCCAGGGGCTCCTGGGGACGTTGACTGTGCTCTTAATTTGGCTGTAGCTGTGGGTGGCCCTTCCTAACTACTTCTTATATTGTACATATAGATGCCATGCCTTTTGATGCATGCATTACACATTTTATAATAAAAGTTTGTTCATAGAGCCAGAACGGTCGCCCACGTGCCGCGAGTTGCCTAGGTGGCGGCCGGCCTGAAATGGCGCTGAGTGAGCACAGAGGAGTCTCACTGCCGCGGGGCGCAGTGCGGCGGGCGAGTGACCTGGACGGTCTGTAACGGAGGAAGCCGAGTCCCAAGAGGAATTCTTCACGTACGTTTTTTTCATCTGGTTCAAGGGGCTCCCCAAAAGCATTCTTGGCCCCTGGGGGAGTGTTCATCTCTGGAAGTCCCTAAAATTAGAATACGGCAGGAAACCCCAAGAATTCCCTGAGAATGTTCTTTTTTTCCTTTTATTGAGAAATAGTTGACATAATTTATTGTGTAAGTTTAGGACATGCAGCATGATAATTTTATTAACGTGGACCGTGAAATGATTACTGCAGAAGGCTCGTTCTCTTATGGATACGGTAAGAAGGAAGAAAGAAGAAAAGAGTAAAGGGAAAAAAACGTTCGCTTGAGCTGAGAACTCAGGATTTACGCTCTTGACCACCTTCCTGTGTCTCACGCAGCAGAGCTGTCTGTGTTACGTCCCTGGCATCGACTTACCTCGTCATGGAAGTGTCTCCTCTCTCCTTTGGCCTCCGTCCCCCGATGCCCGCCGCACACCTGCCTCTGGCAGCCACCAGCCCGCTCTCTTCTGCTGAGTGTGGCGGCTGCTGCTGCTGCTGCTGCTGCTCGTTTGTTTTCAAGATTCCGCAGGTGATTGAGGTCGGGTAGCGTCTGTCCTTCTCTGCCTGACTTCACTTAGCATAAACGACTTCAGGGTCCATTCTTGTTGTCGTAAATGGCAGGTTTCCGTCATTTTTTATGTCAACTCTCTTCCATCGAGTAGACAGACCGCAACTTCTTTTGGCGTCCGTCCGTTGCCGGGCTCCTGGGCGGCTTGCACACCTCGGCTCTTGTGACCGTGCTGCCGTGAACATGGGTGTGCGATGACCTTTTCTGGTGAATGTTTCCGTTACCTTTGGCTACATCCTCAGAACTGGAGTTGCTAGATCATGTGGAAGTTGGATTTTTAACTTTTTGAGGAACCTGCACACTGTTTGCCATAGTAACTAGACTGTTTCTCCTTTTCAATCCCGTCCGTGCGGGTGGTTCGAGACTAGGAGAGCTCCACAGACATCACACACAGCTGGCGTCCGGATTTCCCAAGAATGGAACACTCGAGAACGGTTTTCTAATAGTGACGATGGATTTCTTCTTCATTTCTTTTCATCTTTTTACCTAGTTCCCCTGGTGATTAATACGGTGTGTTTGCAAGACGCAAGGTGAGGGTAAAGACGTGGATGATTTGGTTACGCCGTGAACTTGTAAAATTAACCAAGTTTGTTCTCCAGCATGAACTCCCAGCTCCAGGACGCCGTGTGCGCTTTGGAATTGGCGCGTCCAGCGGGCCCGTGTGCGAGCGGTCACAGCCGGTCCGTGTCAACTCCTGGTCTCAGGTGCTCAACTGCGATGTGTCCGCGGTCGCGCACTTCAAGAAATGATAAATGATAAAAACAACCCAAAAATGTCCAAGAAAGATGGGACCATTTGTTGATACAACTGCAGAGATAATCACTTTAAAAAGTCATTTATTTAGTATAAGAAATGAAGGCTTTTCCTGCAACCATGCAGCGCATATTGTGCTCTGTGATTCCCTCCCTCACTGAAGTTCCCAGTTCCCTCCATTTTCATCAAATTACCTGGAACCCGAGTATTATACTTAATTCTCGAGAATTTTTCTCGGAGAAAAGGGATTGAGTCTTTCAGTTTCTCGCATGAGTTTGAAAATATTATTTAATGAGAAACTGGAATGGCGTTTCATTATTTGCAATAGAATTTGGTTGTTTTTTCTTAGTTCTAAAAAAAAAAAACCCTTTTCTGATTATGGGCATAATATGCTCCTTATTCTTCATTATGGTTAATTTGGAAAATTTAGGGAAGGTCAGAAGGAAACAAAAATTTCCACAACCCAAAGATAACTACAATCCAAAGGTAGCATTCTTTTTTTGGCATTTTCTTCCAACTTATACATACATTTGTTATTATATAACTAAGATTATAAAACATTTACAGTTTTTATTCAAACAGTTTTAACTTCATTTATTATATGAGCGTTTTACAATGTCATTACATAGATTTCAAAAATACCAATTTTTTTATTAAGGCATACATTGACATACAACATTATATTAGTTTCAGGTCTATAATATAATGTCAAAAATCCCAATTTTAATAATATTTGAGTATATCATTATAGTTTAAATTATTTTTAAGCTTTGGATATTTTGGTTGTTCCTGAATTTTGTCATTGTCAATAGTGTTAAAATTTTTTAAAAGAACATACTTATACATAGATCTGTGTATGTTTCTCTAATTATTTCTTTATAATTTTTCCTAGATATGGCAAAGGCTAGAAACTTCTAAAATTTCACCATATG
This sequence comes from Mustela nivalis, assembly GCF_964662115.1. Lineage (NCBI taxonomy): Eukaryota > Metazoa > Chordata > Mammalia > Carnivora > Mustelidae > Mustela > Mustela nivalis. Next base: position 1,685,363 of record NC_139023.1, read on the forward strand.
TACTGCCCAGTAACATTTCAGAAGGTTATTCAGATACTTAACTGACTAAGCCACACAGGTGCTCCAATGCTGTCATATGTTTAAATAAATACCCCCCCTTTTTTAAAGATTTTATTTATTTATTTGACAGACAGAGATCACAAGCAGGCAGAGAGGCAGGCAGAGAGAGAGGAGGAAGCAGGCTCCCCGCTGAGCAGAGAGCCCGATGCGGGACTCGATCCCAGGACCCTGAGATCATGCCCTGAGCCGAAGGCAGAGGCTTTAACCCATTGAGCCACCCAGGCGCCCCATATTTTCCCCTTATTGACTGTTTAATTTTGTTTAGGAGAATTTCAGGGGCTCCTGGGTGTCTCAGTGGGTTAAGCGTCTGCCTTCAGTTCGGGTCGTGATCCCTGAGTCCTGGGGTGGAACCTGCGTGGGGCTCCCTGCTTGGCAAGGAGCCTGCTTCTCTGTCTTCTCCCTTGTGATCTCTCTTGCTATCTCTGTCTCTCTCTCCCTCAAATAAATAAATAAATAAAATCTTAAAAAAAAGAATTTTCACAAACATTCTAGAAGGTGGAAATAGCAACTTAGTAAAGTGAGACTGCAGAACAGTCCTCTTCTGTCTGGGAAAGCTGTATGTTCCCTCCGTCCGTCCTTCCGTCTGTCCGTCCTTCCCTCCGTCCGTCCTTCCGTCTGTCCCTCCCTCCCTCCCCCTGTTCCTGCCTTCCTCTTTTTTTTTTTCTTCCAAATGTGTGATATTGCACATCGTATAATAGTGAGGTTTGAGAGAACCACCCTCCGGAACAAGCAGATCGCTTGGGTCAGCCCCGGGGGTTTACGGGAACACCCAGGAAGTCTGTCACCCTCCGCTGCACCATTTACGGCCACGCGTCCCTGCCTGTCTGTGGCTGTGCTCACAACCAGTGCGCGTGCGTGTGTGTTAGTTCCCCGATATCATGACTTTGCTTTTCTTCCAGTTTTTCTGGGGCATCAGTATTGATATTTAGCACACAAATAATTGTAGGATAGTGACTTTTGATATAGAATGAGGTGAGGATCTAGGTTGATTGTTTTTAAATTTTCAAATTTGATCTAATGCCATCATTGGAGAGTTAATTCTGTCTCTGTTAGTATGTGACACTCAGTTTATTGTACAGTAAATTCTTAGAGTCATTGGACTTTGTCCTTTTTTTTCTGGGAGCATGCTGTATTATTGATTTTTGCAGATTTAGAATACCTTTTGATATTCCCTCATTACTTGTTCAAAATTATTTTGCGTATGTTCTAAAAATTTTTTGAAACTTTATTGAAAGTATACTAAGTCCATAAATTGGCAGGAATTGACATCTTTATCATAGTTGTCCATCACATTTAGAATAAAGAATATCCCCCGTTCCAATATTTTCTCTGTTCTTTGAAAAATTTTATAATTTTTCTTTATGAAAGGTATCACATAATTTTTTTTTAAAGATTTTATTTATTTATTTGACAGAGAGAGACCACAGTTAGGCAGAGAGGCAGGCAGAGAGAGAGAGAGAGAGAGAGGGAAGCAGGCTCCCTGCCGAGCAGAGAACCCGATGCGGGACTCGATCTCAGGACCCTGAGATCATGACCTGAGCCGAAGGCAGCGGCTTAACCCACTGAGCCACCCAGGCGCCCGTATCACATAATTTTTAATCAGTTATTATATATTTTATATATTTTATTGCTATTATAAGTTATATTTTTCTCCATAATATTTCTAAACTGGTTATTACTAATACATAGAACAAATTTTGAATTTTGAATTTTATTTTATTATTATTTTTTAAAGATTTTATTTATTTATCTGACAGACAGAGATCACAAGTAGGCAGAGAGGCAGAGAGAGAGAGAGAGAGAGAGAGAGAGAGAAGCAGGCTCCCCACTGAGCAGCCCGATGCGGGGCTCGATCCTAGGACCCTGGGATCATGGCCCGAGTGGAAGGCAGATAGTTAACCCACTGAGCCACCACGTGTCCCGTCTCCTGGAGTTTTCTAAACAGATTCATGCTGTCTGTAACTAGAAATGGATATCAGAAAGGACATGACATCAATTCCATTTCTTATACTTTGATTGGAAGATTTTCTAGGAAAATTTTTACCTAATATTGAAAAACAATAGATCACAGCTAACAAGGAGCACCGGAGACAGACAAACAGTGGAATTCGGAAATAAGACAGGATATCCACTATGACCACATCATACCTGTTATTTAACCTTTCGTTAACTTAATTGGGGAGGCATTACTGACACAGAATGCATTTAAGCTTGATGGACTACGTAAGGCATCAATAACACCGTATTTTAGATGAGGGAACCAAGTGCAGAGTGATGAGGAGCTTGACCGGGGGTAAGTAGTAAGATTCGGACCACGTCTATGACATGCCCATCTATTCTGTTCACCAGAGCTTCTTGTTTCCTTGACCTTTCGGCAAAAGAGAAAAATTTTATTGTAAATTGCTTAAAATTTAACAAAAAGCTTTTATACACTTCATCTCATTTTTTCAGAATGAACCTTTGAGTTCAGTGAGCCCACGATCATTCCTAAACAGTACTTAGCAAATTAAAACTTTGTCTCTTGTCTCCTAGGTGGTTTAGCTACATCACAGTATCATCTATTCCCTGAAAAAAAAAAAAAATTAAATAAAACGAGGCAGAGCACGTAGGGAATGTCTATTCTTCCGATTCAGAAATGCCCCTGCCGCCTTAATTACACCTGTGGGTTTTCCCTTTCACGTATATTGATTGAATTGGTGTGATTTTGTAAGAGGACTGGTGTGAGTTTAGGCATTTGGGAGGAACCCAGAAAGAAAGACTAATTTTTCTGTTATGTTGAAAAAGAGGGCTCCAGGAGAGTTTTCAAGTTACCACATGGATGACATTTGTATGAAGGAAGATGATAAGCGGCCCCCCCCCCCGCCCCGGGACAATTTCCAAACCCACAAAGAGCAGCGTTTGATATATTTTGAAACAGAGAATGGAGCCCAGATTCCTCGCAGCTTTTCTGAGGTTGTATCAAGCGTTGCTGCCAATCTATGAACGGATCCAGTTTCTGCTTTTCCTTCAAGAACAATCGTGGCATTATATATTCTTTCAATTTTTCCATTACAGAGAAAATACAGATTTAGGGCTCAGGTGCCTGTGTTGTCATGTGCCTGACCTGCTCGTCTGGACTCCGCAGTAGCCTTTACCCCAGATTTTCTTGCCCCATGACTAAGACCAGGTGAGGGTGGGGCCGTGTGTGCCTTGTTCCGAGTTACAGTGGCATGGGAAAGCCGGAAAACACCCACCGTGTCCTCGTAAGAGCACCTGTCATGGGTTCCGTCAGGAAAACAGTACTCAAGGAGTTATCGGCAGGAAGGCTAGATGTCTCCTCACTGAGCGGGTGTGTGTGTGTGTGTTTACGCTTCTAGTAGGAAAAGGACTCTTAAATTCCAGAATATTTGGGCAACAGGCTTTTAGATGTCTTAATACTCTGAATAATTTTAATAGCATTAAGAGTAACGGATTTTGTCATTTAGCTTGCTTATACAATATATATATATATATATATCTATATATATATATATATATATAATACGATATATTATCTAGCCATTAAAAACTATTTTAAAAAGATGTAATCACTTAGGGAAACTGTTTTATAAGTCAATAAAAATGTCAGTGCAAACTTAAATTGAGACAGTTCTCTTCTGGTTGTCAGCAGCACGGGACCGACCACTCCAGATAAAAGGGGCTTTAGGTCTATTTTAGAGCTTTCGTGAGAATCAAGTTATAGGAACCAAGAATTGGGGCATCTCTTGAAATTTGAATGTGTAAAATCACTGAGCATAAAGCTCCTTTCTTGGGCGCTCGGTTTCCCTGTAAAACCTTCTCTCTCCACGCCTTCTCCACATGACTCTTGCTACGGGACTACGTTCTTTCCTTCCACATAGATTTTCCTGTCTCGTACCTCATACCCATACCTTGGTTTGCGCACATCCAAACGTCGTCCTTCCTCTGCTCTACCTCACATGTGTTCCTCTGACCTTACTCAACCTTGCTTCCTTCACTGGCTTCATCTCTGAGTCTCCCGGTTCCAAATTCCAAAACCGATCGGCTCAGCTCATCTTTTCGAGATGTAGGTCTTTAGTCAGTCTAAGAACGGGCCACCCTTGATTCTGGTGACCAGGAAAATCACTTTGTATCCTCAGGCTTGAGGAATCCTAGGTAAGAAGCATCATAAATGTGTCTAGTATTTAAATGTTATGTAGAGATATGCATGGGTAGAAAATAGAATTAGGGCAATAAACCAAAATATCAATCGCTGTTGTCTGTTCAATAATATCATAAGAATTTCTTTTTCTTTCATTTTGTCTAATTTTTCTTCAATGAACACATTATTTTATAATTATAAACATAATCAACTTCAAACTACTAAAAAAATTCTTTTAAAGAGCAATGGTATTAAAACTAAAAGAAACCTCAGGATGATATAATTCAACGTCACTTCCATCTGCAAAGGTGGAAGCAAACCCATGGAGTTAAGTGACTTACCTAAAGTCACAGGACAAGGGAGGGGCCAAGTTCCAAGGCCCTGACTTGTTCCTGAATAAGCAGAGCCGTACACAGTACTGCTTTGTCTAAACCAAATCAGATAGACGCCCCGGACGGCAAGTCAGAACCTGTAGGTAGCGGATCTCTGGGTGTAGGATCTAACTGTGACCGAGGTTCTATATTTTTAGGACTTGGGCAGGTGTGTTAAAACCACACCCAGTTGACTTGAAACAGAACTTTAATACCCAGGTTTCATTACCATCATTTTGCCATGATCTGCGTTTTGCTTCCCTTACACACTTCAAATTGTCAGCTGCACTTTGTGTTAAAACAATACCCACAGTGGAGATGCAGAGGAGAAATGAGGGAAGGAATTTCCAGACACAAAGTTCGGTCTCCCCTCACGCTCGCAGCTCTCTCGCTGGTGGCTGCGGCTTCCTGCGCTCCGCGTCGTTCCTCCTGACGAATTAACACGGACCTTAAGAAAGTGAAGTCGTCGGGTTGGGAGTGAAGTAGAAGCTGGGAAGTGATAAAATCAGATCCACTCTAGGGAGAAAAGGAAAGTTAAAAGACTCTTAAGGTTTTATTCGAAAGCAGGACATCACACTCACGTGAAACACCACGCCTGGCAGGAAGAGGTTCCCACACTCTCTGAAACTGTCTCCTGCTGACCCTGCAGGAGACCAAAGCCTGAGGGAGTTAGTCGGTTCTGGACATCGACATGCTCAGAGACAGTCTTAGCTCCAACATTTATGGGATATAAACTCCTCTTGTACAGGGCCTCGGAGACGCTTGAGATAGGATTCGGGCAGAAGTCTCTGGGCTGTTCAGAATTTATTTCACTGTTGGCTTAGGAGAGGATGAACTAACGTGATATATGTCACAAGAATGACAGACCCAAGATTCAAGTCTCTGTAATGATAGCTCGAAAAATCATTCCAAAATAAGTACAATGAAAAATCTTAAAATATGAATAAATATAAATTCAAAACAAACAAAAATTAATCATGAAAGTAAAAGGACGATGCGGCTTACTCGTAGTTGACATAAAAACATCTCTGAGGTGTTGATTCCAAGTGAAACATGAGTTAAGCATGTCCACGACGATGCTTATAGGCAGGCAGGGAAAGTCCAAAATAAGTTTTTAAAAACCTAAAGTTTTTAGTATTTCATTTTAGGAAAACACAAGCAGACTGGAACATACCCAAAGAAGGAAAGAGAGTGCACAAACCATGTCTTGGGGGATCAGAAATATTTATCTTGGACAAGGATATTCACTTTGGGATTATGTAATAATGGTTTTTGAATGTTTGATGCTTTCCTCAAGAAACAAGAAAAATTTTAAATAAACAATCTAAACTTAAATCAGAGGAACAACAACAGAAAAAAAAAAAACCCAAAAACCCAAAGTTAGTAGAAGGAAATAATAAAGATCATAGTGAAAATAAATGAAATAGAGACCAAATTGTAGAAAAGGCCAATGAAACTTCAGAGTTAGTTCATTGAATGAATACACAAAATGGGTAAACCTTTAACCAGACTTACCAAAAAAAGAAAGTGAGGAGGTTCAAATACATAGAATCAGAAATGAAAGATGAAAATTTATAACTGATGGGGCGCCTGGGGGGCTCAGTGGGTTAAAGCCTCTGCCTTCACCTCAGGTCATGGTCTCAGGGTCCTGGGATCGAGTCCCGCATCGGGCTCTCTGCTCAGCGGGGAGCCTGCTTTCCTCTCTCTCTGCCTACTTGTGATCTCTCTCTCTCTCTCTCTCTGTCAAATAAATAAATAAAATCTTAAAAAAAAAGAAAATTTATAACTGATACTACAGAAATACAAAGGATTATAAGAGAGCACTATGAAATGTTGTATGTCAGCAAATTAGACAATCTAGAAGAAATGGACAAATTCCTAGAAATATATAATCTTCCAAGACTGAATCAGAAAGAAATAAAAAGTCTGAACAAACTACTAGTAATTTGTATTGAATCAGTAATCAAAAACTCCCATAAACAAAAGGCCAGGATCAGATGGCTTCACGGATAATTTTACCAGGCATTTAAAGAAGACTTAATATCTATCCTTTACAAACCATTCCCAAAAAATAGGGGAAAAATGGAAGGAGGGTGCCAGCTTGCTCAGTTGGTATACTTAGGGTCGTGAGTTCAAGCCCCATTTGTGGCATACAGTTTACTTAAAAAAAAAAAAAAAGAAAAGAAAGAAAGAAAGAAGAAGAAAAATAGGAGGAATGCTTCCAAATTTATTTTGTGAAGCCAGCATTACCAAAACCAGACAGAGACACTATTTTAAAAAAGGAAATTAAAGATGAATGTCTTTGATGAACAGAGATGCAAGAATCTTCAACAAAATATTAGCAAACAAATTCAAAAATACATTAAAAGGATCATTCCCTATGATCAACTGGGATTTATTCCGGGTATGCTAGAATGGCTCCGGGCATGTAAGCCAATCAGCGTGATGTAGCACTTCAGTAAGCTGAAGGGTTGAGCTCCTAGGATCATCACTACTGGCAAGGATACAGAAAACGGGAAGTCCTTTTGCCCTGTTGGTGGGAATGCAAACTGGTGTAGCCACTCTGGAAAACAGTATGGAGTTTCCAAAAAAAGGTAAAATAGAACTACTCTATGATCCAGCAATTACACTACTAGGTATTTATCCAAAGGATACAAAAATGATGATCCAAGGGACACATGTACCCCGATGTTTGTAACAACACTATCGACAGCAGCCAAATGATGGAAAGAGCCCAAATGTCTATTGACTGATAAATGGATAAAAAAGATGTATATAGATAGATAGATAGATAGATAGATATAGATATACACATATATATACACACACACATACACACACACACAGACATACAGATACATATATTAGAACTAATTAATTTAGTTGGAGGATATAAATCAATTAAGTTGCAGGATATAAAATCAACATATAGAAATTTGCTGCATTTCTATACAGTAATAACAAAATAGCAGAAAGAAAAATTAAGAAATAAATCTCATTTATAATTGTATCAAAAAGAATAAAATACCTAAGAATAAATTTAATAAGGAAGTCAAAGACCTATATGTGGAAAACTATAAGGCATGGATGGAATAAGCTGAAGAAGACACAAATAAATGGAAAGATAGAGCATGTTCATGGACTGGAAGAATTAGTGCTGTTAAAATGTCCATAATACTCAAAGTGATCACAGATTTAATCCAAAACCTATCAAAATACCAATAGTATTTTTCGCAGAACTAGGGCAAACTATCCTAAAATTTGTATGTAACCACGAAGACCTTGAATAGTCACAGCAATCCTGAGAAAGCACAGAGCTGGCGTTATCACGGTCCCAGATTTCACACTGTACTACAAACTGTAATCATCAAAAATATGGTACTGGCACCAAAAATAGACACACAGATCAATGGAACAGAACGGAGAGCCCAGAAATAAACTCGTGCTTATGTGGTCAATCAATCTACAGCGAAGGAGGCAAGAATCCATACAATGCAGGAAAGATCGTCTCCTCAATAAATGGTGTGAGAAAACCTGGACAGTTACACCGTACACTAAAGTAAACGTAAAATGGATTAAAATCTAAATGTAAGACCTGGAGCCAGAAACTCCTACGAGAGGGCATAGCCGTAAATTCGTGGACGTCGGCCTTGGGTAGATACACGAAGGAGTATTACTCAGCCATCAGGAGAATGAAATGTTGCGGTCGTGGACAGACTGGAGGGTATTATGCTGAGTGAAAGAAGTCCGAGAAAGACAAATACCACACGATTTCACTTACGTGTGGACTCTAAGACACAAAACAAACAATATCAACCAAATAGAAACGGACTCAAACAAACTGGTAATTGCCGAAGGGGAGGAGCCTGGGGGTTAGGTGTAATGGGTGAAGGTGTGACCTGAGTGAGGTACAAACTTCCAGTTATGAAATAAAGAAATGACAGGGATGAAAAGTGTAGCCCAAGGAACAGAGTCAGGAGCCCCGGACTAACGTTGTATGGGGACAGATAGCGACAGCACTTACCATGGTAAGCGTCTAGTGATGGATTTAATTGTCAGATCACCATGTTGTACACCTCATACTGCCGTAACATTATGTGTCAACTATACGAAAAATAACAATCGCTAAAAATTTAAAAATACATTAAAACATTTGAAAAATAAAAATTTTAAAAACGCTCGAAGGATCCTCCTGGTGCTAGAAGATTTCACTAAAGGACGAAGGGTTGAATTTACAGGAGGCAACTTCAGTTCAGATGAGGAGGATCTTCGTGAGGATGAGAGCTACGCCCAGACGGCAATGACTGCCCTGGGGGGCGCGGTGTTCTTCGTCACTCAGAAGAGTTTAAGCCGAGGTTTGAAAACCGTACCAGGTGACGGTAGAGGTTCTCCTAAGATTCATGGTGCAAACGTGCCCACTGAAAACTCAACAGTCACTTAAAGCATTATTTCTTTTTTTAATACTGTTCTCTGCATTAACTTATGGTATCGCTGCCATGGTTATTTTAGGGTAAACATCGAGATAATTAGGATATTAAAATAACAGCAAAACACGCATTCCTTGGGTAATGAGTTCACTTGCACGCTGGGGGCGGTGCCCTGAGACCTCCACGGTGTTCCGGAAGGTTCTCTCCATGAGCACTGACGCAGGTCTGCGGTGTGTTAGGCAGGCATGGCAGGGTCAGGATCAGGCATGGTTCCTCAGGATGTAGTTTTATTTGATGCTGCAACCCGTAGAGTGTGATACATTCTTAACGCTCAAGGGAACTTCTGTTACCTTTCTTGAGCTAACACTGTCCCATGTTGTCGGATGCTTTCATGTCCTTCCGTGGGAGTTGTTCAAGTGTGCATACCTTGAGGAACCACCTGTGATGTACGACTTCCCGTTCAAATCGCTCACTGTCTGCAAGCGCAGGAAGGGACTCCATCGCATTCCGGTCGAGTGCGGGAGGAAACTGTGTGTGTGTGTGTGTGTGTGTGTGTGTGTGTTATCAGCATCTCCCCCCATGCGGCTGTTTTGAATATCTAGCAGGTTTACTCAGTACATATTCTAAGGCATCTTTTTATCGTACAAGCTGAGCCGGTGAAACTTAGGTTCTGAAGAAATCTCTGATAATTAGCCGCCCTTTGATCTGGAGTGCTCTACAGCTAACGCGTGCGCAGTGTCCGCCTGCGTCGAGCATTAAGATAAAAAAAAGAGATAAATGCACATTAATTTTGCAGCAGGCTTTAGTGGTATCCAACCCGTTCTTCGACTTCTGCTTGGACATGAGGCAACTGTCAAATTAAGTGCCAGTTTTATTTGCTCCTCACCTACTTTGCAACGAGCAGCTTTCTTTGTGTTTTTTACAAATTAAATCAAGTTTTTTAAAAAAGAAATCTCTAAAGTTGCTTTCAATTTGCTAAAACCACCAAAGTCCATCTGTGTTTGGGAAGGGCAGGGCCAAGGGAGGGGGATCCTTGAGCGAGCCCGTACTGCTACTGTGGGGACTGCCGTGTGGTCCTTCGGACCAGAAGAACAGGCAGCCGTACTCCCTGACGGAGAGCTGTGAGGCCCGTAGGCAGCCTGACCACATCTCCATTGCCGCTTGTCGCTTAGGTCTGCCTAATGAATCTGTATTTCGAGGATTCAAGGATACAGGTCATGTTCTTGGAAAGATGCGGATCCTTGTTTTGGAATACTCATCCCCGGAGAGGGACAGGGCAGCACAGTTGACTGTGGGTTGTCTTACTTCAGGATGTCAGCAACTGTTTGAAAACACTGACGGTACCTGCGACTGTTTTCCAGCAGAGCGTGTTAGCGGGAGGCAGAGCTGCTCTCGGCGAACCCCACATGCGCTCACGAAAGGCTCGACGCTCGGGGAGCAGCGGAGCTGTCGGCTCCACGACTCACCTGCGACGTTCGTCAAGCAGCCAACGACTTCGTTTCATTTTGTTTATTTTTGGGACATGGATGCATTTATTGGTTCGTTGCAGAGGAGGTGGGGGATGGGAGACCCCCTAGAGCAGCAGAGCGGTCACAGCCTGTCCTCAGAGCTGCCTCTCAGTCAAAACACAGGACATGAGGGACAGAAACCTGTCCCAGGCAGCAGGGGGGCCGCAGCCCGGGAGATCTCAGGGACATGCAAGCTGACCGTGACCAGCAGACAGTGTGACGGGAGCGTAAAGTTGATGGGGCGCACCTGAAGGGTATGGGCGTGCAGCTCCCTCACTCGAAGAGGACACTGCCCTGTCGGCGGGCCGCTGTCCCTGGAATGCTTAGTGCACCGCCGCCTGCAGGTCCGAGTGCCTGGAGCAGGGGCAGCGGGAGGAGCGTCTCCAGGGCCTCCACACCGGGGGGGCCCTCGTGTGTGTAGCTCTGACCCCGCGTCTACAGGATGATGATCCTCTCAGCCTCCGCCAGACCTGGTGACTGACTTGGTGGCGGAGCCGCGAATGAGTCTGCTCAGAGCAACCCCGGAGGAAGTACAATTCGGGCCACGCAAACTACGGCCCGCCGTAGGCAAGGGCAGAGGACGAAGCGGGAGAGCATCCTTCCGTGGAGAGGAAAGGAGAGGCTGACGGGGCTGTTCCAAACCGAGTTCATCGGAGGACAGGAGAGCTGGACGCGGGGCGGCCTCTCCGTGGCCGCAGTCAGGCCGCTCGCTGTCTCCGTGGCCGCAGTCAGGCCACTCGCTGTCTCCGTGGCCGCAGTCAGGCCACTCGCTGTCTCCGGCGGCCGCAGTCAGGCCACGCGCTGTCTCCGGCGGCGAGGACACCTTCCTTCGCCCTGCTGGACTAGGAGGCTGCAGGACCGGCAGCCGGAGAGCTCGCTCCGTGGTTTCCTGACTCCCATTTAGTTTTTTTATTTTTTACTTTTATTTATATTTTTTAAATTTCTTAGAAAGAGAGCGTGTGCGAGCAGGGGTCGGGGGTCAGAGGGCGAGAGAGAATCTTCAGCAGGCTCCTTGCTCAGCATGGAGCTCCAAGACGCGGGGCTCCATCTCCCGACCCCGACATCATGACCTGAGCCAAAATCAGAAGTGGGACACTCAACTGACTGACCCAGCCAGGCACCCCCGGCCCCATTTCCAATGAGGTTTTCTTTATTCGTTTTCACAGAGCACAGGAGCAACAGTGAACCAGTGTCCCCAGATGATATGGCGCCCTCCGTCCTGCTTAGTTAATGCGATCTTATGAAATGTAGGAAGGATTTTTTTTCGAAGTTGTGTCTGTCTATGTTAGTGGGAACAGAAATAGCAGATGCCTTCAGGAGTTGCTGGGATTCAAGGAGAATCACGAATCCCTATTTTTCCAGTCCTGGTGACCCCTGGGGAGGGGGTGTGGAAATATCCACACCCGGTGGCTTTAGAGGAGCTCCACCCTGGGAAGCACCCTCAACATCGTCCTACTGTCACATCTGGACCCTGGCTCTTGGAGAAGACAGGCCTATGGCTTTACTCACACAACAGCGGAGCTCACATTGCTGTGTTTTAACAATTTTGTCAAAAATGAGCGGGGAGTAAGAGAAGACTTGAAAGGATCCATTTTACCTTTGGTGCCATAGATACACACATACATGTCACTTGTTACTTGTATGTGTGTATATAAGTTTTCATCTAAGGCAGGACAGAGAGGGACCATGCACGTAAGCCTCTGAGACTTGCCTTTTTCAGTGCGTCATGAAGCGTGTTCAGGGCTGGTGTCCTTACCAGGCGCCCCAGACTTTCCTCGTCCTTTCCTGTTCACGTCATGTAGCGCCCAACGGTCAAACCATGTGTGCAGTTTCAGTGCCGCACAGTTCCGAAGGCCAGCAGAGACGACTAGAGAATTCATTGCCAGGAATCTCCAAGTGCCATTCCTGCATGTAGAGACTCGAGCTGCTCGTGTGAAGGACGGAGCGAGAAGCACGGATGCTGTTTTGCATCATAATTAAGAGAATTCTACAGTCCCGCAAAGACAGTTTCCGGTCTAATGGTCCTTAATCACTTTCCAGGGCCTTGCTCTAGCCCAGTACCTTTGTACTTTTCTCAAATTCTACTTCAGACTATTATAAATCTAATCTGGCCAAAGCCTTTTCTTCTTTTGATAGTTTTCAGATGTCCTGCGTGTGGTGTGGCCAAGATAAAATATAAATGTGTCAAGAATAGAAACTGTTCACAAGCCATTAGTATAGAGGCCTTGCTCATCAATGCTGAATTCTAGGGAGGAAATCGTGCTCTTACTCCAAGAGGCCCCGACTGCTCTTGTCTCCCAGTTAGACAGGACTCCATCTGGACTCCTATAAAGCAAATACACATCCTCATTCTAAGAGCGAAGTGAATCGAAGTTTTAAAACATCAAAATATTGATTGGAGCTGGCATGCAATGAGTTAAGGTCCACCTCTACACATGGTCCCAGACGCCACCTTTGGGTGTAATACCTCCTGTGCTTCAATAAAACATTCACCAAACGACGCCCATTTAACCCCCTTGACGGTGAACCGAAGTAAGACATTGACAGCAGGCTAAGAAAAAAGCCCAACCACGAGACTATATTAAAATACACAAGTGAATTAATGGCTAGTAATGATAGTGTTACCTCTAAACTCAGACCAACAAGGCCCCAGGCCAATGAGAGCCAGAAGGCTGCTGCCCAGCCCTGCTCAGTTGGGAGAGGGGTCTGGAAGCAGTGTTTCCTCCATACCTCTGGTACGTTGACCCTCTTGTGAGCCCCAAGCCACAGCCTTCCTTAAGCCTTATGAGCTGGCAACTCTGCTTGCCTGGCCCAGCTCCCAGGTTCTGGTGCCCAGCTACCTTCTTTAACCCTGTTCCTACAGGACTTTCTTACCCAGTTTCTGTGTAACCGTGTTCCGTTCAGCTGGACCTCGCTTCTTTCTCCGTTACTGGTCTCTTCCTCGGCTTCCGCCATTAACTGGACATTCAGCTAGAGCTAAACACCTCAAAACCCAGATAAGATAACCCCTAAACCCCCTCAGATGTGTCTTCTCATTGACCTTTGAGTCTGACTCAGATCGGATTGAGGTTCCTTACCCTCCCTAAACGTTCGCTTTGGTCTAGCAACTCCCCCAGCTTTCATGTGGAGCCTGACTTGGTACTGGAGGACTCTTTTCCCAGGCGAGGGCTTCTCTCCCAGCACGGCCGTGGCTAAGCCATGCAGTGGACGCGAAGGGCGCGCTCCACGTGGGCCGGGGCATTCTGGATGTTCGCACAGGCGAGACTCTGCAGAAGGTCACCACTAACATTCCGTTTGCCGACTCGAGTGGGCCAGACGTAAGAAGATGTGCCTTTCAAATCCACTAAACTGCAAACCAGGACTGTGTTACAGATGTTACTTCATGTAGGGGCCCAAGTCCTTCTGCTCAAGCCCCCACAAAAGTCACATCACGTGAAATGAGTTCATCTTTATCATTCTCTGCTATTTCTTATGAAAGGTGTGCGGAGAGCAGAGGGAGACAGAGAGAAGCGTAAGCAGATTTCATGCCCAGTGCAGAGCCTGATGCAGGGCTCCATCCCATAACCCCGAGATCACAACCAGAGCTGAAGTCAAGAGTCGGATGCCTGACTGACTGAGCCACCAGAGACCCCGTTCTCTTATTAAATATGTGAGTTGGATGTAATCAGTAGGCATTGAGCAATGCATCTCAGATAAATTAGTAACAGACACTTAATGGTTCTATTGCAAGGAATGCCAGATGAATCTGATTCTAGTCATAGTTTATCATTAATCAGAAGAATAATTTGCCCCAAGGCACTTCATTTAATTTCAGAGGCCATACAGCCACACATGGCCAAATGACAGTGTGCGTGTGCAGATGTTTTTTTCACAGAAAAGCTCCCACCTAACCCAGTGAGAGGCTGAGGTGAACCTCTTGGGAGGGGAAGCAGTTCACAGAGAGAATGAATGGTAATTTGGTCGCCCAAAGGGACCAAGTGTCCAAAGAAGCTGACATACACACCTGGTTATTAACTGAGGAAATTGGACCTTCCTGGTAGGACCTATGCTATGACTTTTGGATCCCACTAATGCATGACTTTACTTGAATATTAGAAAAGTATCTCTTTTCAAAGTATATTTATTTCTGAGAGAGAGAGCAGGCCCGGGGAGGGGCAGACGGAGCAGGAGAGTCAGGCTCCCCCTGCAGGGAGCGGAACCAGGAGCTCAGTCCCCGGACCCCTGCGTCATGGCCTGAGCCAAAGGCCCACGTTTACCCAGCGGAGCCACCCAGGCACCCCTAGAAAAGTATCTTTTGAAGAAAGGATTGATGGCCCAGCTCTGAAGGTGTTAACATGTAAGACAGGGGTCCTTCAGGGCCCCAGAGCCTGGAGAGCTTATTTTAAGAGCAGATATGCAGGCCCTACTGTGGGAGATTCCAGCTTGAGAGCTGTGGGTTAAGGCTCCATCATCCACATTCTAGATGATCACAGATGATTTTAGTGCCGGTTTCGTGAAACCCACTTGGAACACTGGGGAGAGAACATAGATTTTGACAACAGACAGAAACTACCTCAAGTCCTATCTGAAGCACTTACTTGGTGGTGGTCTTAGTCAAGTTAGGACCCTTTCTGAGTTTCAGTTTCCTCATCTGTAAAATGGGGGTATAATACGCTCATGGGATTGTTGCACATATAGAATGAAATGGGTATGAAAAGCACCTAGAACATACCGTAGGTGCCCAATAGATATTAGTTTTCTACCTGAGGTCCTTGGTGGCTTAGAGCATAGATAATGATAGGACAAAGTTTGAGGGAAACTGAGTACATCACCCCTGGCTCACACACGGACACTATCGAGAGTGAAAGGAGACGCTGTTAATAATCGTGTGGACACAACCAGGATAACCCCAGGACTGTAGTCACCCCCAGTAGTAGTAACGTGAAAGACCACGTAATGGCACTGCCTTACCCCAATCTAGTCTGTGTTTTTTTATTTATTTGACAGAGAGAGAGAAATCACAAGTAGGCAGAGAAGCAGGCAGAGAGAGAGAGGTGAGGAAGCAGGCTCCCTGCAGAGCAGAGAGCCCGATGCGGGGCTCGATTCCAGGATCCTGGGATCATGACCTGATCCAAAGGCAGAGGCTTTAACCCACTGAGCCACCCAGGCGCCGCCTAGTTTGTGTTCTTAAACGGAGAGAACAGGATGTGGTCTTTGCAGCTGTTCACTCGACAAAAGCTTTTCAACTGCTGTCGGTAATCTTGCAGTCGGAATCTGTCCTTATAGCGCTCTTACTGTCTCGGCGGTGACTAATGCTCGTACCGTGTACTGAAGAGACATAGTAGGTTCCTCAGAAACTGATTCTGAGTGCTTAAGGGATCCAGATTCCATGTTAGCCCGACTATTTCCAGATAAGAACATTCTAAATCAGTTCTCATTTTATGTTGTATCTGAAAACTTCCAAAGAACCCAAATAATAAGGAACAGCACAATTCTGTTCAAATTCCTTTGTTTTTCTTTTTTACTTCTAGATTGAAACCTTCTCAGCCTGTGAATCTCAGAACACAGACAACTTGCATCTTTGTGTGCTTGAGCGTCTCCTTTCAACAGTAGGAGCGGGTCGATCTTCATTTCTTTTTTTTTAAGATTTTATTTATTTATTTGACAGACAGAGATCACAAGTAGGCAGAGAGGCAGGCAGAGAGGGGAAAGCAGGCTCCCCGCTGAGCAGAGAGCCCGATTCGGGGCTCGATCCCAGGACCCTGAGATCATGACCTGAGCTGAAGGCAGAGGCTTCAACCCACTGAGCCACCCAGGTGCCCCTGCAAACTGCAAACCAGTTTTTAACTTTTAACAGGATCTCATACTTTTGTCAAAATAAGAGCCAGAAAATAAGGGATTTTTAGCTCTTTAATGCCCTTGAAGCTTAAATCGTCTTACAAATGGGAAATCAAGAAATATTGATTTGAGGATATTGTACAAAGAAAGTTTGTGTTAGCACAGGACCAGAAACAATCTAAATGTTGGGCAAGGAGGCTACATAAGTAGTCATAGCAGTTCCCAAAATATGATCCACAGACGCCTGGGACTGACTGTGAGGTCAAAGCTATTTTCTTAATCATGCTAAGACATGATGCATCTTTTTCATTGTTTTGACGTTTGCATTAATATGTAAACGTCAAAACGGTGGGTGAAACTGATGGTGCCTAAGCCTGAATCGAGACAGTGGCCCCGAGACGTGCTGGTGGCTCAAGCGGCGGCCATTGAATTCTTCACCTCGACACATGCCCGTTAAAAAAAAAAAAAGCTAGTTTTACTTAAGAATGTATTGATGAGGCAGTACAAATTACCAGTTTCATTAAATTTTGTCCCTTGAGTCCTTGTCTTTTAATATTCTGTGTGACAGAATGAGAAGCATTTTAAGAAGTACGAGGGTTATTCAAGGAAAAGCGCTTATCCCATTGTTTGAGTTGCAAGTTGGACTATAATGGAACATTTTGCTTGAAAAAACCGACAGGCGAGCTGTAGTTATTCAGAATTCAAACTCGAGTTACTGGGCAGTCACCGCCTCAAAAATAAGTGGCCTCATCACTTCGAGAAAAACAGTAGACCACCCTTCTCACAGTGGTAAAATTTGAGCTTTTAAGAAAAAAATCAGAATTTTGAAGAACCTCCAGGAACTTGACAAGTTCTTAGTACTTAAAGATTTGGGGGGGGGCGCCTGGGTGGCTCAGTGGGTTAAGCTGCTGCCTTCGGCTCGGGTCGTGGTCTCAGGGTCCTGGGATCGAGCCCCGCATCGGGCTCTCTGTTCAGCAGGGAGCCTGCTTCCCTTCCTCTCTCTCTGCCTGCCTCTCTGGCTACTTGGGATCTCTGTCTGTCAAATAAATAAATAAAATCTTAAAAAAAAAGAAAAGATTTTGGGGGGAGATTGGTTGTGATATTTATAAATATTATCTTGTGATATGACGTAATAGAATCAGCCAACCTTTGGGAGATCTGCATAACTCAGTAAATCCTATTTTCCAAGTGATTAATGCGTGATCCTACCACACATGCGGAGATAAATGTTCCCTTCAAAGTGTACGAGAAACCAATAGCGTTTAACATAACAAAGCAGGAAAAGTTTATGTGATTTCGGATTCTATATTGTAACTAACCTTTAAGAAATTACAACATCTTTGATTTTTTTGTGCAGAGAAGAATATTCACAATTGTCTGAAAAGACTATCAAAATACTTTTCTCTTCCAACTGCTTATCTGCGTGAGGGCAGATTTTCTTTATCTATTTCAATCAAAACAAAATCTTGTAACAGATTGAATACAAAAGTGTATATTAGAATCCATTTGTCTTTAATTAGGCCAAACATTAAAGAGATTCACAAAATTATAAAAACAATGCCATTTTTATACTAAGTCTAGAAAATAAAATTAAGTTTCATAAAATATATTTATGTTAATATGAAGTAGGCTTTTGATTGTCATCTTAATATATATTCTAAATTTTTCAGAATTGATTTCTAATTATGTAGACATTTATATAGAGTAAATATTACATCAGCATCAATATAATTAGGAGAAATCTTTGGACTTTTAAGTAATTTTAAGAGTGTGAAACTTTGATAAGAGACCAAAAAAAATTGAGAAGTGCTGAGTTAGAGAGTATTAGTAAAGTGGGGTCCTATGAAACAGTGAAAAAGAATAAAATAGACTATACGCACCTACTGAAACACACTTTATGATATCTTATTTAGCAAATGAACTAAGTTATGTTGGAATATGTACGGCACGCTTCCGTTTGTACGAGCTAGGGGAAGAAAGGCGAGAGCACGGCTGTACACACGCACGCACACGCTATTCTGTATGGATGGAGAGTTCTTGGGGATCCAGACCATGGCTGCATCCGGGAAGTGACCTGGGGTTTCAGCAGATGGGAGAAAAACATTGCTTGATATATCCTTTTGCATTAAAAAAAAGTTACAATAGACTTATGCTATTAGGAAAACTGGTAATTAGAAAATCAAGAATCGTGCAATGACTTCTATTAGATGAAGCGACTCAGCAGGGCAGACTCGGCAGTAGACCCGAGGTATATCCTCACTGAGCTTGCCAGGTTAGGTTCCTGAACTATTAAGGGAAATGGGTCCTTTTGAGTTCACAGTATCAAATTTTAACTTCCACTACGGCCAGTACGTACTTTTTGTCCTGCTTCCTATCTTTGTGCAAATATTTAATTTTCATTAATGTTAAGCAATTCTACTGGCAGTACTTATTTTTGTTAAAGCGCAATGGCAAAATTTTTCTGGCAAGAAATACCTTTTCTTCTCGCCAGGTTTGGTTTATCGGAAGAGGGAAAGCAAGACACACCGAACATGAAGGACAGAAGAGATGGGGGTCGGGAGCAGACATGACTAACGGGAACAATGGAGAAGTAGGACGAGGAAGGGAATGGGTGACCACGGGGGCGGGAAGGAGGCAGGCGAGTGGGCCAGGGGAAGAGCCCAGGAGGGAGAAGGCGGAACCGGTGTGGTCGGAGCGCGAGCGCGTCGGCTCGGCCGGATGGGAGAAGAACACGCAGAAACTAGGACCAGGCAAGCCAGGCTGAAAACAAGAAGTAGTCTGGTCTGTCGGAGAGAACCAGCAGCCTTAGCAAGCGACTGGGGCCCCGCCGCGCTTGGCTCAAGAGACATGGGAGTGGAAATCACCAGACCTGACTCCCGGGAAACTGCGCGGATGCCACGCTGGGACGGAGCGGGGCCGACTTTCTTTTTGCCATGTAAGTTCTGAGTAGTGTCCAGGCACAGACGACAAGTCAGTCCCCTAATGTTCCATGTTCCGTCTGGAGAACCGAAAGCTCGGGGAAGGCAACGTTGAGCTGCGATGGGTGCATAACAGGCAGAGGCGCAGAAAGAAGCTTCTGTGAGCCCCATCCTGCGAGGAGGGAGCTCTGAAAGGGTCCTTTATGCACCCCTGGAGCCGGGGCGTCTCAGCAGCGGAGCGCCAGCCCCGTCAGGACCCAGACGGTCCCTGACACACAGCGGCCCACCCGCCCGGCCTTGGGCTGGGGCCGGGGCGGTGGGAGGCGGGAGTGAGCAGAACCACCGCTAGACTAAAATATTAGGGAAATGGAAATTTTGAGGAAAGGGGAAAAAGGGGATTGCCATCAGCAAAAGTGAAACTTTCACAGCAGAAGAACGTGGGTACTTGCGTTGGGGAACAAAGTTAGGAAGGGGAACCCCCAGTCGAGCCGCCCACCGCGTAGAGAATGCCCCCAGCGGAGCTACTCCTTTTAAGGCATATTTACTCCGGGGTAGTAGGAGTTTGGGCCTCGGAATCAGCGGTCTGCCAGTGTTGTTACCGTCTAGAGTCTAGGGTCCCCCAGGTTTATCTTTTAAGGCTGAGCTCTGGCACCCATCACTCTTACACCAACCATGACCTGCTTTGTGCAAACAGCTGTTTGTACCCAAACGAGTCACACAGCAAGTTACACGAGGCACCAAACGTAGTTGCACAAGAGTAACTTACGATATGTTAGTGGAAGGCATTTGTGGGCCCACAAGGGCTGTGGGGTGGAACACCCCCAAATGCAAGGACAGCACAACTTCGCCACATTCTTTCTCTTTACATTATTTTTATTAACATCTGATGTATTACTTGCCCCGGGGGCACAGGTCTGTGACTCATCAGTCTGACACCATTCTCGGCGCTCCCCGTAGCACATGCCCTCCCCAGTGTCCGTCACCAGCCACCCCCCCTCCCAGCAGCCCTCAGTGTCCTGAGATGAAGCGTCTCTCGGGTTTGTCTCCCTCTCGATCCCATCTTGTTGCATTTTTCCTTCCCTTCCCCCACCCCGACCCTCCAGTTCTGACTCTCAAATTCCTCATATCAGGGAGATCATATGATGATCGTCTTTCTCTGATTGACTTATTTCCCTCAGCATGATACCCTCTAGTTCCATCCACGTTGTCAACACTGTAGCCACATTCTTCTTTCCACACTATCACCTCCCGTCTGTACGGTGTCGGCCCACAGAGGTCTGGTGACCTCATGGTCCTTGCGTCGGGCTAACACTGACCAAGACACAAGTGTTCTCTAGTGATGAGAAAAGTGAGCAAAAGGTGAAAGGGTTACAGTACAATTATCCTGAAATCTGCGAATGAGTCATTCAATATAGTTGGCGATTTATTCCCTGAAATACAAGAATATTTTTGTTGTAATGGTTTTCCATGGAAATCATATTAAACAGACAAAATTTATTCTTCTCTTTAAGAGTGTATTCTGGTTATAATTTTGCCTTTCCTTTATTACTCAGTGTTCATTAAGTTACTTTTCTCTGCAACTATATAAGGATGATCTGGGTCCTTTCTTTTTATAGCTTTGTGTCACTTTCCTGTCAGCCACTGTCGCTGTCAGCCGCGTCTCCACACCCCCAATCTCCTCCAGACTCGCCTCTAATCCGCTAGGCCTGGAAGTCCACTAGCTGTGTGCGCAAAAGTCATGGATCCAGTGCCAGGAAGTCGGCTCTGAGTCGCACAGGCACAAAACGCCTGGACTTCAGGGTGCCAGGTCCGTCAGTCTGGTATGAACTCCGCGAACTCTGACATCATTGGGACGCTCACAGTTGTTTTTATTTTATTTTATATTCCCAGCCATGATCTTGTTTACAGAGAGTGCCAGCTGAATTCAGGAAAAATGACGTGCTTTAATCATAACTTGAGGAAATTCTAGGCAATTGTGAAGGCTTTACTGAATATAAATTTAGTATTTGACTATGAAAATGATATTCGGGAGTGAGGGGACCGAGCCTCCCCGCCGCAGCAAAATGTGTTTATTTATGGCTCTCAAAGCTCAAGTTCATGCTTATTTTATGAAATTAAAAAAAAAAAAGAAAAGAAAGAGGAAACAAGTATCTCAAAAATATTACGAAAGATCTCTGCTATTAATATTAAAATCTTTCGGGGACACCTGGGGGCTCAGTCGTTGTCTGCCTTCAGCTCAGCTCATGATCCAGGGTCCTAGGATCAAGTCCCACATCAGGCTCCTTGCTCGGCGCGGAGCTACTTCTCCATCGGCCGCTGCCTCTCCTCCTGCTTGTGATCTCTCTCTCTCTCTGGCAAATAAGTAAAATTTAAAAAAAAATTTTTTTTAATTAAAATCTTTCAGGAGCGACATTTAAATAACTGTTGTGTGTGTGTGTTTGCTCCCATAGAGTCCTACGGTAGAGGAGCTACATGACTCCGGTCACTTGGTGCATGCAAGTTTGTAGCCTCTCCACTTCATAGATCATGAGTATGCACCGCCGTGCTACGTAATCTCCATCAGCAGTTCAATTACTACATAACACGTCGAATGCATGTCCCTCAGTGTTCGTATGTATGGATCATTGTACATACTGGCATATTCACAGTTTTCCACTTACTTTATGAATTTATCTGTTTTGAGGTGTGGGGGTTTTTTTGGACACTTTAAACATAATTATTCATTTATCAGATGGTTGTAAAAGTCTTCCTTAATATTTTGTCAGTTTTAACCATACTACTTATGTTCATTTTTCTAGCAAAATGTATTTTACAAAAATAGGAACTAAAAGACAGAATTCATTTAGATGGAAATTTTCCCAACAGTGCACTCTGTGAAAACACACTAATCAAAGACACGTGAGAACGTTCTTCCTCTCATACTCATCGTGCTTGTTTTACACTCTGTCTTCTTTTTGCCATTCCAAATACAGTTGGCTCCTGACCAGCCCAGGAGTTAAGGGTGCTGACCCCCACCCCCGGCACTAACCCCTCCGCACAGTCAACCATTTGTATATAACTCGTGACTTCCCCAAAACTGCTGGCCTTTTTTTTGCTACATTTGCTTCCTCCTGACCAGAAACCTTACTGATAAAATAAACAGCCTAAGAACACACATTTGCATGTTATATGTATTATAGATTATATTCTGACAAAAAGAAAAGCAAATATTATTAGGAAAATCATAAGGAAGAGGAACTGCATTGACAGCTCTGTACTCTATCAGAAAAATCTGCATATAAGTGGATCCCACAGTTCAAACCTATGTGGTCCAAGAGTCAGCGGTAGGAATCTGTAAAAGGCGCCCGTTTTCTGGATCCTCTGTATTCTCCAATTTATAAATAAAATACTTTGGCTCCTTTGGAAGTAGTGGTGACTCAGTCCTTATATTTAAACCATGTTATCACTTTTGTATTCATTGGAAATCGGAGATGATATTGCTTCACAGCCTCCCAGTGGACAAAGAAAATTGCTATGATAGGATGTACATGTGGCCCTGAGATCTGCTCACCATTGATCTTCCTCACACGTATCTTGAGAAAGAAAACACGGCTTTTATTTTTCTGCTTCTGAAGTACATGAAAAAATAGCAAAGGAATTTAAAATCAGATCATATGACTTACCAAATTGATTAGAATTATTAATTTTGACTGTCTAGCATGGATTTCTATAAGAGGAGAAACTTCCCTTGGGAGACTCGATAATAGATTTGAAATGCTCATGCCAGGTATTACGCTTCTCCCAGAGATTTAAGTTAACCTCGAGAAAGAGTCCGAACGCACTAAGTCAAAGTAACAGAACCGTCGCTGAGAGACAACTGGCCCATCTCAGATCTGCCAGGCACAGACTTCCTGACACGGGCCAGCCACTGGCTTGTCTCAGCCTCAGTTTCCTTGTTTGTAAAATGAAGTGGTTGCAGGAGGGCCTCTGAGATTCTCTCGGGGAGCCCTGGATGGACCGTTCAAGAGGCAGCGTTGGAACGTCCGTCCCTCTGCGAAGTTAAGCTCGGGGTATCCCTCAGGAAGATACTGGTTCAGCTGCCGAGACAGACTGTAGGGGAAAAACCAGTCCTGTCCCACTGGTTACTGCAGCTGCTGGTTTCACTTCCTGCCTCGTAGGCAGCCCCTGCTGTGACGTACAGGAAGGAGGCCTGCGGGGGAGGCAAACACAGACACTCCTGGCACCGGAGGAAACACCGAGTCACTCGCACGCCTGTGAGGGGGTCCTGGCTATGTATAGCTGCGAGTACTTCGGGAGGGGAGGTGGCCACAGGATCCACTTCCTCAGATAATACCCTCCTCGTGGGAAGGCACAGCCTGAAGGATGGTAAACATTAAGTCAGTATTCCAAGGTAAAACCTCTTTCAGGTAATTTCCTTGCAAAAATTGTAACCAAATGTTAAATGTCAATTGGAGGGTTTGGTTTGGTTTTGGTTTTGTCATGAATGCCTATAATTTTACCAATCAGATAAGAAGCGGTTGGGGAGGCATCCAGTGGAAAAGCTCTGGAAGAGCTGGTCGTAGAGATGTCTTGTAAGGAGGGCGGATTCATCCAGACTTACTGATGAGTGGCTGGTCCACGCCCACCCGAAGTGCTGTTGTATTTTGCCCAGCAGGTGACAGGCGGGGGTGCGGATGTGCTGCTCCTGAGGGCCAAGACCGGTGTCCCAGCTCGGCGTCCCTCTGCGTGGCCGCTCCCGCTGTTTGCAGTGGCCAGGACCCCCTCTGAGGTTGGGTTAGAACAGCCTTTTAGATCTTCTCTAACCACAGCCCACAGTAGAAATCCATCTTGAACTATGTCCCAGGAGCCACATGTGTGAACTATGTCCGTATGAATACCAGTAGACACATCAGGAAACCATACGCTCCCCGTGTGGGTGGTGTGATGAGACTCTGGTTCAGTCTGTGCTGCTTTGTTTACTAAGATGCCATGACAACCCACTGTGTGGACAGCATCATCCACAAGCAGGTCGTAGGCTACAGTTCGACAAACACCGGCCTAGACTGATAGTAAGGATGATGATAAATATAATAATAACAATAATAATACAATAAAAATATCAACCAACAGAACCCTGAGCCCTATTGACAGTTATCAGAAGAGTGACCCAGGCTGGAAGATGTGGAGGAGCGGTCTTCGGTCCAGGAGGACTTTCCGAGATGACAACTGACAGTGACTTTGGACACTGTCTGTCCCCTTTCCGCCTGTGCTCCGGAGTCATCGAAACAATGTTGCCTTAGGTCTTTGAGAGATCTGTTTCTATATATATCCTGACCTTAACCAGATTTGAGAGTTAAAGGAAAATTCAATTGTGTAACACACCATTATTTTCTAACTGCTAAGAGGGAAAATAGGCTGTCGGTTTTGATGGTGTAATGCCACCGGTCATACGACACATCTCTACATCAGAGATGTTAATGAATATGAAAAAAAATGTAAATCAACACTGAACTAATCACTTGGAGAGTTCGCTTCAAGCCTTCTGGGTCCCCTGTTCATCCCTAGGTAAAACCAGCAGGGGTCTTCTCATCCATGGGGAAAGTTACTTAAGGTTGTGCCTCATTAATCTTCTGCAGTTTCATAGAATTCTAAATCAGAAAGGTATCCTCAGTGATGATCTGGATTGTTGCCTGTTAACGGGTCAAGTATCCGAGAGCCAGGGAGATAATGTGGCTTGTCCCGGATAACATGAAAATGAAGATAACGAGAAGTTTAAAACAAACAAAAAGATCTAGGTTGTCAGATAGAGAGGAGAAACAGAAGCAGTGCATCGAAACGAAGACTGGAACCCCAGCCGTGGTCTCCTTAGTCTGTCTCCTCGGTTTGTAATAATGGAATCGGTCGCATGAGAACAAGCTTCTGGAAAGGGACCCTCGTTGCCTTGTGTGTTTTGGGCCCAGAATCTCCATTCTGTGAAGACAGAGAGATGACTGCCCGACCTTGCTGCTCTCGACTGCCTCCTTCGTCATAGTACCCCTCCTCAACAATTCCCAGCCGTCTTACCTGGGTTTCGCTCCCGCTCTTCATTTTCTGTCGGACCATCGGAATCTCACGCTATCAGCTCGATTTGGTTTTGTGTTCTTTACGTCCCGTCCGTTGTCCCAAGGAGGAGCCGGGTCGGCCTTTCTGTCTAGCTAAGGCCATGTGCCGCACCATCCTCTCCCTCTGACCCCTGAAGAAGTCCCAGTCCACCCGGCGTGGACGTCATGTGCTCGGAGCCTTCTCACGTCCATTGCTTTACAGTTGCCCCTCATACCGATTCCTGTTTGTCCTTTCTTTCAGGTCCGATGTCCCCTTTTTAGTAGAACATTCTTCTGTTCACGGCATTTTGTGGCCTCTGTATACCTGGACCACATTCTCCGTCTCTTTCCCTTGACTCAGCCGTGCACTTGAAAGATGCTTCCGAACTCATCCCGACTTGATACTATTGCGTTCCTCTGAGGGCACGGCTTTTGCGCTGCCCATAACTTTGAGGATGATGCCAGGTCAGAAGCTTTTTTGATTGCATATGGCCCCTGTCTTCAGAGCTGACCGCATCGTGGGAACGAATATTCAAGGGCACGCGCACACGTTGCACACTGACACACAGGAAGGAGCACATGAACAGAGGAGCCAAGCTCTATCGATGTTTACTCAGGAGAGCCTAGTTCATCACCCCAGGAGCAGCCAAGCCGAGAGTCCTTGACCAAGCTAGAGACGGGCCTACCAACCCACCACTCACTCTCCGCATGGCACATGTAGCCTGTACTGTTCCTAGTTCCTCAGGTTTGCTGCGTCATGCCTGAGTCTTTATTTCTATACCTTCCCTGCCACCAGCGTCCTGACCACTCTCTCCATGGGGACTGCACCTGTCCTATCTGAAATCTCTCAGAAGTGCTTTCTTACCACTGCTGTGTGCACGTTCCCTCCACGGTGCGTGCGTGCAGCCCGAGCAGCTGTGGCCCAGCAACTGTCTGCTCGCAGGTCTCCCTCCTCAGCGTCCGAGGGGTACCTGAGATGAGGTGCCGAAGGTCCTCTTGGAAATTTTGGCAATTACAGTGGTGCTGTGGTTGATCCATATTTCCACACCCCCCCCCAAAAAAGAAAGAAAATAAATTTGAGAGAAATACTGTATCCGTCACTGGGCGGAATGACCGTTTCCGGAGGAGGCCGGCAGAACCCGTGAATCCTCCCAGAGCTCAGAGGCTGTTCTCGGAGTCTGGACGCTCTTCAGCGTTCATCTCTGGTGTGGAATGAGTCACATAAGCTTGTTAGCAATATCTTAGAAAAAAATATCATCTAAGAGGTTAGAGCCGGTTGGACTTGTGTTGCGATGACTCATCAGACAGCCCTCGAAATGTTGCTTTTTCTTTAAGGCTACAGGGGTTTTATCACTGCTGTGATGTTGTCTAGGTTGGATAATACATGTTCTATCAGGGGGCACCTGGGTGGCTCAGTGGGTTAAGCCGCTGCCTTCGGCTCAGGTCATGATCTCAGGGTCCTGGGATCGAGTCCCGCATCGGGCTCTCTGCTCAGCAGGAGCCTGCTTCCTCCTCTCTCTCTCTCTGCCTGCCTCTCTGCCTACTTGTGATCTCTCTCTGTAAAATAAATAAATAAAATCTTAAAAAAAAATACATGTTCTATCAGTTTGCTCGTTTTCTCCTGAATTATGGTTTACTTTAAAAAAAATGAGTTTTATATACATATTAGCTTTAATACTGTTCTATTACTTCATTTTACTTCACTTGATATTTTACTGTTGCTGCTGCCCAATTGACCTTATTTTCAGAGCCAGAGAAGGGACCCCCCTGAGGAAGGAGACGCCAGTTGGAGTCTAATCGCAAGCATCAGTGATAGATCTGAATTTCAGTTCGTTTGCATCCTGGTACCCGTAATCTGGGAGGGATTCCTTTTACCTTAAAAAAGGACATCTTGGGACAGAGAAACTCACATGAGAGTTTCTGACTTTCCTGACTTGCTCGGGTCAGCAAGCTTAGCATCGTAGCAGCGGCAGGACGTCGTCGTCATACTCCAGCACCTGTGGAATGCCGCGTGCATTTTAAGGATGATGCAGAGGGCATCTGAGTTGCTCAAAGCTTGATTAACTTCTGTCGTTTGCCACATAGGTGATGTAGGACAGTTTACTTTACCTCTGTCCCTGTTATCTGTAAAATGAGATTTGAAACATCGCCTCATCGAGCTTTCTGAAACGTGTACGTAGGAGAGTGAGTATATGTGAAGGTTCATGTGTTAATGGCAGGTACATATCAAATCTTTAAAGTGTTTATTTTTAATAACATTATTGCTTCTTGGTGTGCCTGGGTGACTCAGTCAATTGAGCATCTGCCTTTGGCTGATTCTGGGATCATGACCTGAATCCTGGGATCGAGTCCCACGTCAGGCTCCCTGCTCCGTGGGGAGTTTGCTTTTCTGCCCCTTCCCTGGCTGGTGTTTTCTCTCTCTCCCTCTCTCTCTTACTCACTCACCCTCTCTCTCAAATATATAAATAAAATCCTTAAAAAATAATAATATTGTTACTTCTAGGCTATTTTATAAAATTATTACCTTACTAAATAGTTTTCACTCCTATCTCACACTACTTAAATTTTAAAAAACACAATTGCCCTGGGGCTTTGGCACCATCACTGAAATTGTAGATTTAGAACTTCTTTTTTTTTTTAACTTTTCATTTAAAAATTTTTTTATTATTATGTTCAATTAGCCAGCAAATAGTACATCATTAGTTTTCGAAGTAGTGTTTAACAATTCATTAGTTACATAGAATTTCTTATGTAACTCGTTTCATTTTATTTCTCACTCAGGATTTATTGCCGGCTTACCCTGCACCAGGCACAAGCACTATCCCAAAGTCGAGTCACTGACAGACCCAGAATACCGTAATTGGTATTCGACAGAGTTCCTTGATGTGAAGTCCTTCTTAAAGCTCTCTGGTGATTTCTTTTGGCTGAATCAATTACTTTGGAAAATTTTACTGATCTAGTCCGAGTCTGAGTTTGGGAGACAGCATTAGAAAATGACTCACAAATTCAAAGAACAGCTTCAAAATTATTTTGTTCATGATATATAGGAAGACAGATCTTGAAAATTCAGCAGAAAGCAAGAGAGACTTACTCCAGAAAAATATAGACACGCCTCCTTAGGCCAGGAGGGGTTACCTCAGATTCTGCTTACGGAGTCCGGCTGGGGAAGATCCTGTAGGCAGCACATGCATGTAAATGAGCGCTGCATTTTGGAAAGTTGTCCACAGTTTAAGTGAAAAGACAATTTTAAAATGCAGAAATCTAGATATATAAGCAATAAAATGTGGAGAGAGGGTGGGATCGCAGGCGGGTGTTTTTATTGCTGCGGCTCATTTTTAATGAATAAGCAAATACATCTTATGGAATAAGTCACATAGAAAGGAAAGTGAATGCTGCTCAAAATGTGATCTGAATGAAGTTCAAGGACTTCTATAGCAGTTCGTACTGTCTGGTAACAGGTCGTTTTAGTTCTGACGTCACAGTGAAAGGAGGGGCCGACCCGAGAGACCCCTAGAACCTGCGGGGCTCGCAGGAACACTCAGAAATACCAGGAGCACATTTATTTCCTATTCATATGGGCAGAGCGTCTTTCACAAAATATTTCAAGTTACTTTTGCCAGGATCATTGAGACCAGTATGCAACCTACAACATTTCAGGAAAAAATGGTTGTTCTAGGGACCTGGGTGGCTCAGGTGGTTAAGCACCCAACTCTGGGTTTCGGCCCAGCTCATGATCTCAGGGTCCTGGGATCGAGTCCCGCACTGGGCTCCACGCAGAGCAAGGTGTCTGCCGGACATTCTCTCCCTCTCCCTCTGCTCCTTCCCCGCTCTCTCTCTCTCTCCCTAAAATAAATAAAGTCTTTAGAGACAGTTAAGATAAATAAATGATTAGTGACTTAAAATGGTATTGCAATCACTTAGGATAAGGAATGTTAAGAAAAATGAGAACTATCAATCAAATTTTGAAACTATTGAGAATACTGGGAATGTACCCTGAAAGTTACGTCTTAAAAAAGAAGAGGTGGTGGTCTTCCAAGGAGAAAACTCTTGGAGAGACGACAGAGACTATACTATAAAGAAATGGTGAAATCAATACAAGAAGAGCCATTGGGTCCGAGGCTTACTGTGAAATCTAGGTATTGTGATTAATTTCAATCTGATATATGTAACTGTCACAAGAGATTTTTTTAAACTGTCCAGTAATTCCCTGAGTAAATCAGAATAGATTACATAATTACTTTAAAAAATTATTCGAATACAAGTAATTTTTGTCATCTTTATATTCCATGTGAAAACTTGTGCATTAGATTAGTTTTTCTTTTAATACAGAAATAGAATTATTCAAAAAAAGTTGTCATAAAGTGTGTTATTTGTTAAAATTTCAATCCAATCATAAAAAAAGAAGAGTCTGCAAGTCATTATAAGAGAGTGACACAGAAAGCTCTTGGTAAAGAACCAGTCTGTTCTACTAGTAAACAGCTTGCAGAGTTTATTAAGAAGAACTAAACAAATAGAATTTTACCAAAAAATTGTTATGTTCATAAAAATGGCCATACGAAGCAGAAAGTTTCTGGTTGTCATGCCTTCCAAAGTTAAAATCTTAGTAATTAGAATTCAAAAACCAATACGGAGAATCACTATGTAACTGCTTACCACAAAAGAGCAAAACACGCCACATGTCAGACCACAAAATGTCACAGAACTCAACTTCTTCCTCAACCAGAAGCATAAAGGCAGTCAAAAAATAAAGAATGCTTTGTGTTGTAAATTTGGGTCTGGATTTGCAGAAGCAGGATTAAAAGTGTCTTTAGTAAAAGGAAGCCCAGCCATCTTGAAGGTGAACCCTCTTGGCAAGAAGCTATTAGACATTGAACTTTCAGTTAGACGTGGTTCAGGTAGAGCGTCACGTCAGAGAAGGAAAAGCCAGAGGCAGCCGCCTTGAAAGAGACCCCCACGACGCCACAC
Organism: Mustela nivalis; assembly: GCF_964662115.1. Taxonomy (NCBI): domain Eukaryota; kingdom Metazoa; phylum Chordata; class Mammalia; order Carnivora; family Mustelidae; genus Mustela; species Mustela nivalis. The sequence goes on from NC_139023.1 coordinate 1,715,626, forward strand.
CTGCTAGTGAGGGAGCCCCCCCCCACCCTGCTGTCGATTAAAGGCTGTCGTTGGTTGAGGGCAAGGAAAGATGCTGGGTTGCCAGAGAAGTACGGTATGGTGTTGGCTTGTTCACTTTTACATGGCTGTTCCTTTCAGATGTGACTCTCTCACCATCGAAGAAGTAGAGTGGAGGTTAATTACATAACTCTTCATTCTAATAATGTTTTGTGATTAGCCTCTAACTTTTCCCCCCACTGTAAACACTGCTTGTCTCAAATGGCAAATTGTATGTGCCACGAGTCATTGGTCTTTCTTAGTAATTAATTCTTATTTATCCAGAATTCCACGGATAAAGAGACCCTTCCAGTAGAGAGTTCAAGCAGAGACAGGTAGTAATGTTTCTAGTCTTCCATTTGTGGACTTTTCAGGGGTGGGACATAGGAGAAATCTCAAATTGCTTAACACATATTTAGTTAAACAACGAATGATTTCTATTATTGTAGCTTCCCCATTCTAAGACAGTTAGGGGAACAAAGTGAAACTGTCTATCAGGATTATCACATATTACATATTGCGATTAGTTTACTAGAGAAGGCCTGGTAGGGGCCGTCTGGTGACACTCCGTGCAGACGTCCAGTCAATCTGTGCTTTTAATGTCAGTAACTTTAAGTATAATGGAAAGTATCATTTCTCTCCACATATCTAATGTTTTTTGCAATACCATAAACAGAACTTGTATTAGTAGAAATTATTTCCCAATAGTTTTAAACCAGTTTTATCCCATTTCCTGTCCAAAATATGGTAATTTGATGATAAAATCAAGCCTTTCTAGAAAGAAAGGAATCTTAACATATATAAAACATTAAATTACATATATAAAAGAAATATTAACATGTGTTATCAATGTTGCTAAATATGTAGCTGTGTGATTTTTGTTTCAAGGATAGATTCTGGATTGTTCATTTGAAGAAATGTTTACTGAACATCTATTATTTGCCAGGTAATAGGGAATTCTGCTCTCCAGGCATTTCCAGTTTCGTGGATAGTAAATGCTATCGTAAATCTAGTAATTTATTGACTCATTTTTTTCTGAAACGTATACGGTTCCACTAGACATAAGGCTAGCTAGATCGAGGCGCTCAAACAATATTATCACACCAGGGTCTCGCTCTCTGCCTTCAGCCCTAAGCTTTGCCTTCTTTGTGACAGTGTCATTCGCAGGCAGCCGACGGCTCCAACAGCTCCAGGCTTACTCCCACCACAGCAGAAACCTCATCCCACTAGTTCCTGCACAGTTTCCAGTGCTGATCGAGCCTTCCTGAGCCACACGTCCACTTCCGATGCAAGTGATACACAGATACAGTCTGGTCCTGAGATACACGACCCTCATGAGCCCAAGGTCACAAGGACTGAGTTAGCTCTGGGTGAATCCGAGGAAAAAGCCAGGTGCTGCTACCAGAAGAAACAAGAGATGTCCATCGTATGCGATCACTGGTCATATTAAACAGCACGAGATTTAAGGACTCTACGCTGAATCGATTTCTCTGTTACATCGAATGTATCTCTTCTATCCGTGAATATGATCTATAAGGAGAGTCTGCAGCGGGCTACTCGAGAGGAACGTGAAGAATCACTTACTCCAGCTCAAGGACCTGCACGTCCGTCCCGCGGACCACTGAGAAGCCTGAGGTGGGAGCCGGCAAAGTGCGGAACGAGAGATTGCTCTGGAGATGAGTGGGATAAAGCGAAGGAAAGGAAAACACGGTAAAAACAGAGAAATGTTTCTCTGCTGACTCGACAGACACCTACACCCTCCATCCGCTGACGCTTAGGCGCGACCTCTACGGACGGTTCTGGAAATGCCTCCCAGCCCGGAGAGACAGGAAGATCCAATGAGTACAATGACTTCCCAGTAATTTTAAATTCCAAACTAGAAGAACTGTTTCTAAACGCTTTCATATTTTATCTCAGATAAACTGAACAAAAGCAAGAAACAAACAAACAAAAAATTTAAACTTGAACTCAACCCCTTCTTTTTGGAGAAGGGTGTGTGTTTGATTTTCCAAAATACTGCTTCAGTGATGCTTTGACATGTCAGGTCAGCCACATAAGCAGGAAGTTTATCAGTAATTTATCAGTAAACACATAACTGTGTTTTTCCACAGGACCAAGATGTTCCAATGGCTTCTCAGTAAATGTGTTTACATCATTAAAGATCTAGTTTCACAAGCCAGAGGTCATTACTAGTCGTGGCTGCCATGAATGTGTCATAAATAAAACAAAAACTAAGCACATTAAACCATTACTACGCAGAAATCCAGGCTTAGAAACAGTTGTGTGCTAAACAATTAAGGTCCTTATCCTCGTTAATATGTTCTCAAATCTTTCTAACTTAGAGAATGCCTAATGTTATCTTAAAAATCACTTGTTCCCCACTCTCCACCCCACAGCACTTTGTGTCTGCTATTGTAGCACGTATCAGGTTGCGTTTTTATAAGCTTTCTTGTACGTGCCGTTTTGTGGAGGATTTATGACAGTTTTCCTTTGGTTCTTTCCATGTCTGCCTTGACACCTGGACTGTGAGCTCCCAAAAGACAGGACTAAATCTGTCTTTTTATCCCCATCAACTGTGCTTGGTAAATACAGATACACCTCATAAATGCTGCGTAAAATAAAGAAAGGATAAATGTTTTAATGAACACTTCCATTTAAATGAATTCCTGAACTCCTGTTTATTATCATCTTAATTAGTTTTCATGTTTTAATTGCTTCAGAACTCACGTCTGCATATGTTAACCAGCTCCCAGGTACATACCTGCTTATAGATTATGACTTATGCCGAGAGTGCGCAACGACAGATTAGTGCCGGGCCAGGTCCCCTGGTGGGTGCAGGCGTGACTGGCCGTGTCTGGTTAACGCACAGGACAGACCCCCAGTTGCCTTTTTGTGTTGAGTGAAGAAGAGACGCCCAGTGAAAAACCTCTTAACTATGTTTACTGCTGGGATTAGACGCGTGTGGGTATGTTTGGTGAACTCTTGCGTCTTCTCTGAAGCAGATGTTCAGGTTGGGGGACTGCGATTTCTTCTGGAAGAGAATGAGTTTTAAGGGAAAATAGCCAGGCTTGATAGGCCAAGCCAATGGCACATCCTTCCTGACTTTGGAAGGAAAGAGAATTCTGCGCCCAGCAGGTGTGTTGCTTGGATTCTCTCCTCTGCCCAACATTACACCCAGGGAAGGTAGCAAGGCAGAAAGCTACGCCAAAGCTGGAGAGACTCTCTCAAGAAGCTAACACTTGGGGTCCTGTCTTACAGTCCACTGGGGTCCTTCGAACGGAGTGTGAGGCGGCTGTTCTGTCTCTCCCCTTCCTCGCCAGCACTTTTTCGTGTTCTACATAAGCTTCAGGGAAGACGTTTACTCTCCTGCCTTCATGTTCCCACAGAGGAAGGAACCTTGTTCTCCTTCCCACCAGGACTGTGGTGTTTGAAGCGAACTTCTAGCTTCTTTCCCAGCCCCGCAGAGGAGGAGTGGGGGGCAGGGGGGCGTCCCTGTATTGCAAGTGACCGTTCGCGCATAGATCTCTTGCTCTGCCGGACCCACATGGGAGCAGCGGACATTCAGACCGTCTCGCTCACTCCTACCCTTCCCTCTCCGGGCTCTGGTCTGCCAGTATAACAGGTCGACGAGGCAAGACTGGGACCTTCCGACCATGGCCTGTGTGCCGAGCTCGCTCTAAAAGATCCATCTGGATCTGGGATCACCTTCCCAACCCACCCCCGGATCCAGACGCCCCCAATGTCTGCATTTTGGTGGGAATAGGGTGAAACACTTTGGTTTTAGATCCAAATCACATTCTCCAGCCCAAAATTTACCAAAGTTTACGAGACACACTGGGCACTTGCCCAGTTCACTCATAATCCGGTTCATTAATAAATCCACCGGTGACCATCGATGAGCTATCAGTTCCTAGACTCTGCACTTCACCCTTTGGAATCTGGACGGGAGTCAGGAGGGATCATAACCTCCTCTAGCATACACGTGAGGTGCTGGTCTGCCACCGTCAAGGCCCAAGGAATCGGTGGGTTGTGCCCAACAGCGTCGTGGCAGAGGATTGACACATGCCCTGAGAGAGCCAGCACGGCAAAGGCTGACGGGCAGCGCTGGTGAATTACGCCGGCAGTGGCTGCCCCGGTGGAGCTTCGGGAGAAGCTGGGCGCTGATGGCGGGCTGCGGTGCCCAGCAAGAGTCTGTCCATGAGGACCTGTGAGAAGCCAAGGCACCACCTGGTGGCTTCCAGAAACGTTCTGAGGATGGAGAAGGTTTCCGTGGAGACTGAGGACCTCCGCCACGTTGGTGAAGCCATCGACCTCGTTCATACTCACAAACTGCTGGCTGCTGGGAAAGTCATGGCCACTTTGTTCCACTCTCCAGCTGAGCAGGGCACCTTGTCTGAGACGCGTGAGCATCGCAGGGATAGGAACTGACTAACTCACTTGAAGTGTTGACCGTTACGTTACTATTAGCAGGATGACCAGTTGAAACAAGGAAGCCGCTGTGGTTCGGAGGCGTGAATGTGCTAGTTCAAGGACTCCAAGTAATTTTTCGTGCATTTCCGAGTGAGTTTGGAATATGAGTGAAAACGAAGCCCGCAAGCTAGAAATGAAGGCTCATCCTTTTAAATATGTTTTCAAAGCCGATGTCATTATCCAATGTATCTTGGGGATACAGAGGATTCTCTGTATCCTCAAGAAATTCTCTTTCTTGGCACCTCACAACGACACTGCAGATCAAAACTGTTTGTTCACAAAGTGAATTTCTTTCAGCTAAGTTATTATTTCAAAGGATAATGCAAAATCTGTGCACCGTTTCCATCTGAAAGCTGATCCAACAATCAGATGCTGCTTAATGCATGTTTAAAATTTGACTTTTGACTTACCAACCAAATATACACAAATACTCACATGCATACACAAAATTTTATTTTGCTATAAAATACATCTTTTCAGTTATAAATATTATGGTTATAATTTTAGACATTTCCTTTCTGCTCAGAATCAATTGCTTATTCTCTTCCAGATAATGGTAATATTTGTTTCCTATTTTCATTGAAACGAAAGCTCGGACAATTCTGAAATCTCAGAAACATTTTTATTTGCATATACTTTTATTTATTTATAATAAATCCTTCTATTTACTCATGATATTCATCTGGATTTTATTCTTTCTACTCCCAGGAATGTTTGTATCTGTTACTCTCTGTCTCCTGGATCCGCATCAGAATTTGAGGTTTTTTTAAACACCAAATTCACATCTAAATTGAGTTTGATAAACTTTCATGTCATTAATCTATTCCGTGTATTTAAGGGTTTAGTTCCACAATGACACGTGTTCTCGATATTCTAAACAATTAGGCGGTCTTTAGAATATTTTTGCAGCTGTGTTGACAAGTTGGCAAATAGGTATTTTTTTCTGCAACTCTGCCCCAGTAACTTTATCTCAAAATTAATAATAATGTATTCCGGTCATGGAAGGGTGGTTTGGTGGGGCGGAGGAAAGGAGTGGATTTTGGAAAAGGATACCTGGGGTCAAACTGCTTCTTCGCTGCGCAGTGTGGAGTAAGTGGCTGCCCCCCCCAGAGCTCGGCGTCTGCGTGTGCGGACTAGGAATCGCGCACACTGATGAGCAGATTAAAGAAGACCACGTTTGTGAGTACTTGTCACACAGGAGGCACCGAAAAACGCCAGTTTCATTATCTAATAGCATCTTCCTCCCTGGAAGCAGACTGTGTCTGGGGATGTGCTGTACCATTCATCTCGGGAATAGCTATGAAGCCACGGGAGCGTGGGGCTCCACGTTACCCCAGAGATCAGTTAATTATTGGAATTCCACAGATACGAAGCCCGGGCGCTGGAAAGTAAAATGTCGCGGAGAGTCCTTTTCCATACTTTGTATAATAAAGAAATTGGAGGCAGAGTCATTACTGGATCACGTTTCCATCTGAAAACTGCAGGCGGAACCAACCCTCAGGAAAGTGGCAACGGGCGTGAGCCAGACTTCCTGACAGTGTAAGGTTCATTCCTCGAGTAAGAGAAACACAGCCTCGTTTGAGACAGGGATTTCTTCACTTTGCTCTAATGATGCAACCGAATGCTTTGCAAAACCTGAAAATTATGAACTGAATGAGTATTATCTGTTGTCCAACTTGTAAAGAAGTAGACCCTCGCTGTGACTGATAATTCTACATGCTCAGCGGCATTTCAGATGCACTCAAGGTATTTTCATCTCAGATTATCACTGTCACTGACAACTGGAACCTAAGAACTAACTCTGGGCTCTGATCCCCATGAACCTGCCCCCTGCACAGGCCTTCCTACTCCTCAGCACGAGAGAAGGCTTGGATTAGAGGCGGGTTTCTCGTGCTGCAAACCTTTACATTTCTGCATCGTCATTTTTATTGTATACGTATCTGTAATGTTACTCACTTGTCGAATGGCTTTCTGTTTAAATGTAATCTCCTCCTAAATGATAATACCTACCACATTTGCTATACTGACTTCAGTTTTCTAATATAAAGATCATTTCGCGGCTATGAAAATGAAAGATGTGTAAATACCACGTAAAACCATCTCTGGCTTCCTCACAGCCTAGCAGAATCTCAACCTTACTCCGGCTCATCCCCGAGGCTGGGCAGCATGAAGTGCAGTTTGCAACAACAAAGTCCTTTCTATCCCCAAGTGATTAGTCTCTGGGATTAAAAAAGCCCCCGTTCTGGTTCGTGTGCTTTTTTGGGGGGTGGGGGATGGGGGGTTGTAGTAGCATTCATTTACTTTTGGGTCAGCACTAAGTGAACAGGGAGCCAACTCCAACAAAGTATCCTGTTTATAATATTGTTTAAAGGATCTGATCACCGCCATAGGAAAGCAGACTTTCAGATTACGTCCAGTAACATCAATTAAGTCCAAATCTTTCATATCAATTTGTACTTACCCAAGGAAAGTTCATCTGAAAACACTCTTTAACAACGCTCCTTAAAGACTATTAACAGCCTCCCAAATAGCATTCTTTCAAAAATAAAATACTTGAATAGGAATGAGAGGGACAAAGCATGTAAAAAATTAGCCCTCATTAGTGAAGAATGTATATTTTGGAAAAGATCTTGGAGAGTAAAAGAAAATCCCAGCCCCACATGAACGTTCCCTAAAAACCTCTTGATTGAACTGGTTCATTTTCACAAAATTCCTTCTTTTCACCAAAAATTTAAAATTGCACTCCACCATTTCTCTCAAATCTAAGAAGTCTATTTTCTTTTTGTTTTTACTAAATTCATAAATAATTGTGGCTTTTTTCTATTGATACATAAATGCATGATGTAACTTAATATATGTGCCCACATAGATACACGCATATGCATCTCTACACAATGAACACACACATAGGATGCTTTACTTGGGGAGCCTTTAGGATTCGTTGACTGTAGCATCACCCATACCGTGTATACAATCCCAAGCAATGTTAAATGGGTGTTTCCAGGATTTGACAAAAAGAAACCCATGATTAAATAAGCAAAACTTAACAACTTATAGCACCATATACATTTTGAATTTCCAAGAAAAGCATATAGCATATGTAAACTTTAATGCATAGAAAACTGCATGTTGAGTAGGTCTGGGACGGCATCTAAGATTCTGCATCTCTAGCAAGCTCCCAGCTGCCGCTGCTGCTCTGGTCCGAGGACCGAACTGTGAGTAGCAAGGGAGGAAGGTTTCCTAAAACTCCCCTCACTAGTGAGACTAGTGAGCACTAGCGCCTTCCTCACACTTAATCGGGTGTTTGGATTTGGGGTTGGCTGGCTGACGTCTTGGTTGGTGCTTGTTGGTTTTGAAAATAAACCTCAGTGTTTCGTAACTTTTAAAACTGTTAATATACTGAATCCTCTCACTTTATAGGCTGGTGAAGGTCATTTTTTAAAAATCACTGTAAATTTACCTAATTGACTTTGACCTTTCCGTTGGCTTTGCCTTGTTTCACTTGAATCGTGCTTGGGAAAACTTCAGGTCCTATACCGATGTGGGAAAGGATGAAGGGAAGAAAAGGGCCTGTCTTTTGAGTTCTCCTTCAGGCTGCAATGAAGAATGTGCACTTTGTAAGTATAATAAAAGTGTGCTTGACTCCTATAACCAGACTAAAATTTTACTAGCAAACAATTGTTCGAATTTATATTATCGACATTTCTTGGTCGGCTCCGGAACACGGAATCATGGGACCACGCATACCCAAGCGCTTCAGGTCGCCGGCGGGTCAGCCCCCACCCCCTCCACTCGCCCGTCCAGCCTCCCATTCTCCTCTCCGTCCACCTGGGTCTGATCATAACCGGCAACGCACACCCAGGCTCCACCCACCCACGCAGTCATGCGACCCCCACTTGTCCCCCTGCCTGCACACCCCCTGCCTCCCACCCATTCTCCCAAAGACCCGTCCCTTTACAGGAACGTGTTTGACAGTATTTATGTGACGTGGTTTCTTTGCAAACGTAGAGTTAAAGCAAAATGAATCTGTGCGTTGAGGGTAGGTAAAAGAGTAAATTACATGGCATTTTACAGGCTCCTAATATCCTTCCTTATGCACTAAACTCTCCGTCTGTAAATAAGAGTCCTTCGATGGTAGATGTTGAACAGCGGCTGGAGTGGTGCTTGTGTGGTGGGGCAGCAGCTGTGTGCGGGCTGAGCTGTGAGCCGTCCAACATGCTTGCTTAACCTGACGCTCCGAATCCTTCATTCCATGAAGGATTCAGTCCGTGAAGGATCCAGTCAGTCTTTTCCTGCCACATTTCCTGCTCTTTCCTTTATGCTACTCTCCCGACAGCTGAACAAAGTTACTGGAAATGGCCCAAACAATGCCTGTAACTGAACTTTCCCTCCATCCGGACTGCACTCCCTGTCCATCCGGTATGTCTGGTTCACCTGTCTTTGCTCCCAAAAGTTTCCCCAAATGTGCCCTCTCTGGTTTGTCATCCACATGTCTCCTGACCTTACGTGGGCCTTAATAATAATTTAAAAGTCTCCCTATCCTGATTCTGAGTTGAAATCCAGATGAGGAATAAAGGGGCCCCTGGGTGGCTCAGTCGGTTAAGCGTCTGCCCTCGGCTCAGGTCATGGTCCTGAATAAAATCTTTTAAAAGAAAAAATGATGTTATAGTCTTGATTGAATTAAATTATTGACCTTCTGGAGCATAAGCTATAAAAGTTATATATCCTTACTTTCTGATGTATTAATTCTTACACTACTTTTTCCTCTAAAAGTTTCCTCTTATTAATAGTCCAGTCAAGGTCAGACTTGTGAAGAATCCCATGGAGCCACAGTTTGGGACTTACCATCCAGTAGCCATTTCTACTGCGACCTTTGGATTTTAGGACACGTTAGGAATGCAAAGCCTTTATACCATCCGCAAAAATCTCCCCTACCCTTTTTCCATTTGAGAAAATGATTACAGGTTTTGTTGTTGTTATTATTCACTCAAACACTATGTGAATTCTCCATGATTATTATATGAAAGAGAAAGAAACAAAAAAAAATGACTCAGCTGGTAGCTCAAAATCGTATCTTACAGATTTGTCCTAAGGCTGGAGACAAGAGTGCTTTTGTGTTAAAATCCTTATTTTCTTAAAAATGCGTTGCTCCAAGATAGAGTCCAATGACTCCAGGAGCTGGTTTTGGTATCTTTGGTATCTGTGTTCATTGCATTCTGACAGACCTACATCATGTCTTTGGTATTTTTTCCCCTTTAGCATCAAAATCTTCTAACCTTAAAACGACGGTGTGTGCTAGGGCTTGGGTTGTGGAGACGTGAGTCGAACCGTCTGGCAGAGTGGACTTGCCCAGGTCCGTCTGCCTCCGGGCTGGAGGCCGCAGGGCTGGTCTGGTGGGCGGTGGCCCCCCTAGGCCCCGCCACCCGTGCACAGGCCCCGCACATGCCCCGCACATGCCCGCTGCCCCGTGGTCCACCTCCCCTGTGTGGGTCGAGGCCTGTCCTGGAGGCCACTTAACCATCCGCCTTGCCTGAGCGGCTGTGCCATGCAGCCGTTTGCCAGACTGGGGCAGCTCAGGGCAGGTGTCCGGGAGCAGCCGGGCTCCTACGAGCCACTGCGCAACCGTCATGGAGAGAAAACCATTGCTCTCAACCGGACGGGACCCGGCACTGGGCTGGCTCTGGGGCCCAACACTCAGCACGTGGAGAAGCTTCTGGGTCTTTCTGGCTTTTCCCCTGTGCATCCCAGGATGATTCCAAACGCTGAGAGGCCGTAAAGGAAACCGGAGCATGAAGTCCTCTTAGCATCTCGGAACACAGGTCCAGGGACTCCAGAGACAAGAACGAGCTTCAGGGGCTCGGGGGCAGAGGTCAAAGTCCGCAGAGCGCTCAGCTTCAGCCTTGGAGGTCAGTGAGGGGAGTTTTCTAAGGAAAAACAAACAAGTAAAATGCCAATTCTTGAAAATTAGCTAATACACGTATTTTTACTTTGGACAGGGAGAGGGTTTCAACGGCGTTGACATAGTCGCTTATGCAAACCTGCCTGGGCCTTGGCGGACTCCAGGTGGACCTGGGGACAGGGGACTCTGGGGACAGAGCTGCTGCCGCAGCGGCGGGAGCCCCTGACCCTTCCTCGGTGACCAGACCCTGCGCGTGTCAGATGCTGCCGGGACCCGCAGGCCCGTCTCGCACGTCCCCGGCCGGGATGACCCTTGCTCCTGCCGCTGCCGGAGTCCGCTCGGCCTCGGGCTGGCGGCGGCCCCGGGCTGGGGAGGTTCGGGCCCCCGCGCTGCCGCCCTCGTGTGCAACAGGAACAAGAGCGAAAAGCGCGAGAGGAGCGCGTCAGCCCCGGTTGTCCTCTCCGCGCCGGGCCGTGTTCGGACTTGGACCCGGACCCAGACCGGGACCCGGACCCGGACTCGGACTCGGACTCGGACTCGGACCCAGACTCGGACCCGGACCCGGACCCGGACCCGGACTCGGACCCGGGCCCAGACTCGGACCCGGACCTGGACCCTGACCAGGACCCGGACCCGGACTCGGACTCGGACCCAGACTCGGACCCGGACCCGGACCCGGACCCGGACCCGGACTCGGACCCGGACCTGGACCCTGACCAGGACCCGGACCCGGACTCGGACTCGGACCCAGACTCGGACCCGGACCCGGACCCGGACTCGGACCCGGACCTGGACCCTGACCAGGACCCGGACCCGGACTCGGACTCGGACCCAGACTCGGACCCGGACCCGGACCCGGACTCGGACCCGGACCCGGACGCGCTTCTGCGTCCCGGTCCCGGAGCCGCGTCTGTCCGGCGCACAGAGCCCCGACGCGCACGGGGGTCCCGCGGGCCTTGGAGAGCTTCGCCCGGCCTCGGCCTCGGCCTCCTGCACGCAGAAGCCGCCCCCCCCCACCGCCGCCCGCTTCGGCCCGGCCCGGCCCCGCCGTCCTCCCCGCGGGCCTTGGCCTCCCGGGGCCGTGGCGGCAGGAGGGACCCGCGGGCACCGTCCGCGCTTTCCCCGCCAGAGACGCGGCCCCGGGTCCCCTCGTGTCTTCCGGAGGGACGGACGGCGCCAGCGGCTGTCGGTGACCGTGGACCGGAGGCGGGTCGGGGACGGCGCCCGGGGGCTGAGCCAGTGCGCGCGCCGGACCACCGTCCGCTGGGCCGGCTCCGGCTCCGGCTCCGGCTCCGGCTCCGGTGACTGACCTCCGCGAAGGCCGGACCCCGCGGGCAGCGGCTCCGGCAGCCGCCCCTGCCCTTCGCCGCCGCAGAGCGGGGCCCGGGGGTCGGTGTCCGGCCGCTTCGAGAACCGTCTCGGGCGCGTCGGTCGCGGCGCGATCAGGAAAACCGCTTCGGGCGCCCGGGCCGCGGCTGCGAGGACCAGAGCGCATGGACGGTCCGGTGACCCGCGCTGCTTTCGTGCAGCGGGAGAAACTGAGGCGCGGACAGAGGAGCGTCACGCAGGCCGCGGGGCCGCACGTCGGGGCAGATGGGCTCGTCCCTCCGTGGTCGCGGCCGCCTCGAGGCGGGTCCTGCTCGAGCCGAGCGGGCGGGGGCGTCACCGGCCGCTCCATTCGGGGAGGGGGTTCGGGTGAGTTACCTGACCTCTGCCAAATGCAGTGTTGGTAAGAAATAGGTGTATTTCCTTATAAAACTGCTTTAGCAAGTTCACTTTTATTGTTGGACGCCACCAAAAAACGAGTGCGACACAAGCCGAGGAACATATGAAGTCATGGAACGTAGCAGAACCCACCCCCCAAGAGCGAAGATACTGGCACCGTGGGAGCGTCCCGGCTCTCCCCCAGGACCCCACTGCCCCCCCCCCCCAGAGGTCCGCAGGCTTCTGGAGTTTGGGTTTCGCCGTTCTGGGGCTTTATTCTAACAATTTTATCACATAAGCATGTGTCATCAGCTAATACAGAATTAAGTTTGTTCTTGAGTTTTATAGAAATAGTGCATTGTGTGTAGTTCTCTGCAACGTACATTTTCATTTCAGTTTCATGTTTCTGAGGTTAATCTGTATTGTTGCTTAAATCTGTTCTTTACTCCTAGTCACCGCTGTATAATATTCATTATGAGACTTTATCAAAATTTAGTCACTCTGATTTTCGGGTTTATGAGTGAAGGATTAACTCCGTACTGGGCTGAGGTAGTGTTCAACAATCTCTCCAAGTCAGTGGTTTCCACAATTTTTCTTTGTACCCTTATCAAAAACAAATATTTTATATTGCACCCCGGTATACATACACACATAAATAGCTGATGCAAAGATTAATGGAATAATGCTATTTTTATCATGTGTGGTGTACTCTAATATTCCTAATCCAGCCCATCTATTTCATTCTTATTTTGTAACACTTAACGCCTAACTTTTTTATTTTCACCAAATTGTTTTCATTACCCTCCCTGTTGCAGAGCACAATTGGAAAAACTCTGCTCTAAGTCTTTCAGTGGAGAATGACTTAGGAGGTCAAGAAGTATAGCGGCTTCTTTTTAATAGTATGAAATTGATCGGGTTCCAGAAAAACAATGTAGCAAAATCCCTGTAAGGCCCAGTGTTCTTTATTCTGATCACTGTGATTATGAGAACAAGTCCCTCCTATCAGTAAAGCTCCCCTAATGAGATAAAAAATCTTCCACAAACTTTAATGTTCTTGAAGTCTTTTTAATCTAAACTAGATTTTGAAAAATTCAGCACAATATGTATCAGAGGTTTTAATAGGATAATTTTTCATATCACTTTAGGAAATTTAACTTGTCACGAGACAAGACAAAACACTCTTTCTTTTGCGTCGGAGATAATAGGTGGCTTTCCAGATGAGGCGTCAAAAAGCTAAGTCTTACCCTTGAGCATCTCCGCTGTGGCTTCCATCACTAGGCAGTAACAAGAGAAACGGGTGCCATGAGGTCTACAGCTGACTCTCTCTACTGCATTAAGACACTAGGAAAAATTCTGTATTTTAGCCTCCTGAGGAGAACATCGGAAAAGAGTCTCTTGCACTCAGCCCCAAATGCAAAGAGCCCTAAAAGTTCCTTCGTGTACTTTATCAGAGCTGATGGGGATTTATTATTTTCCATCCCAATCACAAACAGCTTCAAAGTTCAAGGGACAAAGTTCCTTTCTTGTTACAAGAGAATTCTGGAATGCGGAGCAGATCTGTGTGCCAGGTGTCCTCACCCCAAAGAGGACAGAGTTAGAAGAACGGATTCCTTTGCACTTTCTCCTTTACGTCTCTCACACCCAATGTGGAGAAGGGGTTAGGGAGCCCGGGGTCCTCAGTGAGGTTCCCATGCTGTTAGAAAGTTCTGTTTGTCTCTAGACCCTCTCTCTTGCTTGGGAATGGAATTATTCTGTATTAGAACTACTGATGTCCTCTCCAAGTAAAGCAGGAAATATTTTTAGGAAGAACTAAACATGTATTTTTATAATTATGATAACATTGGGTTATTCTTGGATCATAAATTAGTCTCTTCCTTCTTAACCTTCCTTTCTCTTTCTTCAGAGATAGCCAGAACGTTAGAAATATTTCAATTTCTAATTCTTTAGGCAGATTTTTTATTTTTTGTGATTGTTCTTCCTTTCTGTGTTATTTTGAGGACTCCTGGTTCGCATTCACCATACTATCCTTTTCCCCTTTATGTTTCATTTGTAAATCGTTGGCCGTTTTACAATTTTTATTTAAGAAACTGTTTCTATAAGAGACAATTTACATTTTGGAGGAGTCCTTAGTGATTAAGAGGGAGTGCTCTGCAACCAGACTTCTTGAGTTCAAGGTCCAGCTCTTCTGCCTTCTAGTTTTATGAACTTGACAAGTGACTTAAACACTTGTGCCTGAGTTTCTTCATCTGTAATACAGAAATAATGTCTTTTTCAAGGTTTTTTGTAGGATTAAACATATTAATACATACAAATGAGTAGACCAGTATCATACACAGAGCAAAGGCTCAATCGTGTTATTCTTACAATGATCATCATTACTATATCATTAGACAGTTGTTACAATTGTTATAACTATCAACATTACGCTATCGTTAGACAATTGTTTTACTGTATGGCAACCCATGACCTCCCTCTTAATGACTGAGAAGCTAATACTGATTTTTTAAATTTCTAAATTGGTTAAAACCATGCATTTTTTTCCTCTCCAGAGAACAATTTGTCCAACATAACTTTTTGACAATACTTTAGCTTTGTTTAGTTATAATATAAGATAAAGTATATAAAGTGGTCTACAAATCATAAGGTTCTATACAAATGCCAGTTATTAAAATGCTTCCTACTAAGAAAATTTCAATTTTCCAGATGCCATTATTTAAGAGAGGTCTTATCTTTCCTTCTGGAAAGAAATTTGAGGCGATTTTCCCATAAAGAATAATCTTTACAGAGCCTCAAAGATCTTAGAGTCAGATTTGCTGATGACATTTTTCATTATTGGGATAAGGATTTAGATCGTATCAGATTTAAACACATTTGCAATTTCAGCTTTCCTTCAACAAAGATATGAACAGATTGCTGTCCCCTGTCTCTAAAAAAAACAAAAGCCTTCTGCTTGCAGGAATTGCAACAACCAATGTTAAATAAAACAGGTTTCCAGAAACTTCAGCTCTCAGTCCATTTCCACACTTCACTTAGCTAACTATGATCAATTGTGTGTCTTATGAAATTTCCCGAGGAGTTAGCCAGCCTGCAGACCAGCACTCGACTGCCGAAATATCTGAGACCATCACCACACAGTATCTGCCCTTCAATTTCCTTTTGTGCACACAGTGCAAGTCTCACCTGAATAAGACCTTAGCATGGTATACGGGGTCCTTTTCTCTGGCTGTGGGCCCCCCGCCATTGGGCAGCTAATCAGCATCTAATATTACCATATGTCAAATTATTTCCGGAGTGTCTTTGCCTCCTTGACTAAATTTTAACCCCTGGAAATCAAGGGGGGTCGGACTTTATAGTATTCGTAATCTTTCTGTAATGGCCAGCCAAGTCCTAAGCATATAATGATTGCCCAGGGAGTGCTGACTGATTGATGAATGGAACCTCATGGAAGCCTCCTCTAGAATCTACATTTTCCCCAAATGAAACAGGATCACCTAACAGCTTTTTCACTTCTGCTCAGCCTGTTGTACAGCCTTCTCCGATGCCTCGGTGACCGGCAGTAAAGCAGTAGACACGAGAAGAGCCCCAGCTGGGGTTTAAAGGGCCTGGATTCCAAGTGCTGAATGCGAGTGGAATATTGAACCCAGAGCCTCAGTCTTCTCATCAGTAAGATGGGAAAAATGATGTCCACCTCCACATTTTGCGGATTGGAGAAAACACTTTATATAAAAGGCCTTGCAGAATGTCTTATGGGAGCACAGTGAGAGTCGGCGGGGAACCGCGCCAGAGAGGAGGCGCTGACTGACGTTTGCGGTGGTCGTCTCACAGACGCAGTAGGCCCAGAACCACGCGCGCGATCTTCCCCAAACCTGGTCCTCCGTTAAAGAAGAGCACCATTCCCCACCCACTTCTGCAAACCCACGTCTGGAACTCCTCCCTAGCACCTGTCAGACCTCCCACGCCCAAGTCAAACCCAACTCAGTACCTCTCGGGTCTTCCTGCGCCTCCGCACCGTGTACAACCACCGACGGTAGAAACTGCCCCGTCCCTCCCCGAGTCCGCCAGACCCTCCACACGAGCTTCTGTCCTCCACGAGCGGCTCCGGTCTCCGCAGAGCACGTGAATGAGCTCCCCTTATAAATGCACAGCAGAGTCCCTCTTTCCCTCGCTGGCTGCCACTTGCAGAAAAATAAAGACTTCGCCTGTAAGATCCCGGGTGATCTGGCCACGCTCTCCGGGTCACTTTGGGCTCTCCCCGCCCCGCCTGCTCCATCCTTCCCCACCGTTCTGTGCCCAGGAGCTGACTTTTACATTCTGCATCAGGGGGCTCCCTCGCTGTCGGATTTACGGCTCACTTGACTCCAGGAAGATGGCAGACGGGAAAGCAGCAGGGAACTGCAGCTCGGCTCGGCGTGGCCTGCCCTGGGCCCTCCCGGCCGCGGAGCCTGACTGGCGGCTTCTCCTGGCGGCCAGGGCCGCAGGGACTCAGCCTTTCCCGCAGCTCCTGTCCTCGGGGAACACTCCCGCCTCCACCCTGGTGCCCAGGCCTCGTGGCAGCTTCTCATTCTTCTCAACTTTGCATTCATCGCGGGGGCTGCCCGTGCGTGCCTCGTGGATTCCCCTTATCCCGTCAGGCGCCACCGTAAAGAGTCCTGCTCACCTGTCCTCCGCGTCCGCGTGAGTGTGCCCCGCCTTCCGCTGCACCCTCGCTGAATCCCTCTCAAGCCCCTGGTCTTCGAGGGCGTCACACATGCCATGCTTCCTTCCACCGCTGTCTAGAGTCTCTTTCCTTCGTGAACCTTCATGCAGCCCCAGGTCTCAGCTCAAACCCTACTTCCCGGTCGAAGCTTCTCCTGACTCCCAGAGTTGGTCTAGTAACTCACCACGTACTTTCCTAGCTCTGTCGGATTTTCCACAGACTGATAAGGAGATAACAAGCGCCTCATTTAAATAAACTACGTCTTTGCCATGAGTACGAGAACTGCGTCTGTTTTGGTCATCACTGTGACCCTGTTCCTAACACGATGTCGGGCGCGTGTGATTCCCAGAGCGTGAATGACCCGACGGTGACTGTGTCCAGTTTGGTGGCTGCTGCCTAGAAAATGCGTCTGGAGGTGTGTGTCCGCGGATTCCGTTTACATATTTATTTTGTAGATCCGCGTTCCATATGCTAATCAGGGACAATGATTATTTTTTATTATCTCTTCCAATCATTTCCAAGGTCAAGCATTTCAAAGTTATGTTAAGAATCCCCCGACTGGGGCGCCTGGATGGCTCCGTGGGTTAAGCCTCTGCCTTCGGCTCAGGTCATGATCCCAGGGTCCTGGGATCGAGTCCCACATCGGGCTCTCTGCTCAGCGGGGAGCCTGCTTCCTCCTTCCTCTCTCTCTCTGCCTGTCTCTCTGCCTCCTTGTGATCTCTGTCAAATAAATAAATAAAAATCTTAAAAAAAAAAAAAGAGTCCCCGACGGCGTCCGCCTCTGATGACTGTAGCTGTCTTCTTCCCGTGCTCCCCCCTCCGCAGGGACTAGTCCCCCTTCCGTTTTCCCATTTCTTCTTATCTGTAGCCTGGGTACCCGCTCCTCTCCACCTGCCCATATCCATGCGACTGATTTCTTCACCTCCTTCAAGGCTTGTACAAAAGCGTCCTCGAGGCGCCTACCCTCTCACATCATTTAAATCTCGGAAGCAGCCCCGCTCTGGATCTCCCATGCTCTGCTCTGTTCTTTGATAACCTTTAGCATCATCTGGCACCAGGGATGTTTTTCTGGCACTTAGCATTTCTTGTCTTCTCTACTGACGCTTTGTACCTCAAGGGCCTCCAACAGCACCTGGAACACAGTAGGTCTTCAAAAATGTTTGTTGATGAATTTAACTCATGTCCTTCTCTCAACCTTTTACTGGCCTGTGCCTTTGTTCACATCTGTGCAATTATAGATTTCAAGATTGTCTCTTTCCCTTCGCTCTACCTATACAAAACCCTACCTAGACAACAGCGGGTGAGGGGCGCGGACGGCACCGGCTTCCAGCTAGAGGACCAGTGAGGCAGAGGAACACTAAGCAGCACAGGGGATGTCACCGGTGGTACTGCAGTGACGTTGCGTGGTGACAAATGCTAACTGCCCTCGTGGTGAGCACAGCCTAGCAGAGAGTGGAGTCATGTGTTGTACTCCTGAAACTACCGTGACAGTGTATGTCAAGGACACTCACAAATTTTTAATTAAAAACTAAGGATGAAAAAAACCAACTTTACCTACACCAAACTTTTTTGATGAAAAAATTTTAAAAGGAATCTCAGGGGATTTAAAGGAAATGCCGTTACCGTAAATGTTTCTTAAATTATTGATTAAACAATGCGAACACAGGAGTCCTGCTTCCTGGATTAAAGTGAATATTTTGTTACGACAGCCATAAAAATGAAAACAAGTGTTAACGAAAGCCCATGAAGGCATAAATAAAATACCTAATTGCTACGTGCTAAGCAGTTGGTCCGTATCTCCGTTTTACCTTCAAGTCACTTTAGAAATACTGCCTAAGAAACCAATTTGTCGTATAATCCAGCAATAGGAACTTCTTACAAATTAGTGCTTCGCAAGCCTGAGTTACAGTCATCGCGGCTGTTCAGAGTGAGGAGTCGAGGCTCTGCGGCCTCCCAGAGCGCCTTCTGGACCGTCAGACATTGCATTCTCCATGGCATCTGAGGCCCCGTATTACTTACCGAAGGTTGGTTATCCGTGCCTCGTGCACGCCGTGACCCTCCCGTAACCGGCCCTTTAGCCCATCAGTCCAACAAGAAGTAGCTATTTAACGAGCAGTACGAGCTACTGTTGTTTCACTAACCGGAGCAGTGTGCCTCCGAGGATGCTAAGTGATGGGCAGTTCCTGTATCAGTAACGACAAATATCTGTTAGTGAAACGACGTTCGTCCGGATGCCGCCAAACGGCTGAGGAAACGGAGAGGGGACGTCTGGTTAACATTGGTGTCCGTCCCCGTCCCGTCACGGTGCGGCCTCTTCTCTGAGGCGCTAACCGCCTTTCCCCTCGTGGTCAATCATGCTGAGACTCCGACTGGTATCTCCCTCCGTCGACGGAGGCATGGTAGCAAATTCTGTCGGAAATGTTGCACGTGTCTTTTGTTCCCGTCCCTTGTACGTCACCTGTTAATAAACGAGTAATCAGGAAGTACAGAGGCGGAAACAAAGAAAAATTAATTCCCAGTTCCCCCACATATTTCTTCACTGAAGGTAACTGCTGTTCATGTTGGAATGTACTTGCTTTCGTGGTTTACACACACAGACACACACACGTGCGTGCACACGCATACAGCAGTCGTCTGAAACGTGTCGCTAGTGGTAAGCAGGAAAAAGAACAGCCCAGCCTTATAAAAGTGACATCTATAAAAAACATACCAAAAAGAAAGAGAGAAAGAGAGAAAGGATGAAAACCTCGCCTCTAGGGCAAAGGTTAACAACCGAACTGTCATTCGGACTTCGTGATTTGCTTTCCCCTAAGCTTAGGACTTTCAGGGAATGAGTTTATGATCCCAGGCAGCTTTCTTGGCAGGGGGAGGGTTCCCAGACTTAGCCCTAATTATTACATTTTGTTTCACATTCCCACTTAAACAGCTAACCTTTTTGCTAATGGGTCTGGACTCTGGCAGCGCAGCTTGAACTGACGGGGCTGTTTTTTCTCTAAATGGCCTTTTGTGAGCGGATAATGACCCCACTCTCTTGAATAGGGTTTTTCTCTACTTGCTATAGCTAAATGCATCATTGCAAAAAACAAAGCAAAGAGAAATTGCAGTAAAATGGTACATAATGGCCCCCTGGGATGGTGAGTAGGCCCGGCTCTCACAGACTTCACACTCTCCTTTTTCTGAAGTTTCATCCAGTATTTTACCTGGGCTGGGTATGGGGTCGGGGGGGGGGGGGGAGGTAGACCCTGTGCTCTTTGGGCCTTGATCTGGGCTGTGCTTTGAGAGGACAAGCTGCCGCTGAGTTAAGGGTCTTGGCAGTAGAAACGGTGCTTCTCGACCCAGAGCGTGGGTCAGAATAAGGGCTCAGAAATATGAATTTCTTCCTGGTCAACCTCAGGCCTCTGAGGGACATTGGTCATTTTTGTCTTCGTACTACAATTCTGCTGTGATACTGAATTTACCACATCTGTCGCACGGGGGTGGGGGCGGGGGGCTTGGGCAACAGATGAATGAAAACTATCGGAAACCCACTTTTATGTGTTAAAAATCTAGGGCAATATAAAAAACCTCCATACGAAGGAGTAATGGTATCAAAGTTCACAAAACTTTGCGGCAGATCCTGATGCACATATTTTCCACTTAGAGTGAAGTAAGAAGTATGTGTCTAGACTTCTCTGCAATCTCAGTACGTCCCATTACCTCGGTGTAACTTAGAGTCACAGTAGGACAATTTCAAGGTCTCGAGACTCCGTATGTCCGTGAAGACTCCCCACCTGTACTAATTCACTGTCCACTTCGGTTCACTCTCCTCCTGCATGCAGAAGCACTTTGTACTGCTCTAGACATTGTGTAGGTACCAGCCGGCCTGATCTAATCACTGCCCATCTCCTGCAGTGAGCTCCCGCGCGGCTCCTTACTTACCGCGCTCCTACTGATTACGGCCAATCCGCGCCGCCCACCTCATCCCCTGGGTATTTTAATAGTTTCATTTAATAAAGTAATGACCCATAATGGGTTAATGAAGGGCATTAAGGGTGCTGGGGTACAGCCCTTGGTAGCCCTGCAGGTGCTCCTGAGATGAGTCATTCTCCCCTACTTTCTGGGAGCCTTCGGAGCCCCAGCTCAGGGGAGTAATGACAGTCCGTGTCTTTTCTCGAACAAGATGCAGGTTCGATGCAGGTGGCACAGGTACGTGTGTTTACTAGTTTTTACTTTTGGCCTCTGCTAAGGCAGGAGAGCAGGAACCAGGACTGAAACACTGACAGCCGGAAGCTTCCGAGGAGGCCGTTTCCTCCCGACAACTAGCTTAGCAGTGAGAGACAAATACTAGAAATTACAATACATATTAGTTGAACGTGATCATTTTTGTGTCATCACAAGAGACTCTGAATAGGTCTTAAGCAAGTCACACCTTTGTCAAATAATATTAGTTTTAAAAATCCAGGGAGGCTTGGAGAAAAGCAATCAGACTCGTTCTCTGGGGAGGTGTGGCTCAGCTATTCCCGTTTGGAACATTCTGGGGCAAGTGCAGCTTTGCCCCGTAGTTCTGGGCCGCAGCAGCGGAAGAGAAGCGTGGCACTAATGAGACACACGGATTGGTTCAAAAACCCTGACTTTGCACGTGGACTTCGGTGCCCTTTGACTCTCAAACTTACACTTTCAATGTGACCTTGTCTTTATAACCCACGTGAAAGTCTGAAATGAAATGTCTTTAACACTAGGGAGGCTGGTATATCTTAAAGTAATTCTGTTTTTTTAAAGACTTTATTTATTTTATAGGGAGAGAGAGCAGGGGCAGGGGAACAGGGAGGCTTAAGCAGACTCCACGCTGAGCTCGGAGCCGGACTCGGGGCTCCATCTCATGACCCTGAGGTCAGGACCTGAGCCGAATCCAAGAGGGTGACCTTTGACCGGCCTCACCACCCAAGAGCCCCAAGAGTAAGAGTCCTCTGAAGTGCTCCTTGTTGGGTGATACGTGCGTCATCATGAATTAAACCTCTCACTAGTGACCCGGATCAGGGCGGCCAGGCCTGGTACACTTTCGGGGCGGATGTTAAACAGTGACGGCTAAAATAAAGGCTGCAGACGGGGGATAAGAGAATCACAACCAGATCGTCACCGAGGAAGTCGCGACATTCTGTGTCACTTGACGCGACGCATGGAATTCACTCGTTCCTGGGGTCACCAGTCTTCACGGAGTGTCTCTTCTTTGCTAGTCATTGTATGCGGGTCCAACAACATAAAAGACAAGTAAACGGGTTTATCACTTCTCTCAGGAGGTCACTTCTGCGGGAGAAGACTGACCCTGAATAACAGAATGACGCCTCCCGGTGACCCCCGCGGCAGGTGTAAGCGACGCGCACACTCGTGCACTTAGTCTCACAGCCGGGCGGGTAGATATTACTGTCGTCCCTTCTGTTTGATGATGGAGCTGAGTCCTGGACGTGCTCCCACTTGTACGAGATCACACAGCAGTGAGCAGCGCGGCCGTTCCCCAAACCCAGACTTGATGCCCTTCACCGCTGCCACGTTATTCCAGAAGAAAGCTGGGAAACCGGGGTCAGGAATCCCTAGGAACGGGTTAACACCGTTTTTACCACTTTGTTTTATTCCTGCGTCCCACGTGTAACTACTGGTAAGAGTCTGGTGCATTCCATTCCATCTTTTTATGCAACTGGTTTTGGCACATTTTTTTTAGATACGGGTGTGATTGTGTGGTAGATGCAGTGTTTGAGAAGTTGCTCTGAGGTCTGGAGGCCCTGAATGTTATTAAGCAATGACAGGGAAAGTCCTTGAGAGTCATTGTTTAAGGGCTTTCATGGCCCAAGAGATACTATTTTTAAGACTATATTTTAAAAACATAATTCACCAGGAGAATGTCATTACTCAGAGGAGCTGTATCTTATGATAATCAGCAGTTTATCCTTAAGAATCATCATGAAGGGGGCGCCTGGGTGGCTCAGTGGTTAAGTGTCTGCCTTCGGCTCAGGTCATGCATGATCCCAGGGTCCTGAGATCGAGCCTCGCATCAGGCTCTCTGCTCAGCAGGGAGCCTGCTTCCTCCTCTCTGCCTGCCTCTCTGCCTGCTTGTGATCTCTCTCTGTCAAATAAATAAATAAAATCTTTAAAAAAAAAATCATCATGAAGGCCCACCTACATGTTGACATAACTAGTGGTCTCAGGCATCAAACTGATATTTAAATACTTTTCCATCCTCTTGTTATTTAACCTAAGCAAGTG
This sequence comes from Mustela nivalis, assembly GCF_964662115.1. Taxonomy (NCBI): domain Eukaryota; kingdom Metazoa; phylum Chordata; class Mammalia; order Carnivora; family Mustelidae; genus Mustela; species Mustela nivalis. Next base: position 1,738,668 of record NC_139023.1, read on the forward strand.
GAATTGGTGCATCAGGCATAGAAGTTACAAATGCATTTATGATTTTGGAAATTTCCAGAAATATTTGTCAAGAACTCTGTGAGAGTAATGTTTCTTTTATAGTGCTAAAAATTGGAGGTGGGGAAGGGTTTAAAAATCGTAATTCTGGCCAGTCTTTCCATAAAGTACATGTCTGCTTAAATTTTAACGACGGCATAAACAGGAGTACACGGCTTGCCATAAATCCATGTCGATCAAGAAGGCACATGAAACTCTCGTTAGAAAAATGAGGAAGTGGTGGGGGAGGGGAAGAAAATTTGCTGCAGACTTTTAAACTGTAGCTACTGTCTTTCACTTCCGAAGTCGATTCTCACCTTTGGAACCCCAACTGATCTAAGCAGATTTCTAGTTTGCCGGCGAATGGGTTTGAAGACGAAGCCGTCCTGTCGTGCTCAGTTTTCTTTCCGCTTCAGTTGGTCGTTCGAACAAAAGGCTGAAATGCCAAGGAAGCAACTTTCAGAAATGCGCTGGTGGCTCAGCCACAGCTGTACATGGAGATCACGTGGAGGGGAGCTTCCCTGGGTTACCTCAAGGCCCGGAACATTCTGGTACTATCTAAAGGCAGAAAAGTCAATGCTTGAGGAAGGAAACATCTTAGCTCGGGTAGACAAGAGCAGAATAAAATCGATGGTCATGAAGTCATGAAAAAGACTCGCATCTTTCACTTACGATTGCCAGATTCATTGCAGCCTCGCCTAACGTTGATCTGAGAGCACATTTTTCAATATAAGACAAATTTGCTTAAATCTAATCCAAGATAAGCTATGAAACAGCAATCACATCGGAACCGAGCATTTACTTAAATGGTTTCATTGGGTCCTCGTGACCACCTCCTGAGATGCTACATAATTTCTTTCCTTGTGCAGATAAGGAAATTGAGATTTTAAGCAACACAGAGGTTTACGTGACTCGCCCACGTTTACAGTTAAGGCGCGGCGGGGGCTGGAATGTGAGCACAGATAAGGCTTCCCCAAGCCTGTGGCTACTTCCTTGTTCCAAATCTCCAACGGCAGCTAATAGCCAATCATCCAGTCGATAAGAGAGGCGTGGGCCGGGGCACATTTTTGGAGAGTAGAGAATGAACGAAGGCACAGGGAAGCAAAGGCACGGAATTTTTTAAAACCAGCAAAGGCACGGAATTTTTTAAAACCAGCTCACAACAGTTGCTGAGAGAGTGAATTTTACAAGTTCTCCCTAGAAGAGAAGGAACCGTAGCGTAGGCACGGGCCCGGTACGCACTAGGCTCATCGTGCCGACTGCCGTGCAACGCACACGTGCATCAGGCCTTGTGCTGCGCCTCTGAAACGGACCCAGCGCTGTGTGTCGTGCGTGGGAAGGTGTGAAAAACCAGCTTTGCTGCTTCGGTTCACCCCATGGACGATGGGTTTGCCCATCTGCTCTACGACCTTCTCTGCCCCGTTTTCACAGCCTCTGGCTTCCGGTGGGGTTTGGCCCCGTGGGAGGCACTGGTGGGAACACGGAGGACCGGAGGGGAGAGGTCAAGGTTTGCTTCCTCACGTCGTCCTACTGCAGTGCTTGTCTCTGGCGGTCCCCGCGTCTCTTCTGTCAAACGGCCGCCGCCCTGCGGGGTGCTCTCGGCGGAAGACGTGCCCTGCGCCTCCGCTTAGAACTTTCCAGTGCCTGGAAAGTACTTAACCGTACTTTTTTTTTTTTTAGGATTTCATTTATTTTTTTATTTGCGAGAGAGGGCAAGCTGGGGCCAAGGGGAGGGGCCGAGGGAGGCTCCCCACCGAGCAGGGAGCCCAACACGGGACTTGACCCCTGGACCCCGGGATCATGACCTGAGCTGAAGGCAGACGCTTAACGACTGAGCCCCCCAGGTGCCCCAGACTTTGTCTTTCTGGTCCTCTTCCTCCCTCTGTAAATCCATTTACTCATTCATTCGCTCGACAAATATTCCTGAGCGAGATGCCCCTCCAAGGGCTGCTGGTGAGGGACAAGTGACAAGCTCCTGCTTTCCTGCAGCTTGAAACAGCTTGAGCCTTCGGTCCCCTGTGCTTTTGTCCATTATCAGCCCCTCACTCGTCTCCTAAGCATTGTAATTTTTAGCCCCAGTTCCAATATTTCTTTAAAATGTCAACATCTAGATTCCTGTTGAGCACAGTGAAGGGCTGGGTTCTACGCTAACAACAGTTTGATAAAGAATTCTGGAAGTTTCACTGGTCACGTCAGCATTCCAGATCTTCTCTCCAAGAATTCCTAAATCTGAAAAATCCACAGGAGCGGATGGAATCCTCCCGAGTGGACTTGGTTCCCCCGGAAGATAAAGAAATGCTTTAGGAGTCAAGGATCATTTGTAGGACTACTGAAGTATTTTTCCCTAACCATTTCTAAACACTGGGCAAGGGTTTTGTGCTCCTTTTGCCTTCGGATAGGGGTGGGTTGAGGAAAGAAGTTTTCCACAGATAACCCGCCTCTTTCTGGAGGCCTGGACTCCGTGGGAGATGGTGGTGAGGAGAGGGAGAGATGACGGCGGATGGAGGCAGGGGACGGAGCAGGAGCTGTGCAAGCCCCAAGGGGCAGCAGAGGCCCCGGTGCCACCTTCCAGAGCACAGTCCCCGCCATGTCTGACTTCTAAAGTCTCTCGGCCGGGCCGATGACCCGGGGGGGTGGACGGGGGCCTTTCTGGGCTCCCTGCATCTCCTCGCCAAATAGCTTCTGCCTTTAAGGTGCATGAGTAGAAGATGCAAGAAAGCCAGTGATCGTCTCCGAAGCTTGGTTCAAATGAAGCAATGACACAGAGTCGGGTGCCGATGTTGCTTCCTTTCCCAGCAGCGAGACGTGCCGTCTGCCGCTATTTTTTCCAGCATCGACGTCCCGATGCTTAGTTGATTTCAACTCAAACCTGTACCTACACTTGTATACAAATCCTAAATTGTATTTACAAAACCCCAAGCTGCTTATGAGAAATAAAATTGTGGCTCTGTGGGTAAGCAGGAGTATTTCTTGCAAAAGGGCCTTTTGTTTTCCTGTCTGCTTGTTTATGAAAGTGGGGCCGTGGGAGAAAAAGATGAAGAGGGAGAGACGTGGAGAGAGAATTGGCCAGATTCAAGAGGTGTTTTATCAAATCATTATAATTTAGGGTAGAAGTTGGTAAACTACGCCAACTTTGGCATGACCCGGGAGCTAAGGGTTTTACATGTTTTGATGGCTGAAAAAACGCAAAAGAAGAGAAATACATTCAAACGCATGTAAATTGAAATTAAACATTAGTATCTGTTAATGTTAAATATAAATTCAAACGTCAGCGTCTGTAATAAAGTTTGATTGGAGCGTAGCTACGCTTGCTTTTGCGACCGCTTTTGCGCTACGATGAGATATCGAATAGTTGTGACAAAGACCCAAAAAAGTAAAAAATATGAATTATCTGGTCCTTTACAGAAATTTGCTGACCCTTGATGCACAGTGAATGTGGTCATTCTTGTTCCCAGGCTTTAAGCTTGGCTGTCCAAGGAAAGGGTCTAGTGATGCAGTATCTAGATTTATTTTTATTTTTATAAGGAGTAGACAAAGGTTATTACTCACTCAGAAGTACATTTGACATTCAAATAGACTGAATCCAAAAATGGGACCATCTCTATGAGTCAAACAGAAATCAATACACTTTGAGTGAACTTAGGCCAACGCAGGAAGTTCTCTTAGAGACGCTATAGTAGCTGCTGTTTGTAGAACTCTCCGTGAGCCGCACGCTGCATCAACAGCTCAGTGTAATCCTGAAAACCACCCTGAAAGATGGTCTTTTAAGGGTGTTATTTAGGTGGAGCAATGAGTTGAAGTATAAAAACCAAGCGGGGTGTACAATCCACCTGAAACTCTAGAGGTCGAAGACGGGAGAAGGTGCACGCGAGGGGCGCCTCAGGGGGTCAGGGGTCAAGCGCTGCCTCCGCTCAGGTCCCGATCCCCGTGGGCTGGAGCCCTGGGTCGGGCTCCAGCCCTGGGTCGGGCTCCCTGCTTAGCCGGGCGCCTGCTGCTCCTTCTGCCTGGGCCTTGGCGTGTGCACGCTCCTGCTCTCTCTCGCCCACTCTCTTAAATAAATTAAAAAAAAAAAAAAAAGGAAAGCACTTCTAAAGTACAATGCAAAGGGCTGGGGTTTCTGCCCATCTGGCGTGAGGTCTGGTCCTGTGGCAGATGGAAAGACCACGTTACAGAGCTGTTTTAAGGAACCAGTGACCCAACTCTGGAAGAACGCCTGATGGCGTCTGGCAGGTAGAGGCTGCCCAGCGAAGGTTGGTTTATTTCCTTCCTCCTTTCTTTTCTCATTAAATTTCATACGACTAGCGCGTCTGTGCGCTGCGCATGCAGGGCGACTGGATGCACGCAACAGTAGTTAATAAAGACGGCTGCCCACAGGCCTCCGCAGAGGGTCTGGGCTGGACGGGGAGAGCAGAGGGAATGTAGCTTCTCTCCGTATTACTTTTTATTGTTTAGATTTTGAAACATGTAACTATATCAGCTGCCAAATCATTAAGTTAAAAATCTGTAATGAGGCTTAATTTGGGACCTACACATTTTAGAGCCTCTCTGGTAGAGGCCCACCCAATTTTATCACAGTGGGTTTCCCCTTCCGTTGGTTTTATTCCATCCCCCCCCTCCTCCTCCTTCTTCTCTTAGATTTTGTAATTTGTTTTAAAGTAATCTCTGCACCCAGCGTGGGGCTCGACCTCACAATCCTGAGACCCAGAGTCATATGCTCTACTGACCGAGGAGCCAGGCATGCTTCATTCTCTCTCTCTCTCTCTCTTTTTTTTTAAGATGTATTTATTTATTTGAGAGAGAGAGAGCGCGCACAAGCAGGAGGGGCAGAGGGAGAGGGACAGAGACGCGGAAGCAGACCACCGAGTGAGGAGCCTGACACGGGGCTCGATCTCACGACCCTGAGACCATGACCTGAGCGGAAACCAAGAGTTGGACACGGAACCAATGCGCCAGCCGGCACCCTCCCGTCCCAATTCTGTTCTTTCTTAAAATGTACTTTGAACTTAATTTATTCCTCGATATGGACACATAATACGTAGGCAATTTCTTGGTCTCACAAACAACTCCCGTGGAAAACAGTGAGTCTTCAGCCGGCAGTTCGGTCCATTTTCACACCTGAAAGTCAGCTTCTGAGAGCTCGTTCTGTCTGGTTCTCGTAGCCCGTTCACATCCCCAACTACCTCCGTTCCAGTGCGGTGCCTTCGTTGGTACGGACACGCGTCCTCCGGAGGTGAGATACTATTTACTGATGCTGTGCCGACATAAATGACGGTATACACCGAAGTTCAACGACTGGTTTCTAAACTTCCCAGAACATTTCCGTGGCTTGTGGCCACAGAGACGCGAGCATCAGCTCCCGGACCCTGCCTTGCGGCCCGCCTGTGTCCGGATGCCCTGCTGCCCCTCCGACATCCGACCCCACGTGTGGGTCTCAGTATCCTTCTTTTTTTTTTTTTTTCTTAAAGATTTTATTTATTTGACAGAGAGAGGCAGTGAGAGAGGGCACACAGGCAGGGGAAGAGGGAGAGAGAGAAGCAGGCTCCCCGCGGAGCAGGGAGTCCGACGGGGGGCTCCATCCCAGGACCCTGGGATCATGACCTGAGCCAAGACAGACGCTTCAGGACTCCTGAGGTCTCAGGGACCTTGTGCTGCTTCTCTCACCCACGGGTCTGTCACTCCGTGGCGGCAGAGTACATGTTTGGTTAATTGATGTAGGAACAACCCGTCAACTTTCTGATACTGACTTAATTTTCCAGAATGCTCTTTCTCTTTGAGGGGAACTCATTAGGCTAAACTATTTCTATAAACCCCGTTCTTCTTAATAATTCTTGGTCTCTTTCTACACGCTTTAAACTGTCTGGACCAGCTCCTGAGGTTAGTTCGTACGGATCGAACCACCACATTGGTGAGGGGGAAGCCAGTCTGCAGCTTGCAGCAGGCCCCGGAGGAAGCATCTGGGACGCACAGACACCCTGGTGGCCCCACACACATGAACACGAGCACACGCCGCACACACAGTGCCGCTCTAGCAGTTTCTGGGCATGAAGCCGGTGCTCGGTCCACCTGGATAGCAGCAGCCACGGCAGAGGCCGCTGTCATGACCCGAAGACCTCAGGGCTCAGACTCAGCTGGTTAGGATGAGACGCAAGTGTCGTCACCATTTGATCCCAATTTCCTCTTTTTGAGCTATTTCCCCCGTGAAGCTCTCCGTGCCGGGTTGGTCCATTTCCTGAAGACGTCCGCTCTGCTCATTCCTACCATCTTAAATCTTGTAAATTTTTATTATTTCTTAAATTGTATTCTTCCCCCAAAAGGAGTTTCCTATATTTTTTTTCGTTTTTAAAGTAGTTTGTTTTGCCTGTGCCAATTAAAATTCCCTGTGCCACAAAAGCCTAAATAAAACCCATCCCTTTCCCAGAACCAATCTTGGCACCTGCTGTTTACAAGCTCGAATACTTGTCCGTATGCGCCCTGATGGCTTCCCGGTTGTGTTTCTTTCACACATCTTGTTTCCTCAAGCAGAGGGAATGTTCTTCTGAGACATAATTTGGGTTTTCTACTTCCTCATTTCTCAGTAACGCCTACCCCAGAGCTCGCTGGACTGCTGGGTGTTCTAAAGGTACCCATTAAGTTAGACCTTCTAGAAAGCATTTTCGAATTGGGAGGAAGAGACTGAACAGAGTGACTTCGTAGTATCCACCACGATGGGTATTCGTGCGTGGTTATCTGATGAAATTTCAACAAAACAACGCCAAGTGTGTGTTTATTAGCCTTATCTCTTCGAGGCGAAGAACGGATGTTCACAAACACTTAGTGACTGACGCAGTGTCGCGCAGAGTATGTGCAGAGCTGGGTTTGAAAACACACGTGCTTGACATCCTAGTTGCCCCCCGTAGTATTGTAACGGAGGTCACGATCTGAAGAACATACAATTTTACAACTCATTCCTAGTGGGTAATTTGACGAAAAAAAAAATAGTTTTGCTTCTAAAATGGCATTTTCATCTTTTTTGAAAAATGAGATTAAAATTGCATAGGGAACAGCTTCTCTTTATCAAAATATGGAAACGAGGGGGAATCGCTAGGGAAATAAAGTCAGTAGTTAAAGAAATAAAGTTTTACTCATCTTAGTTAACTATCAAAAAAATCACAAGGTTAGACAGACTTTAGGCTTCTCAGTTTCTGGGAGAGCAACCAGGTCCTCAAGGTATATTTTCTACTGCCTGTAAAAGGGTCTTTCAAAGACAGATTTTTTTCTTCCTTTCTCTCTTTTTAACTTTAAGAGACAAACTAATATAGTAGTACAAGTGTAATTTTGAACACTTCCCAAAATAAAATCTAGGCCCCAAATGCCAAGAAGGCAAAATATGCAAAAAAGGTCTCATAAAATTTTCTTGAAATCCAGTTCCTCCTTCTTGAAAATCCAGTTTTCTTGAAATCCAGTTCCTCCTTCTACCTCTGGACCACATGTGTCGTTCTCCACCTCCTCGCCCCCTCCTGCCCTGGAAACAGAGTGTGTGTTTATTTTACCGTCTCTTCTCTATAGGGCTTTTTCTTTTTCACTGAATTTTTCTTTTTTTTTCCACAACTGAGTCCTGCGGTGGCCATGCCGGGTGTAGACGGACTGCTCTCCGGAAGCTGCTTGACACAGGCAGGGCGGCTCGTGCGGACGGAAGGAAGGACCCCGTGGTTCTTGCGCAGGGCTCCGCCCCCTGAGAACCTTCTGAGCTCCCACAGAAAAATACATCTCATTGACATCTTTCTTCCCCACAGCCCCCCCGCCCCGTGAGCTCTGAAACTCTCCTCCCGTCCGTCCTCTCGCGGACAGACATCGTTCTAGGCTGGATAACAAGAGGAAGACGGAAAGCATGAGGGGGAGGAAAGGGGCTTTTTGGAAGAGGCTGAAGCTTTCCTTACCAAAAAAACCCCATTTCTCTTTATTCTAACCCCAGGCTTGTTTTCATTTTGAGCTATTAATTTGAAATAGCTAATCAGTTGCCACAGGCATACGCACATTGCCAAGATTGCGAAATACCTGCCCTCTTCTAATCAACCCCGAAGTGATGATGATTTATGTGTATCTTGTGCACTTAGCCTGCACAGCCCCGGCGCTCTCCACCAGATGATCTGCCGAGATTACCCAGGAGGACTTTCTAATTCACACTGACGACCCGGAGGCCCAGGGAGGATCACAACAGTTCCACGATTGAACAACAGCGTGAACACACACTTTTTAAGAAATGAGAAACAAATCCCACTAAATCTAGGAGGAGACTCCACGAAGCTTAGTTTCCCCATTTATTCAGACAAGTGTCATTTTGCTTTGAATGTTTCTCATTCTCAATGGGGCACAAGTGGAAATGTTCCAGGAGCCCCCAAAGAGCAGGAAGGGTTACATGGCATGAGCTTTCCTTGCTGCTCTGCTACCAAATATTTACTGGGAAGCAGGATGCGTTTCTTCATTTAAATGAGAATTATTTGGTTTGGTTTAATGAAGCGAGAATTAACTGTTCGCTGGAACACTTAACCCACCGCTGTGATGTATTTGTCTTTATTAAGGAAACCTAATACGTTCCTGGCCGGTCACAGCAACACTTCCCATCTGAGGGAGCTGGGAGGAGGAAGACCATTGGCTCTAACTGCAGTGACAGCGGGAATTTGAGCAGCGCACTGAGAGTACTAAATGCTGCCACTGTCCCCGTCAAAGCTTGCGTTCCGTCTTCTGCCCAAATGCCAACATGCTCTTCCCTAACCTCGACCACCCCCTTGAGTCCCACTCTGGGAATTCCGTCCCCACAGTGGCGCGCTCTCTCAAAGGAAAGCACAACCGGGCATCGTTAAGGGCCAAACCTGGCACAGCAACTTCTCTTGGCGTTCTGCCATTCAAGTCAACAGCAGTGTTGACCCAAGTGAGATGATGAAATTATCTTGGGAACATCATAATCCTAGGGAACAGGGTTGCAAAAAGATTGGCTTCCACTTGCTTGAATTTGGCTTATCTTTTCCAAAAAGCCTTTCTCAAACTAAGGTGCATTTAATATTGTGATTAAAATATACTGGACATTCTAGTGAGATTTCCGAAGCAAAATATTTTTATTACTGGGTCATTGTAGTAGTAGAGATAAGGAGTCACGAGAAAAAGAGAGAAAAGAGGAAGAACTGAGGGTTAGTTTTTCAAATAGAAATTCTATTCGATGTGCTGTTTTACAACAGGGCTATTTCAGTGCCTGCCTCTCCAAGATCTCAGTATCTTTTACCAAAAGAATCCTTTTATTATTGCTATCTTAGGTTCTAAATTTTGTAACTTCAAAAATATGTGTTTTTTCCCCAGTAATGAGAGAATCCTTTGATTTTTATAGCAGACCCGTGAAACATCATTTGGGTTGAGTGAGTATGTTTGTCCCTTTCTGTGGGTCCTTGTTGCTGTTTCTAAACCTAATATTTTGAGAAAGAGACCCTGCCCTGCCTGGAGTGGACAAGGACCGGGACCGTCACCGGCCTCGTTCTCTGTATGGCATTTGTTTTCCATGCAGTGTCGGAAACATGGAAAAATGGGCAGAAGAACACGGAATTCACTTGTTGTTTTGCATTAGCACCGCAGTTGTCAGTGTGTAAAGAGAATCAGTCGGACCCCAGAGGCCGACCTTGCCCAGGACTACGTGGATGGTTACTGACCGAGCGATTGTTGGGCGCAGAACATAGATGTCCTGAGAAGACATCTGGGAAAGTCGGCTTCTCGCAAACGCCTGGTTGTCGTTGGAGGGAATCAGCAGTCCCGCGAAGATGCTCTCCGGCTCCAAGGTTTCTCTCTTCTCGCGGTCACAGTCCCATACTTCCTGAGGCTGTTCCATCCTAATGTGCCTGTTACCCACCAAAAGGGATGTCGTGGTGCATTCCCACCCCCACTCCCCCCACCCCTCCCCCCCTGCAGCCCCCCCTCCGTCCGCTTCTGTGGATAAGCCCCGCCCACGTATCTGGATTGCCGCATAGTCCAGAACCCTGCTGGGGTTCCCTGTAAATGATAGTTTTAGGGTGTGTGGGGGGGACATGGTCAATCAAACATGGACTTAACTTCTACTGCGCCTCTTGGTGCTGAAATACAGTTTCTTTTTTCTCTGCTCTAAGCTCAGAAGTGGAGAGGAACAAGTCAATAACACACTTTTCAGCCGCCGTTATGCAAACAACCAGCACTTCTTTGCCCGTCAGGACCTCCCCTGGACACTTGCTTTTGTGAGGCTCCTCTGGGGCCAACAGAGAGACTCTTTAAAAAAAAATAATAATTTATTCTAATCTTTTTCTGCCTTCTCTTTTAAGATGTGAAGGCAATAATTTCCTGGACTATTCATTAATAATTTAACCCCCCTATGATACCGGGAAAAGTATCAGGGAACATCACGTTTTGTAAGGACATATCTAGAAAACAGCTTCCTCAGCAGGCGTCAGCTGTGTCCTGCCTGTGCCCCGCGACTGGACATGCCCGCCAGCAATCTCTGAATCCTGGGGAATAAATAACAACAAAATCCTTCCTAGGTTTTTTAGGTTATTTTGGGCCCTTAGTGTCCCAGATATAGAAATATGCAGGAAGAGATTTATTTGTACATTGAACTCCTTGCTCTGCATGGAATTATTCAAAGAATTATTTTAAAACGAAAATATTTTACTATACAAGGAGTGAGAGTGCAATCATGGAATGTTCCTCTTCCAGAAGTTGCTGTCGGGCAATCCCTGCTAAATGCAGGCCATGTCTGGCCTGAAAACATGCTTTTTGTGGTCTCTGTGTTGTGTTTTGTTGTGTTTTTTTAATTAATTGATGTAGGAGCCATTTTATATGAACTGGAAATTTCACATAGTAATGGATTTACGGATTAAAAAAATCTGTCAGTAGCAGGTCTGCGCTACCCTTAGGTAAGAGCTAGGTAGCAACTGCCCCCTCCCTTTAAATGGGGCTCAGGCCCTCAGGAGCTGAGGGGTGCACCCCCTCATATCAGGCATACATCTTTTAGTTGGCCCTTTGGGGCAGCACAGGCTGCTTTTTTGCCACAGTTCTCCTCTGTGAATTACAAACCAAATCCCACTGTAGATCTGCCAAAGACATTTGCTTTTGTGATCACTCTCTTGACAAAGACCTTTTTGATGTCATAAGCTTTATTGAAATCATAAAGAGAAAGTATGGTAATGTTTTCTGAGCTCCTTAGGGACCTTCCTTTCCAGAAAGATGAACCATCATTCCTTAAACACCCATCACGTACCAGGCGCCTTTCCTCCCCTATCTCTCAGGATCACTGCAACTCTCTCAAGTGGGTATTTTACAGACAAGGAAAGTGGAGCTCAGAGAGACTGAGTAATTTTCCCAAGATCACACAGCTCCCGGCTGGCAGAACGAAGTTGCATTTCTAGGCCTGCCCGGTTCCAAAGCCCAGATTCGTCTACTAAACCTCCCTTCAGAGGACTCCAGGAGAATCTCGTACCTCTTACCACATCCCTGCCGAGGATAAGGAATTGAGTCAGAGAGGCGGAAGAGGGAAAGGGAAATTTTAAAGCTTTTTAAAATTTCTCAATGACTATGCCATCATTTCCTTATTAGGATGGCAATAAAATCACCTGTTTGGGTTTCTGTAATTCCTCGGGAGCTGTGAAACTTAAACTTACGTGTGGCTCCTGTCGGCAGCCGGAAGGCTGACATCCACACTTCTGCTTTTCCCCTGGCTGTGCAGACCACTGCTCGGTTGCTGCCCAGCTGTATGGAGCTCAAATTGTAATAAAAGTGGTTTAGTGCAAACCATACAGACATAATGGTCTTTGATTTCCCCCTAGGCTTTGAAAATCTCTCTTAATTATCTGCCCCTACGCTTGGAATTTCTTTGCCAAGTTCATCTTCATTTACTGAAGTGTCTCCAGAGCGCCACTTTTAGAGGAATTTCTTCAGAACTGGAAACTGGCCCAGAGCCCTCATGTCGGGAAGGTCGATGCAAGCGATAAAGTTGACTCGAAAACTTGCTCCAGCGAGACGGTCACTCGGGGAGAGGGAGTCTGGCCCGCTCGGTAAGAAACGCCGTAGAGAGAGGAGTGAGCGCGGAAGAGAAGAACGGCCAGAACTGGGGGAATAACACTTTCGTCGTTGATTCTCTGGGTAGAGGAGAAGGCCCTCCTTCTGCTTTGGGTAACTCCAAATCCCTGCTCGTCCCAACCACTCCCACCACCTTCCCAATAGCCCCGTCCAGAGTGTTCCATCCACCAGTGGCCCGTCAGCCATCGCTGAGCGTCCCTCCGTTCCCCTCGGTCCTCCTGCCCACTCACGCGCCCCTTTCACACGGACGACGGCACGCTACGACATATATGCAAGTGTTTAATACATTATGTGTCTCTCTCACCTTCATGTAAGCTGTTTGCGCTCAAGAACCTGGTCTGTTTGGCTGACTGCTATACCCTTATCATTTTGTCTGTGCGGGACACATAGTAGGAATTCAAGTTATTGAATTTTCAATATGTTCTTTATATCTGAAAGTCAATAAGATGTGGTTTCCACCTTCAGTTATTCATAGATCTTTTTTTTATTATTATTCAAGGGTTTTTTTACAGAGGCAGATACAAACACAAATGCGACTCATACTCTACCTTGACTTATGTTCACGACTTTAGCAGAAGTACTTTAACCGATTACCACTGGATTCCTTGGGTGTGATGGTTATTTCTAGCTGTCAACTTGACAGGCTCATAGTGTATACAGATTTTGGTCAAACATTACTCTGGGTGTGCCTATGAGGGTATTTCTGGGTGAGATTAACATCTGAATCTGTAGACAGTGCAAACTGTCTTCACTAATGTGGGTGGGCCGTGTCCAATCAGTTGAAGGCATGAATAGAACAGAAAGACTGCTATTGCGGCCATCACACTTACCCTCATCCCATAAAAGTAAGAGGGGACCCCTCCTGCCTGGCTGCTTTGATGCTGGTCTGTTCGGTTCTTCACACGTAGACTGAAACAGCTCTTCTTGGGTCCCGAGCCTGCCAGCTTTCAGACTAGAACTGATACCACTAGCTCTTAGGCCTTCCGATTCTGACTAGGACCACGCGTCGGCTCTCCTGCGTCCTCCAGCTTGCCCACTTCTTGGGACGTCTCAGACTCTGTAATCACCTGAGCTAATTCCTTATAATAGGGGTAGATCCGCGACAGACGGATGGAAGACAGACAGATGATAAATTTCTAGTGGTTCTGTTCTCTGGAGAGCCCTGATACAATGGGCCAGACGTGCTAAGTTTGAAAGCGTCACGTCCTGCTTCTCTCAGAAGCAGGTGTCAAAAGGAAGGCATTGTGCGGGAGGTTTAGTGAGGAAAGTGCCTGGGAAGGATAAGGGTTAAAGTGGGGGAGGGAAGGAGCAGGCAGGGGGCGCCTCTGGCGTATAGTGCAGATCTGAGATCCAGGAAAGGGAAGAGGGAAGGAAGGGTTGAGTAGGAAGAGTTTCAGACCACGGCAGAATTCTGAGAAAGTTTTGACCATCCTGCTGGAAAGTCCCCAAGCCAAAGGTGCCCATAGGAGGAAGCCCCCCTTGAGCCAGGAATGGCCCAGTTCTAATTCCCCAGTGGGCTCAGTGTTCATCTGGAGCAGCCTTAGGGGAAGTGTGGCCTCTCGGTGAATGCTCAGGAGATCCAAAATATGGCAGCTGAAGGCAACGCTCCACCACAGGCTCCCTCCGAGGGGCGCCTCAGCAGGGCGCCCTCATGCCCTCTCTTCCAGAATGGCTTTCTGAGGCTGAGGGAGGACTCGTGCATGTTTCAGTAAATATAGAATCTCTGGGAGGAGGACAGCACATTTTTAAGGGGGGGCTTTCAGGGACTTCTCGTGGAGCGCATGATCTTAGACTGTGTAATTACCACATCCAGTGTCAGCGTTGTCTCTGCCCACAGCCAAGAATAGGGTATGGTGGCGGGGATCTAAGGAGAGCGGGGTGTGGCAAGCAGACTGCGGCCCTGCCAAGGCCAGGGGCACGGGGACAGCAAGCACCTGCCGTCCCAAGTGATGGGAGGAGGAGCTGGTGCTGGAAACCAGTCAGGGCCTGGGCAGCTTTGGGGCCCACACCCGACTTGACAGACCTCTGGCGGAGACTTTGAGGATCTGGATACCTTTCAACAGCGCTAGGAGGAATATGGCGGCCCTCAGCTTCCCTAAGTTGGAGCAGAAAATCTCCTGCAAGTGGGCAGGAAAAGATTCTAGGCCACCTGTTCTTCTGGCAAACAAACTAGTGCTTGTTTGTGTTAAATGGTTATAAATCCAGTTCTTTCTTTTAGTTCTCCTTTAAGATCAAAATTTATTAGCAACTCAGAAAATTTGTGTGGGCTGGGCTTTCCCTGTAAACATTTCTCTCCATTAATGTATTTCCCCAATTCTACAAATTAAGAGAACTGCCACCTGAAACTTGCAAGAAAAAAAAAAAGAAAAAGAAACATTTGTCAATTAATTTTGATGGAATTATAGTGACAAAACATTAGCACGGGACAGGGATTTGGAGATCCTTTACTGTTACACGTAGGGAAGTCGGAGCCCAGAGTAATGAGTGGTGTCCCAAGATCACCGGGCTGATAATGCGGGAAGAAGGCTGGAACCCAAAGTTGTCATTTTGGGGCCAGACCTTTGCCCACCTTGGCAGCCTCGTGTTCTTCTCTGATCGTACCTTGCTCTTTTTAAGCACAACCTTGGTGAGCCAAAGAGTTTTTGTTTTCTGGGAAATCACTTTTTTCTCTGGCTGAGAGTTTAGTGACTTCATATGAGAAGGAAAACAAAACACAGTGCCGTGCTCCAGGAGCCCACGCAAACTCCATCGCCTTGACACCTGACCACGGCCAAAGCTAAGGTCAGTCCTGTGGGGGGAAGGACGGAGAGGCTAAGGGCCTGGACGCCCGCGCGGTAGCGGTAGAGCCGACCTCGGCCACGCAGTGGATGCGGGACCCGGCGGCGGCCTGGCCGCGGCCTCGAAATTTCTTCTGCCGCATCCTTGACAGTTATCTAGGAGGACACGGAGCCCCAGAAGAAGCAAGTCGGGACCGGGACGCACACCCTTCCGGCTCTCAGCCCCATGACTGTCCACAGCAAACTACTTTGGAGAGTCCAAGGAAGAGGCTTTAAATGGAAGGTGTGCGAGCGCGAGTTAGGAAATCGCATCCATGGGAGCGCTTCGGCCGAGCCGCCACCGTGGAGCCCTCCCGGGTTCTGGCCGCTCCGAACGTTTTCCTTGGCCGGGCCGTCCTGGCACAAGTGAGCCTCGGCCTCGCCATGGCAGTCCCAGCGACGGGTCCCAGACCCCGGGGGCCTGCGCCAGCGGAGGCTCGTTTCCCATGTGTGGGTCCGGGCTGGGGCAGCCGCTTCCGCGCAGGGTCCGGCAGGAAGGACACGACCCCACTGAGATGGGTCGGCCGCGGGGCAGAGGCAAAAGGGCACAGTGGCCCCGAAGGCTCTGTTCGGTCACGGCACATGTCACTTCTACTTAAAGTCCGCAGGTCTGAGCAGGTCACATGACCAAGCCCGATGCCAGTGACAGGACCACAGCCAAGTCCTGCGACAGTGAGCAGCGATGTGGGGCGGCCCGGAGACGTTTCAGACACAGACGCACAGTAACGCAGACCAGACGTATCCTAGCTAACGTGCAGTGTCCGTGCAACAGTTTCAGACACAGACACATTGTAACACAGACGTATCCTAGCTAACGTGCAGTGTCCGTGCAACAGTTTCAGACACAGACACATTGTAACACAGACGTATCCTAGCTAACGTGCAGAGTCCGATGAACAGTTTCATACATAGTAACACAGATGTATCAGACACAGACACACAGTAATGCAGACGTATCCTAGCTAACGCGCAGTGTCCGTGCAACAGTTTCATCACGGAAGGCAGGAACACGTCCGAAACAGGCCTGCGGCCCTCACAGGGAACCACTGCTGCCCCGTGTCAGCTTTTGTCGTCGTCAGCCACAAAACGTAGGAACAGGGGACACCGCTCGGCGCCCCCCGTTCATGCAGACGCGACAGAGCTGGTGTCTGAGGGCAGCCGGCGCTGTGGCCCCCACGGAAGTCGCGGGGCCCCGTCACTGCTCACACGCGCTGCCGTCTGTCCGCAGCCCCGTGACGCGGCTGCCCCTGCCCCGCGCCCTCTGCCCGCGGGTGCGGCCTGTCCCGGCCTCGCAACGCGCCTCAGACACCGGCTCCTCGGACCCACGGCCGCTCCCTCAGCCCACGACGACGCGCTGAGCACCGGTAAGCGGCGGACGGGCCTTTCTCACAGGCCTGGTCGGGACAGCCACCGCCCGAGCCGTGGGACTGAAGTCAGAATCGTGCCGGCTGACCCCAAGAGAAGCTGCCGCGGGGAAGTGATGAGAGATTTCGTCCTGGGGGAGGCCTAGAGAAGGGAGAGGGAATGGCGTTTAGTTGAGCCTCAGAAGAAGAAGGAGAGTGTGAACCTGTGCGGGGCAGGGAGGCCTGGAGGCCGGAGGAAGGCAGGAAGGAAGGCAGCGCGCGCGAGCCCCAGGCCCCCGCTCGGCAGGGGCAGCAGAAGCCCTATGTCTTGTCTCTGCAACGCTTATGGGAGCAAAATCAGGACGACCTTTGTCACTTGATTTGAAACTGCTGTTCCCGTACCAGGTCACATCACCTGTCGTGACTAATAATGACTATTTCTAGAACTCCCATCATCATCCTTGCATAACACAATTACATTGCATTGTGTTTAATAAGCACCAAAGCATGACTTTGGTAAACATTATTTTCTACAACATATCAAATATTTCCGAGTCCTGTGTTGGCTTTTCTTCATCCTTAAAAACGATGGCAGCTCCCTTGAAGAAGGAGAGCAGACTTGCCATCCTTAAACGGCCGGGAGCTCTGCGGTAAAGCACGGTGCAAAGTGGCGTCATTTTAGAGGGAAAATTGTTTTCATTCATTCAATCATTCATTCACTCAACCCGCAAATATTTAGTGAGCACGCAGTGTAAACAAGCAACTAGTCTAGGTATCAGGGAGGCAGCAACAGACAAGAAGCACAGATTTCTGGCCCCGTGCATTGTGCCTTTTGCTGAGTATGTAAAGCGATATAATGAGAACCAAAAAGCTAAACTGCACATTTATGGAGGAGGCAGACCTCGATTGTCCGGCTGACTAGTATCGTTTTCTTCTGCAGAATGTGGGTCGTCACTGAGTACCTTCTGCCGGGAAGCTGACGTGAGAGCCAGGCTCCGGGGGGTTGAGCAGGCGGCACTGTGCGTTGTGTGTTGGCGGAGTGAGTTAGAAAGGGACTTGAAACGGAGAAGGGACATCCAGAAAACATCTGACATCCAGGAAACAGGAACGCGGTCCTGAACGGGGGTGGTCAGAATGGACGCGAAGCCCGGACAGGGCCTGAAACATTGCCGGGAGGTGCAGGAGCAGGACAGGAACCCCCAGCGGTGTCCACGGGAGACCAAGGTGGACAAAAGAATCCAAGTTCCCTGGTTTGCAGCTTCGTCTCGGGAGGGGTGAGGTGGTTCAGCTGTAGAGCGGGCACTGGTACCAGAACCCCCCAGCAGCGAAGTTTGGCCCGAGACCTAACAGCTGTGAAGCTCTGGGTAGGTTACTTAACCTCTCTGAGCTCCGTCTGCCCAACCTTTAAAAGCGAAATGTAGCCCCTAACCTGTAGGACTGAGCAGGTCAGTAATGTCCAGCGCACAGACTGTGCTCTCAATGACCACACTATCATGGAGACAGGCAGGTGCCCTGGCTTGGGGCGTGCATCTAAAGTAAGCGGGAGCCGTCCAGAAACAAGAGTGAGGCGGACACGCACAAAGGCGGGAGCCTTGGGGGAGCCCCATTATCAGCTGTAACGGCACTTTCATGGCAGGACGTCCACAGGGGGATGGCAAGTCGGGAATCAGAGACATGGGAGGCTCCCGTGAGTCCCCATATTGATTAATAATAACAACATATTAACATTTATTTTTGGGCGTTACTGTACTAAACATCTGACCGGCTTAGCTCCGTTAGCCCTCACAGCAAGCCTAGAAGGAAGATAGGGTTGTCTTCACTGTCTTATAAATGAAAAAACTGAGATTCAGTTGGCCAAACTGAGCCGGCTAATGGGGGGCAGAACTCGAGTTCAGGTCCCGCTGACGCCCACGCCCTTCACATCCAAGGTCTGGAGTGGGAAACTGGGGGTGGCCCGGGATTTGGTTTGAGAACTCGAACTCCCCTGCCCGAGCAGACATACCCAAGCCACCACGGAGCCTCTGCCCGCTGTGCTCAGGAAGAAATGAGGTCAGTCTGACGGGAACCACCCTTCCCACCTGAGCAACCCCCTTTGTGGACTGGAGTTGATTCTTCTGGTTCCTTTCAGTCCCAATCAATCAGCTTCTCGTGGGGTTCTAGAAAGGCAGTCACAGTCCTTCCAGGCGGACTCTCCTTTCTCTGGGAATTTTGACCAAGCCCCCAGGGCTGGGAGCCAATGCCTTGGAAGTACTCCAGCCCAGAAGACAGGACCCAGGGTCACTCTGGGCCTCCGCCATTTACTACCTGCGATTTGGGGCAAGGCCCTATCCTTCTGGGGCCTCTTTTCGTTCCTCTCTTGCAAAGCAGAGATAATGACCCAGGCTCATGTCAAACAACAGGGAAATGAAGGCGTCTGCAGAAGGAATCAGTATGTAACCATCAGCTGTTTCTGTGACATCGCCGGGTCCTGACAGGGGCCAGCTGGGGGGAGTGAGGAAAATCTGGGCTCTTTGCCCCCAGAAGATGTCAAGGTCTTGAGCCCCAAAATGCTTGAACTGACCCCCTCATCAGACTACCTTGAACTTCCGTAAAACCTATTTTAACTCCTCTTTTGTTTCCCAAGTGCAGCCATAGTGAGTCATTTTCCCCTCGGGAACAAGTGTCACCTTCACAGTTCTGCCCCTTCTATTTTGATGTTAATTTTAGCATTACCTGTGTGGATTGCTGGGTTTTGATCCAAAACAAGCCCTGCCCAGAATAGAACAGAGACAGCTCTCTGACTCACTTCACAGCTTAAGACTCCAGCATGTTAATAGCTTTGCCATTTCTCAGGGAGCAGATTCCGGCAACAAAGCCTACTGTGGTGTTCTGGCCTCATAATTTTCGGCAGGAGGATCTGACAAAAGTCCATGGCACAAAGGTGTCACTTGCTAGCTAGTGTTTGGGAAGAATTTGAAAATATCAGAAGAAAGCTCTGTGCAGACTGTCCTGTGTGTTAGTTCGGGGAGCTTGACTTTGCTTTTTCTGTTAAGCCAATCCCCTTAAAATATTAACTCATCCCAGTGAGCAAAGACCTGCCTTTTTCCTGAACCGTCCGCTTCTCCCTTACAGGGTCTCACAAGCAGGCATTTTCTTGTTTTTCTTTTTCTTTTCTTTTAATGTACGATCTGGCCTGTCGAAGGAGACACCAAAATGCCAGGGCAGTCGAGCGAATAATCGGCATTTACGCGGGGCCCCGCCGCGTTTTCGAACCAGAAGGACGACAGAGCCGAGTGAGTGGGGGTCTCTCTGCGTGTGGCTTTGTGCAGCAGGCCTGCCAAGCATTACTATTCCAGCCCTCAAACCTGTGCCAGACTGTTAATATCTTAATGCTTATTCACGTGTCAGGGAGTGCTGGCAGATGTCAGGGAGAACGGGGCTGTCAACAAGGAAATTACTTACATTCACAGGGTGACGGCGGCAGTCTGTCAGGTAGCGTTTGAAAAGAAGGGAGCAGAGGGGAAAAAAAGAAGGTGGCAGCAAACAGGCTGGGGGAGGGTCCTCTTTCGATGGATAAATTGTTTAAAGGCATCTCATTTTCCCTCCGTTCCTAGAGCTAAACCCCAGATACAGCAGTCACAGGTCAATCAGGAAACCAGACGTCCTTGTCTGTTTCTGGGGGCTTCGGCGAGAGCCGCGAGACTGGGGCCTTTTGTGTGTGACCCACGACAAGTAACTCCGGTTCTTTCCCGAGCGGCGGGAGTGCGTTCACCGGGCGTCGGGAGACACCCATGGTTTTCCAGACTTGACCGGTTTCACTCAACAGCTACTGACCACCGGCTCTGCGCTCGCTGTGGTGAATGACCCAACGGCTGAATGGACACGGGACGTTTATTTTGAAACACATTCTTTACACTGGAGAGAGGAAAAGGCGTCCTCTTTGCTGCGCCGTTTTAAGATCGAGAATCTGAGCTCGGTAGAATTCGGCCTGTGCGGCCCTGACGGAGCCCGCCGGGGGCTTGCCAGTGCGACAGAGGGGGCTGCGGACGGGAGCTTCTGGAGAAAGACTTGTGGGCGATCCTGCCTTGGAAAGCTTCTCTTAGTTCTGGATTTGCCGCGGTGATTCTATTTATTGCCTCCTTATGCCTGTACAGCTCTTTTCCTGTCTGTTTCTTCACTGGTCTTGACACCCCCGGGTCCTGCATGTACATGTGTGCGCTGGGGGGGGGGGCACTGTTGGCATCCGTCAGTTCTCAGATACACGGGGAAAAGCCCACGTGTAGCTACAAAACTTGCCTTTGAAATGAAAGGTCAGGACCCCCAGAATCACCCTGGAAACATGAGATACCTCCAGTGCTTGTCCCTGATGATGAGAAAAACACCGCTGCGTGGCGATGCCGTTCGGAGTCGCGGCGGCTCCTGGGGCTGCCTCGCTCAGTGTCCCACGCCTCCTATTTCACAGCCCCTCCCCTGTTTTAGAAGTTCTTCCAGAAGCAGGAGGAGAGAGGAAGTCAGCACCATGTGTGAGTTGCTTCTAGACTCCCTAAGGAAAAGCAAATATTGTACTGATGGAAAGTCCAGGCCTAAAGGTGCCCAGGAGTGCAGGAATTGAGGCCGGGGACTTTCCCCCGAGCACCCGAGTCACCTGAACTCCTGAAATACACCTGCCATGGGGACTAACCTCAGGGGAACCAAACCAGTGGCTTGAACGGTGAGGCAGTGACAGTCTAGACGTCCCTTGGCCAGGGAGGTGGCCCTGGTCGTTCCCCCGGGACCCCACTCCCCACATCCCTTCCTGGCCAGCTCCTGACCCTGCCCCAGATGAAGTGGTGCGGGGTTGGGATTCGGGGTAAGAGTGCGCTCCTGCCGCGTCGGCACAGCCCCCCACGAGCACGCGGCCTCCCTGCTGGTCTGGCCGTGGACTCACCGACTGCCCGGGACACTCCTCCAGCCGTCGTGCACGGGGCCCCCGGCCCTTTCCCGTGTCCCTGACCCTTTGACGTGCTCTCCTCAAGGGGGCAGAGGCAGATTCCCGTCTGAGAAATGTGGGGGGGTCTTCCAGGGACACCTCGCATGGCAGGAAGGAGTCCGTGAGTTTCCGTCAACTTACCTCACAGCGTCCCTGCTTTTCCTTGCGAAGCTGAAGCAGAGTCATGGGGCCAGAGGCTCTCTGTGGCCCTCTTAATGGCTCGGGAGAGTGGAGCTTCTCCACCCCACCTCACCTGCCTTGTCCACACGCACCCCGGCGAGGTCAGTCCCGCCTGCTGCAGCAGTAAGGTCTGGGGAAGAGCGTGCACGTCAGTCCGTCCATCCAGTGACTCGGGCTGAAGAAGTACTTAAAGCCACAGAGAATGTGCTACCAGCCGGACAGAAGCAACGTCATGACTGAATCCTGAGGCATCAGAAAAAACATGAGCGAAGCATCGGGTTTCCTGTCCACATCTAGTTCCCATTTGGTTCCCTCCCAGGTACTGCTCATTGTACTGAAGCACTCTACTTGTCAACAGTTAAAATCCGTAGCATTTTCAAGTCATTTTCTTTTTCTTCCCACTCCTTTCCGTGTTCATGATTGCTAAATATATTATTCTAAATCTTCATGTTTCCTATATCCTCATCTCTAAGTGGATACGGGTCAGAGAGTAATGGGAAAATTAAAAATAACAAGGCTATCACTATCACTAATTGAGTAGTTACTAAGTGCTGGGATAATGTCCTGAACCATTGCCCCTGTGTTATAGGTGAGGATTAGGGTTTAGAAATGTCAAACAATTCCAGGTCTCTTGTTTGTAATCCCAGCTCAAAGGCCAAAGTCCCTCAGGGCCTGTCTGGGACCAGGACAGATGCCAATTTAAATGTTTATATAATCTTAGAACATCTCATATATTTCCTTCATGCTTCTTATGAAATTTTATAATTTTACATTTTTTGTGTCATTATTTGATAAGTATTTCTCTCCCCTAGACGCTCAGTTGGCAGATAGCAGAAACCACATCTATTTTTGCGACCGCTGAGCCTGATATACAGTAAGATTATAAGACACATTGAATGAATATTGGAATGACTTACTTAATGAATAAATGAGTTCTTATCTGTCCAACCCCAGAAATCCAAGGTTTTAGTGTAGGCAGCAAGATTGCTATTTTAATGACGTTCTAGGAGACAGAGTATGTAAAGCACCATGTAATAGGCCACATTAAGTCCTGCGAGCCGGATGGCCTGGGTTTAAGTCCCAGCTCAGTGGTGGCTTTTCCAGCTGTTTGATCTTGGACACGTTACCTGACCTCCCTGTGTCTCAGTTTCCTCATCTGGAAAGTGGAGATAGTAATAGAATTCCCCTCACACGGTTATGAGCATTAAATGAATGCATGACCTCTCAGAAGAGTGCACGGTACTTAGAAAGCTCTGTGTATGTGTTAGATATTATCACCACTCGGAAATTTACTTAGCACGGGGGGGAAAAAAATATACCCCAGGCTAGTTTCATTCAAAGAGTCCTATGTGATAGTATTTATTCACGGATCCAAAGCCTCTGTTCTGGTCCTTCTTGTTTTTGTTTGTTTTTTTACTTAAGATTTTATTTATTTACTTGACATACAGATCACAAGTAGGCAGAGAGGCAGGCAGAGAGAGAGGAGGAAGCAGGCTCCCTGCTGAGCAGAGAGCCCGATGCGGGGCTCGATCCCAGGACCCTGAGATCATGACCTGAGCCCAAGGTAGAGGCTTTAACCCTCGGAGCCCCCCAGGCAGCCTGCTCTGGTCCTTCTTAAGGAGGATCCTAACGGTGTTCCCCTCGAAGACGTGGCCCCAGGTTTTTCACTCTCAAGCAGAAAATATGAGTCCATCTGGAGATTTCTACTAATCTTTTACCCCAAAGGTTCAGAAAGGAAATATTTAGCAAAGATCAGTTATTTTAAAATTTTGAGCACACATTATAAATATATATTTTTAAATATCTACCACCCTGTTGGGCCCACACCCTCCGTGGTCCTCACCAGTAACTATGGAATGAGGCAGATGGTCAAGGGCCTGACCTAGAGGCCCTCTGTCCCAGATTTCATCACGTCCGGCACCTTATTGGCCCGTAGTCCTTAACTGCGTCTTGTCTGCCATCTTCCGTCTTGTCTGCTGTCCTTCTATGCCTTTTCTGATCGTTTTTTCCATTGTTCCTCCAGCCTTCCTGTGACCAGGGTCGTCAAGTGGCCCTTTGCCGCATCCCATTCTCCACGTATTCTCAAGGCTCAAGGTGAAATCATAGCAGAGACTTAGCGACACATTCAGTCATAATACCTGTGTGGGGATTTGTCTCCACTTCTGCTCCCAACGGGCTCCTTGCCTTGGAGCAAGTTATTCAACCTTTCTGGCTTTCTTCGCGCTCATCTGTAACAGTGAGACGAATTCTCCACGATGCGTGTTTTGGAATCAGGTTCACCTTCCTCTGCCCTGTCTGTCCG
Organism: Mustela nivalis; assembly: GCF_964662115.1. Taxonomy (NCBI): domain Eukaryota; kingdom Metazoa; phylum Chordata; class Mammalia; order Carnivora; family Mustelidae; genus Mustela; species Mustela nivalis. Next base: position 1,762,359 of record NC_139023.1, read on the forward strand.
TATCTGTGTCAGAACCGCGGTCACAATAGCACTATTTTCAACAGACCCTTTCCCAAGTCTTTCCTCTCCACCGTATCTCTTCGTCCCCGTATCAGAATGGCGAGGTCTTCCTGTTAGGCTCTCACTGTATTTCCAGATAAGGACACGGAGCTAAGACAGAGCAGGATGTGTGACTTGGCAGCATCACGGAGACCCTAGAGCCCAGGCGTATTTTACTGGGGCCTGTCAGGCTTTTCTGCTCCACACGCTGTATGCATGCATGGGCAAAACGCTAGCGACACAGCAACAGTCCCACAGGTTTTTGTAATAGAACACACACAGACACACACACACAGATACACACACACAGACACACACAGACACACAGACACACAGACACACACACAAAAACAAGCACAGACAACTGAGAACTGAAAGTCACAGATGGAAGGACCTATTGAATAAACCCCAATTTCCTTTCATCTTGTTGTCTGTGAACACAGAATCCCCCTGCCCTGGATGGAATCCCCCTCCGTTGTAGGACGGAGCCCCACCTCTCGCGCATTCCACGAAGGGCCGCGTGAGAGAAGAGATTCATTTTACGTTGACATCATTACTTCGTCCTCATGCAAGCACCAGCCTTGGGACGGATGTCTCTCAGCCCCGGTCTGTCTGGACTTCAAGCAGTGCGTGTTTTAACATATCCTGAAGCGTTGACCTTCTGTAGAGCAACGCAAATCAAAATTGGAAATTATCAGTGTTCTTATAAATCCATGGTGTAGGTTTGGGTGTACGAGAAGTTAATGGACTTTCAGTTTCGTTTTCAGTGAAGTGACACACAGCAGGGTTTACTCTGAAACTGCACAATTTGAATAAGAGCTTTAAGATTATTTGGGTTGTTTTCTGTTGTTTTTAAACTACATTTTCTAGGACTTTCAAAGGAATAGTCGGGTTCGTGAATATGTCCTGCGCTCACACAGTTAAACGCAATCGAGTGTGACAAGGTGCCTGTCGTGTGAGGAGTTTCCTTCCTGCCTGTCCCTCTTGCTGTGCCCACCGACCCGTTCCCATCTCCTCCCCACATCGCTGACCACCGACCGATTCCTTGTTTATCTGCCCACGGATTCTTCTCACGTGAGAAATACAATACAGATATATATGCTCTCTTGTTTTATCCTTTTATATACATTATAACACACACTATACAACAACCGTACCTCCTCTCACTATGTAGCATGTGTGCATTACGTATCCGTGCACAGTTTCCTGATTATTCTCTATTATGCTTGCAAACTGACTCTGTGACTGTGTCAGAACTCACCCAGTTCTCTAATGACGGACGCTTGGTTACTTCTGATCTTTTACTTGACAAAACGAATAGCTTTGTTCATGTGTTACTTCGTGTAGCGAGTGGACTGTATCTTTAGGATGATTTTCCTTATCCACTGTTGATGGGTTCCAAGATCCATGCATTTGTAACCTTCCACAACAGTGGATTTTTATTAACCTGATGAGCTAAAGAAAAAGATATCTTGGCGGAGCTTTAATTTACGTTTCTGTTAATATGAGTCAGACTGATCATTTTTCCTTGGGGTAAAAGCCTTTTCAGAAACAAACCCATGTGTTCAGTCCTTTGCTGGGATTCTCTCGGTGGGGGCTGATGTTCAGTTAGTGCCGGGACAATAAATACGTGTGTATTTACCGTTTCCTAGTTTGCTATGGGACAGGCTTTTCTTCTTGGAGAAAGGGACCGTTCTTATCTCCCTCGCATTGGACGTTACAGGTGGTTAATTTTGGCAAACCTAACAAGTCGTGCATCTTTGTATTCTGTGTCTAAGATCTGGCCAAAGCTGAATTCGAATGCAGAGACGTAGGACACCGCCTGACGTCCTCCTCTCTCCGCCGCACCCCTGCACATGGTTGAGATTTGCTCGTTACCACCAGGACAAACGCCCGATCTCTCCTCCATAAGGAATTTTAGAATCGCTCCGCCAGTCCCTCCAAGGAAAACTGGAAGAACTGATAAGGTAAAAAGAAAAAAAGCGGAATCGTCTGCCGCAGAATCAGTTAACAGTGGAGCTAGATGACTGTCCCTTCTTCCTCTCTTGGGTGTGTGAAAATGATTCTTCACCTGTTGATATATTGTTTTCAGAAATTTGAAAAGTAGTGGCTTGTTCTGATGTGGCTGCCCAGGCTATTGAGTTGACCTTCTGACTTCCTAATGCACTAGTTAGAAGAAAGGGAGAAGCTGGAGTCGGAGAGCGGGATGAATACTAATGAGCTGACGGATGTCCCCTGTGTTCCTGCGCAGCTGTGAGGGCCTGACATTCCACTGGACACGGAGCGTGGGGATTAGGAGGCAAGAAGGCCGTGCCCCCCGCTTTCTCGGAGCCGGAATTCTAAACCAGCCCCTCCACCCTGGTTCCAGTGAGACTCATGTGGGGAAGCTTCCTAATCATTCAGCGCAGGGGCCCGCGACAAGAAACTCTAAGGATGCAAGTTGGGAACAAATATTTTTTAAAATTCCCCAGATGACTCTAAAGGAAGCTAGAGTGGAAAACCACTGGTGTAGCCATACCCCGGACATGCCTACAAAACCACGAGGTATTTTGAAGAGGAAGAGGTCATGGAAACTTTGATGTGATGTAATATGGACTACCTAGCTTCGACTTTGAGGCATTTTTGGCACCATGTTTAGCTTCAAAAGCAATAAAGCCCTAAGCTAGCATTCCAATGTCAAGATAAGTTGGAAGATAGAAGAACAGGTGAGATGGTACCTCCAGGAAAAACACCGGACATCTCCAGACTGCGGCCCTTTCTCTGAGATGGAGGACCTGGTGTCTTCCAAAAAGCCAATGTCAAGAAAAGCAGAGTGGGCTGGGAGTGAGGGATATAGATTAATAGAAAACAAAGAAACAACAACCCAGTAGAACACCTTGATTATATCCTTGTTCAAAAAGAAATCTCTGGGAATAATTTTTTGGACAATTTAGGAAGCTTAATATTTAAATATATACTAGAAATCAGATGATATTAATTAATACGGTTGATTTTTCCTAGGTGTTAGATATATCATTATCTAGGTACAAGAATGTAAGGAGACGCGTGCTGAAGTGTGTGTGCTATCAGCAACTTTCAAGTGGTTTTTCAACAACAGAAAATGAAAGCCACACGTAGAGATAAGCAAATCCGGCCCCACTTTTCTGAGGAGTCTGGAAGAGGCTGAGGTATTAGAGAGGAGAGAGGCTGCTGCATAGTAATGATGATTATATTTAATTAACAACCATTTACTGAGTTTTATGTGCCAGGTACTGAACTAATGACTTTATATGCCAGGTATTAGTTCCTTTTTAAAACAAGCATTATTAGTATTTTAATTTTACAAATGAGAAAACTGAAGCTTGTAGTAAGTAAACAGCTTCGGCTCACACGGAGCCAGAATCCAAACCAAGTCCTTCCTGTTTCCACTGCGGGAGACCTCGATGGCCAGGCGGCCTCGCCCCGCCTCGGACGGTGCTGCAGCCACACGGATGGTCACGGAAAGCCCGCGCTGTGGACTTCCTCCATCGCAAGTCATCATCACAAGGCAAATCCGTCGGATGTCCCTGTGTCCGCTTCACGGACTGGGTCCTCCTTGCCATACAGAGACCAGAGCTGGGCCGACCTCGGTCTAAATCCTGGATCTGTCATTTATTAGATGTTTGTTCTCAGGCAGCTTTTTTTAAAAACCTTCCGTTTCAGTTTCAGTTCCTCTTCTAGAAACGGACTCCTCTCTATGGGAGTTAGGCTGCTTCAATAGATGTATAGAGAAAGCACTTAGCACATCCGTGATGGATACTAAATGTTGAGTAAACGTCAGTCACCCATCCCCAGCTTTTTAAAAATTAGACTTGAATGGCTACGAATGACGGAAAATCACCTGATACTCAAAGTGATTGCCAGTGCTGGACCCTACAGTCACTAAGTATGGACTTGGCGTCAGGGATCATGGCTTTGCATACCTACACCCACTGCAGGAAAACTCAGCTAGTGTGCACAGACTTGTGTTTGTGGTCAGTATGATCGTCATTAGGATGCGTGTAGTAAGACTGTGCGTTTATTAGACCTCTGCCTTTTCATTAATAACACCGCAACCCACTGATAGAGACAGGTCGACCTGAAGCGGAGGACTTAAAATTAAGAGCCATAGCTGTCCTCGACTCAGGTGGCTGAGTACCTAACATCTCCTGAGCTAAAGCATGGGCACGGAGCAAAGGGAAGTACTTCAAAACTCTCTCTCGGAGCAGGCGCACACTGCTTCAGAAGAGTCCTAGCCTGAGACTGACCGGTGTTCCACAGCCCATAGGATCGGCAACCCCGTCAGCTGTATGGACAGGCTGGTTGAGCAAAGGGGAATATTTTAGCGTGAGTTTGGGGAACTACACAGTAGATTAAGAGGTGGTAATATTCTCATTATTCAATCGATATCATACACCCACTGTACACCAAGTATCGCTGTGGCCTTTGACGTGATAGATAAGGTCTTGTTCACGTGTACTTTTTATTCTAATTACTCTATTAAAACGTTTATCCCAAATTTAAAGTAGTAACTACATAAATGGATAATAAAGGTGATTTTAGGGAGTGCTACTATGATCCAAAGGGTTCCTCGAAGGACCTCGTCATTCTAGGAAACGACCGAGAACTAAGCCACACCAGCAATGTTCATGACTGACTCCTTGTCTTATAGGGTTGCTTCCAGAGAAGCCTTTCTCGATGCCCTCTGAGAAGGGCACCCCAGCTGTTCTCCGTCCCAACAGTGACCACCGTCTGTGATGATTGGTTGTTTGTCTATTTCCTTGTGTTAAGTCCATCTTGCCCACCTGGAGGGACGTCCCGTGACAGTGGGAACCTTGTCTGTTTCGTTCTCATTGGGTTCCCAAGGCCTTTTCCGGGGTCTGGCCCATGGAAGTTTCTCTCTCCGGTAAATACCTGTGGAGCTAGGGCAGTCGACCCTCCCAGTGTGCCTGGAGCAGAAGATTTGCCCACGACATGTGGCTTTTGGTGCTAAAACCAACACAGTCCCAAGTGAATTGTCCCAGACCTTCCATGACTGAAGCTGAATCTCAGATCTCATTACCCCAGACCCAGAGCAGAAGTGTCACTATGCCATGATATACCTACTGGGAGTCACGGCCTCTAGCGGAGCCCAAGCCTCAGGGACCAGGGAAAGCAGGTGCCCAGGGACTCTTCCAAACATCACAATCACTCTAATAATGCAGACATTGAACTCCGGGAAAGGATATGCCCACAGTCATAAGGTGAGTGGGGTGAGGTCAAGGCTATCACTTCTGGGACTCCTCAAGCCTCTTGCCTGGCTGCTGAGTTATCCAGATGGAACGAGTCTAAAAACTAACAAAAACTTAATATGAGCAGCATCTGACAGTGAAAACCACCTCTGAAATCATGCCGTCCAATCTCCTCATGTTACAGTCGAGGAAACTCAGAATCTGAGCGTTAATTTCCTTAGTGGAGAGCCTAGTTTTATAGGATCTTCTTTATTTGTTCCTACACAGACCAGGGTCCCTTTGAAATAGTGGTCACTCTCTTGATCTCTAGGTGAGACAATGTGTCCCTTCATAGTTCGCTCTCAACCAGCTGTCCTGTTTTGCATTTCTTTCCTCATTTGCTTTGCAACAAGTTCTGCTAGCCTTTTTTGCAAATGACTTATTTCAATATGCTGGTTGTTTCTCCTCAAAAGAATTCCTGTTTAACAGGTTCAAATATTCCCCCAGGCCGTAAAAACTTGTGTAAAAATTTCTAGGGCCTAATAGACATCTTACTTGTCAGGTGAGAGTTTCCTGGAGTTTATGCCGTTGAGATGCACTTTCAAGGACTGGTCTCAGCGCTGTATGTGGGGTTTTTCCTTACCAGAGGAAAGACACAGATCAAAATTCACATTCGTTTTTATTTTGTTTGTGTTGTGAATCAAAAAACAAGACTATGTCTGCCATGAGCCTTCATGGGCCAGCGGGGGCAGGGCTAACCCAAATCACATCTATTTAGAGATATTTTCAAAACAGTATGTCCTAGTTCAACTATTTTGGGAAAAAAAATACAACTTCCTATTAGTATTTTGGAAGTTAGAAAGTTTGGATTCACAACGGCCTTTTGTAATATCTGGTGTTTAACTTTCAACTTAGGAAGAGGATTTTAAAAAGAGTTTATGGGTTCTGAAGAAAACACCGTACAACAGAACGACTCAAGACCAGGGTTTTATTTGTCTGGGGAGACCTATGCGGACTAGGCGTCGCCTTTGAGCCTCCGTTACAAACTTCTTGCTGTAAGAGGTATGAAGTCCATACCTCCATAAAGAAGGCCTTAGTCTTTCTCAGGCTTATTTCCTAACAAGCTCTCTCTTAGGAGATAATCTCTTTAAGCCCTTGAGCAATAGTCTGGGCCGAAGAATTCCTCTTTTCTTCCAATCTCCCCAAGCTCCCCTCTCCAAGCAACAGCTATGTTCTTCCCCACACACTGACGCCGCGAACACGTCTCCGAACATGTACTGTGGCTCTCTCAACAGACCGGATGTGAATGGAGCATTCCGTGAAGAGGGAGACCTGTCCATATGTCCAACCTCCATTTTCCTTTAGTTCTTGACCACTCTTCAGAGACAGCTAATTAGAGACAATTATGTGAATAATGGTAGATTCTAAAATTATCACTTGTGAATTCCAGGTCCTGGAAACGTTAGTCATATGCTAGTGGTGTTAGTCTGAGGGAGAGTTGACTCGAAAGCAGGTCTCAGTCAAGAATCAAAGCTCTTTTGGGTTACACGCATAATTTGCATCCCTGTCTGAGAGGGGATATATGCAACCATATCAAGAAGCAAGAGGAAGCTAATTTTGATAAACTTTGGGACATTTATAACATTCTTTAACAAACTTTTCACACATTTTACTTTTGTATGGCAAGACCAGACAAAACTCTGCACTTCTGGTTGACAATCATACATTATAAATGTGACTAATCAGGGAGCAGAGCAAGGTAAAATAGTAACATTGCCAGTACAGATTGCCTTAAAATGTAAGCTTTAAATGCAGAACTTTAAGGTTATGCAGTATAGCTATATGAAAACATCCAGCCATAATTATAAAAATTTAGGGGATTTGGGGGGAGAAATTTATAAAATTTTTAAAAAAGTATAAACAGTTGGGCACCTGCTGGTGTCTCAGACTAATAATAAACATTGCTTTCCAATGAAAACACCCACAAATGATGATAATGGATATACTGTCATATCTGCTTTACGTGTTTCTTTATGAAAGAAATCAAACCCAACACAAAGATTTGGAGTCCCCTTTGCCTCATCCTCTCCCCTCTTCCCCCCTTCCCAGAGACGACTGTGCTTTCTAACTAGCCAGGGAAATACAGTTCAACTATATGATCCGCTCCATTTGTTTTTGTGCAGAAAATATATTTAGCATTATGTTTTCCATAGCAATATCTAAACATATGTACAGAAATGCTGGTTTTCCAATGGAAATAATGTTTAAGTGTCAATATAAATATTTGGATATTTTAGCAAATTAAACTTGACAAAATCATCCGGAAATCACAACAATGCTGTAGTATTTTTTAAAAACGATATAGTGTTATTTAAGTCAATTCTTTTAGTAGAGGAAAGAGAAAATATATTAGGCATATGTTTTCATGATGATAACAGTAAATTCTTACTAGAGAAACTTTTAGATCAACATAATTTCTTGAATGTACTTTATGACATCTGATAAATAGTTTACATTATGGTTACTTTAATGATAAAGCAACTAAGAGTTTACTATTTTACTATCTTGAATATTAAATAAGATAGGTGGTATTGGCAATATTCAGAGAATTCTAATGAAAAGTGTTAGCAACATCTAGAATTCTTTATCATTTCATCAAGAAATATTAGATATCTTGAGAATATTTGAAAACAAATTGTACCTTCTACTGTGTCAAAGTAGCTCCATAAATGTCACCCCTGCAGAAATAATTAGGAAATAAAATCACGTAGTTTTTGAAGTTTTGGGCTTATCACCTAGGCTCTCTGACTTGCATAACTTGGCTATTATCTTGTTGGAGGGCCTTGGAAAGATCATTTAATCTCTCTAGAATTCAATTTCCTTTCAAAAATGCCTTGGTTGGTGGCATGGGGGTGGAGAAAGATGAAAAGAGATGGTCATTAATATTTCTACCAGTTCTAAAATTTTATTATTCTATTATTCATTTTCTCCCTTCCCCTTCCCACCCAATGTTCTAGGACATAGACTGGTAATTAGTCAAAACTAAGGAGATCTTCTAGCAAAGTAATCAGACTTAACATTAAAGGCTGTAAGAATTTGAAACAGAAAACCTTACCTTAATTCATTGTAAGATCAATTTACTCACAAGAAAGCTGACAAAAATGTCTAGAAAGAGAAAATAGAAATAGAGAAATATATTTATATTTACTATTCGCTATAAAGAGTTTATAGGATGAATACTTATCTAAACTAACTCATGGTAAACAAATTTGAACTTACACTCAGAACAGCATTACATCTTGTCAAAATGGTGCTTGTTTAAGATTATGAAATATTTCTTTGTGCAGAAAAAACTAAGTCACTGTGCATTATATAACCAATGAAGACAATGAGATAACCTCATACCTCATAACCTCATGATCAGGACAAGTTATATTATTTCTCAACAACAATATCCCTCCTGAGGATATTACAAATAATTACTTTGTATTAGTAAGTAAGAGTGGGCGAATGAGTGAAACAGTAATGCGGATAAAGGAAAAATAATAACTTTGCCTTTCAGCAGATCTCATCTAGCATAAATGAAGATCCATTAATTTTTTTACATCTCCCTAGGGGATTTTGAAAACCCACTATATCTGCTGTGGAATTTCCCATGGGGTCATTACATTCTTTTGTGCAACTTAAGGTCTGAGAGATAAAAAGTGACAGTGATAGAAATCATGTGAGTCTGTGGAAGAGACTTTCCCTGAGTTCTCTTTTTTAGTCAGTTCCTTTGTCTTTGGGAGTATCTTCTCAGCAAGTCTGACGAATAACAATCTGTAATATTTTTAGTGATCCCAGGAAAGGGAAATATATGCCTCTGTAATGACCACTGTCGGAATTAAACGGCCCTCACCGACCCAATCTTCTCCCTAAAGGAGATAGCGGATGTAAAAAAAAAAAAAAAACATTGTAAACAGTAATAAATGTTGTGAATTACTATTGAGATGATCATTCCAAGACTGATCCAAGCACATGTTTCATCACAAAAATTCCTTCTAAGTGGCGGGGCTCTGAAGGTGTTCACGCAGTTGGGCAGGGACTCGGGATCTTCAATATCTGAATCTTAATGTCCTACCTTAGGACATTAATGTCATTCATCTCTCAGGTTCTGGGAAACGCAGGCACACAGGTCAATGCCAAACACATACATGGTTTCCATTACTATGAAATTCCAGTGTGGTCCACCAGTGAGCTAGGTTGGCCCACAGAGAGAATTCTTTCATTCAGGATAGAAGCAGGAAGACGGCAGGGCACCAAATCCTGCCAAGAAGCTTAAAGCCTTTCACTCTGGGCGCACTGGTGATGAGGAAAGGAAAGCCCAGGAGAAGCTCACTGAACCACCAGGAGGAGATGAGGGGTTTTCTCCAAGGTCTGGAGCTGGGCTGCTCTAATTGGCCTGTCCAACATCTTGCACAGTATCTCCCCTTAACCATTGCTGCCCTGTACGAGAGAGTCCAGAGAGGGATCCCAAAAAAGGAGTCGTCGAGCTCCAAAATATTTCCGTCTTGACTTAGCCGTGCCACAATAGCATTTCCACGTCCTGTGTGAAAGCAGTGGGAGTAGAATGGGAGTAGAATAGCTCTGCTTCATATGAACAGAACTTGCTTAGGTCATATTAACATACCTTGCTTAGGAACTGTTAAGTGATTTTCTCAGAATTGCATTTGATCAGTCTTTGTGTTCTTGCTTTATAAAATTCTCATGAGTCTTTGGTTAAAAGACAAGACAGGCAACGCACATCATACTTAGTTGGTTTGTCCTCCTTGGCTTTGAAAGGGAGAAGGCCATGATTGTGGTCTAGATTGATTGTTGATAAAAGTAGGGTGATCAGTGCCTTTGTTTCTTACCCTTATAAGCTCGGACTAAAATGCCTTATGCTTAAACTGTTCTTCTCCATATTCCAGAGTGACACGGAGACGGTAAATGAAAGAGAAAATGTCAGAGTGTTTTGGAGAGTGACTTGGCCATTTCACAAGGCCTTCTAAGACTCAGAGAGAGGGAATTCAATGCTGAGAAAGGCTGCTGTTCCACCGTGGATGTCTTTAAAGTTCTTACACTGAAACTGTGATCTGTTTCCTTATTCTTTTCTCTCCTTAGTCCTATTTTGTGCTCTGGAGCCTCATTCATCTTTCATGGAGCAAGTTTTACATATTGGAAGGTAGTTACATTTTGTGAAATTTTCATTTAATGTTCAAGTGTTTTAAGAAAATCTATAAACCAGGGCACCTGGAAGGCTCATTCAACCAAGCTTCCAACTCTTGCTGTGGCTCAGGTCATGAACTCAGGGTCCTGGGATGGAGCCCCCATTGGGGTCCATGTTCAGTGCAGAGTCGGCTTGAGTTTTTCACCCTCTCCTCCTCCCCCTGCTCTCTCTCTCATAAATAAATAAATAAATCCTTAAAAAAAAGAAAATCATAAACCACAATTAATATTGAACTTGTGTCTCAGACGAATAATAAACATTGCTTTCCAATGAAAACTCCTCTAGCTTAAATGCATATATCTACTAGTTTTAACAGCAATATCTTAGACATGTAAAATGAGTCAAATTGAGTCATTTTTTTAGACATTATTTCACAAATCTTACAGTCCGTAATTAAATCCGTTTTATAGAGTACGAAGACCAGAGCACTGGCACCAGAGAGAGACACCAGTTTAACTTACGGCCTCTTCAGCTTTATGGCCATGACAAGTTACTTACTTCCCTAGGCATCATTCCTTCATCTCCGAAGTGGAGAGAATAGTATGTATCTCTCTGAGTTTTGCCAAGGATCAAAGATAATGTGAGTAAAAAATGCAACACAAATACGGTGAAACGCTCAACAGAAGGTGAAAACGTTACAACGTCAACGTCTGTGAACACGGAGAGATGAGCGAAATGGAAAGTCGGAAGGAACACAGTGAAAACCAGAACAAGAGGATTGTACGGTAACACTTAGATACATTGACTCGTGTGGAACTCACATGAAGCCACACCATCACTGGGCATGAAAGGCGACTGAAACACACCCTGCCTACATGGCGGAAGAGTTACATGCCTTTGGATTGGTGGAAACTAGGACTTCACATGGGAAATGAAAGAGACTACTAAGATAAACTAAATATATTAAAATAATTAAATTTATTTTTATTTTTTTAATTTAATTTTTTTCAGTGTTCCAAGATTCATTGTTTATGCACCACACCCAGTGCTCCACGTAATCCATGCCCTGCTTAATACCCAACACCAGGCTCTTCCAACCCGCACCCCAAAACCCTCCGTTCATTTCTCAGAGTCACAGTCTCTTAATACCTCCTTAATACCCACAGTCCTCCTTAATACCCACCATAAGCCTCCCCCAACCCTCCCCTCCAAAACCCTTCTTTTGTTTCTCAGAGTTCACAGTCCTCATGGTTTGTCTCCCCGCCCCCCGCTGATTTAAGAGTGTTAGACATGGATTAGTCATGCTGATTGCTCTAATTTTGTGCACTTGAGGTCCAAGAGGAAAAGAAGAGAAAAATACTGTTTAGCACAGGGCCTGCCATGTACCCAAAGCTCCGTACAAGCGGTTATTTTATTATCTGAGTATCCTGTTCCACGGGGCTTTATTTGCATCAGTGTGACCAGTACTACTGAGCTAACCAATGTTACCCGGATAAGAATTGAGCCAATGGAATCAAAAGACCAGAAAGAAACTATGGGAAGTAGAAATTGGGAAAAAAATATATCTTTTCATGTTAGAGAATGATTGATACATAATCATCACAGTATTATTTATGGAGTAGTTACCATTTACTAGGCATTAATGAAGTCAACTAATATATATTTATTGAGTGCTTATTGTGTTAGACACTGTTCTAGACATTCGAAATACAGCAGAAAATCAACAACTACAATGACAACAACAAACCTGATGTTTTGGAGTTTATACTCTAACTAGGGAGAAAATATACAATATGTTAAATGGTGGCAAGTCCTACGGAAGGAACAACGAATGGAGGGAAGGACCCTGTGGAGAGGGGGTCAGGGAAGGATTCGCTCAGGGCCATTGTTCCAAACCCACTTCATGTAGTAACTCTTTTCATGAATCTTCCTTTTTTTTTTTTTTTAAGATTTTATTTATTTATTTGCAAGACGGGGACAGGGAGAGCACAAACAAGGGGGTGGGGAGGGAGAAACAGGTTCCTCACTGAACAGGGAGCTGATGTGGGGCTCGGTCCCAACCCCAGGATCATGACCTGAGCGGAAGGTAGGCGCTTCCCCGACTGAGCCAGGCATGTGTCCCTTTAAAGAATCTTCTTAACATGCTACAAAGAAGTTACTTTTGTAAACTATGACCACTGTTTTCATATGATCAAACTGGAGCCCAGGGTCCCTCAATATGGGATTTTGTAAGGTTTGATAACTGGCAAAGCCATAGGACAGGATCCGATTGTAGGCTACCCAGTTCTGGAGCTGTCGCCGTCCGTGTGTATCGCCTCTCACACAGGGAGCTAGAAGGGGCCATGGGGGTCCATCAGGATGGGGAGCGGGAATGTGGTTTAGTAAAACATTAAATCAATACTATCACAGTGTCCTTTTTATACTTTGAGAATCTAAAATAAGCATTTTTGCTTTGGTGAGAAACACTTAAGGGAAACAGGACAAAATCTTTCAGGGTGGTGGGTGGGTGTATCCAGAGGTTAAAAAGGTTGTGTCAGATATTTCCACTAAGAAATCCTGGTTTACTCTCACCCTTTTAGTTAATTGCTACCGACCCAGGAACCTCAGTATTGCACATGGCTTGCACAACCTCAGTGGCTTGTTTGTTACAGAGCCAGGATGGAGAACTGAGCTTGGAAGACAAAACAACCAGTACAACCTCAGTGACTAGGCTGGGCAAGCAGAGCCCCTGTGCCTCCCTGCGGGGCCCACTTCCACCAAGCCTGCTGGGCCCCAGGGCTTCTCCTTTCCACTGCAGAGAGGCTCAGAGTGAATTACTGAGTCGGAGAGAACCATTTGCAGGAGTAAAGGAGAGAGTATAATTAGAGGAAGAGAAGTCAAAGGAGGGGCAGATGAAGAAAATGAGGGGAGGAATCAGCCCAGAACAGGCAAGCTGAATTTGAAAATGACCCGTTCCAGGCCAGGAAGGAGGAGGAACAGGAAGAGGATGGAGTAGGGACAAACAGGGCTCCTCTAGCTCAGCAGTCCTAGGTATAGTCCTGTAGCGCAGGTATGAATCGTGTCGTTGTTGGTATGTGGGAAAACTGAAGCCCAGAAAAGACGCTTGACTTACTGCAGGTCATGTAGCCGCAGCAGTCTCCGGAGCTCCAAGTTTTGCCTTTCTTCCCTTGTTCCCATCCTTCCTTCCCCTCAGTCGCTTTTATTTGTACAAGGTGAACTATTGAGGTTTTTACCCTTTTTCTAAAATAGTTATCAAGGATCCAATGATAGAGTATGTGGTTACCATGACAACTCAGCCTTCACCCGAGGACCCGCCTCCCCCTCGCCTCCAGAATCCTATTTCACAGCAGATTCCCTTCCCTTGTGGAACCTGTAAGAGCCGCAGTTTGAGACTTTGTTTGCGACCATCTGCTTCCCGTGTGTCGCCACGAGGCCGCCGCGAGCTTCAGCACCGCGGGGCCCGCCTGCTTTTGCCGCGAGCCTGCCCCGCGCGCTGCTGGACGGCTCGCACTCGGGCCCTGCGGAAAGACCGGCCGGGCCGACGAGCCGCGGGCCGACCCGGCGTCCTGCGCAGGTGCGCGGGCGGCGACCTGGGCTCCCGACTGCGCGAGCGGATACAGTGTAGCGAGTCGGGCCGGTGTCTCCGGGGAGCGCGCGCGCAGACGAACACACACACACACATGACCTCACAAACAGCCCCGGGCGGGCGGACTCAGACAGGGACGCGCGCCGCCCGAGCGGCCGACCCCACGCGGGTAAACACCGCCGCGCCGGGCCCGGCCGGTCTACGCAGCGGGGGCGGCACCCCGCGGCCGCGGTGGGCGGGAGTCCCGGGCGCCCCGCGGCGCGTGGGCGGGTCCCGGGCTGCGGAGGCGGGTCCCGGGCTGCGGAGGCGGTGGCGGCGTGGGCGGCGAGCCGCGCCGCGATTGGTCCGGGGCGGGGTGGGGCGGGGCCGGAGGCGGGAGGCGGGGGGCGGGGAGGGGCGGTGAACTGCGCCGCGATTGGTGCGAGGCGGCGCGGGGCGGGGCCACGGCGGGAGGCGGGCCCTCGGCGCGAGGGGGTGTGCGCGGCGGCCGAGGCCGCGGTTTCAGTATAAACAAGGCGCCCGGCGGGTCGGGCGGATTTTTCTCTCCGTCTTCGCGCGCTGCGGCCGCCTGTCCTCGGGTCGCGCTGGTGGCGCGCGGCAAAGCGCCGGGGAGCCGAAGACCCGGGTCCGTCCGCAGGTGGGTTGCCCCCGGCCAGGCATCTCCCCGCGGGGCCCCGAGCCCGGCCCGGGGGTGTGCGGCGGCGCTGCGCTCTCGCTCGGGGACCGCGCTCGGGAGACCGCGCCCCGGCTGCCCGCGGCGCTGGCGGGGCGGGAGCGTCGCGGCCGGCAGGTGCTCCCCGCACAACGCGCCTGCCCGAAGCTGGACGCGGGGGCTCCCCTGCGCGGGCGCCGGGGGCTGCCCGGGAGCCGACCGGGGCCAACAGGTGCGGGGCCGGGCCGCCGGCAGGGACGGGCTCGGGCTCGGCTCTGCTTCTCTCGCCGCGATCGCGTCCCCGGCCGCGGGTTGGAGGTCGTGGTAGGTCGAGGGTCGGCCCGAGTCCTGGCCGCGCGCGTCCGTCCCTGTCCCCGGCCCGCGGCACCGCCGGCCGTTCCCTCCTGCTGCTCGGCTCGTTTCCGCGTGTGGGGGCGGGGGCGCTGCGCGCGGTCGGCGGGGCGCCCTGTGACACCCGATTTGGGAAAGGACGGGAAGCAGGAGTCGTGCGCTTGTCACAACCGGGTGGTGTCCAGCCCCCCGTTCACCTAGCGAATTTGGGGCGCACGGGTGTCCTGGCTGTTCCCCGAGCTCAGGTGAGCCTCTGGAGACACCTGGCTGGGCTGCGGTGACGTGAGCCCGAGGGCCTGGGAGCCCCGCGGCCGCCGGCGCGAGGGCCCAGCTGTCTGGGGCGGCCACTGCAGCGCCGGCCGGGAGCGAGGGAGGAGGGCGCGGGGCGGGGGCTGCGGTGTCCGCGCCTGTGCGCGCGTGTGGACGTCCGCTTCCCGTGAGCACTGCCCGAGCGCTGCTGTTTTGCGCCGGACCCGGATCGAACCGACGCAGCTGCGGCTAAAGCAGGGGAGTCCGGCCTGTGACGGCGCACAGGCTGGTCCCGGTGATGCGAAGAGCCGAGGAGATCCCCAGGCAGAGCCTTTCTCCTCCAGATGTGGAGGTGCCCACTTCGCCGCTGAGCCCGGGGTGTAGGAGAACATGCACGCGCATCTGCGTATGTGTGTTTGGGCGCAGCGTGTCTCCAAGGAGCCCGCGGTCGGCAGCCCGGTGTGTCCGCGGGGGGAGCCGCGGGTGCGCCGGGATCTGTGTTTAGCCCTGGGTGGGCTCCAGAGGCCGAGGGCGGGTCTCCGAACTGGGTGCCTAAAGCGGAAGAGCCGGCGAGCAGGGTGTTGCGCTCTTGAATAATGTCTGGTACGGTCAGACTCAGAGCGGGTGAATAATGACTCGTTCCTCCCGAGAACGGCAGCCGGAGCGGGGCATGTGACCGCCGCGTCTCAGTCGGAAACAGAGTTGCTCGGCTGCGGTAAAACCTGGGCTGACACGCATGAGGCCACCGTGCCGCACCGGGATGCCTCGTCGCAGGTTCGGGAGGGATGTGACTGATCAGATGAGGTTTGGGGAAAATAGAGAACTGATTTTCAAACAGCCCTACAAATAAAAATTTTTGGCGGTTGCGGTTTTCCTAACAGAATAAAAGAATGGCAGCTTGTTAGAGCCTGTCATTAGTGCTTATTTTAATTTGGGGGGGACGGGGTTGGGCCACTTTTGACAGAAATCAGGGTTCGCAAGCATTGCTTTATTATTCCTTTCAAGCAGATTTTCTGGCCAAGATGAAAAGATCAGCTACTGATTATCAAATTTCTTGTTGGCATCATTCCACTACATGTGGGTCAATCCTTTGTTTTGCTGGAGGTGGCAACATTTCTGGCGCCTAAGCATACTGGCCTTGCACTCTCCAGCTGTCTAACGGAGTGCTATGTTAAATTCTGAGAATTTATTTCTCCCATGGCTCATTTTCTCTGACCCTGCCACACCTGATACCTGAGATAACACTGTCTTTTGGAATTCAAAATCACCAGAAAGCATCTACAATTATTGTCTTTTTTACCCCAGCTTAGCATCTAATCTGATATATTCTTAGGTATATATTACTTAATGTTTCTAAAAAAGTATTATTTATCATAATACACATTTCTTGTATTATTGGTAACATTACATTCTGATAATCTAAAATTAACAACCAGCTAAGAAAGTACAATAGACCTTTTCAAAAAAATGACAACTGAATAACTCCTATCTAAGAAAAAGAAATGAAGGGGAGAAGCTGGGTGAGAATCTAGACGAGGTGTAAGATACCTAATAATGGCACAGGAAGTGAGGGAACCAACATTATCCATCTCCAAAGGCTACTTGGAAGAAGTGGACTTTGGAGAAGCAGTTTGGATGGTTCTAGCAGGTCTCCCCGTGAGACAAGAGATGGAGAAAAGATGGTATTCTCCTTTACCTAGAAAAGAACTTGGAATTCCCGAAGAGGGATTGAGAATCTTGATTCTGATGCTACAAATAACAAGTGGAAAAGACATGATAACATATCGTGAAGCCTGAAAGAGACAAATTATGCTGTTGGAAATACCGCTTAAGATTTATGGCATTTTTGTTGTTAGTGGTTTAATTTAGGTGTTACCTCCCCACCCCCGTCACTTTTCTAGAACTACAGTTGTCCTATTTTTGTTCTCCAATTAAACCTACTTAAAAAAAAATAGATCTATACCAATCCCGATTATCTTCAAATAACAGATATTATAGCCTCGTGCTATGGACAGATTTCTGCCCTGGGATTAGGGAGATGGGTTCAGAGCCCTAACAAGTCATTTGTTCTCTCCCTCTATCTGCAATGTTTATAAAGTTGATGGGGTGTTGAACTAGGTGATGTATGAATCTCTTTTTGTTCTGTGACAACCGATTTATTTTGGTGTACTATCCCTTCGTGCGTCTGTGTCCTAAATGGGATGGAAGATGGAAGGATGAAGTGAGTGCAGCTACTTTCTGGGTGTAGGGAGATGAAGTTAGATGTGCAGCTACTTTCTGGGTGTAGGGAAATGAAGTTAGATGTGCAGCTACTTTCTGGGTGTAGGGAAATGAAGTTAGATGTGCAGCTACTTTCTGGGTGTAGGGAAATGAAGAGAAGAGAGTAAAGTTTCTCTGTATTGATAAAAACTATGTAGAGATTCAATATTTTCTTGATCTCCTTTTTGCTTTTATTTTTCTTCTGTAAGTGTGTTAAAAATTACTATCAAGAAGTTGAGTTGGAATTTTTTTTTGACTTAAGTCAGTGTTACTATTTATGAAATTTTAAAAAAGGTTTTATTTGTTTGAGAGCAAGAGCCCAAGCACAAGGGGCAGAGGGAGAGGGAGAGGGTCTCAAGCAGACCCCCCACTGAGCGCGGAGTCTGACGTGGGGCTCGATCTCCTGACCTGAGCAGAAACCAAGAGTCAGATGCTTAACTGACTGAGCCACTCAGGTGTCCCACCATTTATGAAATTTTTAACCAGTCTTTGTCCTATCATTTTTCTGAGGTTTGTATATTTACTATTCCATTTCAAGGTGTGTCTTTATCTAGAAGTCATTCATTTGATTCAGATTTTATTAGGAAACCCTGGTATGAAAATCAGTTTCATGCAGAGAAAATACAAAGTAGCCACGTAGGGAAGGAAAACCCTTTGCAGACCACCAGGATCATTCTATTTATCGAAAAGGGAAGGACAGAGAGGGAGGGATAAGCTCAGTTTTTCAAGAACATGCAGCCAAAAACCAGCATTATCCCAGGAACCATGTTACATAATAAATGTAATAGAAAATTCTGCTTGTTTACTACATGTCCTCACTAAGTATCCTGATACTTAGATTTTCCTGCTGAAATGAATTGGGTTTAGAAACATAAACCCTTTTCGAGATGCTATGATGTTCTGTAATTTGGCCCGAGAGCTATCGTACAGATGATCATACACCTTCATCTGTGTCGCCCGGTGTGGTCGCCACTAGCCACGTGGGGACATGTGAACTTAAGTTTGATTAAATGAGACAAAATTAAGAATTGAGTTTCTTGGTTGTGCCTGCCACATTTTAAGCGCTTAATAGCGACTAGGCAGCTAATGGCGACCGTCCTGGACGGTGTAGAAGGGACCATTTCCAATATCCCAGAAGGTTCCTTTTGACAGCGTGTAATTAGATCAGGATGATTTTGATTAGCCAGAAGATCACTCTTGCCCCCCCTGGGAAAAAGAAGTAATTAATTCTCATTGTATTTGGGCACCTAAGTCCTACCAAATAAGACCGACTGACTTTTTCAGCCAGCGTTTGTTTTCAGCTGTACAGCATGAACAGTGCCACTCTCCAAAGCTCAATAATATGCCAGGATCACAAAGACCAATTTCTGAGGTTTTTTCCACCCAGAACTCCAGTTGTCCTTTCACTTTTCCAAACCAGCGCCCACTGTTTTTAGCTGGAAAGCGCGTTTTCACAGACAGGAAGGTGGAGCCCTCTGCTGTTCAGCTCAGGAACTACATGGAAGCTGTAGTTTGAACACAAGGCATAAAGAATAGGGACGCGTTCTGTTCCCTCGCAGTAAAGATTAATCCTGTAGGAAAGTTCCAAATGACTCTCCAGGCCCATGCAGAGTTGTCATGTAGTGAAATTTTGTTTTGTGCTTTAATAAATAAACTGCTAACAAGGTATCTCCAAGACAAAAGATGACAAATTTTTTAGCTTTAATTTTCTTCCAGGGAAACCAAAGATAGTAATTATTTGAGTCACAATTAGTAAATTAGTGAAGATTTAGTAAAGGTTTTCTTAAGTAGCATCCAGGGTAAATCAAGCAAAATGCAAATTTTTCTAATGAAATCTTGTAGCATTGGTAAGTAATACCACCAAGTTCTTCATTATGGAGAGAAATAAGACATCCTTTAATAAGAAATATTCATTTTTCCCTCCTTGATTATGAAACTTACTAAGCATTTGGGGCTCAGTTCCAAAGAATGTACCCATCTGGGAGTGAGTTACTTTTTGTTCACGTGCCAAAGAAGTGAGTTGTTTCAGAGTTGTCTACTCTACATTGTTTGTGTGCTCAGGAACTGTGCCTCTCTCCTCAAGGAGGTCACCAGTAGTGTAGCATTTCTGCAGTTTCCAGAGCTGTTGCTACAAATCTCTGCCTTTAAGACTTCCCCTGGCTTGGGAAAGACATGAGAAGATAATCTCCTAAACCTTTCCAAGCTCCAAAGAAGCCATGTTTTAGGTATCGCCAGAAACGTGACTCCTACTTGCACTCTGAGTCAGTCCATGGTTCTCTACACACAGTCGGTCCTCGTGTTCTAACATCCAGTGGTGCCAAAAGCAGGCTAGAAGTACTTGAGAAAACCAGGGAGAGTAAAGCTGAAACATGTGAACTCTTTCTCAGTCAGCTTTGTGGAACCTCAAATGAGAAAAGGAAGAAGGTACATCCCACCAAAGTGCAAAGTCCCTTTGGAATCGAGATGGGAATTGGGAAACCGGTAATTCCAGGATATTAAATTAAGCCTCTCCTCACTAAACAAATACAGTTTCAAAGTTCAGCTGTGATAGGGAAGCCTTCCTCTACTTCAGTGGGTCTGTTTTTTTTTAATTGGGCCACCTGCCCAGCACTTGAACAGAAACAGAAAGGTAGTGATTCCTATAAAGACATTGGGTTTGTTAAATATTTCACCGGAGTGTTCTGTGATGAGATATGGATCGAAAGCTCCCTGTCCCTTGTTTCTTTTTGTCTTTGGTTTTTTGTTTTGTTTTGTTTTTTTCCGGTCCTACTTTTCCTAGCTCATTCTCTGAAGTGTAAAGGACGTGCTGACTTAACGTTCTGGTAGAGTTTTACAAAGCACCTGACGCAGATGCCGAAGGCCAGCTTCTGACTTAGTTCCCACACCCATCTCTTCCTCAGCCTCTTTTCCAGTTTGATTGTCACCTGAAGCCACCTTATCCCGGTGCACCTGCCTCTTCATAAATAACGTGGTGCAGAAGCAGCCACTAATTCAAACACAGTCTGCTGTGTAGAAAAAGGCAGCTTTTCATCTGGTGCTTTCGCTGCTTTGAAACCATTAGGCCTGCCTTTCAAGTCCATTCATCCCTTAAATCACCCAGAGCTTGCTTCCTCGCTTCTGGATCAATGTCAGGCTGAACTTTTCAGAGTCCTTGGAAGAGCATGATATATCTTCGTGACTGAATTAGCTGCCCATGCAACATATCTAGTCTGTCAACCAACTTTTCAGCTTACCAAGTCAATTTTAAGAAAGAACATTCATCTTGTACACCTGAGTTGGATAGATCTTTTGCTTCCCGTTGGGAAGTTTCCAATAGAACCTGTGATCTCTATGCTAATTTCATGGCTCTAAGCTTTCGTTTAGCCTAGTTCGTGGTTTTAAAAACCAAAATCTGCTTCCCATGGTCTCATCACATCTTTCCCCACCCCAAAGTGCCATCTCAATTTAGGGGGAAAAATACCCATTTAAATATCTCTACCCAAACCAGAAGAGGTATCATGTTAAAATTCTCTAACTCCATTTGATTGGCAGTACCTGAAAATACTAGGGTTCTTTGATTTCTAAGGAGCCAGGCTTGAATGTGTGAGACCAACCTTCCCTTCAGAACTGCCGTGTTCTTCTTTGATTCGGTAAGTCGCATCTAGGCTCTATACAGGTCTGCACCTGTTCCTAAACTGGGGTCTGAACTCCCCGAGGGTAGAAGCAGACTTGTTGGTACATTTCCCTCAGGGCAGAGTGCGGAGAGGTTTGTGAGCGCCCCAGAAAGTTAAGAGCCACCGGCCACATTGAATATATTGTTTCCAGGAAAGGATTCACAAATGAAGCTCTTCGGAAGGTGAGAATTGTTTCAAGGTGAACCTGTCCTCTGCCTTACCTCAGTGGTAGTGGTTTGAATCAAGTCAGCAGTTTTTTTCAAGTATCTCATATAAATCTTTTTTTTTTTTCTAAAGGAATTAACTACTTTGAAGTTTGACTTAATGATAAATTAATGCCGGTGTTTACCCTAATGCTGTCACACATTCTAATTTTGGGAAAGTCGGGTTCTCCTGAACAAGATTTTTGGTCAGCAGAGAGGTCTGTTGGACTGGGCAGCATCTGTGCTGAGAGAGTGTGGTAGACAGCGGAGAAGTTGGTTTTGAGGTTGTACTGGAAACGGCAGAGGGGAAAATTGAGAGTTTAAAGGACCGTAGAGAGAGATAATATTAATTGTGAGAGCTGTAAGGAGAAGGTTTGCTACAGACCAGAAATCAGAACTACACCGGGACGAAACGAATGCATACACGGGGTGTCTGGGTTAGAAGCGGTGCCGCCTGTGGCTCTTCCTCCGCTGCGAGACCGTTAGCGAATGACTCCGGGCATTGACAGTGTCTGAAGGAAACGCCGTTCTGCATTCTCATGCCCAGTACTTGGGTATTTTCTGTGTGTGTGTGTGTGTGTGTGTGTGTGTGTTTTTTAAACAAGAACCCAGTTAATATTTAATCTCCTGAGCCTCGTTTTTCAACTCCAGAACCGGAGCAAGTAGAATTCAAATCTTGGATGAGAAATCTGAGTTTTACTGAACAAGCAATAGTTCTTGATGTGAGTGAAACCAGGGAAGATACTCGAAAGAAAGAAACTACTATGCTTGTCTTCTCAGGTGTGTAAGGTCCGCTTCACGGACAGTGCTTCCTGGACGGTCCTGCTGGCCTCCCCTCGTTCGTCAGACACATTTCCTACACAAGGCAGCTTCTCTTTCTAGAAAATGGCTAGACTGGCCACTTGTTAGAGATTGTCCGGAAACGGGTGATGAATACTATGATCTTTATTTTTATCATTTGTCTCAGTAAGATTGTTTTTTAACTGGAGGTCTATGAAGTAAACACAAGCATTATGCTCTTTAATTGAATCTGAGATGCCATCCATTGTAAGACACTCTTTAATTTCATATTGCTAAAAAAATACTGTTACACATGCCTTATTATCATTATGTGCATAACTAAATGTTAACATAGTGTATGTTAAAATCCAAAATCTCTGCCTAGATGGCATTGTGCCTTGATTGCAAAGGTCAGTAATGTAAATAGTTCTGCTGTCATGATAGTATTGCTTCTTTTTTTTTTTTTTTAAGATTTTATTTATTTATTTGACAGACAAAGATCACAGGCAGAGAGGCAGGCAGAGAGAGAGGGGGGGAAGCAGGCTCCCTGCCGAGCAGAGAGCCCGATGCGGGGCTCGATCCCAGGACCCTGAGATCATGACCTGAGCCGAAGGCAGAAGCTAAACCTACTGAGCCACCCAGGCACACAATAGTATTGCTTCTAAATAAGAATAAAAAGTGGCATTGATACATCTTGACAGCCATGCCTTACACGGACCATGTGAAGCACAGAAATTGTTCTTACAGCCTACAATTTGGGATAGACTGGCAGATTTTTCATTTTATGGTTAAATATTATAGGTTCAAGGACGTCCAGTTGTAGCACAACATGATGTAGTAAAATAAATTTGGAACCTAAGGGTCTAGGTTTGAAATACGGTCCTATCTGTCCCTTATCTGCTATGTAACCCCAGTCAGTGAGGACAGGTTTTCTGAACCGTAGCTGCTTACGCAGTCAAAACAAGGGGAGGATGTCTGCCAAAAAGGGTAGATCTAAGAATTCCAAAAGGCATTTGTAGGCAGTAAACCTTACACAGACCAGAGTTGCTGACCTTCTCAGAGCCTTCTGCGCTGTGCGTCTAGGCACTTCCAGGTGAGCGGCTTTGAAGGGGAATCAGAGCAGTTAGGGAAGGAGGAACATGGAGACCTTTCCCTGGCTCCAAGGACCCCGTCGTAGCAGAATGGGGGGGGGGGGAGAGGGCCTAAGGCTTGGGAAAGAAGCCGTCTCGAGTATAAGGCAACGTAGAAAAATAGGACCAACGTGCATGAAGGAGGGCCTGGTGTCTCTCGGAGTGACTCGGATCTGAGTGGTCGGTCGTTGCTATGTGCAAGTTCAACAATCACGATGCTTCGTGGGAGAATGAGCTCAGCTGATTAGCAGTAGAACTTGGGGGTGACTAGAAGGCAGGAAGTGACTTGTGACATACCCTCTTCTTGAAACTGATTCGTAGTTGTCCTAAGCTGTTTCCCCAATTCTTCCACCCCAGGTAGGTTTCTGTCATTTGCAGTATTTTCCTTGTGCTTGGTTGGGGGCGGGGGGCTTTCTAAGTGTGGATATTTTGTGCCTCATCAAAGAAATCCCATGAGTGACGTATTCCCAAGGAACGATACAGAGGCCTCATGCCGTCACTCTAGTAATGCTCTAAGAAGAACTTTGCTATAAGAGAATTTAATAGCTTTGTTACGATTTAGGATTTGGGAAGGAGTGAACAAAATTGAGACCCATTTTCTAAATAAAAAACACACATAGGGGGAGACGGTGGTGGCGTTATCTTCTGCCATTCTCACAGCTGTGAAGCACCTGATCAGGGCTTTGTTAAATCAGAGGCCTTGGTCAGATCTAAGTCCTTGTCTGCTTCGTGGGAGTAAGAAACTGAGAAGTACAAATACTTGTGGCTTTGGTGCTGATTTCTTGAAAGGGAGCTGGGTGACCCTTGACTATCAAGGGCTAGTGGTTACGGTTAATAGCGGGAGGCAGCAGGGGCGTGAGAGTCACGGGGCGGGAGGTCCGCTATGGCCACAGCGCTGTGACATCTCAGCCTGGTCACTTCGTTCCACCTTCCAGGGTTTGCACGGGAATAAACATAGGCGATCGGAGCCGACTGTGGTGGCACTGGGGCTCTGGCCTCTTCCGTGACCCGTTTTGCGGTCAGTGCTAACGGCTTAGGACACATTCTCCTACCTCGTACAGCCTGTGTTCTCCTCACTTGCTCTCAGGCCGCCAGGCACCCGCTTCTAACTGACGGCAGCCGGACAGTGAGGCGAAGCCTATTTTTCATCCCGGACGAGATGATCTCTATGATCCTTTTGAACTTTCAGCATTTTCTGATTTTCCTGAAATTCCCACGTCTTTGGCCAACCATCTACCCGAATCACTTTATTAGGATGGTTTCAGTAATGATGAATAAATGGAGAAATTGAAGAAAATTCATGGTTCTTGGCAGAAAAAGTAAGAAAAGCCCAACTCCCAGAGCACGATGGAATCCCACTTGTGATCCTGCTCATGCTGGACGCCGTATGGTTTTTGACCATCTACAGCTTTTGTAAGCCGGAAGTGGTGACCAAATCCGGGTGGACGGTTCCCTGCAGGCTCTCAGATGAACTTTGAGACGCTTCTCATCTTGCGTCCCAGAGTCTCTGTTTATGGACATTTTGAGTTTCTCAGGGAAAGGGTAGATGGAAAAAAAGGCTCTTTTAAAAAAAATCTTCCCACCAAGGACAAGTTGTTTGTAAAGATTGTATTGCACGTGAATCGTACTCAGAAAACTGGTGATCTGAAGAGGACAGAAGCACGCTTTGTCCACTGTCTCATAAAATGTTGACATTGGGTTCTTTATTTAACAAGGACTTTAACTAGGCTCGGAGCATTTGTGTTAATGCGTATGTCCTGTAGCTCCTGATCCTTTGGCTGTTATGACCACGTCCTGCCTCAGCGAGAGACGCGGCAGTAGCGACGCCCGTAGCGACAGATCTCCCCGAGTGATTCTCAGGAATCCATGTCTTCCCATTGGTGGCTGTTTTTGTCCCTCCAGCATTCTCCTTGGCATTGGTTTGTGGTTGGGATAGAGGACAAAAGGCTGAAGCTTTTCTACTGTTTCTTGATGCTTCCTTCCCTAAATGCTGTTTTCATCTGCCAGGTTGTCCTAATAGTAGATTTTTGCCCCAACACTCCACCCCTTGGCCACCCTTGCCAGGGCACGCGCACATGTTATGACGCCACGGTCCCTGTTGGCTGGAGCGGGAGCAGATGCCCTCGGAGTGAAGGATGTGCCTTCCCAGACAGGGCTAACACCCTCTCCCGTTCAGATGAAAATAGCCTTGGCATCTTGAAAAGAAGGATTAGCCCAGGTCGTGTCCTCCTGGGCCTTCACACTCCCTGTCCCCCTGGGTCCAAAGCTAGGGGTAGGCTTCCCGCATTGTTCGCCTTCTGAGACCCTCAGTCTGTCGCTCCTGGACACCTCCGTTGTCCAGACATGCTGCCCGAAAACGACAGTCTCTTCTCGGTCCCGAGCTCTGTCCCTAGGAATCCCAGTCACGACTTAATAGCCTCTGGCCTCTACTGAGCCCCTCGAACAAGGGCTCTGTGAGCCGCAAAGCATGTGAACGGAGAGGACTGGCACTGCTTCCTGTCCCCCAAATCAGGAGCCTCTCGGCCCACGCGCTTGCTGAGAACAGAGGCTTCATAGAGCCCCCACCCCAAAGGAATTTGACACAAATGGGTGAAAATCGGCTGTGTCAGACCTCCCGGGGGAAGCTGGCGGGTCAGCATTGACTGTCTGGATTTACATACACGCATCTGTGAACACACATGCACCTGCGCGCACACATACACTCACACACACACACAGTACTTGAAGTCTGGGCCTCTCTTACGATTTCACTTTTGCAGCCTCTGTCCTGCTTATCTTCTGCTACACCCCGGGTCAGTCCGGCGTCACCTACACGGGATGCTCAGTCTTCCCAGCAGCTTCGAAGGCTCGCACGGTCTCCCCTGGCCGGCGCTCGGCTCTGGGAGACCAGGCGGTGCGAAGCCCAGTTCCATCCTCCACGGGAAGGACTGATGTCTGCATGCGGCGGCCGGAGACTCGAACTCAGATCCAAGCTGGATCCTCCGATCTAAGCATGTCCCGGCATCGGACTGAATGAGTTTGTGCTCAGCCGGACAGTGCGCGTGTTCCTCCAGGAGCGATTTGCGTTCTGATGGCGCTGCTGTTCCCTCCCAACCTGTGTTCAAAGTTACCTGCTCCCTCATCGCTGTGAAAGCGACTTTCCTTCCAGACAGCATATTACTGACGCTGCGTTTTCTCCCTTTAAATCCCTTGTAGGGAAGCATGCCTCAGACGCCGCCCTTCTCGGCCATGTTCGACAGCAGCGGTTACAACCGGAACCTGTACCAGGCGGCGGAGGCCGGCTGCGCGGGCCTGTGCTACCACGACAACAACCTCCTGTCCGGGTCTCTGGAAGCGCTCATCCAGCACTTGGTGCCCAACGTGGATTACTATCCGGACGTAGGTACCCCCATCCCTCGGAAGCGCATCCCTGCTGGTCCTTACAGGAAATTACAACGTAGGGGCAGGGACCCCAGATACTACTGAACTGTATCTGGGCTGCTAAGAATTTTTCAAGTCAGAAAATGCCTATTGATTATTGAGTGTTTTGAGATCCAGGGAGCCTGCGTGTGATTCACATTTTGATGAGTTTCTTCTCGGGGCTGGTACCACATTGTAGATGGCCAGATACCATCCAAGTGAGGTATCTGTAGGTTTAATTCATGCATATACGTTGTCCTTGCATAGAAACGCCGGAAGACAGTGCATACTCCTAGGATACTTAAACGCTTGTTTTCTTCCCAAGCCCATCTCCACACTGAGGAAAGTGAGGTCGGACAGGAAGACTTCCTAGGAAGGGGAACAACAGGCATATTCAAGATGCGGTTCATGTGTTTTACTTTCGTAGCCCGCCTTTACCTGGGTAATACTTTCTCGTCGAGAGAAGTCACTTCCATTTTCTCACTCTCCACGGCAATTCCAAGAGGCCAGAGCGGAGAGCACCGAAATTCAGAATGCGGAGTGAGCCATACACGGTCTCAGCCCGCATCGGCAGCAAACCTAGGTTTCTCTGTTTCTGGGCAAGTGGTGTTTTCTCCCCCTTTTCACTGGTGCCGGAGCTGCCCCTTGTTACTGGACAGCGGCTGGTTGTTGATAAGGAGTTCATGAAACCATCTAGACACAGAGTCACATGTTTTTATAAATATAATGATGACCTTGGTGCGCGGAGGATAGTTTGTGCTTGCCGCCGGAGTTCACCACAGTGTTTCTCCCTGAGTTATCTCTCTGTGCGATTTGTTGCATAGTGTCGTGAAATATGTTGCCACACAGGGAACACTTGTGATCAGAAGTAAAAGGAATCCCTTGTTCAGCTCTGTAAGTGTTTATGAGCTAGTAAAGGCGCCTAAGTGGGGAGGCGGGGGTAAAAAAAAATAACGCAAGCAAAATGAAAAACAACCCTGGATTTTTCTTTTCACTGGGAGTCTGAAACTGTTAGAGCAAATAAGCCCTACTTCATTACTGGCTTCTTGGGAGACAATGTAGTTAAGAAAAAGTATACAGTGTGATATTGTGTTTTATCAAGTTGCTTAGCCTCCGAGCGAGTAAGCAGATTACTTGAAAGCCTGCCTTTGAATGTTCTAGCCCCAGCGGACAGACTCTGCTAGGTGCCCACCAGACGCACCGGAGAATCCTTGAGCTGTTGTGGGCTGGGTGTTTTTTTGGTTTCCATTGAGTTACCATAATATCTGGACGCAGAACAAGATTCTGTAGGGGTGATCTGTTTAAGTCAATGTCTTTAAGTGTCTCTGGGCTGAATTTCATTCTCCTTAGCGAAAGTGAGTTATGTGTCCTGGTGTCCTGGCGTCCAGAGAGAGGGACGTGAAAGTGTGCTTTGAATAATTTCAGTAGATAAACTTATCTTGTACTTCTGTTATTTTTAGTGTGGTTGAAGGGAAGAGGTATATCAGAAGGCAAAGGAAAAATCCGTCTTAAGGTGTTTTACTATGAAGCATTATTTTATGAAACTGTGTTAGCTTTGATCGAGAGAACTTAATGAAATAAGATGTGTGAACTATGGGGGAGATACTAGTCTCAGAGAGACTGTGACCACGGTGATTCTTTTCCTCTCGCCGCAGAGAACATACATCTTTACCTTCCTCCTCAGTTCTCGGTTGTTCGTGCATCCGTATGAGTTAATGGCCAAAGTTTGCCACTTATGTGTTGAGCACCAGAGACCAAGTGATCCCAGCAGTGACAAGGTAATGATATGCCTTGAACTTTACTATTCTCTGTTGGGCTTGGTAACTCTGTCACTTAGATGTTGTGAAGCTGGCTCCCTTCCCCCGCGCTGAAGGGCATAAATGGGGTCACAGCTATGCCAGGGCAACGGGGAATGGCATAAAGAACACGGTGGAGGCTCGGACACCGGAATCAGTGTTCCTTTTCATCTAAGATCTTTATTTCTCTAACACTCTTGGTCCTGTTGAATCACTTCAGTATATAAAAATACTGCAATGTTACTACCCAAGAGAAAAGCCCGCACAGTGTATGTGCCGGTCACTATGGTCAGTATGGTAGAATTTTTAAAAAATAAACCATCATGTCCTTCATGTGAAACAAGCCAGCCTCCACAGTTTAAGTTCACGGCCATGGAAGAGCCCTAGATGCTGCCTGAAGTTGGTGCCACTTGGCATTGACTTGGGGGAGGGGGACTAGACTTCTTCAAGCCCAAAGACTTTTCAGGAGACGTTTACCAGTGACTTTGTTCAGTTAGAGATGTGACACCGTCCGTGGTGACAGAGATCACTGAACGAGATGTGCTCTTTCTTCCAGAACCAGATAAGAAAAATTGCACCCAAAATCCTTCAGCTCCTGACGGAATGGACGGAAACCTTTCCTTATGATTTTCGGGATGAAAGAATGATGAGAAACTTGAAGGATCTGGCCCACCGGATAGCCAGCGGCGAGGAGGTTGGTGTCCTGAGTTTTAGTGAAAGCACTTGAATTTCCAGGCCAAGCCTTGGTGGGAACTGGTGCTGAATTATGTATCACGATCTCCACGTCTTCCTTTCTGTGTTGCCTTTGGGCAAATCTTCGACATCGCATCACGGCCCGTTTGGTGTGCGGAACGGGGAGGGTTACATAATCCCACTTGAAAGGGTTCTCATCTGGAATTTTACGTGATTAATCCGGGGGTACGTTCATGTCCATTCACATGTAGGGCTCATGCTGCAGGGGTGTTTTAATTTTACTTGTACTTTTCTTCCTTCTGAAAGATTTGACACAGAAAGTTACATAGCATATATGATAATACACATCATATTGATAGATCTAAACACAAATGGATACAACGTAAATAACCTGGTAACGTATTAACAGATGATAAGTTGTGTGTTGATACATCAGAAACAGACACTTTGTAACCATGGAAGGGAGAAAACACAGGGTCTGGAAGCAACTAGCAGGACAGGACGGCTGCAGTTTCGGCGTCAACTTCGGGTAAAAGAGAAATACAGTTGGTTATGGGATTTTCACCATCAGAAAAGAGAGCTTACTAGTTCTTTAGGGCATTAAATGAAATGAAATTTTAAGAACTTTCTTATGGAGAACTTTATCCAGGGGGCACAGAATGAGATCAGGGAGACTGCTCTGTGTAGGTTTTATAACAAATGCTCCTTGACAAAAAACCAAGGCTGTATGATTCCTGTGTCGTTAGCAAAGGTCATTCTTCTGGAGAGGAGAAGACAAAGAGGAAAAGATCCAAGTCTCCTGATGGCCGGAAGTTGGTTCAAGGCTAGTACCTAGGGTGGGTGGAGAACAGTGAGTCTCTTGGATACTCTGTCATAAATACCACTTCCCTGCACCAAGCCTTTGACAAGAGCTAACTAGCTATTAAATCAAGAAGGGTGATCCTCTCTGAAGGAGGCCTGGAGGCCTGGTATTGTGCTGAAGCGTGTTGGGCAAGGGTGTGTTTGTAGCTTCTGTGCAGCCAGTGAGCTCCTGGGGGCAGAGCCCTTGGGCGCAGATACAGCCCTTCCATGCAGGGAAAGATGGACAGAGCGTTTGGCCACTGGAGAGATGTCGTGTTTTGTTCATCTTGAAATGCATTTTCCCTTCGGAGTGACCTTCCTTGAGAACGCACTCCCTTGGTGCTGCGCTGTAAAGATCAGTGACAAGACGCCCTGTGTTGTGTCTGCTTCTGGTGAATCTATTTGAAGACCCTTCCCCCCACCTTAAAAAATTATTTCAGATTTACAGTTGACAAACTTGCCTTGCCTGCAGTTATGTCCTCATGAGAGTGGATTTAACCCTTCTGCTGCTCCTGTGTGCCGTACCGAGCCCTGGTGATCCAGACGGCTGTGGTTTATCTGTGAGGCTGAGTGAGTGGGTTCCTGAGTCGTTTTGCAAGTTATGACTGTTAAGATTATTTTGCCGGTTTGCCTGTGATGGGGTCCAGCCAGGTATGAATTGGTGGGTCGGCCACGCACAAAGGCAGAAGTTCAGTGCTGCAGGGTGCTTTTCTAGCTGCTCTTACACCAGCCTGTGTCTGTTGGGCAGCATCAGTCCTGGTTCAGTGAGCTCGGGGTAGGACAAGGTGCTCAAAAGATCAGTGGCACCATAAGGACTCTATCTTGTAAGAAGTCCGAGTCTGGAGTCAGTCAGTACCACATTTAGTTAAGTTGTACTTTAGGTACCTAACTTGATAGTTCAGTCAACTGACCTTCCCCCATTGCCTTTTTTAAAAGGTAGGAATGGTCGCTTGATCTTTTCCAAAGAACACCTGAAGAATCTTTTCCAGATAGAAAGTTACCGTTCTGAAAGTGTCTGATGGGTGGCCTTTTGCTTGTCGTGTGGTGGTGATCAAGGAGGGAGATCACTTATATCTGTGTCAGTCCGATTGGATCCTGTCTGGTTTTTTGGTCAGGCTCAAGCCCCTCAAGTGTTGGGAGGAAGTCAGAGGGCCCCAGGGCCTTCGAACTGGCTTCTTGTGAGCACTCCTCTGTTAATACAAATCCTTGATAAACCTTGAGGTTGTCAGATGGTTTTGAGTGAAAAGAGGAAACGAGAAGGTAAGCCAGGTCGAACCCAGGGCTTGAGCAGCCACGCGTCCCCTGCCTTGATCCGGTTGGGTTTTACAGGGAGAGGCCGTTCCTTTGGCCCCTTTAGTCCTGTTTTCGGAATTGGCCTCTGTTGGCATCTGGCCGATCTGTGCGGGCTTCGGCAGGTTCCCCAGATTCCTTGACTTCTCTATCCCTGCAAATCGAAGAGGCAACGGTGCTGCGTTAACACCCGGGTCGGCTCTAAGATCGTGTGATGCATGCTGTCCTCAGAGAAACACCTTCCCTCACCACCCAACCACAGTCCCTGCAACACCCTCATTGTGGGCTTTCACCCCCGCTTTCTTCAGAGCACCCTGTGGCTGGGAATTACTTGCTTTTTAATTTACTATTTGTTCTCCCCCCGCTGACTCGTGGTGCCTACTCTGTTCATCGTAGCGTCCCTAACTCCGAGCTTAGTGCCCGGCATTGCGTCGGGACTCAGTAGCCTGCGCGTGAATGAAGGAGCGAACTGTGCAGTTACTGGAAGAGGAAAACACCTACTTCCCTCCGCAGGAAGGAGCGTGGGCTTGGCTGGAGACTTGTTGCTTCTCGCCCGAGACTTTAGGGGTTTATTTTGGCAGTCAGTGAGTCCAGGTGCGCCCTGTGTATGATTTTGTCGGGTTCTGCTGAATCTGCTGGGACAGTTCTGCATAATTTGGCTTAATATGTTTCCCCCTGGGGATTTGCCCCAAATGAAGTGGTTTATTAGGACTTGCCCACAAGAAACATGAAATGGAGCTAATGACTGAATTCCGTGACAAGGGACTGTCGTGGGGAGAAGGCAGTTTTCTCTTCCTTAAGGGGCTGGTCTTTCCTTTATCTTTATTTGCCAGGTAATTACTGTCACTGGCATTGGAAGTTATAAAAAAGAGTAAGTGCATATTTAGCAATTCATGACTCAGTAAGGAAGCACGCCCAACAACACAAAGCTTGGAATGGACTCAAATGGCAGCAGGAAACTTTAAAGAGGTCATACATGCATACGCTCTTTCTGTGTGTCTCTTTGTCTGTCACACACACACACACACACACACACACACGTTCTTCATTATTCGAATAGCTTTACCCTACACCCTCTTGTATACATTTTCCCCTTACAGCTTGTTGCTTTTCGCTCACTAGCTGAATCCCTGACTGTACATCCCTCAACCACTTCCCTTAAAAAAGTATACTTTAAAGTGTAGAATAAGAGACTGTGGACTCTGAGAAACAAACTGAGGGTTTTGGAGGGGAGGGGGATGGGGGGTTGGGAGGGCCTGGTGGTGGGCATTAAGGAGGGCTCGTATTGCATGGAGCACTGGGTGTGGTGCTAAACAAAGAATTTTGGAACACTGAAAAGAAATTAAGTTAAATAAATAAAAATAAAGCTAGTTAATAATCCCTCCCCCCCAAAAAAAAGAATCTTTCACCAGTTATGCCAGTAGAGCATAGATCCTGATGCTTTTGCTACATACCAGCATCCCCGGGAATGTTGGGTATGACATTTGGGACAGGGACAGGGTGAAGAGACCATTTTAAGTTCACAGATTTTTAATGTAACTGAAAATAATGAAAGCAGAAGAGCGAGGGAGATGGGGACAAGGGATTTATTTTATTTTTATTTATTGTTGTCACTGAGGTCTAATTAGCATCTAACAGCATATTAGTTTCAGGTGTACAACTTAATGACTTGATATTTGCATAGATTGTGAAGTAATCGCAGTAAGTCTTACTAACATCCATCACTACACAGTTACAGAATTTTTTTCCCTTGTGATGAGAACTTTAAGACCCATCCTCTTAGCAAGTGTCAAAGATGCAATACAGTATTATTAACTATAGTCCCTGTAATCACGTGCCCAGGACTTATTTATTTTGTAATTAGAAGTTTGTACCTTTTGACCAGCTTCACCCGTTTTGCCCCTCCCCTGTCCCTGGCTTCACCCCACCATGAGGAATTTAATTAGCCCTTAATTCAGTCTTGAGCTCCTTCAAATTCCAAAGAAAAAGACATTTTTCTTTGGGGGACAAGCATATTACCAAATAGATCACATCTTCTAAATTGGTAACGTTCATGCTGGGTGGAAGATAGATTTTTTGAAGGTTCAACTTTTTAAACACTGAGGTATTTCATTAATGATTTAGGGTGGTCTGTGAATAACAGAAGGAAAAAAAGAGGTGATCTAGCGGGCCAGTTTAAAGAACTAAGTAGAATATGCTCCAGACAAGTGGAGACAAAGAAAAGAGAAAGAAGGCTGGGTAAGCTGCTTTTGCCTTGACTAAGTAAGAATCGGTCATTTCCAGATGCGTTTGGGATTTTCCTTAAGTATGCAGGTATCTGTCCGTCTGAGTTTCTGTAATTTGCTCCGGTACACCGGGTTGCCTCTGTGACATGATAAGGCTCTTGTACTTGTAGGTAAGATGCCATTCAGTTTTCAAACAATTAATCTCAGAAAGTAATAGTGGGTAACACCTTGTAAAAGGGTCTGACTAAGCAGACGCGCATATCCATAGGCCTTTCTCAGTTCAGTGGGACGGCCCTCGGAGGCGCTGACCTAAGGACCGGGTTAGCGTGGGGGCCTTTCTCAGGTCACTTACCTACAGGGGTGGTCGTTTGCGTGGTAGTCTTGGGGCGAGACGAGGCAGAAGAAGAGAAGCCGTAGTTCTGTCGTGATGACAGGCCCCTGGGGACGGATTGATTGTGAAGTTATTTCTTTGACTTCACGAGTGCTCTAAAAATCAAGAGACTGACATTGTCTCGAATACGTGAGTTGCTTTGGAAACCGATTGGTCTTAAGGGCTGTGGCTGTCGAGCAGCGTGGCCGCGGATAGTGCGGCCACCGTGAGCGCGTCACGGGGAGGACCGCCACGCGGGGGAGCCCGGCTGGCCGTGAACCTTCGCACTGACTCAGGAGTGCAGAGGAATGGATGTGAGTCACGTGCAGGTCAGGTGCCGGCAATGAACATCCTCTTCCCCTCCGCCAGCCGCGTCCTCTGTGCAAGGCCAGAGCGGGGTACGGGCCAGGGCGGGGGGAAGAGGTGATCGTGGTATTTTCTGTCCGGCTGGCGTCGCTTATAGATGACCAAGACTGGGCGCGAGAGCCACAGGGAGATCAAGAATGTGACCCGGTGGAGAAGCCTTAGGACGAGGCTGCTCCGAGCGGAGACCAGTGTGCTTTGGCCTGCGCGGGGTGAAGCGGGGCATTCCTGTGCCGGCCCAGGGCGCACTTAGTTCCCTGCAGCAGCTCATCAAAGTGTCGCTGTGGGGCTTTCCTGGCTCAGCCTGAATCGTCCTCTCAGGGCAGCCTGAGCAAAGAGCTCACTTTCCAGGTCCGAAAAGGCCCCTGTGGGTGATGTGTCCCTCTCGGACTCTAGGAGCTGGGCTCGGTTGTCCCGTAACTGCCCGCGGCTTCTCCAGCGCCCGGGAGCACAGGCCCGAGTTTGCCTCGGGCGGACGGTCCACATGCAGAGTGAGCGTAATCCTGCGCTTCTGCCCGCAGACGTACCGGAAGAACGTCCACCAGATGATTCAGGGTCTGGTCCGCAAACTGGCCACGCTCAGCCAGTACGAGGAAGTCCTGGCCAAAATCAGCTCCACGTCCACGGATCGGCTCACGGTTCTCAAGACCAAGCCCCAGTCCATTCAGAGAGACATCATTACCGTCTGCAGTGACCCTTACACTCTGGCTCAGCAGCTGACTCACATCGAGCTGGTAAGGTCCTTGTCACCGTTTGCTGTGGCAACACACACGTTGTCGGCGGTCACGTCCCGGGAGACTCTGTTAGCATGACCCAATGGGAAGTGCTATGGGCGGTAGCTATGTTTTGCTTAGACCTTGAACATGAATGTTTTTGACATTCAGGGGATTCACTTCTTCTTCTTTTTTTTTTTTTTTAAGATACATTTATTATTTGAGAGTGAGAGCACAGGGGAGAGGGAGAAGTAGTTTCCCCGCCGAGCAGGGAGCCTGACGTGGGGCTCCATCCCAGCACGCTGGGATCACGCCCCGAGCTGAAGGAAGGGCAGATTGACCGACCCTCCCCATCTGCGCTCTCCGTTTCCAGGGCTTGCCCAGCCTTTCACTATGCCGTGTGGCACTGACGTCGGCAGAAAGTTGCCTCTGCTCAGATCGCGAAGGGGATGACAGTACTTAGGGTTAAAGGCTCATTTTAGAAGCTGCATAAAAAGTGGAGGCCGTGCCAGAAGTCAACAGAAGGAGTTAACAGTTTATTTCTTTTCATTTTCTTTACTAACATTGATCTGCTGGTTTGGTGTTTCAGGAAAGGCTCAATTATATTGGGCCAGAAGAATTTGTTCAGGCGTTTGTACAGAAGGACCCTTTGGACAATGACAAGGTAATCGGACTACCTAGAGGTCAGCTCTGCAACTGGAAATGGGACTTCTTAGTCTGTGATAGTGGATGCAAGAGACAGAGCCTGGAATTATTTTGTCTTAGGCTTTACAGTCAGAAGGTGTTTTTTTCATTAGCCACGTCTGATTCATTGCGTGTTTCTTAAGCCTGGTCTTCAAGCACCGTCACCGTATTCTTGCCCTATCACAAACCCTAGCCTCTTCTTCCTCCTTATTGGGAAATTTAATAAGCAAGTAGACACAGGATTTGCGGTGATGAAGGTTGGAGATAAAGGCGTAATGGTTTTAGCAGATTAAGTCAGAAAAAAGTACCAGAGAATGCTCCGCTGGTGACTCAGCAATCACAGGGGTGGGAAGACAGGACCCACATGCAGTGAGCCGAGTAAGGGAGTAAGGGTCGCTTTGCTGCTGGCTTCAAGGTCAGTCCCTCATGACAGGCTCTTGCCCGAATGAGCCACGTGTGAACACGCACGGATGTAAGATCGGTGAACACACATGGGCAGTGGTTCCCCAGTGGCCCAGAAGCATCTCGAGTTGTTAGACAAAGACTGGATCATCCACTAGTGAAAACCCCCTTTGGAACTTAGGGGTAACAGCTGTTTTCCGGCCTTAGAATAGCTTCCCTCAGTACAGGAAGCAAGGATTAGGCTTTGCAGTAGGAGGCTAGTGGACTTTTTTTTGTTTGTTAGATTTTTTTGGAAGGAAGGAAAGAGGAGTGCAATCACCCTGTTCAGGCTTGGCCCTGAGCGCCAAGATGAGCTGAACTCCTTTCGCTTTTGAATAATGAGCCGTTCGCCCTGCTAAGGACCGGGACGGCCCAGACTCTCATTCACCTCGCTTGGAAGATGTTTCGCTTCTTGCTACATGATGCTCCGAAATTTTGTCCTAGACTGCATTTTAAGAGAAACTATCCCAGCCCCGGCTCTCAGCCTCTCCTCGCCATTTCACTAGCAGCATTCCCAGGGCACCCGTCAGTCCAGGTTTCTCTGGAGCGCAGCCAAAACCCCTTAGGATTGTGCTTCGGAAGACAGTTGCCACCGAGAGTGACTTGGTTTCTTGGGGGGAAGGGCCCCATTTTGAACATTTCAGAGTAATGTCTCTGGCTAGATCTTATGGGTTTCACTGGACCGTAGGAAGAGGCTGGTATTTCTGTGAAGGGAGTCCAGAATGTTAGTGATTTTCTCTCCCTCCTCCCCATCCCCTTGTCTTGGAAGGCTGTCTCACTCCATAACTGGACTAAAGGCCCATGTCTGACAGAAACGAGAGCCCAGTCCGCTCTTTTCTTTTTTTTTTTTTTTTTAAAGATTTAATTTATTTATTTGAGAGAGAATGAGAGTGAGAGAGAACATGAGCAAGGAGAAGGTCAGAGAGAGAAGCAGACTCCCCGTGGAGCTGGGAGTCCGATGAGGGACTCGATCCTGGGACTCCGGGATCATGACCTGAGCCGAAGGCAGTCGTCCAACCAACTGGGCCACCCAGGCGTCCCCGCTCTTTTCTCTTGGTCTCCAACTCATCTGCTCGCTTTGCTCTCCCCAGAGCTGCTACAGTGAACGGAAGAAAACCCGAAACCTGGAGGCGTATGTGGAATGGTTCAACCGGCTCAGCTACCTGGTTGCCACCGAGATCTGCATGGTGAGAAACGGGTTCTCCCTTTCTCCGCGCGCTCCCTATTATTCTTCTCGTATTTATTTTACACCCGCTGGGTCCGCGTGTTGGATCAGTGCTCTCCTTTCTCCCCGTCTCTGTACAGCCCGTGAAGAAGAAGCATCGGGCAAGGATGATCGAGTATTTCATCGACGTAGCTCGGGAGTGTTTCAACATCGGCAACTTCAATTCCCTGATGGCCATAATCTGTGAGTGTTTTCTGGAAGGCACGGGTCTTTCACTTGTGAGGTCCTGGGAAGTGTGTCCACTAAAAATGCACACGTAGTACAGTTTCATGAATCAAAACTCTACTTTTGAATCCTGAGTTGTTCTAGAATGTTCCGAGCGCTTTAAATGTCAGCATCGTACAAGAGCGCACATTCTGTTTGACGTGTGTGACTTCACGGAGTACGGCCAGGCAGCTTGTCCGCTTCTGAATATTCACCGATAGAAACTCATGAGGGAGAGATTCGGCTAAAAGGAGGATTTAGAAAGTGTTCAGGCAGCTTGTGGTCGAGCATGATAAAAATGCATGATCCGAGACTGCGCGGTATGATGTTAGCAGCATGCACCGGAGGGTGGCCCGAGAAACGGGATCTTGTGACTGTCCATGCTCCTAGGACTCACACCTGCAACCCCATATTACCCTGGTGGACGAACTTTGCTCCTTCTTTGTAACATGGGGATCTTAACACCAGTGATCATTCATTTATAGTCATTCATCCTATAAACATAGTGCCCGAGTCATGCTACGATTACTGATAGTGACTCTTTCATTTGAAAATACTCTATTTATAGGATAAATCATATGTTTATCCTATACATTTTAGGTAGTCAATAAATAGTTGAAGATTTACTGGACCCTCTAGAGTCAGAGTCAGTTTGAAGCTGGAGAATCTACCAGATGTGATTCAGTGCTTTTGATGCCGATAACTTCCCCCTCACCAGTTTTGAATTCCGTTTTCTTTTCAACATGATTTTCCTTGTTTTCTCACTAAAAATACCACATTTTGGCTTTTTATCTGGCTTACTTCTTGAAAATAGTGAGCAGAAAGACCATGAAATCAGGGACCCGAAAGTCCACAGTCCTAGGCGGTAGAAGTTCACTTAATTTTTTCCCTCATACCACTAAGAAAATGTCAAGACACACCATGTCATGGGAGAAAGTATCTGTCATATATGACAGCTGAAAAAGAACTTGCATCCAGCCTCTATAAAGGACCCTGTGAATCAATAGGGACACAGAAAGCCCAGTGAAAAACAGGGCAGATATGTAGATATGTCACAAAAGTTTGCTTTTGTGTACTTATTGTTATATTATAGATAATAGTACATAAAAATGTGCTCCGTATCATTAGTCATCAGAGAAATACAAATTAAAATCAGAGTGTAAAACCATTTCATACATTGAAATGACTGAAATTAAAAGGACTGGGTGAGGGGCGCCTGGGCGGCTCAGTGGGTTAAGCCTCTGCCTTCGGCTCAGGTCATGATCTCAGGGTCCTGGGATCGAGTCCCACATCGGGCTCTCTGCTCAGCGGGGAGCCTGCTTCCTCCTCTCTCTCTGCCTGCCTCTCTGCCTACTTGTGATCCCTCTCTCTGTGTCAAATAAATAAATAAAATCTTTAAGAAACAAAAAAAGGACTGTGTGACCCAGATATTGGTGAAGATGAGGAGAAGGAGGAAGTCGTGTTACTGGTGGGGTATGAGACGGTATTTCTACTGTGGAAAACTGGCGGGTGTTTTTTTTTTTTATCAAGTTAACTTGCACTTAGTGATGAACACTTTTTTGGAGCATGATTTCGAATGACTTCTCTTACTTGTCTGTTTCAACCTTTTCTCCCGTCTCCACTCCGTTCCGAACGGGAAGCCGGCATGAACATGAGCCCCGTGTCTCGACTGAAAAAAACATGGGCTAAAGTGAAGACTGCAAAGTTTGATGTCCTTGAGGTACGTGGAGTTGGGGCCTTGAAAGTGAGATTCTTCTGTGTGAGCTTTGCCCTTGATCAGGGCGTCGCTATAGGGAAGAAAGCCCGTCCCTCCTTACAGACGCAGGGAAGGGAGGGGTCAGGACTGGCAGAGGGGAGGAGAGATGGGGTTGTAGCCCGGCCCTTTCGTAGACAGAGGGTCCACCCTGGGGCGAACCGGCTGAAGAAATAGCAGCCTGTGAGCTACACCCTATTGTTTGCCAGGATGGAGTCTGGGTCCTGAGCCACTGGGCGTTCTGCCTCGGGCCGGCTGTCGTCCTGCATTTGCAGTGTCCCGGGGGAGAGTTCCCATCCCTAGAGAAAGACTCCCGCGCCGTCTTTCAGCAGATTTAGCTAACCTGCGCAAAGGCTCTGCAGGGTGATTCGGAGGATAGTACGAGCTGTCCAGAAAGGCATTTGTGTTTGGATCATACTAATGTCGGTATCACCTTGGCATGTTGGTCCTTTGAATTAGTGGTCTTGGGAGATAATAAAAAAATGCGCTTTCCTAAGTTTTCTCCAAATTGGGAAGCAGTACTGATGTATTGCATTATTATGCCTTTATTCTTATTGTCTAATGTCTTCTCCTTCTGGTAAGACAGTACGCTTTGGTTCCCTGTGAGTGATTTGTTACCACATGCAAAGTACACGTTCACAACAAAGGGTCGCTACACACGGCCAACCGGCCAACCGGCAACTGGTTCGTTAACATTTGAGTAAAACCTGGAAGTGGTTTCCGAGGCTAGTTTCTGATTCTCTGTTATCAGTTCTAAGTCGAATCTCCAAGGTGAACCTGGAAAGAATTTGGTCTAGGTTTGACCTTGTTGATTCAGCTTACGTGAATGAATCAAACCTCAGCAAAGAATACATGTGTGTTCTGATGGGTTTTATGCCTGCGTGTGTAGGAGGGGGTCATTCCTATCCTTAATGAGTTGTCTCAACTATTGCAATTTTTAAAAAAGATCTATTACTTATTTTAGAGAGAAAGAGACGGCGGGGTAGGGAGGAGGGAAAGGGAGAGAGAAATGCAAGCAGATCCCACGCGGAGCTTGGAGCCCTGAGCAGGCTCCGTCTCGTGACTCTGAGGTCAGGGCCTGAGCTGGAACCAAGAGTGGGCACTTAACCCACGACGCTCCCTGGGCCCCCCTCACGTATCACAATGTGTTATGTAGGGTTCAAAGTATGGTCTTGCCGGCTTTGTGCTGGTGGGAAGTAAGGGATTAATACTCTTCTCTCTTTTGTGGGCAGCATCAGATGGACCCTTCCAGTAATTTCTACAACTACCGAACAGCTCTTCGTGGGGCAGCGCAAAGGTCTTTAACGGCTCACAGCAGCCGAGAGAAGGTACGTGCCTACAGGAGCTGTATTCATGTTAGTTACCACGTGTGGCATTAAAATGCACCGTGAACTCCTGCTCTGAGCTTCAGATCCAGGAGAGAAGTCGAGACTGCGGAAGGGTTTGTGCCTTGCCGCGTGAGAAGGGGAGGCTTGAGGAAGGCACCGTGTTAGTGTCCGTTAGAAACGGACAGGACTGTGTTGCTACTGTGTTATTTAAATGATCATTTTGTTCTATGTTTGAGTTGCTTTTCAAGCAATAAATGAGGTCATGTGTTAAGATGACGGCTAGCATTAGAGTAATTTGATTTAATGGAAAACAGACATTTCAGCTCGGCACAAGGTAGCTGATGGAGTATAACCGTTCTTCTTACAAGAATTAACTTACCTCCCGTGGCTCCGTCATCTGTCTGCAGGAAGGAGGTTGGTCGCTGTAGCGTGAGGCTGGTTCTAGGTGGGTGTGTGGGCGGCAGGGGTGGCGGGAAGTGCAGGGGTGATGTCTGAGAGACGAGTGGTGCGTGCTCTGTCTGCTCGCCCCTTGATCAGTTCCTCACAGTCCTGGCTCTGTCATACGCTCGACTCTGCGGGTCCTTTCTCGGCCCGTGTTAGTGTCCTATCTCTTAGGTGAAAAGGAACAGTCCTTCTGACGTTTAGAGATCGTGTCATCTGTGACGTCAGTACCTGCTTACGGTAAACGGGCTGACGAGGTTGTTTGAGGAAAATCTATTTCGCTTAGATTCTATCCATCTTTTAAGTCAAACAAATTTTAGGAATGAGGGTGAAAAACACTGCAGGACACCTCAGTCCCTTCTGCAAGAAAGCTCCGGCCTCGGCGATCTGGAACAAAAACAAATCACAAGAGGAAGTGCCTTTTGGAAAGGTTGACCTGCTTCTCCACAAAGTCCAGAGTGTCAGTCCTGATAACACTGGACAGATGCTGGGAACCCAATAGTTAAAGTTTTTGAAGAGAC
This sequence comes from Mustela nivalis, assembly GCF_964662115.1. Lineage (NCBI taxonomy): Eukaryota > Metazoa > Chordata > Mammalia > Carnivora > Mustelidae > Mustela > Mustela nivalis. The sequence goes on from NC_139023.1 coordinate 1,803,942, forward strand.
AAGGTCAGAGAGGAGATGAAGCAGGGAAAACGGTCTCAGCTGAGCCGGACGGAGGGACCAGCTCTTAGGTTTTACTTGCTCAAGTCTCAGCAGTCCTGTGGCAAGACTGAGGAAAAGTCTAATCAGAAGTTGCTTCGGCTTCAGGAAATCAGCAACTGGGGGGCCGCATCCTCTCGTTGCAGTCCCCAGCGGGCTGCGAGGCCGCCTCTGCGGGACCGTCCAGGAGAGCCAGGAGGCTAACGACCCCAACCTCCAGCAGGGCGCCCCGGCCAGAGTCACTCTGGAGTCCCACCCCCCAGAAAGACCAGACTTCTGGGACTCCCCAACAGCTTTTTCCAGAGAACAGTCCAAAGTATTTACCCTTTAATCATTTAATAAACTCTGCCTGCTGTAGTTTTGCCATCCTTACAAACCCGTTCTGTGTGGGAGTCCGAATTGCACTCTCTCGTTCGTAAAACAAACGAAATCACCACCGTAAAAAAAATGCCATTTTTCACAATTGGTCTCAAAGGCTGTGAATGAGAACATTTCTGGGCAAAACACATCTTTTATTCAGGAGGGTTGGGGTTTATTTTTCCTCTTTTGAAGTGAGGAGAAACTCTCTTTATTCCCAAGTAATTTATAAATCTTCCTAGCAACACGGTTTGGGTAATAGCATCTTTAATATTCTTTCAGATGGTAAGTTTATGTGACCAAGGTGGCACATCTCTAGGGATCACATCTTAGAACACATCGATTCTGTCTTCTGCGCGGAGGCCCTTAAATGATCTTTAAACAGCTACTTTTCCTATGGGTACTCCTGCCTCCAGGTTTTTAGCCATTTCCCATATGATTATATGGTTTTAAATCCTTTTACCATTCCATCCATGTTTGTGGGAACTGGTTCCCACTCAACAGCATGCATTTCTAAGGCATGAAACCGACTGTGTCTGTAAAGCATATTTGCTAAGTTTCTGAATTAAGAATATTTTGATAGAGGGTGCCTGGCTGGTTCAGTTGCTGAAGCGTCCACAGGGCTCTTGATCTCTGGGTTATGGGTTTGCGCCCCACATTGCGGGCAGAGAGTACTTAAACAAATAAAATTTTTTAAAAAAGAATGTTTTGAAAGTGAATTAGAAAACATTATTACTTGAGAAGTTCTCCCACTAAAGGCACCATTGGCAGGATCTCCAAAAACCTCCCAGAAACCGGAGCTTTTGTTCCCTCCTGTTGGCAACCCGTATGTCTACCTTAGTGCCTGGGAAGCCAAAGCCCTTATAATCTCCTGATTTTTATTGTGTTAGGTTTGTTGTAGGGGCTGCAGATATGAAGAGAACTGTCTGTGAGTAATGTAGAAGCTGAAGGCGTATGGGTGTAAGGAACAGAGCCGTGAAGGGAGATCACTTACACTTCTGTGTTCTTGGTAGAGTGATGCAAGCCGTTGGTTAGGGCTCAACCCAGCAGTCCCACTTTTGACTTTTATCCAAAGAAAACAAGAAGATATCCACACCCGTGTGTCGATTACAGCAGGGTTCACAGTAGCCGAGACAGGAAAACAACCTGAGGACCCATCGGTGGGTGAGTGCGTAAAGAGGTTGTGGTCGCTACACACGATGGAGTAGTACTCAGCCATGAAAAAGAATGAAATCTTGCCATTTCTGACGACATAGATGAGCCTCAAGGACATTATGCTGAGTTAAATAAGTCAGACAGATACCAGATGCTCTCTCTTCTACGTAAAGTCTGTCTCTCTCTGTATATATAGGATCATCTTGGGGGCACCATGAGTGTGAATATTCCGTAAGGTGTAGCCCTGAGCCTCCGCTGGAGGCACATGACATGGGGTCATGAGACGTTTACGATATCCGTGTGAGACAGAACGCTCAACACCACGTGACTTTCACAGCCCAGCACTGAGAATAAAGAAAATTCTTGCTTAAAACTCTTACACTGTGCAAGTGCCACATCTTGATTATGACTGAGTCTCCATTTCCCTGTGTTGATCCGTCCTTGTTAACGTAAAGGTGCATCAGTCGTGGCTTCCCCGTTCTCCCCACTGGCCTTTGGGGAGAGCTTACCTGAGGTCAGACCTGTGTAATTTAATCCTCACCACAAGTCAGTGTGGTGGTTACTGTTGTTCCCATTTTAAGGTGAGGAAACTATGTTTCTTAGTATGTTAAGCTTGCATCAGGGGTCAACAGAGTTTTCACATCCAGGGCCAGGTCACAAGTATTTTGGGCCCTGGGGGCCACGCGGCTACTCCGCTGTGACGCGCAGACGTAGAAACAGACACAGACGACACGTAGGTGCGTGAGCAAGTGTGGCTCTTTTCCAATGAGGCTGTCGGGCCACTGCAAGTTGAATTTCTTGTCATTGTCATGCTCTTGAAATACTGTTTTGATATTTTTCCAGCCATTTGAAAATGTTAAATGCATGGCCCCTGGCAACATGTGGAGGGCCTGGGCCGGGCTGCAGGCCGCCGTGTGTAGACTCCCGGCTCGCACTCTGGTAAACCGTGGGGCTGCGGGAAGCCGAGGCCCAGCGGGGTCTGAAACCAGGCTTCCCCGTCAGAGGTGCCCTTTCAATGAAGCGCGGTCCTGGGCGTGCCTTTTCATTGTTACGACGGCCGTTTAGCCCTCACATAATAGAGGGTTAACCGGTGATCTTGGAAGGGGAAGGGGGTGTGGGCATCTTGACCAAGAGGCTTCTACAGACCATCGCAATGACTGCAAGTGACTCAAAGACACTCAAAACCACAGATTCACTTGGGCTGTTCCAGCGACCAATGCAATAAAAAAATAACCCAGGCTTATTTTTTTTAAATGACTTTGGGGGACATCTGAATTTACCTCTAGAAGTGAAAAGTGATACCTCATATTCTTGTGTGTGAGCCCAAATGCCTGTTTTCCAGGGATCCCAATCCTCTGGGGTGGATGTGCCCCGTGAGTCACAGGCTTAGGGAAACTTCAAACATGTGCTCTTCGGTGAACAGCAGGGCTCACGGCTCGTGTGGGGAGCGTTGCGCGCTGCAGCACACTTAGAATCTGTAAAAACTTGTTGGCACTTGAGAAGAGGTGGAAGTTATAGTATCTGAGCTTTGTTCTTTGTTCGTTATGGACTTCACAGGATTTAAGATAGTTTCTTAGAGATGATTATTTTAGGTTAATTAAATACTGCCTCATCAAATCAAAGACCCGAGGCAGGAACGTCTTACTGGAGGTTTACTGCTTTTCAAACAGCCATTAATTCTAACAGACACATTTATATTCCTCCGCGCTTGGACACATCTCACAACATGTTGTGCAAGGTTCTGCCCAGGTGATTTCCCACGAGAACAGGTGCCTGCTTGTTCTCTGCCAAAGGCCAGGTTTACCCAATAGCAAGTTTGCAGCAACCATGACCTCCAAACCTGAGCTCTCACGTTATCTTGAGCGATATCTTCAAGAGTAAAATGTTCATCCCAAAAGAGATTGGTCTAAGACATGTAAGTCTAAAGGATACAGCAGGACAGATTTCTAGTGGGGCAGTGGGTCCCACGTCTTAAAATCTGAAGAGACCTGCAGTGACAGGTTCTTTTCGTGTTTTGCTCGACCTCAGAGATTGCTAAATGAAAAGCCAGAGTTCTTGTAGCTCTTCCCTTGATGCTAACGAGGATTCTTACATTTATGGTACACAGTGGGGAAGACGGCAAAAGCTCCACAGCCTCCACCTCCTCATGCCTGTTGTCTCTGTTGGGGTTTGGTTATTACTAGCATTTGCAGCTTCAGCAGAATTATGCAAGGGAGGAAAGTGCTGTCACGGGCGGCGAGTGAAACACTGTGTCTTCCTTCATTGTTGCCTGTTAGTGAGTCGCTGATGGCCGCCAGGAACCCTTGTACTGTTCCATGAGAGACTGAATACCTATTTGCCCGAGCAAACCTAAATCTTTTCTTTTCTTTTCTCTAGATCGTGATACCATTCTTCAGTCTTTTAATCAAAGATATTTACTTCCTCAACGAGGGCTGTGCCAACCGCCTTCCGAACGGCCACGTCAACTTCGAGGTAAGGGGAGGCCGCGGGATCCGAGCGCAGGGAGAAGCCGGCCCGGGCACACTCCCTCCCGGCCAGGCCGCCTGCGTCGCTTCTGAAGTTCTAGAACCAAGTTTTCTGTCTGTTGTTTTGTAAGGAAATACCACCCCCGAGGACCAAGTGGAATAAATTAGCTGCAGGGTTGTTATTAATAATTATCTGGAGGGATGTGCGTAGATGTTTACCTGTTCTGCACAGATACCTAGAGCTAGTTTGTATGAGATTAAGAAAGTCACGTAGTTCAGTTGGTTCGAAGCCAGAGGGGGAAGAAACACCCGCGGAATGCCCATGATTTTCGTGACCGCTTCTCAACTCTTCTTTTTCTTAGAAATTTTGGGAACTGGCCAAACAAGTGAGTGAGTTCATGACGTGGAAGCAGGTGGAGTGTCCGTTTGAGAGGGACCGGAAGATCCTACAGTATCTGCTCACGGTGCCGGTCTTCAGCGAGGACGGTGAGTGGCCTTGGGGCCGAGCCGCCCATCCCCACATCCCGCAGCCTGCTGTTGGGGCGCGCGCGGGTACAGTGGGCCTTGGTCTGGCCCATCACCAACACGAGGCCTGTCTTCTGAACTCATCCTCCTGAAGAGTTTTCTGTTGCGCAGGGAACCACGTGGTGTGCCCCTAAAGTACTGGCCAGGCCCTCACTCTTCACCCACAAACAGATTGTTTCTGTGTTTAGACATTCCCTGGAATCGTAGCGCTGCCGAGCTCTGGGGACACAGGGGACAGTCCTTGGAAGGACGTTTTCCCCCCCTTGTTTGAGACTTGCTTCACTGGAGGACGAAGCTGTTCTGTTTGCGGCACGTTGGCATTAAAAGTTATTTGAAAAACAAACAAAAATAGTTGCTACCTGCTGCTATTTGGAGAAGTAGTGGAAATCTTGACCTGTTAAGATGTTAATGAATCTTAGGCAGAAACAGTGATTGTCTATACTGAAAAAAAAATGATGAGAAGAGAGATAAACTTTATAAAAGACGGAGGGACTTATTCTTCCGATCTTTTATATTCTAATATCTTGGGACTCAGTGGTGTTAGTAATTTCTCGTAGCAGATCGGTGCTGTTAGTGACCCTGACCGACGTGTGCTTCACACTGACGTTACCCATCCCAGAGGGGCCTTGATCGTTCGTAATCCCTACACGTGGGGTTAATACCGAGCTTTTACATCTTTGAGTGAGATTCTTTTTGTTTTAAAACTAAAGAAAAAAATATTAGAAGAATGAAAAAGTGGCCTGGAAAATCTGGCTTTATAGCTAAGAAAGGCTTTTGTAAAAACAAGGCTAGCAGGGGAGAACCTCCTCCCCTCATAAAGAACGTGCATGTGAGCCTGTGACAGCATCGTGTGGCTCGCGTTTGGAAGCTGTTAAACTCATAAACTTCAGTTAATTAAGTACCTTTTTGGCCCAGAGGCCCCTTGAGTTGTTTTTTTGTTTTTTGTTTTTTTGGGGTTTTTCTTTTTGGTTTTTTTTTTTTAAAGATTTTATTTATTTATTTGAGAGAAAGAGAGAGCCTGAGCCGGGAGAGGTCAGAGGGAGAAGCAGACTCCCTGCTGAGCAGGGATCCCAATGCGGGACTCGATCCCAGGACTCCAGGATCATGACCCGAGCCGAAGGCAGACGCTTAACCAACTGAGCCACCCAGGTGCCCTGGCCCCTTGGATTTTGTTGAGATGGTCAGTCAGGCCAAGTGATGTTCTGTGTTCTCACGGCAACCGGGGTGCTTCCCAGTGGTAGATGACATGCTAGAGTCTTGCTTCGGGTTCAGCTGATGAACAGGGTGGTTGGCGGGGGTGGTGCGCAGAAGGCCTCAGTGTTCACGCGCTCTTACTTTGGTTGATTGCAGCGCTCTACCTGGCTTCCTACGAGAGTGAAGGACCTGAAAATCACATAGAGAAGGACCGATGGAAGTCCTTACGGTGAGTCTGCGCTTCTCATCGCTGTGCCGCTCGACGGGCCGCGTGGGACTTACTGGAGGAAAGCCACGTGCTTTCTGTGGGACGTCCCTCCTGTGTTCCGGTCCTTTCTGTGGGACGTCCCTCCTGTGTTCCGGTGCTCTCTGCTTCTTTTCTCTTGTCTCCTGAATCTTCGCGGCTGAAAACCCTCCCTGCCCTCATTCAGTTTTATGGCCTTTCACTTGTTTATGCCGTCGCGTGTGCGGTGACTCTGCCGTCGCGCGTGCGGTGACTCTGCCGTCGCGCGTGCGGTGACTCTGCCGTCGCGCGTGTGGTGACTCTGCTTTCCTTCTTCCTCGTTGTTTTCCCCGCAGTGTGAATGGTAGAGGGAGAACCTTCTCGTTCCCTTCATCTAAGAGATAACAAGTTCAGACTCGGTTTCTGAAGAGTCCTAACACTAAAATTTTATTTGACTGTGATGAGACCCAAGTACCGGTTGGTTCAGTCAGTCTGAGTGTGTCACTCTCTTGGCGACTGCATTTTGGTCCCCATTTTGGTTTGAGAGAAGGAGGAAGTTAGGACTTTGTCTTTTGAAGATGTGCTTGTTTGAGCAGGCGGAGAGGGGTAGCGGGAGAAGGAGAGAGAGAGAAGCCCGAGCAGAGTACGGAGCCTGATGCAGGGCTTGGCCTCAGGACGCTGACATTGTGACCCGATCAGAAACCCAGTGGGCACTCAACGGACTGAGCCTGCCAGGCAGGCACCCCAGAAACTGCGACTTTAAACATGATCCAGTATCTATTCAAATTAAAGAATTGTGTTAATCTACTGCATTTTCAAGTCGATGCATTTTCCAAAAAACCAGGATAGGTAATAGGTAAATGTGTATTTTAACCATTTGAGATATTTTAATAAGTAAAATAGCCCAGGATACAGTAATCCCATAGTCAGAAGTGCTCTATTTGTATTTCTGCTGAGAGACGCTGGGACATGTGCCCTGTGGTACCAGGCCGACGAGCACGTTTCTCCTCTTCCCAGAGTCGCTTGGGGATCTTCATCGCACTTGACACTGGGCCACATTTCATGAAGCAGCGTGTCTCAGTTAGATTTGGTTTTGTGTGATTTATTTGGACGCAAATGAGGAGGGATAAGGTCCGGAGACAGTAGAATCGTTATGCTTAGAGCTCGTCACGGGGATGGGTGAGCGATTGGTTTCTTTCTTTTTTTTTTTAAATAAAGATTTTATTTATTTATTTGACACAGAGAGATCACAAGTAGGCAGAGGCAGGCAGAGAGAGAGAGAGGGAAGCAGGCTCCCCGCTGAGCAGAAAGCCCGATGCGGGGCTCAATCCCAGGACCCTGAGATCATGACCTGAGCCGAAGGCAGAGGCTTTAACCACTGAGCCACCCAGGCGCCCGTGATTGGTTTCTTTTATTCCAGACACAAACTAGAAGAAGGTGCGCCGACACGGCATCAGGGGAACGTTAGCAGGCTTGCGGGCCGGCGCGCAGGTAGACGGTCATAAACTGTGGGCCTGCTAGTGACATATTTATATTAAAATTTTATATACTCTGTTGGGTTCACGGATATTTGGGGCACTCCTCAGTGCTGGGTGAGAGCTTTAGGCAGGACTGACTCCTTGTTCCCTGCTTTCCGTGATTCTTCTTCTTTTTACTTCCCTTTCCAATTGTTTTTAAGAGCTTGAAGTTGATACGGCCCCCGAGTAGAGCTTAGCTCTCGTGACTTGTATCGATCTGTAGGCACTGGTAAGCCGGGAACGCGGCCGCACTTACGGGATACCTGGCGTCAGCCTTCCCTGTGGGACCCAGACACGTTAACGGTCCGAGCCTCCCACATGCGTCTTGTCCAGGCTTTTCTGGTTGTGATTCTTTACGCCACGTTCCTCGTGGCCAGAGCTTAGTCGGAAGGGCTCATAAAGTCAGCGCGCTGACAGTGAAAACTAAAGACCGAGTTGCACGACCTCTTCCCATATCTACATGTACCGGACACACAATATACAGTAACGGTTAACGTTCGATTGGTTGAAATGTGAACAGAGACGTGAGTGGATAGTTTAGAAATAGGAAGTGAAAAAGAGGGTGCCCTGGACAGGCTTAAACTCAGCGACAAATCCGTGCGTCTGCCCGCGGCTGTGCTCCGCTCTAACGTGCTCCGTAGCGACACTTCTGGGAAGTGTTCTCCGAGGGGCCACCTCAGCCCAAAGAGAGAGAACGGTGTGTGGGGAGATATGCAGAGAGGCACAGGGAAGATGTTCTTCGTACAACACACTAGTTTCTCCATGGGAGTGGTTTGTACGGAGCCTCGAAGAACAGACTTTCCCCGCGCCCTTTCCACATCCCGGGTCGTCTCCAGCCCCGCTGCACTGCCTCCCGTCTCTGATCCGTGGCTCCTCCGACGGAGAACAGGGCAGACGCCTTCCCCCCTTCCAAGCTGACGGGCGATTTTTAGTGCCCTGCTTCTTACCCCGATGACAACGTAAGCCCCTCGAGGGCAAGCCCGGGGTCTTCCATGCCCGCTGCGGCGCTGGGCCCGGGCTCCTGCCTCGCTGGGGAAGGATGTCGGGTTGCGGCAGGTGTTGGCCAAATCGGAGTAGCCACCAAGAGGACAAGGAAAATAGGCCATGATCGTTTGCAAAGCTGCATGTTAAGTGGATACAAAGGCTAATTGTTCTAGGCTGATAGTACCTACCTGAAACTTGTATCACTCTAACGTGGAAGGCAGTCAGGTGACTCCCCATAGACGCTTTTCCTGCTGGTGCCGGCGCCGTTCACCTGGGCTCAGCAGTGACAATGACAAACATCCACCTGGGGGTGGACACCGGTCTTGTCCCTGGCTGTTTAAATGCCTTCCGTGGGCACTGGAATGGGCAGATGCTTCTCTACTGAGTAAGCCCACCTGTGACCAGACCAGTGCAGACGTGAACATTTCTTCCTCTTTCTAATTCTGCGTCATTGAACTCGGGGCCTAGGAGAGGTGGAACCGGTACCGGGCGGGACACTGTAACCCGGACCCAAGTCCGTCATCGCATCCTGTGTCTCACTGTCCTCTGTTGTTCTTCAGGTCCAGCCTCTTAGGCAGAGTTTGAGGAGCGGACGCTGACCGTGGCCGCCGCTGAGCCGCGCGGACCTCCGAGGGCTGCGTCTCCCGCACCCAGTTCTGCAGAGTGTCCCGTAGTCCCCGCAAGCAGGCCGGCTCCGGGCAGACGGGGACGCGCGTCCCATGGCCGGCGGATGACTGGGACTCTGGGAGACGGAGATGTTCACGAAGACGCCGGAGAAAGAATTCTCTGCCGGCGCGGCCCGTGATTCATCTTCTGGAATTTCCATGTGAATCACAGCTCTGCACCTGGACGGAGCTTTCTTCTGTGTGTGTTTGTGTTTTTTTTTTATTTGCTTGAACATTTGCTGCTAATGGGACTTGCCCAGCTGAGGGCTGGCTCTTAGGAAGCCCGTGTTTCCTTAACTTAAGTGAAGAAGGGAGAGGAGGGAGGGAGAACACCTTCGCTGTGGATCCGGACTTGAGCTCCAGGGCCTTGCCCGGAGCGGGAAGCCGGGTTCAGCGCGGACTCGGACGTCGGTTCCCCGCAGTGTGTGCTGCGCTTCCTGCGTTTCCCGTTCCTCTGCTCCCTCTTCCCGCAAGATTTTGAGTTGGCTGCTGGTTAGCAAACTCCTTTTTACCCATATAAGTTATTTAATATAATGAAGCTCAACACTATGGTTGGAAAATAGCCACTAGGGAAAAAAGCAGCAGACTGTCGTGGGACTGCTTGCGTTCTAGAAGGACTGTTGGTTTTCTCTGCCTTCTGAGCTGTTTACAACTGACCACTGTGTTCTACAGATGTATTTTTCAGTAGCTGTTTTGTTACTTAGTTTTCCATCATGCCTATTTTTTCCCTCTTGTAAATCTAAATTATCTGACTTTAAGAGTCTTGGAAAAAACCCATGGCCTAATTACAACTTAATTTTTTGAACAGACTGTTATTTTTCATTATGTTTGGGAGTCTGTTGGTGACTAAACACGTGAACCCGCGCCTCCCCTCTGCGGCCCTGAAGGAAAGCAAAGGACAAACATCTTGCTGTTAACTCAAAGGTCGATCTAATTGTGAAGTAGTTCACCTTGTTAAACATCTCAATAAGCCTGTCCTTGCTCTGCAAACAGCCATCCTGTGTGTTTACTCTAGGAGAAACTGTAGAGTAGTAAACTGCTAATGAAGAAAACAAAACACCATGTTCAAAACCAGAGACGCATCTGAGAACTTAATGACGCGGTTTCCCAAAACAGAGCATGTGTGTGTGCTGCACGCCTTCCCCGCAGACCGAACGTGTCGCCAAGTTGTCCCTTTACAACCGTCAATATATCTTACACTCCCCGCCGGAGCTGTGGCGTCTCTCTCTTCTTTTATGGGTGGGGTCGTGGGGGGCCGGGGGAGGGGCTGTCCGAGCAGTTCAGCTCAGTGACCGGCGTGAGCGTGTCTGTCCTGGAGGAAGAGGCCTGCCGGGGTACGTGTGTAGACATTTATCTTCTAGAAAGGGGTCGGAGCACGCGTTGAATAACAAGCACCGGCCGGGCACCGCACGCGCTTAGCGGATCACCAGCCCCCCTTTACAGGTGTGGGAACGGGTGCATTAATAATAATAATAATAATAATAACAATAATCTGTCCAAGGCCACATGGCTATTACTAGGCCTGGAGATTGGAAGGAGGCCTAGGATTCCAGAGGCCGGGCTTTAACCCATGCGGCCGAGCCTTCTCCAGCTTCACTAGGACCTTTCAGACTTGTCAGCCCCGGGATCTCGCTGGGGAGCAGCTTTGGGTTCTGTAGGTCTGGGTAGGGCACAGAGGATGCTAACGCACCGGTGCTGGAACCTGGTGCTGGAACCGGCTGAGAGCAGCGAGGCGCCCGCCATACCGGGCTCTCCCCGGGCTCTGTGCCCCCTTCCTTGTCCCGGGCAGCGGCGCGGTTTTCTCAGCGCCCCCACCCAGGGCAGCCCACTGCCGGCTGCTGCTGGCCCGATCTGCCCCGAGCTAACCACGGCTGGAAAAAATCAACAGAATAAAATTTTCCAATTTGTGAAAATCCTATGAAACTCACATTTCGCTGTCCTTAACGTCAAACGCAGCCACGCTCCTCCGGTCACGCACCGTCTTGGGGCCGCGTTCTGCCCTGGAGTCCCCCGGCGGCGGCAGCGGCGCGGCCCGCGCAGCCTCCCACGGCCGCCTCCCCGCCGGCCCTGCCCGGAGCGTTTGCCCCCCGGCCCCCGGGCCCCCGCGGTCCTCCTGCGCGCCCCATCGTGGGTTTGCAGAGGCGGCGTGAGGTCGTGAGGTCTCTCGTGGGGCATGAGGCGCGCACACGTGGCTGCTGGAAATATTTTACTGAAGGGGAATCGGCTTAAAACACGAGACGCTGAGTCTTCGCGGAAGTCGCCATCGGCCCACGCAGCCTCTTGTCTTAACATCTGGATAAACCAGGCTCCAAGCGATCACCAGCTCTTCTCTCCGGGCCGCGGCTCAGACCCCCCAGCAGGCTCCCGTCGCACGGGTGTGGCCGGACCGCGGGCCCCAGGCCTCCGGAAACTCCGCGTGGGCGGCCCTGGCCCTGTCACTGGTAGGGTCAGACTCGGGAGGTCGCCTGTCTGGACGCGCCACACATTCCGCAGCAGACTCTGTCCTGAGGCCTGGGGGCAGTCTGAGGCCTGGGGGAGCCTCCAGAAACCTGGGGTGGGGAAGGAGGCAAGAATGAACCTTTCTCCAAGGACGCGTCCCTGGTGTTTGCCCACGGGCTTGAGCTCCCCGGGAGCAGCCTTTCATCTCACCAACCCCGTCCTCTTACCCTCACCGTGGGAGGTTTTGGGCTTCCCCTGTCCCCCGACTGGCTCCTGGCTCCGACACCCCCGCCCAGTGCCTCTGCCGCCTGGTGCCTTCCTGCCGGCAGCTTCTTTCTGTGCTTGCCTTTCTCTCACTGCGCCCGCAGGCCGCCTGCCCTGGGCATCTCCAGAAACCACAGCCTAAAGAGGGGGCCGTGTAGCTAAACCCTACAGGAATGTTGACTTGTGGATTATTAACATCTTCTACCTGCTGCTGGGGGACATTCTGTTCACCCTGTGACGGGTCTCAACAAAAGACAGTGCCAGCCTCTTCCCCAAAGCTGTCTCACCATCTGCATGGAGGGTGCACAACAGCTGGTAATTGTCCTTTGCAGCTTAGGGTTCAAAGGAATTCCTAGATTCGTTGCCTGGGGGGAAACGTGAGTTACCTGGAAGCTACTAACTAAACATCGAAAACTCAAAGATATTCTGATAGCAGCTTGCTGAGCTTCTCCCTTGAGACATTTTTTCTTTTAAGATTTTATTTCTAAGTCCTCTCTACACCCACAGCGCGGCTCAACTTTCAACCCCGAGATCAAGAGCGGCACACTCGACCCTGAAGACATTTGAAGAGGAAAGATGTTTGCCAGATTTGGACTTTGAGCGTTTCAGTGGAAAATTAAAACTTCCTGGAGAAGTCAAGCTGCAGTTTTTTTCTGGATTTGAATGATCGAATCTTCCCCTTAATTGTCTCTTTCACGGAATCAAGACCACTGGCTCCCCTTAAAAGCTGACAAAAGACATGTTGGGGTTTGAGGTTTATGCATCTGAACCCAACGGGTCAGGGGCCTAATGTCCAAAACTAACAAATAAGGTTTGCTTCATGCAAAAAAGACCACTGCCCTAATTCTATATGAAAACTCAACTCCTCCTAAAGGATGTGTATATATACTTTTTTTTTTAACTGAATGCATTGGCCAACGTTTTTGGATTTCTAGGCACCGGTTTTGTAGGTCCTAATTTAGGGAATCAAAGAGGGGAAGGGAAGTGATATTTCGTAGAATCAAGAAGAAAACGCTGTACTCCTTGAAGGGACCGAACCATGAAACAGTTTGCACTTGTTCCCTCTCTCCGCCTGTGCTGCTTGGAGACAATGAGAGTCCGCGTGAATCATCCTCTAGACGGACCGCTGTGGGCTGAAACACGGAGTTGAAGGACTGCGGGCATTCTTAAATTTTTTGCAAAGCAATTATGAAATTTCACATGGGCAGGTGAGTGGTGTGACTTGAGGTGCGCCCAGAAGTGTGCTGAATGCAGGAGCAGCCGGTTACCGGCCTGGTTATTGCAGACTCACAGGTTTTTGCTTTGTTTGGGTTGATTGAATCTCAACCGTACCTCTAAGACATTTGGATTTTGGAAATAAGTAGAAATTTAAGGAATTCCATTCCACTCATTGGTGCCCAGAGACCAACAAGGGAGGTCCAAGGCACTGAGGTTGGTTTTCATTAGGATGACGCTTAGTTGGTCTGCTAACATCCCCCTCTGTTATGAGTACCAGTGATCATAACAAGAAACCCATCTTTTAAAAATTTTTATTATTTTTTTATTTTTTTAAAGACTGTATTTATTTATTTGACAGACAGAAATCACAAGTAGGCAGAGAGGCAGAGAGAGAGAGGGAGAAGCAGGCTCCCCACTGAGCGGACAGCCCTATGTGGGGCTCGATCCCAGGACCCTGAGATCATGACCCGAGACGAAGGCAGAGGCTTCAAGTCACTGAGCCACCCAGGTGCCCCAAGAAACCCATCTTTAAAAATAATATTACAATCCATCATTTAAAACAACCCAAAAACCTGGGACCAAGATTGCTCAAGGTTTGGGGATAAGTCAGAAATCTACTCCGTGAGAGTATTAGATGCACATTTCATGAGGTCAAGTGCTAAACCTGACCGTGCGGAGATCTGTGGGACTTTGGGGACGTCTCCCTTCCTCTCTGAACCTCAGGGTCCTCCTCTGTGAGCGATGGGTCCGGACTAACTGCTGTGGAATGACCATTCCTGAGCTAAGGGTCTGAGGTTTGGGAAAGCCCTCCTCGGCTTGCCGGGCTCAAAGGCGAATTCGCAAGTAAACACGGCGCCTCACATGCGGCCGCAGCCTTCTCTTCCTCCCACCGGCCTCTTCTGTGTGTGTCCTTGTGTCTGAGGATGGAAGGGATCAGAGGCTAATGCTCCTCAGAGCCGTTAGAAGTTCCAGTCACCATCGGGTCGTGTCCCACACCGGGACAGAGCTCTCTACAGGGCAGAGTGGCCGCTGCACCAGAAACCAGAAAACACCCTCGTGCAAGGCTAGTGGAATGATTTCAAAAGTGCCAGAATAAGAAACACAGTTTCTGAAGGCGACAAGAATAACTCTGTGGGTTGCACTAATCGTTGCCACAGCGGCTGTGGTCATCGTGCCTGATGATGTGGATAAAAACACACAGAAATTGCCTGTTCACACCTCGGCTCTCAAACACGAGTCACGCTTTGGCTCAGAAGACCCAGATTCACACCAGGGATGATCAGAGCCCGCTCCTGCGTTTTGTCTTGGGCCCGAGAGGCCCTCCTTGGTGGGAAGCGGCAGAGTCTGACTCGCCTGTCAGGGGACGTTCCACGCTGTCGGACGCCGGAAGGGCCACACGCCAGTGCCCTGAGGACGGACACCTTCCCTGGAGCTGCGGAGGCTGCAGGAATCCAAATCCAGGGAGACCCTGGCCGTGGAGGGAAAAATCAGGGGAAGATCGCAACAGGCATGACCTCCGAAGAGGGAGAAAAAAATATGGGGGAGGATCTGTACATCACAAAGCTTTTGACAAGTTTAGGAAGACGCGGGATGCGGCAACGTCACTGGGACTATGCGGGGAAGCGACAACCTGCTGGCTACCGAGGTAGATACTCGATAAATGATAGAACTGGGGGGGGGGGGCAGGAGGATTGCTTGTCAGTACAGTCACTGCCGGAGCTGAGTCCAAACCATCTAGTGAGATTCTGGAAAATGGGCATCACCGGTCCCTCTCCTCCCTCTTATTCAAAAATGACCAAGTCCTGGGGCGCCTGGACGTCTCGGTCAGCCAGACATCTGTCTTCAGCTCGGGTTGTGATCTTGGGGTCCTGGGATTGAGTCCTGCATCGGGCTCTCTGCTCAGTGGGGAGCCTGCTTCCCCCTCTCCCTCTGCTGCTCTCTCTCTCTCTGTCAAATAAATAAAATCTTAAAAAGAAATGACCAGGGCACCTGGGTGGCTCAGTGGATTAAGCCGCTGCCTTCAGCTCAGGTCATGATCTCAGGGTCCTGGGATCGAGTCCCACGTCGGGACTCTCTGCTCAGCTGGGAGCCTGCTTCCCTCTCTCTCTCTGCCTGCCTCTCTGCCTCCTTGTGATCTCTGTCTGTCAAATAAATAAATAAAAATTTTTTAAAAAGAAAGAAACGACCAAAGCCTTTGTTGCAAGCCAAAGAGAAGCTGACTGGAGTGCTTGCCTCTCCACCAATTTGGACCTAGGAAGTAAGGATAACCCACGGGGTTCTTGGGTGCCCCCCAAAGGCTCAGCCATTGTGAAACACTTTCTTTCCTTCAGACCACTCTTTTGGCTCACACAGCAGTCCAGCCCTGTGTGCCGTCAGGGGCAGTCGAATGAGTGGGATCCCTTAGCTCTCTGCCCTTACATCTTGCGAGGCAGTGAGGATCCAGACTTATTACCAAAATATTCCTATACATGGAACTTCCGAGGTTCAGAGTTTAGGACAAGGTACCAACAGGTCTTCGAGTTATTTTCTCGGCCCGCAGCTGTCAGTCCTGCACAAGCCCGAAGGGAGTTTTAGTCGGCCCCATCCAGCCTTGACCGGCCTTCACTTCCCAGACTCTGTCCTCCGTGAAACTCTGGGCTCCAGCGGGGGTGGAAGGAACAAAGGAACAAAGTTGTGTTCCTGCTAAGACCAGCCGCCTCTTTTAGCAAAACTCCCTGTCTGTACAGAGCCTCTCTTTTCTTCGCCGTAACAGCGAGTCCCATCGATGGTCTCTACTTGGGATGCACTTGGGCCCAGAAGGTGACGGTCATGTGACTCATCACGGGGTGGACGGAGCCAGCTCGGCCCTGCTGGTGACGGACGACACTGCTCCCAGGAAGGCTGCAGATTTCCATCCTACCTGCGTCACCTGCTCTGTGTCCCGGAGCTTCCCGCACGCCTCGCTCCGGAGCAAGACATCACTTTCTTCAGCGTAACCGATCCAGGCGAGCGGCTGGAAGGGTTGAATCTGTTACTCTCATTCATTCGGTTGCGTGATCGACTAAGAATCACTTTACGCTAGCTTTCTAGCTGGCAGAATTTTAAGGCGTCCAGTGGAGTGAAATCTAACAATTCATGCAACGAGGGGAGGCATGAGGAAAAGGAGAACTTGTAAAGCCTGAAATATAAGAGCTTTGAAAGTTTTCCCAAGCCGTTGATTAATGTAGCTCTCGGGCTGGCTGCCGAGTGGCCTGGGACCGAACCACAGTCCAGGACTGTTCCCTGCACTAGGCGGATTCCTTCGAAGGCGGCCAGCCTGCCTAGGGCTCTGCCCAGCTTCCCGTCCTTAGCAAATCCTGTTTGCAGCTATCCTGGCATTTGTTTTTTTAGTAAAGGTTTTGTTTATTTGACAGAGAGAGTGAGCACAAGCAGGGGGAGCTGCAGGCAGAGGGAGAGGCAGGCTCCCGGCCGAGCAGGGAGCCCCACGCAGGACTCGTGGGGTGCTGGGATCATGACCTGAGCTGAAGGCAGCCCCCCGGGCGCCCTATCCCAGCACTTTGGAAGTTACAGATTCCCTGTCAAGAAAACAAAGGGAAAATCTCCAAGATTTGCTGAGTTCCTATGCCCGCTGCACGCAGGGCCAAGGCCAGGGATACGGAGGCGTGAGTGAGACCCAGCACCTAGGCTAGGGGCTCGCCTCCCCGAGAAAGTCACGCTCCGCAGTGCAACAGGTGTTGGGAGCTCTTCTCTTCTGCACGCTGTCCCCAACGCTTTCTTCCTGTCTAAGGAGTCCGGGAGCTCAGGGCCCTTTCCAGGGCGGACGCAAACCTGAGGTTTTACCGACGTCTGCCCAGGGAGACCCCTCCTGCCTGCAGGTCGGGCCGCGTGTTTCCTCGAACTGCCCCCAGGCAGAGGAGGAAGGTCCCTCCTGGAATCCAATGAGCCCCCGTCCCCCCCCCCCCCGCCTCCACCCCCAAGCTGTGCGGAGGTGGGGGTGGGGTGGAGCTCCTCCAGGGGGAGACCAGTGCCTTGCTGTCACCCAGCCTCCCCGGGAGGCGCCCTTCCCTCACTGCCCCGGGACTGGACGCGCTGCCAGCAGCCGTCCCCGCAGAAGGGCACAGATGACGTGCCCTCGTCGGAGAACCCGCCTTCTTCCTGCTGCCTCAGGGTTAAGCTGTGGCTGAGCGGGAGGTGCGAGCCGCTGGACGAAGGGTCTGGGCTCTGGCCTGAGACGCTGCACTTTCCCTCCAAGTCTGTGTAGAGCCGCGGAAGGGTTTTCAGCTGAGGTGAGGAGGCCAGAGGTGCGTCTCGGCCAGAGGACACTGGCTGCTCAGAGACGATGAGCTGGCCTGGGCAGGGGCGACCTGAGGGTGACTTAGGGGACGGAGCAGAAGATGCTTGTCTAGACCGGACAGCGATCAGGGGAGCCTGAGCCTGAGGAGCGAGGATGGGGAGCAGGGGAGGGCTGGGAACACGCTAACAAGGCAGAGAAGAAGGCCTGGGGGAGGGTGACCGAGGGGTTGTCCTAGGTCTGTGTTCAGGCGAATGGTGTCCCCTGCAAAGATCAGTCAGAGTCCAAGTACCTGGGATAGGGACCAGCGTCCTAGTCCCAGTCCCCGAGAATGCCACTTTATTTGGAGGGAGGGTTGTCACAGAGATTAGTGGGGGCCCCAAAGCAATACCATTGGTGTCTTCCTAGAGGGCGGGGAGCTGAAGCAGAGCCAGACGCGGGGGGACGGCCATGGGGGGTCGCAGTCGCGCGGCTACACGTCAAGGAACTTCCCGAGGTTCGGAGCCGGGTCCTCCGCGCTGTCTTCGGCGGGAGCCCGGCCCGGCGGACAGCGTCTGTCTCTGCTGCTCCAGCCGCTCGTTTGCTCCGATCGAGGCTCTTCATCATCACAGCAGCCCCCACGAGCTAACGGCGTCTCCCGTGACTCAGTTACTTACTCTGAAGTCTGCCATGCATTAACCTTCCTCTGATGAAGACGAGGTTTATAAAGGGACGGGGTAATCCTTCCTACAGGTGACTTTGAACTCCACAACCGCCCTCATCCCACTGTATCTCCGAACATCCTTTGAGGCGTCCTATTTCCTTTATTGGCGACCTTCAACTGGATCCTATCTTAATCAATGTGAGATGAAGGGGGAACTTGAAATGTTTACACAAAGCAATTAAATCCCTTGCTGATGGGATCCAGTCCCGGGGCCCAGCCCAGGGGCAGGCGGAGTATCTGGGCGGAGTGGCAGAGTCAGGACAGACTCTGGAAACACCGTGCTCCCTCCTTGTGTAGGGTCACATGCTCGGGCCCGGAGAACCTACGTGGCCCGGGGCTGGAGGTTAACGTTTAATCTCTGTACCTGCTGCCAGTTCTTTCTCCTGCTGCTGGGTCAGGACTGAACCTCCCCTGGAACGGCGGGTCTGGAGCTGCTCCCGGCTTCTGCAGGCCGGGGTTCGAGTCTCCGTGATGAGGCTCGCCGTCCTGCGGTGAGTAGGAGACGGGCTGTAGTGGACGTCAGCAGCAGCCGGAGCAGAACGAGCGCAAAGTCAGCATCAGGAGGAAGGGGCTTCTTTCCTTACGGAACATCTCCAGCCGCTTGAGAACTCCCCTCATTGATCGCTTCTCAAAACACCTCGCGGCCCCGGTTTCAGGAGCTCTTTTACATTCACTTCAAAAGTGACTTCGTTCGGTCCCGTTGGTTTAAAATCCTTTGCCATCTGGTGGCTTTTCTATTTATGGGTCTAGGCTTTTTTTAGATGTGGATTCGCCTTGAAGCTTCAGGCCCTCTCACTTGTACAAGCCCTTCGAAGACCCTGGCCCTAATTTTATATTGAGTCTCAAAGTCTTTGTCTTCAAGAAGCTTCTCCTAAAATCATATAAACTCTAGGTTCCTGCAAGCCTAGATCCACATCTTACTGTCCCCTGGACGTCGGACTTGTACGTTGTACCTCTACTGGGACGGCTGTGTCCAAAACACAAAAGCAAAACAACTGGGAATTTCTCACTGGTGGCCGTCACCGGGGCTAGTCACTGAGCCTTTCCAGCTCTGGTTTCCAGGCATGTGGTGGGATTGCACTTCCCGTCATCCCCGGAAGTGAGGCAGAGCTCTGCGATTGCTCTGACTGATAAGACACGAGTGGAAGTGAGTTCATTTCCCAGCAGGAGCTTTCGAAGCCAGAGTTCAGCTCACGGTGCTCCCTTCCAGCCGCGCCGGCGACAGAGGAAAGGGGTCAGGAGGAGGTCTCGGCCCTCCTGGGTCCCTGAGTGAAACCTCGGAGTGGAGCTCCCCGCCACCAGGCAACAGACAGGCACTAAGAGTGGGAAGGAGATTCGCGTGGAATAAGCCAGTGAGACCTGGGAGTGCGTTTGTCACCACAGCATCACCCAGCCCGTCCTGACTGATGGGCTTCCCAGACAGGCCCTTCTTCCCGTTTTTCGAACTCCGTAAACACAGGTTCAATCCTCTGGTTGCTCTGGCTGGATCACTTGGCCTCAGCCGTGTTTTCTCTTTCTTCCGGTGCGCGCCAGTAGTCCTGTACACGGCGTCCGTATGTACCGGAACTGACTGCTCTCACCGCCGCTACCCCTTGCACCAGTTAAGACACCATCAGCTTTTCCCGGATCCTTACGCAGCCTTCCAAACTCTGCGCGCACCTCAGCGAGGGTGGTGGTTCAGGACACAAGTCCATCTCTGTCACACACCCCGTTGCCCATACCACCCCAATGGTCTCACATCTCACTCAAAGTCCAATCTGAGGTCCCCAAGGTTGAACCCTGCTGCCTTTCCAGCCTCACCTCCTACCACCCTCCCCCTCGCTCATTCAGATCCAGACATACGCTCCTTTCTAGTCCAGACACACACTGAGCCTCGTCCTAACCGTCCCCTTGGCATGGAGCCTGCTTCCCTGGTCAACGTCAAGGCTTGTTTCTTCTTCACCAGCTCTGCTCAGATGTCTCCTTCTCAGTGAGGCCTTCTGGTTGATGCCCTCTTGTGACTGTGAATTATAGCAAGAAATATATATTGGGTTTTCTCCCCTTCCTGGTTTGGAGCTCCTAAACCCTTGGAATTTCCTAAGTGAGGAGAGCCAGGAAAGTGTCCTTTGTTATGTTAATGCGGTGCTTTTTAGAAAGCCCCGGAGCCAGGAAAACCAACCTTGTGGTTAGAGGGTTGGAACTTTCAGTCCTACCTCCTGGACCTTCCAGAAATTGGAAGTTGCATCAATTGATTCAATCACCAATAGCCAAATGATCTGGTCCGTTATGCCTAAGTAATGAAGCCTCCATATAAGCTGAAAAGGAAGGGCTCAGAGACCGTCCAGGTGGGTGAGCACGTGTGGAAGCAGAGAAAGTGGCTTTCTGAGCGGCTGTGGAGGCTCTGTGACCCCCGCCCCAGACCCACCCCGTGCTTCTCTTCTAGCTGCCTGTTCCTGAGTCATATTGTTTTAGAACACACCGGTGATCTACTAACTAAGATGTTTCTCTGAACCAAGAAGGAGGTGGTGGAAACCTCAGATCTATAGCCAGTCGGTCAGAAGTTCAAATTACAAGCTGGACTTGCGATTGGCAACTGAATTGGGAGCAGGGGGCAGTATTGTAAGACTTAGCCCTTAACCTGTGGGGTCTGAGTCAGAATTCACTGAACCATGGGACATCCAGCTGGTGTTGGAGAATGGCTTGATGGTGTGCCCCTCACGTGTTGGAATTGGTGATCAGAATTCTTTTCCCTAAATCAGCAGCCCCCTCCCTACATGTTTCTAAGCTGGTAATAACACACATCGAGCTGACCGCTACATGCTGGGTTCTCTGCTAAACTGATAGAAATAAACTAATTTACTTACAAATCCCCTGCGACACGGAGGCCATTCTTATTCTTATTTAAAGGGTGGAGAAACCGAGGCACAGAAATGTTAGAGGGTTGTTCAACCTTGCAAAACAGATGAATGACGCAGCTTACAGTATCCATGTCGACTAGAAGAACCGCGCTCTTAACTGCCATGTCAGTTTGCTTCTTGGATTAGAAAAATCCCAAAGACATAAGAAAACTTGATTTTGGCGTTATCGGTGCACAGATTTAGGCCACATCACGGCTCACAGCACCGGAGAATTCGAGCTCGCTGGGCGACGGCCCCCGGAGTGCGGGGTGACGTCAGCGTCCGCTCGCGTGCAGTGGGTCACGGGGTGTGGGGCTCTGACGCTGGCCCCGTTTTGCTCTCATTTCTATCACTGACCAGCAGGACGCTTGAAAAGGTCACGATACGGACGGAGCTTTTGTTTCGCTGCGATGACGAATTAAACCAAACCAGACGAAGCTTGACAGACTGAAGTTAGAGGAAAACTCACTCTTGTAAATTCAGATGGAAGAAGACGGGTCTTAACAGAAGTTCATGTAACGGGCGCTCGTGATTTTAACTGACACATATCTTCATTGGACCCAAATGGGTATTTGCAGTAGCCATTTCTTTTTTTTCTTTTTTCTTTTTTTTTTTTTAAGAGATTTTATTTATTTATCTGACAGACAGAGATCACAAGCAGGCAGAGAAGCAGGCAGAGAGAGAGGAGGAAGCAGGCTCCCTGCTGAGCAGAGAGTCCAATGCAGGGCTCGATCCCAGGACCCTGAGATCATGACCTGAGCCGAAGGCAGAGGCTTTAACCCACGGAGCCACCCAGGTTCCCTGTAGTAGCCATTTCTTACTAGGACAAATCGTACATTCTGATGGAGGAAGGCTAGAGGTCTGTAGTCAGGGAGCTGCTAACTGACATCTGTTTAGGTCATCCTGTTGTTTCGACATCCTATCATCTTTAACTTTTTAAAAAAAGATTTATTTAATTTTAGATGCGGGGGGCAGAGGGAGAGGGAGACACAGAATCTGCAGCAGACTCCGCGCTGAGTCCCACCCCGTGGCTCCCTGAGATCACGACCTGAGCCACAACCAGGAGTCGGACGCCTCACGGACTGGACCGCCCAGGAGCCACTGTCATCCTCCTGGTTTTGGTTCTAGGCTTCACGGGGACGTTGACCAATTTGGGAGCACCATGATGGCCGTGATAAGGACCGTAAAGTTTCAGAATCAAAGGATGTGGCCCCCACAGTTATTTACCAGAAGCGAAGCTGCGGTGGGAAGTAGCCCCCGTCAGAAGTCTTCCTCCTCACGAAAGGGAGGAATGAGGGTCCGAAAGGGAAATGGCCAAGAGGCAGAGTTCACGTCAATGCAAGGAGTTTTCTCATCAACAACGATGTCCCGTGTGACCATACCCCGGCCTTCCAAGTGCCCACTGACCGGCTGACTGTGCGATTTCAGGCGAGGTCTCCAGTTCAGCCGGAGTCCCATGCCCGTAGCGCGCTCTGGAGCATAAAGGACTCTCAGAGTTTGTCCTTCTGGAGGGAAGTAGCGGAAATAGTGGGCCTCTCGTACTTCCACAGGCGTCGGTCACTGGTGCCCTGACGGAGGAGCAGGGCGGGGGTATAAAGCCCCCAGCATATGGGGAAGGGGCGGGACACCTCCAGTACAATCCTCTGAGAGGCACAGGTGCTGGGTGTGGGCCGGCAGCAGCCAAAGGTGCTGACGTTGAAGGAAGGGCACAAGACACGGTCCAGCGAGCGCACGTAGCCCGGGGACGGATCCCAGACCTGCAGTGTCTTGTCAAAGATCTGGAAAGGAGGGTCTTTCAGCCGAAGAGCTCGGCCGCGTGCCCAGAGGGGCAGAGGCAGCGTCACTCAGCCCAGAGGGTGAACAGAACGTGGGGAGGGAAAGCGCTCAAGAAGAGACTTTTGCGGTATTAAGGGATATATCCCGGCAAATTAGTTCAAGAGAGGCAGGAATCGCAAGGAAATCTGGGAGGAAAACCCTGCAATATAGCGACCCTTGACGGAGGCTGATTCTGGAAGGTGATTCGGGACTCAGGATGCTCTGGGGACCTCGTACGCAGGAGTTCATATCCAGGGTCGAGAATCTTCGGGCCTAGAGAACCATCACTGCCCTGTTCTGAGCAGAACTTTTCTGACCAGCACACTCGTCATCTGCTGTGAGCTTTGGGCAGGTTCCAGCCCCTGCCCAGCGGCTGTCACTGGGAGTACGGGGCGACATATCGTAGGGCACACTTTGAGGGGATGGAAGCAGTGGTCCATGCTATCGATGTTGTGACCGTCAGAGCCCAGAATCAGGACTCAGGAGCCTGGTCAAGGAGACCCTTGAGCCCGTCACCCACGGCCTTGGAACACCTAAAAGGGCCAGGACTGGGGCCAGGTGAGAGAGGCCAGTACGATGTGTGGGGTACAAGATGGTGCTCCCGCTCAGTGTTGTGAAAATACAAGTGAGAGCCTCCTTACGGTCTGCACTATGAATGTCTCACTCACTTTGCCTAGTTCCCGTCTTCAGCCAGCGCTTCGTGTTCTGACTCATGAACCTCTGGGTCGGTAATTCGGAGTGAGCCGAGCCGGCAGCTGTGGTGGTCCAGGCTAGGCTTGTTCACGCGTCCGGGGTCAACTAGACTGGACCGGCTGGTGGCAGCCCTGGCTGGAAAGTCTAGAACAGCCAGACGCTCTCCCCAGGGGGTCTCTCGTCCGCCAACCCCCCCCCCCCCCGGCTCGAGCTCACTCACGGGGACTTCCACGGTCCCCCAGAAGAGCAGACGACAGCACCCGGGCTTCTCACGTCTCTGCGTATAGCCACTTGGCTGTTCATTGCTCACAGCCAATCTCGTGCCCAAGCCCAGACTGACGGAGAAATGGAGTCCATCCCTCGACAGGAAGACCTGCAGTGTCACATTGCAAAACTGTGTCTGTACAGGGAAAGGAACAATCCGTGGCTGTTTTTCAACTTACACAGCCTCATGGTGAAGGAGAGGAGCTTGGTTTCTAATCAGCTGTCAAGGGAGCCGCTGCAGACTTCCACGCCACCGAGTCCTGTGCTCAGACTGGGTGGTAAGAAATGTCACTCCTGGGGCACCCGAGTGGCTCAGTGGGTCAAGCCACTGCCTTCAGCTCTGGTCATGATCCCGGAGTCCTGGGAAGAGTCCCGCATCGGACTCCCAGCTCTGAGGGGAGTCTGCTTCTCCCTCTGACCTTCTCTCTCATGCTCTCTCTCTCTCTCTCTCAAATAAATAAATAAAATCTTTAAAGAAAAAAGAAAGAAAGAGCTATCACTCCAGCAGTGGTGAGAAAGACGGAAAGCTGGCAGAGAGAGATGTCATGAGACCAGTCGGGTATCGGTGAGAAGTGACAGCCACGTAGAGGGCAGCAGTGAGGGGAGGGCAGGGTGAGCACCTCTCACAGTCAGAATGATACAGTCGGCTGGAAGAGAGAACTGTAGGGCTGCCGAGGAAAGCCGTTCCCGGGTCAGGGCTCCCTGCTTCCGCCCGGCTCTCCATGCCTCCTTCTTCCTGGGGTCCTTCTGGACTTGGCTTTGAACACTCCTTGCATCCCCCACCCCTGTTCGCACTCCACTGCCCGTCTTGCCTCCTGATTCATCAAGAAAATGGAGGCCGATGGGAAAATCTACCCAATTTTCAGCTCCCTCCACTGACCACCCACCCTCCTGACCTACGCGTCTGTGTTTGTATCCAGCACAACTATCCGCTGGGCCTCTGGGCACAGCCTCTTTGCTTCAGGGCCCTTCCTGGGGTCTCCTCCTACCTTCTCCACTCGCCTGGGACCTTGCTGCATCTCCTTTTATGAAACATTATTGTCCCTGTTCTAAGGCCTTGGTATTTGGGGACATAGGATTATGATGTATTATAGAGGTCTGCTTTCAAAATTTCCTTATGGGTCCAGCCAGCAAATAGTCAAGCCCTTCAAAACCAGTTTGGGGATTTCACCCAAATAAGGCAGCCAGTAATGAAGCTTCCAACTTCGAAACTGTACAAAAAGGGTTAACTCTCCCTCCGAGTCCACACAACCCAATTTTTCTTCTGGGTAGATCCGGTATTTCACCTGAGACAATAAACTGTCAGTGAGGAGTTCTGGGGCCCAACGGAGATGGAAAGGCTGGACGAAGATCAGAGAACGTGGACAGACAAGACCGAGGGAGTGGGCAGGGTTCATTTATGTGGAGACATGAAAGCAGAGCTACCCAGGCAATGACTAACGGCACCGTAACTGTCGACAAACACCCAGTGTGTGTGATGTGCGTGCCAAGAAACCATTGCCTCACTTGGCAAAAGATACGATCTGGGCAGCTACATGGTAGACCAAAGAGATAGGGCGTCCTCAGTTAGAGTCCCAGAGAAATAAAAAACAGAGATCAGAATGATGTCCCGGAGACTGCTTCCTTCCCGTGAGGATACCCACTCTTCAGTCATTTCTGTCTTCGTGAACTTCAGGGACTCGGGGAGCCACGAGAAGCTTCTCTTCAGCCTTCCCTATCGCCACGTCCCGACGTCCCGGCTTTCCTTCATGAATGTCACAGCACGGCCGTCCCGAGGGATCCCTGTCATTTCTTCCCAGCAGCGTTCAGCCAGGAAACTACTGCTAAGAGGGCCAAAGCAATAGCATCTTGATGTATAACTTAACTCATCTCAGAAAAAAAAATCGACACCCGGCTTGACATCTCCTGCCAGCCCACTGCTGATCCCGGAGGCGCCCAGCGGAGAGGAAGGAAGGCGCAGAGTGGGCTCTCACGGCTCCTCGGGGCTGTGTCACCGACTCTGGGATCGGCACACCGCGCCGTGTTCTCCCCTCACTCACGAATTCTGCCCTTCCGCATCACACAGCGCGCCCGTGTCTAAGGCCCTGGGCGCCACGGCAGGTGGGGAGGGTCGTGGCAGTCGCCGGTGGGGCCGGGCGGGCCGAGCAGGGAGGAGCCGGTTGTTTCCGGAGCTATTTGAAGGAGCAACCCAAACCGTGGCGGGATGAAGCTTTGTGGTGGAGAATTATGAAATTATCGCACCCAGCACCGAGCAGACGTGGGTGTGTGAATCCGTCCAAACACCGGGGAGTGAGGGAGGCCGTGGGTGGAATGAACCGTCGAGGTGTCCCACTCACGGCCCCTTCCACACCCCACCGCTTTCCGTCCCACCACGGGGTGACCGGTGAAGGCCTAGGCTGCTGACATTTCCAAATTGGCTTCCCAACTTCCAAGAAAAAGCACAGTTTTGGGGACGTGATTGCCACCAAGTGGTGGAAACCAGGATCGCTCTAAAATAATTCCTCAGGAGTCCCTTTCCCAGGCCGCAGAGAGCCTGGGAGCTCTTAAATGTGAAAGTAACGATTGGGTTTAAAAGCTTTCACTTCGTTCGGTGCCATCACAGCTTGGGAACTTTTCCTCTCCTACGTGTCCCGTGTTAGCCGCGTCCTGACTCCCACGGCGGGCTCCATCCCCGGATTCCTGCGGTCCCCGCACGGGCAGCCACATCGCTGGGGAAATGCTGCCGCCCTGTGGCAGATGGAAAGAAGCACCGAGGCCTCCCAGAAATGGTTGTGTTTGGGGAGAAGAAATCTGCACCTGTTTGAGCGGGAACTTGGCCCTGAGCAAAAGTGTGAAGTCAGCAGGATGGATGTTTGACATTCCCATCCTCCCTTTTGTACGGAAAGGACGTATGACAGATTTGTTACTTCTGTGTGGCCATAAATAAATGAATTCCTTAGCCTCAGTTTCCTTATCTGTAAAATGGACACCGTAACACTTACAGAACAGAATACGCATTATTTCCCTTGATTATTTGCCTCCGTTATCACAGGAGCTTCTTGTATTTTTCTGTCCCCGCATCCTCCAGTTAGAAAATAAATGTCCTGCTTACATCAATACACGCTGAATGATGTGTGACCGCGTGCTGTTTGGGGTTGTAGCAGTCCATAAAATGTAGGATGGCAGAAGTAAATCTTTATTTTTACAAGTGAACACAAATTTCTAGTTTCTCAAGGGCAACTCGGTAGAAGGCCAGCTGAACTGAAGAGTCACTTAGCTGAGTTTCTGCTGAAAGCCTCTGGTGCCGCTTCCTTCCGGGGGTCCCGCTGTGTGGGTCAGCACTTTCTCAGGTGCTTGTCCTATATAAAAGGCAGATCCCCATGCAGGGGAGCCCACAGGACCCACAAAACAAAGGCTTCCCAGGAAAGAGTCCAAGGACATTGTTTACAATGTTACAATGTTACAATAGACACCCCCCCTTGTGGATTACATTTCTTCCTGTTTCTTTACAGCGGTAAGGGGAGAAATAGATGATAAAACTGGGGAAATGCTTCTTACGAAATCATGATTTTAACATTGAATAAGAAGTAAGTAAGAAATAGGGCTGCTGATTTTCATTTTCCAGAGTCAGCGACTTGAAAGACGGCCACCCCGTGCGCTGGAGAGCTGGGGAGTTCTGCTCTGCTTAGACTTCCCGGAAGGCTTTGCTCATTTCCTGCAGGTGCCACCTGCGCTCTTTAATGGTCCCGAGTTAAGGAGAAACACAGATCCCCAAACCAGCCTTCCCTGGCGGACCATGAGGGCTCTGGATTTTCTGGGGACATGCTCCCCGCCTCACGCGGGCCGGCAGAGGGAGGCCTGGAGCTTTCTGGGTGTCAATACTGCTTTGCCTCCATCCGGGATCTCCTTAGACCAAACTCCCTTTCCATCCGCCCCCCCCCCCCCCCCCCCGCCAGGCCCTATCTCCCCACATGGTGCTCTTTACTTACCTTCAGTTCGCAGCAGGTGGGAACTCCTCTTCAGCTTCAGAGGGACCAATCATATTTACAAATGTATCTCTTAGGGAACGCTTAGAGGACCCCCCCCCCCCCAACCTTGAGTTTTGGGTAAATGTAGTAGAAAGACCAGTTACATACTTGAGTCGTTTCTGTGTCAGGTGTGGTACTTCCCGAGAGGTGAGGGGTGGGAGTCTCTGAAAATGACCTTACAAAGTCTAGAGCAAGAGGTAAGGCAGGTGGAAATCATGGGAGTGTGTTGCTACCTGTTACCTGCTAGTGTTCTGCTGGCACGTGTAGGGCAAAGCCTTCAGAGAGGGGAGACCTGGTCTGCATTATGGCCTTGGATTCCTTCTTGTTCACAAACGATGTGTCCAAACATCTTGGTGGACCCCCTCCTAGGTGTGGTGTGACATTTTCTGGAGTTCTCAAAAGGATTCCTAATTCTTCAGTGACCCTACTAAACGGCGTTCCAGCATGTAAGAATTTGGTCCTATAAACCAAGGAATTATCTTCTCGGGACCCAACTATCCCCCCTGCTGGTGGGGGGGGCAAGTGGACCAACATCCATGGAGCCCGGACTGCGAGCCAGGTGCATCCAGACAGAGCAGCTCACCGCATCCTCTTGACAGCCAGGCAAGGTCGGTGTCGTTCTCCTGTTCGCGACCAGGGCAGTGGAAGCCCCTGAGGTCAAATGACTTGCCCAGTGACACCTGACATCAAACCAGGATTCCAGGCGCCAAGCTGCGCGCCCGAGCCACTCCCCAGGGCATCGCTGGTCCGGAGTCCCGCTTGGCGGGCCGAGTCTCTTTCTCCTTGTTCTGGTCCTGCGGGCGAAAATCAGCCCGTTTGTGCTCGGAGCCGTCTGGCCCTTCCCTCCTCCGTTCTCTGCTTACACGCTGGCCACGCACGTGGCTCTGGCCTCCAGTCCGCCCTGCAGGAATTTTGGGGACGAACGGCCTTTGACCAAGACACAGAAATGGGAAGCGCTCATGTGAAAGTTCGGGTTTCAAACTGCTTTGGAAAAGTCAGAAGGTCCGGCCTTGCCGAGCCCGTGTAGCCGGGACTCGAGTTCTCCCTTCCGCGTGGACCCGCCGCTTCCCTCCGCGCTCCCCGCCCTGGCCTGCGCCTCGCTCACCCGGCCACCTGCTGGCGCTGCGTGTCCGACTCCGCCCTCCGCCCTCCGCCTTCCCATCTCCCCTCCCTCCGCCTTGTGTGCTTGTCCAGCTCAGGGCGCTGCGTCCCCACAATACATGCCTTTCCTTCCTCCCGCAGCTTGTCTTGCCTCTCAAAGACAAACGAAAGAGAGAAAAGGGTCCAGCTGCGTGAGCGCTGAGGTCCCCTGTGCCCCGCCCCTCGTGGACGCGGTGCGCCCCATGGACACGGCCAGCTTGTTCTGTGGCACTGTGCATGCGACTCTCTGATTTCCAGCATTCCACTCCCTGACCTCAGCTTTCCAAGTATGATTGGATATTCCACGGTGGGGGCGCGTTTGGGGATGTTTTATGTAGTCTAAGGCGCACCCCAGTCCCAACACGCTGCCCTTTCTGCTTTGTGAGTCTGGGAGCAGGAGTTGACTGAAAATATGGTCCCAGGCAGACGGAGAGGAGGTGGTACCAAGGGTTCCCCTCTGCGATGCCAAGAGTGCATTGATCGAGGTCTCGAGGATCAACATCCCCACCCTGTTCAGTGGTGTCAAGGTCAACAGGGTGTCACCTATCCCTAGGGAAGAAACCCACGAGGCCCTTCAGGGGCCACCTTCCCTGCATTGTCAACTTCACACACCCTGTGACCTTCGGCTACTCCCTCTGTTCAATGAACTTGTCCTAAACAGTGTTTCCTTCGGTGGGTTTGGCGAATGAGAACATATTTTCCCACGGGGCACAAGCAGCCCGATTCAGTGCTGCATCACTGATGCACGTCGCACATTTAAAGAGAAGAGCTAGATGCGAAATACGTCCGAGAAAGACAATTGTCATACGATCTCTCTGATAGGAGGAACTTGAGAGGCCAGGCGGGGGGGGGGGGGGGGGGGGGGGGGGGGTGGGGTGGGTGGGTGGGGGGGGTGGGGGTGGGTCATGGAAGGTAGGAGGGAAAAATGAGACAAGACAGGACGGGGAGGGACAAACCTTAAGAGACGCTTTATCTCAGGAAACCAACTGAGGATTGCTGGGGGGTGAAGGGGAGGGAGAGGGTGGCTGGGTGAGGGACACTGGGGAAGGCATGTGCTGCCGTGAGTGCTGTGAAGTGTGTGAGACTGAGGACTCACAGACCCGTACCCCTGAAACAAGTAATATATTAGATGTTAATTAAAAAAAAAAAAGTCTGGAAAAAAGGAGACCAGCTAGTCCGATGACGTCCACTTAGGACAGAGCACAGCTAAGCAAATGCAGGAGAGGATTAATGGGGAATATTTTAGATTTCAAAGTGCTTGAGAATCACTGGGTTAGATACAATGTATCTTTTCACAAGCTCGAGCTCTTGGATGGGCTCATGTGTGCAAGAACACACAGACCTGGGCCCCTCCCGCAGAGCCTGCCCCTGAGCCGGGAGGAGGGCCTCTGGGGAGGTCCCCGGGCAGCAGTCCTCTAATGCGTCCGCCGTGATGGCAAGCCGCTCTTCCTCTCTGTCTCTTCCTGCCTGCTGTGAGGGAAGTCGGTGGGGTTGGGAGGTTACCCATCCCGTGGTTTCTTCTTCTCTGTCTTACCTCCTTTCTCTGTGCTTGGAGACTACAGAATGGACATATCCTTCTAGTTAGTAAGATGTGCCTTTGCGATTTTGTGGAGTCTGTTTCCGTTGTCCTAATGTCTTTGACGGAGGCCACGCAGCTGTGGTGTGGGGCCCTCAAGAACGGCATTAGCTCTGGCAGGATTTCCGGCCCTGCCACCTCCCTGCTCTGTCCTGTTCCCTTGTGGACCGCCGTGAAATCGTGCATCTGTGGAAGGCTTTCAGTGACCTTGAAGGGCTCCTCTGAGACCTAGGAGTCTTGATTTTATCCAGGACCTGCCACCCATGATCTATAGGACCGTGGAAAGTTTATTGGGTTTCTCTGGTTCTATCTTTCACTCATTCATATATAGAATTGTTAAAGAAAACATTTTCCCCTTTTGAAAATGTTAGCTGCTAATTGTAAGGGATTCGGCTCACATATTAAAGTCTCTGCTGCAAGCACGTATGTCATCGTGACAGACACTGGGTGAGGGGGACGACAGTGGAAAGTCCAGAAAGGAACCAAGAACTTAGGACGAGGGTGTTATCCCCATTTTATACATAAGGACACTGACGCTCAGAGAAGTTAATTAAATCGCACAAGGCCACCGACCTGGGAAGATCTGTCATTCAAACACAAGCCAGTTCACTGCCAATGGCATGTCCATTTCACTGTCCTATTTTTGCCACAAAGATGGTTGGAATACGGCTTCGGTCTCCAAGGGGCTTTCTGCGTAGAATGGGTGATAATATACTCGCGGTAACAATTTAAGGAATAATCTTTAAAGTCTGCATCACAGCCAAAACACGGGGCTGCGGGAGAATGGTAAACGTAAAAGCTACTTGGGGTTATGTCTGGGTCTTTGTTACTGGTGATGTCACTGTAGTTACAGCCCGAGTCGCTTATAATTCTGAACTGAAAGCCGCATGGACATATAGGAGAATAGCCTGACATCAATGGTAAATCCCCGCCTCAGATGACAGCAGATGCTGGTGTCAAAGATACTCAGGGAGCTGTGAGCCTTCCCACAGCTGTGAGGACCAGGCACGGTGCCGTTCGCAGACTGTACCCCAACCTCCCTACCCAGGGTTCGCGCTGAGCCCTCTCCATGGCTCAGGGACAAGGCTGGCTCCTCTGGGAATCGGTGCTAATGTGGCTTGTCCTGCTCCCGTTACCTCAGGGCAAGTTAACCTCATTCCCCAAATGTGGGAAGGAAGGATTTCAGACGTCCCACTTCAACATTCTGGAAGGAACCAAACACTCAGGCTTACACCCCAGGCCGGATTCCAGATCTTTACCCCCCAAAGCTCTGTGAGAGAGAGATCCGCATTCAGAGGAGAAGAATCTGGCCCAATAGAAACAAACCAGTTTACAATGGTTACAGACGCATTCCAGTTGGAACTCTCCACTAGGACACGTCACAGGCTAGATACACGTGCAGCAAGGGGCCTGTCGTGGCCGCGCGACCTGAGGCAGATTCATTAAGGTTTAGGTACAGGGTTCTTGGGATCAGCCCCGCCGAGGTCTGGGCAATCAGAAGGCTGCTCAGGCTGGGACACTTGTAGCCACCACACTGGGGATTAAGAAGCACTTGCCCAGGTGTAAGCCTTGCCCAGTGTCCCCACAGCACAGACGTGACATCCGGCCCGTGCGGAGGGCGGGGGGCCCAGCTTGCCTCGCGTGCCTCCAGGCTTCATCTGCTCAGCAACTCACGCGGGAACAGCTTTCTGCCCACGCGTGGCCACCAGAGTGTGCGACGCCGTCCCGTGCCGGCGTCCAAGCCAGCGGCAGGCTCCGCGGTGACTCACTCCGTCCCACGTTCCTGCCGACGGTTACCGAGGACCTCACTGAGGGCAGGATTTGGGGGACAACAGGAGGCAGAGCCAGGACAACAATTGCACCTGGGAAAGGGGGAGCTTTGCACAGCCGTGGCCGTTTGGTGTGGCCCAGTGACACAGCAGCGGTGGTTCTGGAGCTTTGCTTTAAGACCGATCTCGTCCCTTCCAGTGGGGCCCGTTTGACGGACAGATGCCGGCCTCTTCTGTGCCCCTCTCCGCGACTTCACTCCCTGGAGCAGCGAAAGGGAAAGGCAGCTCGGGCCGCCTTCGTGGAGCCTGACCCTGTGAGCGCTGGACGTCGGGTCCGCGGGCGTGGGGCCCTGGTCGCGGCCCGCGACGCTCATGCTTCCTGACTCCCTCACCCGGCCCCGGAGGAGATCTTTGCAGAGACGAGTGGCAAGTGTCGACTAGTGTTTGTTTAGGAGTTTTGACACTAAGTGATTTTAAAAATTATTCCTAACAGGGGCCCTTTCCATCGAACTGTAACTTCTTCCAACCCAGCTCTTCTCTCTTCGGAGGTAACATGAGGGGTATCCTGGAGAGACTGCGACTTCATTGTCTTCCTAAATTCTAAGGAGAAACCAAGCAAAATGCCATTTAACATTTAAAAAAAAGATTTTATTTATTCATTTGACACAGAGATAGAGAAAGAGAGAGAGAGAAGAAACAGGGGAGCAGCAGAGGGAGAGGGAGAAGCAGGCTCCCTGCTGAGCAGAGAGCCCGATGTGGGGCTCGATCCCAGGACCCTGAGATCATGACCTGAGCCGAAGGCAGAGGCTTAACCCACTGAGCCACCCAGGCGCCCCTTAACATTTTAAAAAGTGTTCTCTGTCTTACTGGAAATGGCAGGTTGAATTTACCTTTGGAGGATACTATCCTTTTGTTCTGGACAAAACTAAAATCAAACTGAAATAGTTTTATTTATTTATTTATTTATTTATTTTTTTTAAAGATTTTATTTATTTATTTGAAAGACGGAGATCACAAGTTGGCAGAGAGGCAGGCAGAGAGAGTGAGAGAGGGAAGCAGGCTTCCTGCGGAGCAGGGAGCCCGATGCGGGGCTCGATCCCAGGACCCTGAGATCATGACCCGAGCCAAAGGCAGCAGCCCAAACCACTGAGCCACCCAGGCGCCCCAAACTGAAATAGTTTTATAGTAGACCAGTTTCATTATGTAAAAGTATCCGTCACTGTTTTAGATGAAAACTAAATGCAGGAACCAACCCAAAACTGAGAAATTAAATGTGCTGTCAGTAATGCAGCCAGTGACCTTGAGGTCAGCGGCCTTGTCTGATTGCCTGCTGTATCCAAACCGTGGAGAATTAGAAGCATCCGGCACAGACAAGACACTCAGCATACACTTGACCTGCGGGCTGACCTGTTGCTACTTCGGAAGTCATTTGCGCTCCTTTGCTCCAGCTCTGGGTGGTCTCTCATCCTGAACCACAGGAGGGTGGGCTTTCCTTGATTAAGCGGCATGTGTTCCTCAAGTCATGTGCAACTTTAATTCTTATGAGAGAGTCATTTAGAATGCACCAAGGACAAAGGTTTAAGGGCATCCCACAGGGAAACTTTCAGGGTGATCATCTTAGAACGATGAAGGTGGAATATACTTTCTTTCCTTTTTTTTTTCTTTTTTTAAAGCAGGCTGATTTTGCAGTTAGGATGGTTTATTACCACTGTTGCGATTGGTGGTCTCTTCCCTCTCCAAAGTCCCCGTTGTTCCTTTCTTACGTGTGTATTGTTAGAAATGACCGCGTCTCACCATACGAATGTCCCTGAATATCCCTGCTGATCTCTGCGGGAGAGCCCGTGCTGCATGTGTGCGCCCCGCTCGCAGCAGGGAGCCGCCTCTCTGGATCACTGAGAGGAGAGGGTCCTGCAACCGGACTGAGGTCGGGGCTGTTGTTCTCTAACAACCTCTACTCACAGTAGTGAGAGGCAGAGGGCAAGCAGGTAGAAGACAACTGTAAATTGGGAAAAAAATCATTCAGACCCTTAAGGAAGAGAGACCAAGCAACGATAAAGCCTCAGAACGAATGAAGCCACCGCACAGGTTTAAATAATCATCGTGTTCACCGAGACCTTGCCATTAGCTGTGACATGGATGCAGCTGGAACATGGTGTTCAGCGAAAGAAGTCAGTCAGAGAAGGACGGATACCATAGGATTTCACACTTAATCCAAACACCAAACAAAACAAGCACAAGGGAAAAGAGAGAGAAGAGACAAACCAAGAAACAGACTCTTAACTGTAGTGAACAAACCGGTGGTTCCTGGAAGGGAGCTGGGTGGGACGTAGGTTAGTCAGGTGATGGGGATGAAGCACCTGCCGGAATGAAGCACAAGCCCGGATGAAGCATGGAGGTGCTGAGTACACCTGACTGTACACCTGACTAGGATTACACTGGTGTCAACTAACAGGAATTAAAATTAGATTATATTTTAAAAATCAGTGTAGGGGTGTGTGGGTGGCTCAGTAGGTTAAGCATCCGACTTTGGATTTCAGCTCAGGTCTCAGTCTCAGGGTCATGAGTTCAAGCCCCATGCTGAGCTCCGTGCTGGGCGAGGAGCCAACTAGTAGCATAGTCATGCTTAAAAGATATAATGTATCCTCTAGGGAAGGTACCGCAGCCAAACGTATGGCATCTCAATTAAGAAGAAGGAGGAGGAGGGAGAGGAAGAAGAAATCCCACAAGCCCAAATCAGTAACATTGTTTGGTTACACGGTGCTCATGGTTGCCTGAAACAGTCGGTTTTCAGCACTATTCTTTTCTTCAAGTACAAAAGAACCTTCTAACAGCTATTGATTACGTGGGTTCCATACCCTGTGGGTCTCATGTTTTTGCAATCAGAGCAGCTCTGGATGGTAATAGCCTAATGGGTCACAACTGTTGAGCTCCTACGGTAAGTGTGAGCCCCGTTCCTTTGTCTGTGATACAAGGGGTTCCTACCACGTCTGCTGCTTACAAAAAGCAGCGGCCAGTGAAAGGCCGGACAAGATAGATAAAAAATGGATTGATTTAATTCTCTGAGCTCAAAATCAACATGCTTTGAGCCGACAGTGAATATTGACTAGAGCAGACCTGAGAACTAAGAGAAGTCAGACGGGCTGAAAAATCTTTGCCTTGTTCCTGGGGCGAAGGCCACAGTTTTTCTTTTTCTTCAGGAAAACAGGAGGATGCACTATTGCCTCACTGCACCCTCGTTCGGTTCTAGAAGGGAGAGGGGCCACGGGGAACGTGTCCCCCGTGCTGCTGTCACTGTCTCCCACCAGCCTGGAGCTGGGGCATCCCCGCCGGCCTCGGCCTCGTTCTAGAACACTTGTGGAGCTGTGTACCGGCACGGGTCTTAGCTGGAGTCGAAGGGAAGCCTCGCTCAGAGCCGGTGAAGCCCCCGAGCTCGTCCAGAAGCAGGACTCACCGGGGCAGGTACCGGGCTTCAGGCAGTGAGCGGGACTCAACACGGAAGATTCGGGAGCACAACTGGGGGCCGGAGTCCGGCTCCGTTCTGCAGAGCGAAGACGGTGGCTTCGTAGGCAATTCAGGAGGACTGTGAGGACTCGATAAAAAAGCGCCTTTCTTTCCCGGGAGATGAACGGGGCAGTGTGGCTCTAGAAGGGTTGCGGTCTCACCGCGGAAGAGGCAGCCCAAGTGGGGAGAGAGGGAGCGCGCCGGGACGAACGGGCCTCCGAGCCCGCGGCCCACACGTCTTCCTTGTCCGTCTCTAACGTCTTGTCCTCGTGTTCACACATTACACGGCATTTTGGGGACAAATGTGCCTCCCTGCCTCTCCCACCCCATCCCAAACCTTTAATTCCGATGCCCAGAACCGAGCCGGAGAAAGCGGCTTCTAGGGCGGTCTGAGGAGCCGCCCTGTCCTCGTGCCTGTGATCACAAGCCGCCTGGTCCCCACGGGGAGCTGAGGAGAAGAAACTAGAATCGGGCCCGAAGGGACGGTGAGCTGAAAACCACGAGGGTCTGCGAACTTTCCATTCCTCGGTTCGGGGCTGGCTTTCCTCCCACCTCCCTCCCCCCCTTTCTTTCTTTCTTTCAGGTTTATTTAAATCTTTATTTTAAATAAATTTATTTAACCTTATTTAAATTTAAATGAGAAAGAGAGAGGGATCAGGCGTGGGGCAGAGGGACAGGAGTGACCGAATCCTCCAGAAGACCCTGACCCACGGCTCTATCTCACGGCCCTGAGATC
This sequence comes from Mustela nivalis, assembly GCF_964662115.1. Classification (NCBI taxonomy): domain Eukaryota; kingdom Metazoa; phylum Chordata; class Mammalia; order Carnivora; family Mustelidae; genus Mustela; species Mustela nivalis. The sequence continues at coordinate 1,840,334 of NC_139023.1, forward strand.
GTGACCTGAGCCGCACCCAGGAGTCAGAGGCTTAAGCGACTGAACCACCCACGTGCCCCTGGGTTTTCCTTCCTTATCTCTGGTCGCTCTCCCACTGTTGTTTTGTAGTGAATTTTTAAATTATTTTATTTTACTTTTTGATGGTGTTACGTGGTCTTACCTCGGCGCGGCGGAGGCGCTGGGCGCCGGTGAGGGAGGCCGCAGGAAGGAGCCGCGTGGGACCCCGGCCTGCTCCCGGGTAGTGGGCGCTTCCGTACAAACGGGGGCTTGATGGTTAGGGCCCCAGGGAGTCCCCTGCTGGAGGATAAAGTCTTCCAGGAGCATTTTAGTAAACACTCGCGAGGTGCCGGAGCCTCCGTTAGAAGAGGTGAGGTCAAGGGGAACTGGACTGGCTGACTCTTGCTTGACTACTTCCTGGGTCAGGGGTCGCAGGGGTCACCGGATCTGAGCTCAGATTTCAGAGTCCTCAACCAGTTCACTAGATTCAAGCAGGAGAGGAGAGTGCGCCAAAGGAGGTAAGAGTCCAGGCTTAGATCGGACGGTGTCCCGGGAACCCTGCCCTGCAGTCGCTAGTGGCCCTGAATCCCCCTGAATCCCTCTGCCTCGGTTTCCCAAGGGCAAGTGAGGACAGTGAGTCATTATAGGAACGTCGTAACGATTAAATGAGATAATATAGGTCAAATGCTTAGCACAGACTGTGGTCCACAATGAAAGGTCAGAAATGGAAATATTCATTTATCTTGTACCTAATAGAGATATATTGGGGATATGATTACTTGTTGAATTTAACTGAATCCTGGATTTTTAGTGGACATATTTATCCAGCTTAGTGAAGTGGTGAAAATTTACTACAAGTTCCTAGACATGTTTAGAATCACTCTAGCGTAATGAGAAGCCGTCACTTGCTCCATCAATAAGGTCACTAACGGCCCGTGAGTCATCATCAGCGTTTAGTACACTTGCGTTTCTCACAGATAAATGGAACTTCAGGCCAAAAGGCGGGAGCAAGCCGAGGGCTTGATGACCACAGTTGGTTTCCAGGTACTTTGTGTCACTAGAATGTGCAGGTTCCCACCTTTGCACTCCCTGAGTCCTTCTGGAGGGCCAGCTGCAAGCTCCAGGCTTTAGTGGCAGGAGGGAAAATCCACACAGCCACACAGGCCTGGGCCCCCACCCCCACACAGTCTTTCAGACACAGTCCCTTCTTGCCTTCAAAGTCGTGACATAACCTGTTCAGAAATAATGAAATCACTTCTTAGGTAAACTCCACAATCCAAAAGGACACAAATAAACTGTCAGTAAAAGAAAAAAAAATCATTTCTAAAAGGGGGTTTTGTTTAAGAAAAAGAGGTAGTTCAATTACCCAATTAATAATATTATTGTCTTCTGTGCGCTAGGAGCTCTGAATATGCAAATCTAGTTAAATGAAAAATGACTAAGTAGACAATACAGTCTACGGATTTAGAGGAGGGGGATGGAGAGCAAGCGACGGCTTGAAAATGCCCGACGTGCGCCCTGCCGGCCGGCCTCCCTGCCCCGCAGCGCCGCAGTCAGTGCCCACTGCCCGCCGAGGAGCCAGGCCGGTCCCAGCACGCCCACGTGCCGCAGCAGGTGAGCAAAGACCGCTGCTGACCTCGGCCGGAACTCGCAGCCCCGGAGGCCTCCCCTGTCCCTTGGGTGGGCCGGGGTGATCTGCACAGGCCCCTTGAGCGCGAGAGGATGTGGGTTTTGAAGGACGGATGGACTTTGGGAAAGGAGGTAGATGAGGAAAGTTGTTGCTATGATATATTCTGGGAAAGCGGAATAAGTACTTTTTCTTTTTTTTAAGATTTTATTTATTTCTTTGACAGAGACGTGAGAGAGGGACTAGAAGCAGGGGGAGTGGGAGATGGAGAAGCAGACTTCCGACTGAGCAGGGAGCCCCCAGGTGGGGCTCAATCCCACAACTTTGAGATCATGACCTGAGCCGAAGGCAGTCACTAAACCAACTGAGCCACCCAGATGCCCCTGAATAAACCAGTTGTATCTGTGGTGGGTTCTGGTGAGGGGAGGAGTCTTGGTGTTTGTCCTCAAGATGCGACATCCAACAACCGCTGGACTACATACTCTAGGCTAATTTCCCATTCAGTGCTATGATTTCTGGGAAGACATCAGTGACAAAGCATCTGAGACATCTGCACCCCTGCTTCCCTCTGGGATCCACGCTTCTTGCCTTCTCCGTTTGGGGAATCCCTGACCGTAAGGTGTCCTTAGTCTCGGTCTGGCCAGGCCATTCACATGGGAGCAACGAATGCGGAGAGCTTACTCTGCAGAAGGAAAGGCAAAGGGGTTGTAGGAAGAAGAGCGTACTCACCTGTGGGTTCCTGTTGGTAATTCCCCTTTGCCGCTACTTACATACCCATCCTCTAGTTGGTGCCTTCGTGTTTTAACGAGATTCTGACTTTGGTATTGAGGAGTAGACCCAGGAAAGGCCTAATGTGTCCACTAAGACGCACAATGATTTCATGAACTAAGAAATCAATTACGCCCCAAATTATTTTATTATACCCTATTTGATCACCATAAAACTGTTGATGAGCTTCCTTCTAAGTGGGTGAGAACAGAATGTTTGAGACACAGGTGGCCACAGAACCCGGAAATACAAAATTATCTACAAGGGGATCTTATTTGTTTTTTAAATGGTGTTTCTTTGTTTTAAAAGCAATGCATTTATAGTATTAAAAATTCAAAAGATATGAATGGGTATGAAAAACTCCTTCCTTTGTCCATCCTATGCTACTCAGTGTTCCTCCTCAAAGACAACGATGTTTCCATGGCTCAGGCTTCCAGATCCATTTTATTTGTGTGTGTGCAAGCAGGTATATACTTACGATGTTCACTTCACTTATGCAGAGCTACATGGCACTAAAGATAGAGGCGACTTCTCAAAATAAAACAGGTAACATTTCAGAGCCAGTTTCTGAGAAATCACTGCACCAAAATCTCACTCCGGTTTCTCCTGTCCACTGTGCTTCTGTGCATTTCTGCCGGGCCGCCATTTAACATGAGTGTCAAAATAACATCGGCCCCCCAAGAACCAGGCTGGTTCAAGGCAAGGATCTCCAAAAATAGGTTTGCTAAGATGTAGAAAATATTACTATTTCATATGTTTCATTGCCCTAATTTTTTTCTCAAAGCATTTCTAAGAAAAATTTAGGTTTCTAGTCATTTCACTCATACATACTTAAAAATACATCACAACACATATAGATACTTTCTTACATCACCCTAATGTCATTATCGTGCCCAACACAGTTAATAATTTCTTAGTATCAATCTGACACCAAAAATATTTCCAAATTTTCCTGAGTATCTAAAAATCTTTTTTTTTTAAAGACTTTATTTATTTATTTGAGAGAGAGAGAATGTGCACAAGCAGGGGGAACAACAGAAGGAGGGGAGAAGCAGGCTCCCCATGGAGCAGAGAGCCTGATGCAGGGGTTCAGTCCCAGGACCCTAGGATCATGACCTGAGTGGAAGGCAGACAGTTAACGGACTGAGTCACTCAGGGGCCTTTCTTTCTTCTTTTACAGTCAATCTGATTCTGGTTTCAAACCCAAAGTCCACACACCGAGTTGAAGAAGAATCCCCTTGAATCTGGAGCAGGACTTAGTCACCTTAAATGTCCTACATTCTGGATTTGTCTGTATATTCTCCCATTGTATCACTTAACTTCATTCTTTAGTTCTTGTATTTCTTGTAAACTGGAAGTTTGTTTTAATCAGATTAAGTTAAACTCTTCTAGGGAGGTGGTGCCCAACACTTTCTAGATGGTGCTTTGTACCTCCTGTGGCCTCACCTCAGGTATGCCTGGTGTCTGGTTGCTCCACCTGGAAGGCAGTTTCATGCCGATCTCACCAGCTGGGGCCCTTGGGTCAAATCCAGCCTGATGCCAGCTTGCGTGAAGAAGGCATTGTTGGAAGAGAGTCACACCTGCTCCTTCAGGTGCTGTCTAACCCTTGGGTAGCTAGGGCTGGGATGGTCGGACCCACTACGCCTAGAATATGTGTGATCTGGTCCTTGCAAGCAAGTTTGCTGATCCCCGGTTCAGTGTGTTTGTATAATAACAGACTTATTCTCCATGTGAGGAATCTAGGCTCTAAATGCTAAACTGGGGGCACCTGGGTGGCTCAGTGGGTTAAAGCCTCTGCCTTTGGCTCAAGTCACGATCTCAGGGTCCTGGGATCGAGCCCCGCATTGGGCTCTCTGTGAAAGACCCTCGATCCGCACCCAAGAAGCAGACACCAAGCCTCCACTGGATGCAAGTTGCAAGAGGTTTATTGGTTACACAGGCGCCTGCGGACGCATCAGCCTTTGTGGACTGAGCGCGCCAGGCTAAGTTGGGGAGCAGATTATAGAGGGCAGGGTTGGGGTGGCGGGAAGCAAGCTTACAGAAGCAGATGCATGGTTACAGGGATCTGATTGGTTAATTAGTCAGGCGTTGGGTTTAAGGCAAGGATATAGCCGTTTGTTCTGGCGAGCCTGGCCTCAGCACTCTGGAAAGTCCCAGGTACACTCTATTCCTCATTTGTCTTCCCTTTTTGACAGGCCGGTTGACCATAGACAATAGACATCCTGGTATGTGTTGCCATCCGGCTATGGGGACAATCAAGCCTTCAGCAAGGGGAGAGGGGGTGCTGTGGGGACATCAGGTTACTTAAACAAGCCTTTAACAAGGGGAGAGGGGTCTTTCACTCTGCTCAGCAGGGAGCCTGCTTCCCTTTCTCTCTCTGCCTGCCTCTCTGCCTGCTTGAGATCTCTGTCAAATAAATAAATAATTTCTTTTAAAAAAAATGCTAAATTGACGGTTCTAAGCTGACACAGGGCTTTTCTTTCTAGATCTTGTTTCTGCTCTCTCCCCTACCACTTTGCCTTCTTTCTAAGCCATTCCAAATCCTACAAAATAAGGAGACAGATATCAAAGTTTCATTCTTTTTCTAGCCTTCTTCGCTCCAACAGAGCTAGAATCCAGATATTTGAAGGATGCACAGGGAAGAAAAATGTATAGTCTTGATCTCTCTAGCTGTAGCAGATAACTGACTCAAACTGACTTAAGTGGGAAATTTACTAATTCACAAGATTTAAAGTCACCTTGAGCACCTCAAGGTGGTCTTGAGTGCCCAGATTCATTCTCTCTCTGCTCTGCTCAGGGTTGATTTCAGTTTCAGGATGGTTCTCCTCATGGTCTCAGATGTTGGCCAATGGCAATCAGAGGTGCATGTCTCCTTGTCACACTCAGTAGGAGAGACAGATGAGAAAACTTACTTACTTACTTTTATTTTTTTTTTTAAGATTTTATTTATTTATTTGACAGACAGATCACAAGTAGGCAGAGAGGCAGGCAGAGAGAGAGGAAGGGAAACAGGCTCCCTGCTGAGCAGAGCCCCGAATGCGGGGCTTGATCCCAGGACCCTGAGACCATGAACCTAGCCAAAGGCAGAGGCTTTAACCCACTGAGCCACCCAGGCGCCCCAGAAAACCTACTTTCAGTGGTGGAGTATGAGTTCTTTCCTTTAGTCTGATTAGGCCCCCTTGTCTGGATTAGTAATGGCAACCAGGAGAATGGGTTGACTGACAGAGAATAACAGAGTCTCTCTCGGGCTGTAGAAGTGAGGCAGACACTTGAAGAGCAATTAAGATTCTGTTGAGGAAGAAGGTAAAACGAAGGGGGGATATCGGCTTGGGAAGAACTGGGGTTTAGAGTCTTCCAGGGCTAAAAAGTCCGAGTATTTCCAGGGTGATTAATGGATGTCCTTCCCAGAGAGAAGACACCCTAACTAAAATTGTTGTCTCCGATAAACTGTGTTATTCCCTCCACACTAGGAGCGATTTGATCCCAGGAAGGAATGTTTTATGATATCGATATGCCATTAGTTTATAACCGAAGTTATTTCATAGGAAGGTTCAGGATTTCTATCAAAATGATATTTAAATGTTTTTCATATATTTAAAATAAATTTGAAGAAAATATTGCTTAAAGGATGAAGAATTGTTAGTTTTAGAGACTTGCACTAACAAGATCTGTGACAGTGAAGGAAAATCACTCATATGAACCCAAACTATATGAATTATGAGATAAGATTTTGAGCCTAAGGGGGGAAAATGTAAAAAAAAAAAAAAAAAAAAAAAAAGCAGCTGTAACCTACTTATTCCCTAACAACTATTGGCAAATTAACCTTAGGAAATCCAGATCACGCAGAGAGCATTGCCTTTTGGTATACTATGTGTAATCAGGTTTGTCAGGAGAAAATGGAGAGGGTGGGATTTGGGAAGATGAGGCTCAGCACTTCTCTCAAATAGCTGAACATCAGAATTTCCTGGAGAGCTTTCCTGTTGGGTTGGTTGGCTGGTTATCTTTCCTTATTTCAGAAATTCTGTTTTATTTGGGGCGGGATAATTTTAAGAACTGCCAGGTGCTTCTAGCATGCAATCAACTTCCGTTGGAATGAAAGACAGGCAAAGACCCCAGAGAGGGCCATCTCCCCTGGGCTTAGACCCCAGGTGCGGAGTCTGAACCTGAGAGCCTAATGACCACATTTCACTGATTCTAAGATGTTCTCCCCAGCCTCTGCCCATCTCTGCCAAATTTAGCATCTCCGAAGTTGGATCGGATTTGATACAGGCGAAGCAGAGGGAGGAGAGTCGCATCCAATGCATGGGTCTGGGGCTGTATGTTTAATAACCAGCTCCATCGCCAGAGAGAGAACCAATCCCGAGCTACAGCATTTGCCAGTTTCCGTGGTGTAAATTCCTCTCACCATGCCTAATCTCTAGCTACGGTGTGACGTCCTTGGAACATGGAACATGGCCTTGAGAAGAAGCTACCAGAACTGGCTCACATGAGAGAAAGAAGGTGGTCCCAGCACATTCCTAGAACACCTGGAGAACTTCTCTGATTCTTTGTGAGACTGAAGAAGCGCGGGGAACCTGGGAAAGCTCTTCGAGTGGACAGGAAGATAGCGAGGGCAGGGCAGAGAAGAGAAGGCTCCGGGGCTTCCTCGGATCTGTGGAGAGGAGCCACGTTTGTGCTTTCTGTCGCAGGAGGCGTCCTCTGCCTACTCTTCGCCCCCGTGCTCCAAGTGTAATGGACACAGAATTGTAGTCTCACCGTTACTTTTTCTAAAGTTAAAAACATGTACGGGTGTTCTCATGAATTCATGGTTCAGTGGAGAGGGCTCGTTTCTCCAGCCGACGTCTGAGAACGGAGGGTCTGAGCATCTGCACTCCTCGGTTGCCTCCCCTCACGTGGCAGACATGCGAGTGTTTCTGGCTTCTGATCAAACAAATTAGAAGATTCTCATATTAAGGTTGTCTTGAACATATGATTCCTCATTACTTGTGGGGAAAAGGAAGGTGCCCAAGTGAGAATTAAATTCAAAGAAAAGTATTCTGCCATTTTGTCTTATGAGTGGTTGTTCCTTAGAAGATAACGTCTGTAACGCTCTGCTCTTTGAAAGAGAAGGCGTCTTTGGGAGACTTGGGGAGGGCCAGACATTGCAGATTTTGAAAAAAGTAATGAAATAGTCCTTGAAATAGGTACATTAGGCTTTAAAGAAAGAATAATATTTTCCTAGAAAGAGGCTTATGTTAAAGGCTGTCTCAGGGATTTTGTTTTCCTGATTATTTTTAGTTAGTTATGTGTCGGTGTCATGCGCATCCTTTGTCGACCGTTTAATTCTTCCCTGAGACCCAGTTCCCAGTCATCCAAAGTCAGATCCTCTGCTCGGGAAGAAACCGAAACAAGAAAAAAAAAAAAAAAAGCAATAAAAAGGGGGTTTAAGTAAGAGATGTAGAGAATTATATTATTTTTTATATAATTATATTAATAATTATAAGATATTTATCAATATATAATATAATAATATAATATTATAATTAATTATATTATTATATTTATTTTAATACAATATATTAATCATATAATACAATTAATATATTTTATAATAATATACATACAATATATTATTATATTATATATTATGTTATAATTAATATAATTATATGCTCTTTATGATCTTTAAGTAGAAAAGGAAAATTTAAGTCTATAAACTTGTGATTCCTTATGAAACTTACATAAGGACTCAGATTTAAAAGGGTAATTTTTGTCAGGATTTTCCATTTAATGCTTTTCCCTGTCCTTCCGATTGTCTTCTCCCTCCCAGTGGGTAAAGGCCGCTGTGTCAGGAGAGCCTCCTAGATGGTCAGTCAATGACTGTGTTTCTAACAATCTTTTTTTTTAATTTTATTTAAATATTTTTATTTATTTGACAGATCACAAGCAGACAGAGAGTCAGGCAGGCAGAGAGAGGGAAGCAGGCTCCCTGCTGAGCAAAGAGCTCGATGTGGGGCTCGATCCCAGGACCCTGAGATCATGACCTGAGCCGAAGGCAGAGGCTTTAACCCACTGAGCCACCCAGGCGCCCCAACAACTGTGTTTCCGCACCTTTGTGTTAAGAGCGACGATTTCTTCATTTAGATGTCACCAGGGCTGTTCGTCCACCAAAAATGTTTGTTGAACTTGGAAAAGTGTTAGGATTTTGATGGGTCTCAAAAATATTTGTAATAGTTTTTCCTCCTTGGTTTTGTTTTTTAACAAGAATGTCAGGCCCCAGCAGCCGCCTGATGGGAAAACAAGCAGAACAATAAAACCCTGAAATCTAAATTCTGGTGGAATCTTTACTTTGTAGATTGTGTGTCTCGGCTGAGTAAATCTTGGTGTAGCTAATCAAGTAGAAAATATTAGACTCGGAGTTTTCTGGAGATAAAATTCATTAATCTATGAATAAATAAAACAAATCATAGCTCGTATGAGGGCCAGATGGCTGTTTAAAGACATGTACGTGTGTCTATCTCATCAGGTGCACTTTTTTCTGCGGAACATTCCTGCCGACTAGCTGTGTTGGTGAGCCCTCCGTTCCCTGATTTGCTAGGATGACCTCCTTGTCCTCCACTTGGCAACTTTTGTCGGTATTTTTGAAACCCAAATCTAGGTACCTGGAACTGCATGCGCACACATCCTTCTGACGCAAAGCGGAGCTTTCCCCTGACGGCTGGCTTCCTGACTCTGCAGGTTTCCCATGGGTGGGTGAGGATAGACAGACTGCGCAGAAGGGCAGGGTTGACGAGTCTGGTTTGCTTTTTGAGCTGAGGTCAGTGTTTTATATTTCTCTGTCTTCCCAGGCCACCTCTTCCTGCCTTCTCAAGTTACTGCCCGTTGCAGCCATGAGGTCCATGGGCCTCCAAAGTGTTTACGGAGCACCTGCACCTGAGAATTTGATAAGGAACTCCTGCTGTGATAAAAAGTGCTCCTAGGTCAGACGCGTAGTGGTAAAATTAATTGCTCTGAGACTGTGTGTCTCAAGCCATCTATAAAAGCCATATTATTTACTGCCTAGGATACCACCTGTGTAATGCGGCTGTCTCGCCCACTTTACACACATGTACACACACACATACAGAGTCAGAGAGAGAAAGGGAGAGAGAGTAAGAGAAGGAAGGGGAGAGAGAGAGATTATATTCAAGGGGAGGTTTTATTTAGGTTAAAACCATACTCTGTGGAGGTTTTGTTTTTCACCTAATTGAAAACATCTACAATCCATCTGCCAAAGAAACCCGGACAATCTGGAGATGGGGGCCTCTTGTCTCTAAACCATGAATCACCGATGAGCTCGCCTCAGATCTAGGCCCACGTAGACGGTTCTGCTTATCAAATGAAAATAGTAGCAAACAGCAGGAACGCTGACGTGACAGCAACTTGATTCTCAGCCAGAGAATTGTCATTAGGCTTTTAGTCCTGAAATGTTTCGTGGAAGAGCTGAAGTGAGGCTAATTTTAAACATCTCGGGGAGCTCCGTGAACGGTCTTGCTGCTTGTACTCCCTGGTGCCTGGTGTATGTTGTCCTTGTCATTTCCTTGCCCTCTGGACCCCGCCTTCATTTCTTCTCATAGATTTGAAAAGCAACAAGGACTTTTTAAAGTTAAGTTAATTTACCTTTGAGATCTAGTGTCCTTCATAAGACGCACATAAGAGATCAAAGACCGTTCTGAAGCCAGAAGAAGCGAGCCTGAAGAGGTTACCATGTTCTCAGCCTACATCAGGGCTTGGCCGACTGTGGACCACAGGGCACAGCTGGCCCTTTACCCGTTTTTGTAAATGAAGTTTGATGGGAGCACAGCCCTGCCCATTCACTTACATGCTGTGTTTGGCTGCTCTTAAGTTACAACCACAAAGTTAAGAAGTCGTGGCAGTACCCCAAACTGAAGATACTAGTTTTCTGCTCTTTATTTTGTTAAGATTTCATTTTTCAGTTACAATACACCCAACGTGGTGCTCGAACTCACAACTCCGGGGTCGATGCTTGCACGCTCCACTGACTGAGTCCGCCAGGCTTCCCCATTTTCTGCCTGTCACAGGTGACATTTCTGACCCCTGACTACTGTGAGTTAGTGTGTGAGGACTTTGCTGGGGGTTGGAAACAAGCAAGCGAATGGTCAGGACTCTTGAGCCCCTGAAATAAAGTGTAAGAGAAATTTCCTGAAAATAACGGCAGCGGGACGACCTGGCCCTTGTGCCCGTCAGTGGCGGGCGGTCTGTGAGGACGCACCTGTCTGGGTGTACTTAAATGTGCAGAGGATGTTTCCTCGGATGATGATTCCCAAACCTTGTCGCGTAGAACATTAATCTCTTCCCAAAGCTAAATCCTGTCATGACAAAGGGATTTCCTCAGGGAAGTAAGTTTATTAAATACTTGGGCTGAACAGACTTCAAGAGTTTTCTATATCCAAGGACTTGTAATTCACTAATGTGTTATGGGATGGAAGAGGAACGTAGCGTGCGCGGCGTTTCTGAATCTTACTTGACCTTAGAAACTCTCTTGGAACATCTACAAATCTCTTACAGGCTACATTTTCTCATGGCATACATTTTAGGCATCATCTCCAGGGCCTTAGCGCACGTGAAGTCTGAGTGTGTTCTTTGTTCAGTATCGCTCCTGTCCTCTCCTTCCCCTGGCAGAGCTGATGCCCACCGGGTATGCAGCAGTGCAGCCCGTCTGTGGCTAAGTATCTTGCAATACTTTCATACCCGTTGGCAAATGACAGCTTCTCTGAGCTTTCAAATATCCCCTGTAGCCCTGGCCCCCGGCTCCTTCTTTACGATCTTCCAGACTTCTGCTCATTTTAATAAGAAAATAAATAAGTAAGTAAGTAAGTAAGTAAATAAATAAATAAATAAATAAGGGATGTTAAGGGATGTTGTTGGCCTATTGAGGGACTCAGACCAGAAAATGTCATCATAACGGGACGGAAGCGTGCAGTGCTGGGAGAAGGACAGAGTTGAGCACCTCAGCCCGACCTGCTGAGGGACTGAGCATAGGAAGGTCTCCTGGAGGAGACGTCACGCAACTGAGCCAAGTCTTCAAGTAGGGGCCGGTTAGGATGGGAAGGGGGGAGGGAGAGGGAGCTGCAGGGAGAGGGGGCGGGTGTTCTGCGGGTGTTCAGCGCTGAGAAGCAGCTCAGTGCTGCTTCTCGTGCTCTCTTCTCTCATACTTCTGCCTAGAGCCCACCGGCTGTCGAGGCCCAGCTCAGGTGCTATGTTGGCTTCACGCCCGTATGTCCTCAATCCAGGGTGGCGGCTCCTGCCTTCGCCGCTGTAGACCTTGCCATGGTAAGGGAGCAACGCTAATTTCCCCTCTCCCTTCCGAGTTCTTAGCTGAGACCCCTGTAATAAAATACAGGTTAACAAGAGAAAAACAGAAGTTTATTAACACGTATGGCTCTTGTATACATCATGGGAAACACCCGGAAAAAAAATGAGGTAATTTCCTGAGAATTTAGTTTTAAATACCATCTTAATAGGGAAAGGGCAGGACATACAGCCCTCTTAGGGAAGAGTATATGACCTTGAGGAAAGGTGAGCGGTCCCTTACAGGACAGGTGGGAAGCAGGACAGTTTGCGGCCAGGTTTGTCTGGTGTAGTGTCAATGTCTAGTCTCCTTTTTTGGGACAAAAACCAATCCCCCTGGTTGATGACAGTCACCAGGAAGGGATCTATGACAACTGAGCTCCTTTTGGAAGATCCGTCTGTAGGCAGATAAAGGAAGTTCAGAGAAAGCCTCCTCCTGCGTCTGCTCCTTTTCCAGTGCCAGCGGCTCAAAATACTCAGTATCCCAAAGCGGCTTATCTTGGGTTGGTTGGTTCCGCTGCCCTAGTACAGTCCCATAGACTTAGAGTCACTGTATTTGTATCCTTGTCTTCTCTTTCTTATCTAACTACAATGTCTTTGAGGATAGGGTCTTACTATCTTCCTACGTAGTCACTCAATGCTTTGTGCATTGTACGAAGGTAAGAAAAGTTTGTAAAATTGAGCCGGGAGAAGTCCTCATGCATTGGTCTCCTGCTTTTCATTTCCTTCTTCATCATCTGCCGGATTCTCCTGCCGCACTCCGGAACTCTTTGAGAGAGCTGGGCAAAGCGCTTTCTGTGGAGCGCACAGGCGGAGTGGCCCCTTCATGGGAAATGTGTTCTTGAGAGAGAAGGACTGTAATCACCTGCATTTCAAGAATCGGGTATAATTTCACAGATGGAAAATCATTTCAGGTAATTTTGTTACTAATTTTTATATTTTATCCATGTTGTTCGGCTAAACGTGTTTGGCAGAACACGAACTGGGAACACCGGGAGCGGATAAACCCCACACTGGGTGAGTCAACGTTTCTCACTGTAAACTCGCTTCCAGTCTCTGGTTTGTTGTTTACCCTCCACCGGACGAGCCGCCAGCACTTGTCTTGGGGAACCTGCCCGACGCCGGCAGAAGTGATGCCTCCGTCCTGGCCCCGACGTCTAAGAAGCCCCTTCAAGGATTCCCCGGGTCTCTCCGAGCCTGTCAGCGGCCACGGGAGTGCGTCTCCGCCCGCAGGTGTTCTGCGCCGTCGGTCCTGAAGATGCGGTTTGAGCAGCTCCCGGGTCACTGCCCGTGGGCGGAGACGCGCTTCCGACTGTCGTCGCGGATTCCACGGGGCCCAGAGCTGAGTGACCGTCTCCGTCCCTGAACTCCGCGACACTCCCGGGGGGAGCGGGACGAGGACCCGGACGGCGCGGGACGCAGGGAGGGGCCTTCATTTTCTCCCCCCACCCTCCGTCCGTCCCTGTCTGTCCCCTCTCCGGGCGGCCCGACGGCGGCAGGCCCGGCTCCGCACTCAGGGCGACCCCGGGCCGCGGCCCATCGTGTCTGGCAGGTCCAGTGTCCAACCTGGACGTCCTGCTGTTTCGGACTTGCGGCCGTGGTCGTGCGGGTCCCGTTCCGTCCAGGGGGGCGTCCGACAGCGTCCCCGCGTCGCGGCTGCTCGGAGACGGTCCCTCCTCCGGGTGCGGACGCGCGTCCTGGCGTCCCCGCGGTCCCTGAGGCACGTGTTTCTGATCCGCCGCGGAGGCCCCAAGGGTGAGCGCGGCCTCCGGACCACAAGGTCGCGGTCCCGACTCAAGCCCGTCGGACTCCAGACCTGTCGCCGTCACGTCTTCCCGCGCGGCCTCTGACGAGGAGCCCGGAGTCCCGGGGCCGGGCCGGGGTCGGGACCCTCCGCGGAAGCCGGCGGCGGGTCGTCCCTTCCCCGCGTGCGTCCCCGTCAGGCCGTCGCGGCGCCAGGTGCGACGCAGCGTCCTCCGGGACGTCCCCGGGCAGCGGCAGAGCCCTCGGCCCGCAGCGGCGAGGACGCGGGTCACCCCGCGCCGTGTCCCGCAGCCGCTGCCCCGCTCGGACGCCCCGCGTGTCGTCGGGAGCGCGTGAGGAGCTGCGCCGGGCACTTGCACGGGGGCCGTCGGGTGGGGGGGGGGGCTGTCCTCGCCGTGCGGAACGCGACACCGTCCCCGGGAGGAGCAGTCCGGGTGTCCGCTGTGACCGCACGACGCGCCTCCGCGGGGCACAGTCGCCTCCGTCGCGGGGCCGGACGCGGGGTCACGCGGTCTCGGTGCGGGTCGCTCTCGCTGGACGCTTCGCTCCTTCGGCGGAAGCGGCGTCTCGGCGGGTTTGCGACGCTCACGTCGACGAGGGGCTGCCCTGGGCCTCGGTCGCTCTCGGTCCCCACCGTCCCCGCCCCAACCTCCAGGGACTGTCCCTCGGTCTCCCCTCCGGTCCGTTTCTCGTCGGCCACGGGCTGTTCCTCCTCATCTTTCCTTGAATCCGCGGGGTCCTGAGGCTCGAGCTTCCCTGTAGCGGCGCCCCCAGTTATTTACCCTCGTTAGGTCCGGGTCGCACGGGGCGGCTCGGGCCGTCGGGGGGCCAGCGGCTGACCCAACCGAGCTCCGGGCTCCCTAGTGACGCGATTGTTGTTGCTGTGGTTGAAGATTTTATTTATTTATTTGACAGAGATCACAAGGAGGCGGGGGGGGGGCAGGCTCCCCGCTGAGCAGAGAGCCCGATGCGGGGCTCGATCCCAGGACCCTGAGATCATGACCTGAGCGGAAGGCAGAGGCTTTAACTCACTGAGCCCCCCAGGCGCCCCCAGCGAGGCGCTTTTTAACACGTGTCTGGAATTTCGGGTCCAGGAACCCTCCGGGACCCCTCCCGCGGCTGGGATCGCTCCGGACCCTGGTGCGGACGCCCCGTGCACACCACAGTCCCCGACCGCCGAGAACAGACTGTTCGCCTGTGGCCTGGGAAGTACCACTGGACACCTGCCGTGGGCCACTTACCTATGTTGTCCTCGGAACTGCGGGGAAAGCCCTGACCAAAGGCGGGTGGTGGAGAAGAAAACCCGGGTCTTGTTCTGAGGACGATGACAATCTTCTTCTTCTTCTTTTTAATTTGGCACCGAGTTTATTGATCACAGAGTCCTGCAAATCTTCAGCTCTAAGAGAAATAGGATACCTTCCTTTTTACTTTTAGTCCTTATCTTTTATATTATTTCATTTTCTCTTATACTTTCCAATTCCTTTTTAAAGCTTCTTTTTAAAAATTTTATTTATATATAGTTTTTATTTTTTGTTTACTTTCATTTCGTTTTATTTATTTTTATTTTTCTATTTTGGGATCTAGATTCTTTTTCTTTTTTTGCATCTTTTATGTCTCTGAGGCTGTTAAAGTTTATTAATAATTTTTTATTGAGTTAACACTTCTAAGACACAAAAAGACAATTCACGATATAAAGACAGCAGGTGCCCAAAGAGAGATAAGGGTCCTTAGACATCTTCAGAGGCTAGAGCAGGAGAGCACTTCTGGTCAGGGTGGGGGGCGGGGAGGGCACCAGGAGACATCAGTAAGAGTAGGACTGAAGACAGGAAAGCATGGATCTTGTTCAAGAAAATGTGCTAAGCACTTTACCTAAACTGGATGGACCTGGTGGAGATGAGCATGAGAGGTATCTATGGAAGTATTTGGGATAACTTGGAAATGGAATTGAAGTTAAAAAAAGTATAAAATCAGGATTTATCCTTTAGGCCACCTTAAATTTAGATTCATGGATACAGTATGATCTCTCCCTCTCCCTGTCTCTGCCACCTCTCTTCCTCCTCTCCTCTCCCTTGCATTTATTCTACACACGTATAAACGTCTGAAACAATATTCATCAAATATTAAAAATGTTTGTTTTCAGGTGATAGGATTTGGGATCATCTGTGGGATTTCTTTGTACTTTCTTCATCTGCTTAATTTTTTTTTATCATGAATAGGTATCATTTTTATAAAAATAATGAGATCATCACTCTAAAAAATCCTAAATGAAATCATCTGCCAAGAAGTTGCCAAATGACATTCTGAGTCAAACATGCCAGATACAGGGCAGGTCACAGATAGACAGTGCACTCTGATTACATACAATGACCCCAGGTGACAGTGGAAAAGTCTTCAGACTGAATTATTTGTAAAGGTTTTTAAACATTTTACCTCTGAGGCCGAGTCAAATGACTGAACGGGCTTGGTCCAAAAGTGAAAACTGAAGTCTAATTCTTTAGTATCGGGAAGTTAGGTGTCAATCGTCTCACTAATTTTCTAAGCTTTTCAAAACAGGTGTTGAATTCACCCACCTAAAAACTTTCCACTTGGCCTCTTTCTGTCCAGGGGAAAAATAAAAAGTTGATAGGCAAACATGAAATGGCATGCAAATTTAAAACATTTTTACAGCACTGCCTGACGTGGAAGCTCTCCACCTGCCCACCTGCGGTAGTCTGCAAATGTGCTTGTGAGGTCCTGGGAACCCCAAGACGGTGGACAGTGTAGATTTCGATTTCATGCCTGACTTCAGGGGAAGTGAGCAAATGTGGTATCATTCAGCCCCAAACTAATAAATACTGCAGACATTCTACTGCATGTGGACGGTTTTGGGTCAAAGGAAGAGAGATGATCACAGATTCATATATATTTTAAGTCAGAAGGCATCTTAAGATTTTCTGCTATGTCCTAAGGCATGTGCCATTCAGTCGGGTTTTGAGAAGATGTATGTTTGTAACAAAGTCTATTACTGCACAGTTTCAGCTACATTGTCAAACATTTTGCAAAACGTGCCTTCATAGATCACTAACTATATAAAAGCCCGACACACACCACCTGACCTGTGAGTCTAATTTGTTCTACTCCTCAGGGCCAGCCTGTTGCGATGCTCCGTAAATTTTAACACTTGAGATTTTTCTGCTTTCTGATCAATATTAAATTTGTATTAACCAAACAACACTTATGTGATTTCAAGATTGAGAAAGGGAAAAAACAAACAAACAAAATGGAGACGCTTTTGGCACATATGAGATTGTCATATTTAATTCCCGAAAGGTCAATATGTAGAAGATCGAGTGAGTGGCATCAGAGGATGTTACATAAGCATCACTGAAAACTTGATGTAAACAAAAACTCTGAATACTGAATGATGATCTGAATAGGTTTTTCAAGGTTCTTTCATTGGCTTTGTTAGGAAAAAGCATCCCGTCTATAAAATGATTGCATTTTAGAGCTGGAAAGGACCTAAGAAATGATTTCATTCAACTTTTCAAGGACGACAGGAAATGACACATTATCTCTGATGATTTCTCAATTCTCCAGTGAGAATTAATCTAAAAAAAGTCTCATTGTTGATTATAAAACTACTAAAGAAAAGCAGGCAAATACATATTCTTATTTAAATCTGATCGATTTCCTTACAGAAGTTTTTTATATGCCTATTACATAACATCTTATCACAAAATCCTTAGAAAATGTTTTTTAGGAGTGCCTGGGTGGCTCAGTGGGTTAAGTGTCTGACTCTTGGTTTCAGCTGAAGTCATGATCTCATGGGTCGGGAGATGGAGCCCGGGGTCGGGGTCCTCGCTCAGTGGGGAGCTTGCTTAAAGACTCTCTTCCTCTGCCCCCCCACCCCCGCACTTGTGTGCATGTGTGTGTGTGCTCTCCCTCTAAAATAAATAAGCAAATCTTTTAAAAATGCTTTTAAAGGGGCGCCTGGGTGGCTCAGTGGGTTAAGCCACTGCCTTCGGCTCAGGTCATGGTCTTGGGGTCCTGGGATCGAGTCCCACATCAGGCTCTCTGCTCAGCAGGAGCCTGCTTCCCTCTCTCTCTCTCTCTCTCTGCCAGCCTCTCTCTACCTACCTGTGATCTCTCTCTGTCAAATAAATAAATAAAATATTTTTAAAAAATGCTTTTAAATTGTTAACATGACATTTCATTAGTTGGGTGAACCTTAATCAATTTAATAGTTCCATTATATTTTTAGATATTTAGATATTTTCTGAATTTTTATTACGATAAATGAAGCTGTGCTTACCTCTCTTTGTGTGCATTTCTGATCGTATTTCGGGGTTAATTTCCAGAGGGGGCATTCTTGTTAGAAGGTAGGGATCGATATCCTGGTTTTCAGAACATACACTCAACCGCTGCATTGAGGAGGCTGATTCATCTCTCTTGACTGCAGAACTTGATACTCGCCGGAACTTTCCTACTCCAGTTGTTTCAGGTGCTGTGATCAGCTAGGGACCTGCCTGCATTATCGTGGAGACAAGGAAACCAAGGTCCAGACAGCGCGATGGAGTGAGACCAAGATCCACTGTGCGGATGAGTTATCTAAGTTCGCAGGGTTAGTGGCACAGCTATAGTCAGAACCAGACTCTCTGACTTCCAATCTGCTGCCCTTTTGCTGTGTTTCTTTCCCTACACCTTAACCAGCTATGTTGATCTTTATGGCTCTAACCACATTTTTTGTCCATTTTCTTTCTTTCTGTCTTTCTTTCTTTCTTTCTTTCTTCTCCTTCTTCTCCTCTCTCTCTCTCTTTTTGGTTTATTTATTTAAACAATCTTTACACACAACACCGGGCTGGAACTTCCAACCCCAAGATCAAGAGTTTTGTCTTCCACCCACTGGGCCAGCCAGGGACCCCTGTCGATTTTCTTTTAAGATATTTCTAGATGGCCGCTAAGATGCCACGGTGCTTACTGTTTTATGCTGTGCCTTTTCCTTTATTTAGGAACTTTCTTTTCTTCCTACTTATCCAAGTACCAGGGATTCTAAGAGCTTCAACATCGGGATCATCTTGTTAGCTTGTTAGAAAGGCAGGATCTCAGGCCCTCACTGAGTTTAATGAATCAGAATCTGCCTTTTAACTAGAACCCAAAGTAGTTTGCAGGCATGCTAAAATTTGAGAACTATTTTTCTAGAACATTTGGGTCATCTTTCCTGCAACATGGCAGCCATTTTCCCAAAACTCTCATAATAGAGGAAAATGAAAACCTGTACTAACACCCTGAGGTGAATTGATGGGTGATAATACTTTTCCCCCAAAATATGACTAAATAGTTCCTGGACGGTCATTAAAGTTGGGCCAGCTGTAAAACCTTTATTTTTTATAGGGCAATTATATGCTTAAGGATTTTTTTTTTGGTCTCTGGAAACCCACTGATCACAAAATAAAGGAACATGACACAAAACAGAAATATAAATTTTTAGGTTATTGGTGAAAATACTTTTTATGGTAAAACCAAGCATCTTTTGCTGTCTTTTGAGGCTATTTCTGTAGGAGCGGAGTCGGCAATGTATCTTACAGTGCACATTCCATGAAGTTAGGAACATAATGCAGATGTATTTGCCCCCTGGCAAAACTTTGTATTGCAAACAGAAGAATTCTTTAATGTTTCAGAATCTAAATTTTATTCAAAATTACAGCGGTTGCTTTTAAAAATTGTTGTCATTTTGATGATATGAATGTTGGAGAAAATCTTTGAGTGGAGAGTGGATGTCCTTTGTTATTTTGCCAGGGCCTCCTTTGTTCTGCTCAGTGGTTACTCTTTAAGATGCATTTTGCTTTTCCTTTGCATGGCTTTTGTGTGACAGGGAAACTTATAAATGGTTCATGGGTTTTTAATAGACCCAGATCTCTGTTTTGACCCACTTCTAGGGAAGGTCCAATGCCCACTGACCTCCTGGATGGTTCTCTGAGAAAGCCTGAACTGCCAGCTGAGGTAGAGAGAAAGGAAGGCAAGTGCAGAGTGTACCAAGCCACTGACCAAGTCTTTTCGAGGAGCCAGAAGAAGCTCTAAGTTCAAAGCTTTTGACTTTAAAGAGCTGGTGTAAAAGGACTGCAAGACTGAAGTCCCAATAATAAAACAAAACCAGAACAGGAATTATAGCAACTCCCAACATTTAATAAAAGTTTTTTTTTCAAGTATAAAGTCACTTTAAAGCATTTAATGAATATTTGCTGTAAAATTAAAAAAAAACATTAATTGGAAAAGAAGTTGTTTTCCAAGTATGAGCTCCACTAATTTGGACTTATGAAATCAAGTAAGTCATGTAGTGATCACCCGTTTATTGCCCCCCCCCGTCACCCCCTTCCCGTCCCCAGCAAAAACACCCGGACATTGATTCACTCTTATTGCCTTTCCAGAAAAAAGCAAGTTAGACTGTTTACTCACAAAAACCAGCTTTGCCATTGCAGCTCAAACTCCTTTAATGTATAAAATAGTATTTCTGGTTTACAAAATACAGAGGAAAAAAAAGAGGAATTCTAGCGTGTTTTTTTTTTTTTATTAAATCCAAAGGGAACTTTTCTCCTTCAATCCCACTCTTTGTAAAAATTGATTTCTTCTTTACACTGTTGATAATCAATAAAAGACTCCTCAAACTCCCCTAAGTGCCCGAGGTAACCCAGCCCTTTGATAAATCTAGGGACTGTCTCAGGGGCTTCCAGGCGAAACCACCCCACCGCTTTCATGATGATATATGAAGGTCATATACAAGGACTTACCCGACGTCCTCTAAATTAAGTGCCATTGGAGCAGGTAGTTTAAGGAACAGATTTATAACAAGTTTCAAATGAAACAAAGGTATTCCTCGCAGCTGTGAGCCATCTGCAACCAATTTGCTCATACTTAGAGTATACGGAGGATAAATATTATCCCCATGCCCCTCTTGCCCCCCCGGCACACACAGAGACTCATATAATATGCCACCCAGAGGAACCTTAATGTTTCCAAAGCGTACAGCTGTTCAGCCTCTCTTTGGCCTTTCTCTTGTAGTTCGTATCAATTTCAAATTATTACCACGCTTATTACGGAGACCCTCACATTGTTGTTTAACCTGAAAATGCTGGCTAGAAAACTACGGATAATCTCATTGCCGCGAGTTTCACAGCTATGACTGATTATTCAGTGTGGTCGCAAGGAATAGTGGAATTGTAAGTCGGGATAATTTCCCGTAAGGATGCCGGGAGAACTGTGAATACAGAGCAATTTATCCCAGCGGTCTGGAGCAGGGTTTACTCAGACAGACAAGGCTTCCTACAGGAGTGCAACTTTGGCCTCCATTTCCTCAACAACAACCTGATGGCATACAGTTGACCCTGGAACCACATGGCTTTGAACTGCTCAGGTCCACTTAGACACAGACTTTTTTCAATAAACATCCTGAAAAATTGGGGAGAGATTTGCAACAATTTAAAAAATACTTGAAGATGAATACTGTAGCTTAGAATACTGAAAATATTGAGTAAAAAGTATTATAAGAATACAGTATGCAATACATATAATCTGTAAAATATGTATTAGTTGGCTATGTTATTGATAAGGCTTCAGATCAACAGTAGGCTATTAAGTTTTGGGAGGGTCAGAATTTATACGTGGATTTTTTTTTTAAGATTTTATTTATTTATTTGACAGAGAGAGATCACGAGCAGGCAGAGAGGCAGGCAGAGAGAGGAGGAAACAGGCTCCCCACTGAGCAGAGAGCCCGATGCGGGACTCGATCCCAGGACCCTGAGATCATGACCTGAGCCAAAGGCAGAGGCTCAACCCACTGAGCCACCCAGGTGTCCCTACGTGGATTTTTGACCGTTCGAGGGTTGGTGCCCTTCATCCTGTGTTGTTCAAGGACTGACTGTAGTACCTACATCACAGGTTCTTGGAAAGATTCAATTATGATAATGCATGGAAAACCTTTATTCTCCAGAAGACAGTTAGCACTCAATAACGATCAGTTATTATATCATCTTATGAATGCTAATGTATTCAGTTACTTTATTAACCATGTGATCATATGATAACACATTAAGAGGTGAGTAATTTTTGATCTATGACCTCAGAGCGCTGCACATCTAACGCCTATTCCAGCACGCGTTTCCTGTGTGTCCTCCTGTAGAACATCAGCCTCCGGTAAGGCTGTGGGTCTCTCACGCACACATGCATGCACACACCCATCTCTCTTGTTCTCTCTGAATAAAGAAGAAAAACGCTAGGTTGAATATAATTACAAAGCTTTTCCTGCAGCATTTCGCAGAGTCTTTAGCGTGCTGACGGTCACTGTCAGTTTCAGGACAGGGTGGCGGCGGCGGCGGCGGCGGCGGCAGGGGTGGTATTAATGGGGGATTCGTTTACATTATTTCTCAATATTATGTAGTTGGTCCTCGTCAGATCAGGCTGCTATAACAAAAACACCACAGACCCGGGGTGGTTTAAACTACAGAAATTTATTTCCGACAGTTCTCGAGGCTGGGAAGTCCACGACGGAGGCCCCAGCAGAGTCAGTACCTGGAGAAGGTTCGTTTTCTGGCTTAGAGAAGGCCATCTTCTTGCTGTGTCCTCTCACGGAGGAAAGGGTGAGGAATCCTCTGAAGTGTCTTTGATAAGGGCGGTCTTCCAGTCTCGGGACCTAGTCACCTCCTACCGGCCCACCTTAAAGTGCCACTGCACCGGAGACCGTGTTTCGGGAGGACGCGCTCAGCCTACGGCGGTGGGGGATAAACATGCGACACTGACTTTATTCAGTTCCCTCCTTCAGCCACATTCTCCAGGCCATAATGAGACAGTGAGGTCCCACAGGCTTCTGGTCATTCTGGTCTAATCTGGCCAGTTTAAAGCTTCTATCTCATACCCAGTGCGGCACCATTCTCTTCCCCAGCACAGACATCTGGGGTAGGAAAAAAAAAATTGAAAGTGACAAAGTGCAATTGGGGGGCGTGGGGAACCGGGTTAGCCGTGAATCCCTACTTGGCATGACGGGCGTTCAAATGTTAACTCTCTCGGAGCTCTTGTTACATCCTCTGAGAGGCGGATCCTCACCATTTAAGGCACTGATGAGCTCTCAGACTTATCTCGTCCAATGTCCCAAGTTCCCACCTGCATGGCAGACCCCACAGCCTCTCATGTCTGGGGACCCCTCATCAGCAAGCTGCCCGCTTCGATGCGGCTGCAGCTCAGTCCAGTGATCTTCCTGGGAGTGAAAATTGCTCCGCTTCCCCCTCTCCACGTGGCTTCTCTCAGAGAGCCACGACTGGCTGACCAGCGAGTTCATGGCAGAAGGACACATTTCACTGGGAGGGTAGAGGTCTATCTTTCCTTCTTAAAAGCACTGCCAGACTCAGGGAGTCTTAACTAGTACTTCCTTTACTTGGTTTTTGCGGTGAGGAGGCAGCTGCTGTCTTCACAGGGAGGAGTGAGGAGTGATGGTCCTGCTGGAAGAACTTGATACTTTGGGCTCGTGAACCTGTGCCTTCCCTCGCCGTCCCGTTCTGTCCCTATTCTTCATGCGTAGAAAATGGGACTGGATTTGGATGATGACGCCAGATATTGGAGGTGGTTCAGTGGCCGCTTGCTAAGCCCTAGACACGGAGAGAATCTGGTCTCCAATTGCTCACAGTTCTCTTTATTCTTTAGAATGTGGATTATTTCTGGCTCTGGTCCTGTTCAGCAGAGAAGTCTGCTCCACATTTTGCAGCAATTGTGTAATTCTTACAGGACAGGGAGGGGGTCTGGGAGACACAGTGTAGCAAATGTTAAATTCTAAGTTTCATGAAGACAGGATGATTGTCTTGTTCCTGTTTGTATTTCTTGGTACTTAACAGTAAATGTTTGCTGAACAAACAAATAAATGAATAAAGGACCAAACTGGGGCATTCCTTAGATTCCAATATGGGTAAGAACTACTTAGAAATTTTTAATGCAGATGCTCCGGTATCCATGGTAGGGATTCTCATTTAATAGATCTGGGGAGGTAGAATATTCTTTGAAAAATACTGGTTAGTCCATGGGTAGGTTAACCGTACATGGTTCGACACTACTGGGTAGTGATTGCTTCACTGGCCCTTTGTAATGCTGCTTTCAGCCACTCTCTCTTGACTACATGTGAGAAAAGTACATACAGACACGTAGGCACAGACACACACATCACACACAGGTAAGAGGGAGAGGAAATGGGGCACAGGACCGATGTCCGAATCAATACGGTGGGACTCATGAATGTATAACTTCATGGAAAATGTCATCGGGCAACCCTATAACCATTTCTGACTTTTACATATGGGTAAGAGCTCCTTTCCTTACTGTGATTAAATCACATGTTTGAATACTACAAATCAAGATTCTTTAATTCCCAGAGTCCTTGTCTGTGGTGAAACCCTGGAAGGAGTCACGGGTGGGGTTGTGGTGCTTCCCCTCCACAGGTGGTACCAGTTATAAGAATAAATTATGGATGTGACTCTCCCAAGTGTTTAGTACGATCAAGCACAGTATAAAAATTGCAACCCCAATACTTCCAAAAAGTGGTCATCATCACTGCAAATGAAGAAAAATCTATTTAAACAATACACTAAGGGTATGTGAACCCCGAAGAGTCTGACTTCATTTGGAAAGTTTTCAATAACAAGGGTAATCTTTTTAACAGAAAGGAACTCAATAGCTACAACTTGTCGTATTTCATATTATTCCTTTTAAAGAAGTTTTTATTGACATATACATATGGCAAAATGCACTTCCCATACTTGTTACTATTCTCAGTTGATAACTTTTAGAAACAGAATAAATATTCTAAAAATATATTTGTTATTTGAAACACTTTCCATCATAACCATGTAATATGGCTAATCTCACTAGATTATTATTTTGTAAGTCATGCTGTTCTCTAGAAAGTGAAGGAACACATAATATTTTACGTCAGATAACACTCAGTATTACGGAATAATCAGGCAAAATATTAGTAGAGGAGGATATGATTCAAGGGTTTAAAGTCATGAACTTTCCAAAGCAGGAGTCAGGAAGAACCTATAGTCCTCAAGCTTATGAGTTATGAAACAGCCGCAATAGTCCTTTTGCTTTAAAGCTACTGCTTAGAGTAAAAGCCATGATAAGAAGAAACAAATTTGGGAGTGGGGGTGGGGTTTGATACCAAATCTTTCATAGACACAGGAGAGATGCAAAAATTTATAGCATGATGTAAGTTATCGGATTAAAAATGTCTTCCTACATCAAAATAAAAAGCCTTTGCAAGACAAAGAAAAAGACCAACAAAACTAAAAGACAACTACTGAGATAAGGAGAAGATATTTACAAATGACATATCCAATAAGGTGTTAACATCCAAACTATAAAAAGAACTTATACACCACCACACCAAAAAACCCAAATAATCCAATTAAAAAATGGGCAGAAGAGAGGAGTAGACATTTCTTTAGAGAAGATGCTCAGATGGTCAACAGACAGGTGAAAAGATGCTTCACGTCACTTATCATCAGGGAAATGCAAATCAAAACTGCAATGAGATACCACCTCATACCTGTCAGAATGGCTAAAATTGGAAACACAAGAAATCACAAGTGTTGGTGAGGATCTGGAGAAAAAGGAACCTTCTTGTATTGCTGGTGGGAATGCATCCTGGTGCAGCCCTTGGGGAAGACAGTATGGAGGTTCCTCACAAAATTAAAAATAGAACTACCCTATGATTCAGTAATTATTCTACTGGGTATTTACCCAAAGAATATGAAAACATTAATTCAGAGGGATATATGCAGGCCTATGTTTATAAGCAGCATTATCTACAATAGCCACATTATGGAAGCAGTCCAAGTGTCCGTTAATAGATGAATGGGTAAGGAAGACACAAAGATCATATATACAATATCATCTCATTCATCAGCCATAAAAAGAATGAAATCTTGCCATTTGCATCAATATGGATGGATCTAGAGAGTATAAATGCTAAGTAAAATAAGTCATTCAGAGCAAGACAAATACCATATGATCATGGGTGATCATATGTGGAATTTAAGAAACAAGCAAATGAACAAAAGAAGAAAGAGACAAACCAAAAACATGTCTCTTAACTATAGAGAACAAGCAGATGGTAACCAGAGGGGAGGTGTGTGGGAGGGTGAACTAGCTGACGGGATTCAGAGTACATTTATCGTGACGTGAACTAATATATGGAACGACCGAGTCAGGATACTGCACACCTGAAACTCATGTAACACTTATTAGCCCTACTGGAATTAAAATTAAATTGTTTTAAAATAAAAATACTTTACATTAAAAGAAATTCTTCTACCAAGAAATAAATTGACAAAATCTTCTATTGTGGAATGAAGTCAGTCACTCAGATCTTCTGCTGTGTCCCTCACCTCCAAGCCCCCTCTTTCCTTCTTTCCTCCCCTCTTACTTTTTTTGGGGGGCGGGTGCAATATCAGATTATTAGTATCTGTTTGGACAGCCTTAAACCAGTTATAAAGGAGAGAGTACATTCTGCATAATCAAAACAAACCATTACTTTGTCTCTAAGCCCCTATGCCCTATAAAAGAGTTGTATAACCAGTTGTATAACCAGATACTTTTGTGGAGTCTGTATTGGTATCTCCTGTCTCCTGGGGTTATGTGTGGGAGTAAGCAGGGAGAGAGAGATTTGGGGAAAGGGATGAGGCATTTTCAATCACTCTGAAATCTACTTGGGGGGGTATGTTTATATGTTTGTTTGTTTAAAGGGTTTCTGAGCTTTAATTCCTTTCAACATCGAGCTCCAAATACTTTTAGAGTGGTTGTAGAAAATCTAGTTTCATCTAGCCTCCAACGTGAACCTTCAAAGGTCAACAAATATTTGGATAATCTATTACAGATAAAGAGCCAGGGCAAAGGAGAGGTATCACAATCCCCAAAAGGTAGGATATAACTTCTGTTGTCACTTATCTCAGACTGTAAGCCCTGATGGCTTGCTAGCATTGTCCAAATCTGGGCATTATTTAGTGGCTGTCGGTGGTGGCATCTGGCACCCTCTTGTATATTTTATATTTTGACCCACCTGCTTCTCAAGCATGTTCAGATAAAAATTGGTAGGTTCTTGTTTTGTTTACTTTTTCAAAAAGAATGCAACATAAATGCTGTCAATCTAAAAAAAAAAATCCATCTCTCTCTGCGTGGGCATAGATTTAATGAACACTGAAACTAGACATAGTCCCCAGGTCCTTACCTTACCCTGTGTTCAAGCCCCTTCATGGATTGCAGCTGCACTGCAGAAAGGTGTTAGCTTACTGACTAAGGCAGAAACTAACCTCTTGTGGTCTAGGAAGCCATGGTTTACAAACCTCAGGGATTCTTATACAATGCTGAGTGATTTATCAATGTGACAGGGAAATTTTAATGTGTATTCTATCTCTAGAGCTCTCCGTTAACTGTTAGAATGAAAAAAATTCAGGAGTCACTGAAAGGTTTCAAATGTGCACACTGCTTATTTTTTCTTTGACTTGTTAATGGAAGTATTCATACAGCAGAAAACATAAGAACACGTAATAATGGAAGGCATAAGTATGACCCCAAATTACAATTGTGAATCACTATTAGGCATACGTTTATGTGTCCCATACGAAGCTAACAGCTTTCTCTCAATGATAACCGGATTCTTTTCTGCTGAATTAACACAAAGACATCTTGTCTTTTGCTGCCAAATTTCTTTTTAAAGTATACCACCCCAATCTATTCCTTTCTAAATTTTCATTAATTCACACTTTTAAGTCAGTTCCTAATGATCCCGTGTAGAGCAATGACTTGTTAAGTATTCATAGCCTGGATTGTTCCTCTTTCTAATTCTCAGGTGAGTCTGTGTCAATAAGAAATAGAGAGGAGCCCGCAACTCACGTCTCCTCTCCACCTCCCAATGTCCTCCACGTTATTCCTGATGCTCCACAAGTGAGTTGGGGGATCCGAGGGGGAGACGAACCACAAAAGACTGTGGACTCTGAGAAACAAACTGAGGGTGATGGAGGTGAGGAGCGGTGGGGAGGGGTGAGGCTGGTGGTGGGAGTTATGGAGGGCACGGACTGCATGCAGCAGTGGGTGAGGTGCATAAACAATGGATTCGGAACACTGAAAAGAAATAAAATAAAATGAAATAAAAAATGAATAGGAGCTAGAAACAGGCTGGATACTAAAATGAAATTGGTAAGTAAAGATTTTAAAAGTCTGTCTCTGTGTGTCTTTTTTTTTTATGATTTTATTTATTCGACAGACAGAGACCACAAGCAGGCAGAGAGGGGGGAAGCAGGCTCCCCGCTGAGCCGAGAGCCCGATGCGGGGACAGGAGCGCGGGGAGACGCGCCTGCGCCCAGCGCTGCCGGGACGAGGCCCGCTGCCCTGGAGGAGTCTCTCGTTCGGAGCCCCTGACCCGGTCCTGGGTCGGAGCCGGCGATGGCGCGGGGCTGCCAAGGGCCGTCGGGTGATCGCAGCGAAATTGTTCTTAAAGAGTCCACTGGGAGGCGCTTTGGCCCTCCTTGTGGGCGTCCCCGACGCTGGAGGACGACGCGGCTTCTGGGGCTGGGGCTGTAGCAGCTTTCACCGGACCACCGGGGGGCAGCACCGGCCGCCGGGGGCAGCACCGGCCGCCAGGGGTCAGCACCGACCGCCGGGGGCAGCACCGGCCGCCGGGGGCAGCACCGGACCGCCGGGGGGCAGCACCGGACCGCGGGGGGCAGCACCGACCGCCGGGGGCAGCACCGGCCACCGGGGGTCAGCACCGACCGCCGGGGGCAGCACCGGCCGCCAGGGGTCAGCACCGACCGCCGGGGGCAGCACCGGACCACCGGGGGGCAGCACCGGACCGCCGGGGGGCAGCACCGGACCGCCGGGGGCAGCACCGGACCGCGGGGGGCAGCACCGACCGCCGGGGGCAGCACCGACCGCCGGGGGCAGCACCGGACCGCCGGGGGGCAGCATCGACCGCCGGGGGCAGCACCGACCGCCGGGGGCAGCGCCGGACCGCCGGGGGCAGCGCCGGACCGCCGGGGGCAGCACCGACCGCCGGGGGCAGCACCGGACCGCGGGGGGCAGCACCGGACCGCCGGGGGGTCAGCACCGGACCGCAGGGTGCAGCACCGACCGCCGGGGTCAGCACCGGACCGCAGGGGGCAGCACCGGACCGCCGGGGGCAGCACCGGACCGCCGGGGTCAGCACCGGACCGCCAGGGGTCAGCACCGACCGCCGGGGCAGCACCGGACCGCCGGGGGCAGCACCGGACCGCCGGGGGCAGCACCGACCCCCGGGGGCAGCACCGACCGCCGGGGGCAGCGCCGGACCGCCGGGGGCAGCGCCGGACCGCCGGGGGCAGCACCGACCGCCGGGGGCAGCACCGACCGCCGGGGGCAGCGCCGGACCGCCGGGGGCAGCAC
Organism: Mustela nivalis; assembly: GCF_964662115.1. Taxonomy (NCBI): domain Eukaryota; kingdom Metazoa; phylum Chordata; class Mammalia; order Carnivora; family Mustelidae; genus Mustela; species Mustela nivalis. The sequence goes on from NC_139023.1 coordinate 1,869,252, forward strand.
CGGACCGCCGGGGGCAGCACCGGACCGCGGGGGGCAGCACCGGACCGCCGGGGGCAGCACCGACCGCCGGGGGCAGCACCGGACCGCGGGGGGCAGCACCGGACCGCCGGGGGGTCAGCACCGGACCGCAGGGTGCAGCACCGACCGCCGGGGTCAGCACCGGACCGCAGGGGGCAGCACCGGACCGCCGGGGGCAGCACCGGACCGCCGGGGTCAGCACCGGACCGCCAGGGGTCAGCACCGACCGCCGGGGCAGCACCGGACCGCCAGGGGTCAGCACCGGACCGCCGGGGGGCAGCATCGACCCCCGGGGGCAGCACCGACCGCCGGGGGCAGCACCGACCGCCGGGGGCAGCACCGACCGCCGGGGGCAGCACGGCGTGGAGCCGCCTGCGGGAAGCCGCGCACCAACGGGGACGGAGTCCTGAGCTCGGACCGTCCCACACGGCCTCACTGCTGACCCCGAGGGAGGAGTCCGGAGCCCCGCAGGCCGCTGCGTCTGTGGGTCGGGCTCCGCGGACGGAGAAGCGAGGCGGCGTCTGTCCTCCCCGGCGCACCCGCAGGGGACGCGGAGTGTGGCCGCTCGGGCCGGGGACGGGGCCGCGGACACGCAGAGGCGCGAAGGGCGCCCCGGGCCGGCCCGCGCGATGCCCCGTGTGTGCGGTCAGTGCGCGGGTTCGCTCGTCTGCGGAGGGGACGTTGCGGACAGCGTCTTTGCGGGCCGGCGCGCCTGCTGCGGGGTCAGCTCGTCGCGCACAACCGGGCCCCGGGGCCCAGGGACCTGCGTTGGGAGCTGCGGGCGCGCACTGGCCGTTCCGGAGGCTGTTCCAGCCCGGAGTCGGGGCCGCGAGGCGAGGGGGGCGGCGGGGGCGCGAGCTCTGCGGGGTCGGGGCGCGTCGGGCTCGTGCTGCGGGCGCTGTTGCGGGCGGCCCGGGACCCCGGGACCACCGCCCAGCGCTGGCCGCGACGCTGCTCCCGGCCCCTCTGCCCGTGAGGGTCTTCGGGAAAATGTCCGTCGGTCGCGCTGCCCGTGTCTACACGGGGCTCTCCGGTGCGTTGCTTCGGGCTGTAGAGCGACACCGCGAATGCTCCGGAACTTGATTCTTTCCGTGAGAACAGGTCGCTTTCTTCAGTGAACGGGGAAACGCCGCAGGTCCCGGGCCCACTCTTCGCTCGGCGCAGAAGGAAGGCGTCGCCTTGTAGAGTCTGGAGCGACAGGCGGAGAAGGGCCACGAAGAACGCTGGAAATTCTCCAACGCCACCGTCCTTAGTCTGATCCGTTTCGGGTAAAGCAGGGCCCCCTGGGAGGTGGGACGTGGGAGCGTGGTCTCCTCACACCTTCTTGGCCCCTTACCCCTCCCTGCAACCAGCCGGATCTACCACGGGGAAACCTGCAACTCCCTTTGCCCCGCGAAATGCCTGGGAATGAATGACCCCGTCGGGGCATCCTCACTTAGTTACTGAATCACTTCAGGGGGCGGGAATGGAAAGCTCTGCTCGCTCACCTCTTGGCTGGATAATTCTGATGTTTATGTCTTTATGCCTTTCCCGGAGTCTCTCCGTTGGATTCAGCTCTGGTTTCCCCTTGAGGGAGCGATGTGCTCCTGCTTCCTGCCTCATTTCTCCTCCCTCCTCTGTCCCAGAACCACCCAAAGAAATTGTGCACTGGGCCTGCAGCGCGGCACGCTTCGCAGATGGAAACACAGCCCTCCTGAAAACATTTCCCTCTCCCTAACGTCTGTAGGAAAAGGAAGCGCGTTTTCTCGCAGGTGAGGGGTACCCCAGATCAAAAGTCAGCTGAAGTTTCTGACGGGCCGTGCAGCCGCGTGCTGGACGCCTACCTGTGCTGACCTCCGGGTTCTCCACCCCGTCCTCCCTTCCCCGCACCTTCTCCTGGGCCCTGCTCTGCTTGCAGTGCGCGGGGAGCTCAAGTTGAGAACAGACCCCTTACCTTCTCATGAAGCTTGTGGTTGTGGATATTACAAAATTCTCTCCCCTAGATGAACATAGGGGAAAGGGAACTTTTATGCGACAAGAGGTTCCAAAATGATGTAGAAATCAAGTTTTGGTCAACTTACGAAAACTTGGAGTGTTTCTTAAAAATACATTCCCAGTCTCGGGCACCTGGGTGGCTCAGTCGTTAAGTGCCTGCCTCTGGCTCAGGTCATGATCCCAGGATCTTGGGATTGACCCCTGCATCAGGATCCCTGCTCTGCGGGAAGCCTGCTTCTCTCTCTCCCACCTCCCTGCTTGTGTTCCCTCCCTTGCTGTGCCTCTGTCAAATAAACAAATAAAATCTTTAAAAAAAGTAAATTCCCAGTTTCAAGCCTTAGAAGTACTGATTTGGAGAGTCTAGGGTGTAATCCAAGTATTTGCTTTTTTAATAAATGTAGCACTTTTTAAAACATGGCCCCAGGTTTTTTGACACTTCTTGCATTGAGAGCAGTGTTCTATGTCCCCTCTGTTTGACTCGGCGCCGGCTCGGCTTGCCCAGTGGAATATAGTGAAAGGGATGCTGTGCGGTTTTGGGGGCCCAGGACTTAAGAAACCCATCTCTGGGGGCTCTCACGCCGGGCCCAAGCCTCTGTGCTGTAAGGAAGCCAAGCAGCTGTATGACGAGGCCCTTTCTCGGCATCCAGCCGACCGCCGCGGCGGCGGACAGCCCGACACACGTCGGTGGGCCAGTCTCCCGAAGACTCCAGTCCCGAGATGTGGGTCACCGACTGACAGCTCGGGGAGCAGAGATGAACCAAGCCTGCCATGTCCCGTGCGAGTGGACGAAGGCTGGCTGCTGTTGAAGTCCCTGTTCGGGGGTGGGTTGCAGAATGGCAGCATTCATCCCGAACAATAAATTCTCCAGCTGAGGCCTCAGGAAAGTGGCTCCCGCACTGATCGGGCGTGCGCAGAGACTAAGCAGAAGGGAATGGGGAAGGACTGCTGAAGAGAACAGGTGGGCAGCAGCTGGACACAGAAGACAGTGTCGTGCGAGAGCTCCATCGGTCTGCGCTCTCGGATACACCAGATAAAGGAACTTCTTAAACTGTGAAAATGCAGCTTCACGTGTTCCCTTTCCTCCTTCCATTCCTTTGTGAGGCTGAGGTTCTGGGGCTTCCGATCTTGCCCGTGGGTTATCTGTTCTTTGCGTTCCGCTGTCTCCTGCTCCGTGGCATGTCTGAAAACACAGCCTGCTGCTGCCGGTTTCCGGGGACCGCCACCTCAAGGCCCCTCCTGTCCAGCCTTCCGACTACTTCTGTCCCTTTGGACAGTGCAACAGCAGCCCGTCTGAGGCCCTGGGGTCACACTTTGCGTGACATCTATTCTGCATTTTGCTGCTTCCTGGGGCTCCAGTGGAGAGTCAGTAAGTGAAGACGACCACTTTTAAGACCAAAGAAGCAGCTGCTACTTTTCTCGAGCTAATGGCTGCCTGAGGGAATTCGCGGGGCGCCAGACGTCTGGATATTTCAGGAGTGAGACTTGTAGACTCTCCTGATATCAACTGTGTGCAACAAAAACAAAATTTTAAAATACATTGTAAAGGTCAAGTAGGTCATGTTTGAGGGCTGGCCTTACAGCCTTCCAGTTTCTGTGTTTTGACTCCGTTAATTTTAGGTGTGTGGGGAGTGTGCGGGGACAGGACGGGAAAGCCGAGCAAAGAATTTGAAAAAAATGTTTGGAATCAAAGCCTATCTGTGAGGGTTTTTCATTTTTCTTCTTTTTTAAAAAAATACTATCCCAGGACATAAGGAATAAGGAACAATATAAAACTGGAAGAAAAAGAGATTTAAAGAGTTTTAAAGAGGGAAGTTTCTCTCTGTGTGGAAAATAATCAGGCCCGCAATGAACAGCGTTCTGTTCGGAGCCCGGAGCCTGTGGCTTAGCGCATCACGCCTGAAACGGAAAAGGGGCTGGAGACAGAACACGGTGGGGGAGGTCTGTGATGCTCAGATAAGCCAGTTTACAGAGGTCAAAGCAACCAGGCTTTCTGACGGCCATTCTGAATTTTAAGTTCATTCTCAGACTCAAAAGCAGAAGCCGCCGCAGTTCACAGCAGCTCTCTTCACTTGGAGTGTGAGTCTTCTGCCGAGGAACCATGAAGCCTCCCGCTCGGACATACGCACGGTCCTCTCAGACTTGAGCTCCTAAAATGATAATTAAAACAATATATTGGAATTAGGGGTAGAGCAGTGCGAAGGTTCGCTGGACGAATGTAGATTGACAGGGATCCAGTGAGGAAGAATTCAGTGCCGACGTCCTGCGTGCGGTCAGGTCCCCGGGTCACTGCTGTCGCTTTATTAGGAAAGGCCCAGAAGGAAGACTATTTACAAGTCGGGAAATAGAGGAGAGAATCGGTCTGAAGTTTTCCCCTGATACGATACACACCTTTGCTTTTGGAAGGTACATACGAGGGCAGAGGGCATTTGAGTGCGTCAGAACGTAAGAACGCAGAAAGGTGTGTATAGTTAGGACTTCCATGGAAGGCGATGAAACAAAAGCCAGCTCTAACTGGTCTAATGCAAATAGAGAAATATTTGCTCATGGAACCTTCTGGTCCAGCGTAGGGCCAGGGTAGCTCTCTCCAGGGCCTCAGGAGATGTTACCCTTCCCTCTTGGCTCTGGCTAGAAGCCAGCCCAGAAGCTCCAGGCTCGAGTCCAGTGGGAAAGAAAGCATCTCATTCTGGCGCCTGAAGCCCAAGCTCCGGGATTAGCATTAGCCGTGATCGCACCAACCTGAGTCACATGCCCGCTCTTGAGCCAGTCACGGCCGCTCTGACTGGCCGGCCCTGGGGCAGGTCACGTGCTCCAACATGAGAGCCTTTCAGTGTCGCCTTGTCCTCCCCAGGGCCTTTTCTCCGCTGCTTCTCTCTTGTCTCCTGTCGTGTCCCATTTGCTGCTTAGCCAGTATGGTTTCATTCTTTCATATATGACATTTTCCAGTTTTAGATTGTCCATTGGATTATTTTTTTTGTGGCAATTCACCCAAAGAATGTTCAAAGAAGCGTTCTTTGCAATCAGTCGCCAAAGCTGGAACCAAAATAAATTCTATCAAAAGTGAATGGATAAATAGTGTCCTATTCATGGACTGGGGTCCCACATAGCAGTGAAATGAATGAACTCCGGTGTGTCCCGCTGCATGAGTTAAAACTGAAAACAAAATTAAGACAAGTTAGGTATAAAATAATGTGGGGTTACATTTACGTAAAGTCCAAAGAGAGCCAATATACTGTAGCACTCAGTTGATATTTGGGCAGTGAAAGTATAAGTAAAAGCAAAGAAGAATAACCAACAAAGCCAGTATATGTGTGTGTCCATTCTGTTTTTCAGTAAAGTGTAAGATAAAAGAAAGGGTTAATCATAGGTTTCCATAAACTCGGGAGAACATCAGCAGTTTTCTTCTGCCTTTGAACTTTACAGTCACCCTCTCCTGCTGCCTCTTTTAAATTCCAACACAAACTTTCCGCGGTGATGACCTGAACTTCTGTCCTAGAAAAGTGGTAAATAACATTGTCCTTAGAAGTCCTCTGTTAAATTTTATGTTATCTAGTGAGTTAGAAAAGAAGTCAGCGTGTTCTGTATGAAGAGTTACGTCACCTGTCATCAGTGTGAGCGGTTGTAGGTTTCAAGAGCAAACGCGAGGGCCGGTGGGAGTAAGTGACACGAGTGCAACCTGAGAGTTTAAACCGTAACGTCCGGTAATGAACTAAAGCAGAGATTTGCGAATTTCTACCAAATAATAGTTGAGGTTTATTTCGCTCTTTATGAAGGCTAATGATCTAAAAGCTTTACATGCATAATCTTAGCAACAACCTTGCAAATTCAATGGGATTATTTTCTCCTTTCAGGTTAGAAAACTTTTTATTTACATTTAAAAAAATGTGCATTCCGATAATTAAAAAGATTTGAACACACAAAAAATGGCACTCGGATTAAATTGCATTTTACAGTGTGCAGGACACCTTGGACTAGCTTGGTTTTCAGTCTACATCTCAGTGTCATCTCAGCGAGCTGCTGCTTCAAGATGCAAGTTCTTTTCCTTCCCTGCCAGCCAGACCGGCAGATGGGAGAGGCAGGTGTAGCCCTCGTCAGTGGTTCTCGATTCTTCGCTGCGATAAGCAGCAGCGCCGTCATTTAAACTAGATCCACCCCTTGTATCTCAGTTAAACGGCTAAAAGGAGTAAAACAAGAAGGCGGTGTCCGTGCAATGTACAGGGCGCGCAAGTGGTGTGTGCCTCATGAGGGTGCATCTGCTTCCTTCTCCTGTTCTGTTGTTTCTTTGGAAGGCAGTGGATGTGTGTGTGTGTGTGTGTGTGTGTGTGTGTGTGTTTCTGTCTTCTTCAATTTTGACTTAACCCAGTTTCTGGATCTCAGCCACACAGGGGTTGTCAGACCTGGTTGTAGAGGAAACAGGACGAGGCACAGGAATGAGTGAAGTCTCGTCTGTGCAGTGGTCCCCGCTAAGCACCTAAATGGGCTTGTTTTTTTCATATTGGGATGGAGGAGTGAGGTGTAGGGCATTTTCAGGCAAGCCCTCCAGGTCATGGCCAAGAAGGGGCAGAACAGAGATTCAAAGTGAGATCCTCTGGCTCTCACGCTCCTGTCTCCACTCCTACATTATGATCTCCGTGCTAAAGAGGTACAGTGAGTCCCAGAGCTGAGCAAGTCTGGAGGGCTCCACTGTATACGGTGTTCCACAGCAACAGAAGAGTGGAAAAGCAGCCTACCTTGGGAGGGCCAGTGAGTTGGGAGGGCCAGTGAGGGCGCTTTTCAGGGACAGAAAGTCCTACTGATAAATTCTGGTTTTCACGGTCCCTTTGGTTTAGGCTATTTCTACACTGAGGCTGGATATATCAAGTTTTCTTAGCCTCGTGATATTAAACATTTTAATCTTCAAATAATCTCTTGTCTTTTGAATTCTTGGTTAGCGAGCAGCTTTCTGATTATGACTTGGCTTTCCAAAAAGAATGTAGAATCTAGTCTGTGCCAATTCAAGTGTTCTAGTGTGTGTGACAGCTTTCATTTCTCATTACCTGCTGATTTACTGGCATTCTGATTTATACACTAGCTTCTTGAGTGGGGTGAACGTGAAATTGATTTTTTATTTTTTTATTCAAAATTGAGCTTTGAAATGTGCATCTACAAAAATCTGATTTTTGAGTCGAAAAGACCAAGGACCAATCTCTGAATATTGGTGAATTCATCAAGGTCAAGTTTTCATTTGAAATCTTTTGGGCAATCAAACGTTGACCTTTTCCTATTCAGATCCTTGACCTGCTATGGGGCTTCACTTTTTTGCTTAACATCTCTAAGCATATCAGCTCACTTTATCTGGTGATTGTCCCACTGGAAGGCCAATAAACCAGGAAGCCATTCAATTTTAGGGAAGCTATCCAGTAAGAGGTTTAGAGCAGAGCTGAGGACGGAGTTGTGTCCTCCCACCAAACACATGCTGAGGCTCTAACCCCCAGTGAGATGGTATTTGGAGATGGAATTTAGGGGAGGTAAATAGATGAGGTCATGAGCTCTGCTTATGGGATTTGTGCCCTTATAAGAGGAGACGCCAGATAGCCTTCTGTCAGTGTCTCTTTCTCAATCTCTCCTTGTGCACTCGCGCGCTCACTCTCCACGTGCGCCAGGAGGTCGTGTGCGTGCACAGAAAGATGGCAGCTGCCAGCAAGCCAGGGAGAGAGCTCTCACCAGACCCAGCCGCGCTGGCATTCTGATCATCAACTTTTAGCTTCCACACTGTCAGAAAATAAATTTCTGTTCCTTAAGCCTCCCAGTCTGTGGCATTTGGTTGTGGGAGCCTGAGTGGCCCAGTCCAAGGAGGTGATGGAAACCAGGGAGGCGGCCTCGCTCGGAGTGAGTGAGAAGCACCGTGGCTGGGGTGGACAGGCTGAAGACAACTGAAAGGCCGTTCTAAGAAAACGAACGATTCTCAGAACATCATCTTAAGGAGAAGAACTCTGAAACATTACCTTTGTTTCTCTTAGGAATGTCTTATACCCATCGTGCCTTATGTAGACTTTTTATTAGATTTTTATTATTTATTATTGTTTATTAGATTTTTGGGGTTTGTCTTCTGCATCTGTTTTATTCATTGAATGAGCTGCATTAGTATCATCAGTAGTGAGAAAGTAAAAAATGCAACTCACTAAAAATGTTTCATGACCTAGTATTCCTTTCATAGATTTCATAGATGATGCTTTCCTTTCTGGAAAAGGAGCAGGTTATAAAACCTTGGAAATGCAGTTAGCAGGACGTTTAAATGGTGTTTGATTTTTTTTTTTTTTTTTTAAAGCCTAAGCATCTAACCATGGTTTTTCCAAGTCAAACAGCAGTTAAAATCTAAGAGCCTTTGAAGTCAGAGGCCTGTAATGCTGTGGGCTACTTCTCTCTCTCCTGAAATAGTTGGTGAGATCAGATGAGAAAATTGGTGCCGATATTGTTTGTGTTTCTCTACATTTCTTAGGAGTTTGCCCTACAAATCTTACTTAGAGGTTCTCTAATACTCCGAACCACTTTTTTGAAATGTATAAGACAGATGTGTGTGTGCTGAGGAAAACTTCCTTAACCACACTGTTATTACTTTTGAAGATGAAAAAGGGTGTTTTTCCTTTTGCTTTTCAAATAATGAACAGAAAGACCCAGAGTTTCAGAAGACTGCATAGCAAGTCATGACCTGACTTACAGCGATAGAGGCCTTTTAATTTCTATTTATTTATTTATTTTCTGTTATTTTTTAAAAAAATAAATTTATTTATTTTCAGCATAACAGTATTCATTATTTTTTCACCACACCCAGTGCTCCATGCAATCCGTGCCCTCTCTAATACCCACCACCTGGTTCCCCCAACCTCCCACCCCCTGCCCCTTCAAAACCCTCAGATTGTTCTTCAGAGTCCATAGTCTCTCATGGTTCACTTCCCCTTCCAATTTACCCCAACTCCCTTCTCCTCTCCATTTCCCCATGTCCTCCGTGTTATTTGTTATGCTCCACAAATAAGTGAAACCATATAATTGACTCTCTCTGCTTGACTTATTTCACTCAGCATAATCTCTTCCAGTCCTGTCCATGTTGCTACAAAAGTTGGGTATTCGTCCTTTCTGATGGAGGCATAATACTCCATAGTGTATATGGACCACATCTTCATTATCCATTTGTCCATTGAAGGGTTTCTTGTTTTTTTCCACAGTTTGGCGACCGTGGCCATTGCTGCTATAAACATTGAGATACAGATGGCCCTTCTTTTCACGACATCTGTATCTTTGGAGTAAATACCCAGGAGTGCAATGGCAGGGTCATAGGGAAGTTCTATTTTTAATTTCTTGAGGAATCTTCACACTGTTCTCCAAAGAAGCTGCACCAACTTGCATTCCCACCAACAGTGTAAGAGGGTTCCCCTTTCTCCACATCCTCTCCAACACATGTTGTTTCCTGTCTTGCTAATTTTGGCGATTCTAACTGGTGTAAGGTGGTATCTCAATGTGGTTTTAATTTGAATCTCCCTGAGGGCTAGTGATGATGAACATTTTTTCATGTGTCTGATAGTCCTTTTATGTCTTCATTGGAGAAGTGTCTGTTCATGTCTTCTGCCCATTTTTTGATATGATTGTCTGTTTTGTGTGTGTTGAGTTTGAGGAGTTCATTATAGATTCTGGATATCAACCCTTTGTCCGTACTGTCATTTGCAAATATCTTTTCCCATTCCGTGGGTTGCCTCTTTGTTTTTTTGACCATTTCCTTTGCTGTGCAGAAGCTTTTGATTCATGTTCAAAAGGTTTATTTACTTATTTATTTGACAGACAGAGATCACAAGTAGGCAGAGAGAGAGGAGGAAGCAGGCTCTGCACTGAGCAGAGAGCCCGATGTGGGGCTCCATCCCAGGACCCTGGGATCATGACCTGAGCTGAAGGGAGAGGCTTTAACCCACTGAGCCATCCAGGCGCTCTGATTGAGGCCTTTTTAAAGAACACAAAAGTCTCAATAATGAGAGCTATCCTTCACCTTGGACTTAAACATGTACGTCACCATCTTTGTTACGTTGCATTATTTTTTGTTATTGCAGGACACCAGTAATGAAGATATTTGCACTGGATGAAGAAAGTGAGTTCAGAGGGGTTGTGTAGCTGGACCAAGAGATGTGACTACTGAGAGGCTGGGTCAGAACCCTTCAACTCCCTGACTCCAAAGTCCACATGCTTTCCACTATGATGCCAAAGGACACCTGTAATGATATCTACATTTCTGGAGAGACCAATGAATTTATTAATAATTAATTTTTCATTCTAGAAGAGTATGAAGCTCTCATTTCTCTATTATTAAAATTGTTTCAAAGCAAAGCTGATTTAAAAGAAAATGGTGGTCAGTGTGTGCAGGAAAGGAAGGAAGGCCAGAGGGACTGAGCACTAGTCATGCTGTGACGACCAAACATGAAGGCTTCGATCTACAGGGTTTAAGTAACCACAACTCACATTTGTGGAGGACTCTATGTCTTAGGTCAGATATAAGTTGTGTGGAAGAAGGCAGGACAGCGAACTGGGTCAGAAGAGGAGCCATACCTTAGCTTTGTTCTGGTCGGCCTTGATGGGACCAAAGAGTCTGTAGAGTGTGGGGACTTGTGTGTTACAAATAGTCAGCAGGGAAGCAGTCAACCCACGAAATACAATTAATACCAAGGAAGTTTAAAATTGGGAAGGGATTCATCATAGCAATGCAGGAGATGCAGAAGGGTGATGAAGCTGAAGTGGTTATGAATCCCTTGAAGAGGAGGAATGCCCAAAAGACTAGGGGTGAAATGATGTCTGTGAGCAGTCTCTTGCTCTAAAGAAGGAAGGATGTTAGTCTGCTTGACAAATATGTCCCGTAGGGAAGGAAGGGGACTCATTAGTTTGCCATAACTGCATAATAACGCGCCCCGGACAATCCAGCTCCCCGAGGTCTGATTCTGTACTCTCCAAGCAACCTCCCAATGGTAATTGAGTTTCTCAAATAGATTTCTCTCCTGGGAAGGAAACGAGTGGACAAGCTGACATGCCTACCCAATCTGCTTGCCGGTGTGATTTCTCACTGTTAATTAAGCCCCTGGCTCCTGCATATGATGTATTTGGTGATGTGAGTCAGGTCTCTTTGGGCCTGACTTCTTGTGGAAAGTGGAAATCAAGGCCCTGGGCCTGGAGAACTGATGACAGCAACCATTACATTTGTGCAGGATTCATGGTTTAGGAAGTCTGACTCATGCCATATGATTTAGCTCTCACGGTGCCTGTGAGGTAATTATTTTTGACCTCTATTTTATTAAGATTTGGAAAGGTTAAGTGAATATTTCAAGGTCATATAGTTAGAGGAATACGGAACACAAAGCCTTGGGCTTGTGACATTGAACCCAGGGCTCCTGCATAGCCAGGGGCAGGTTAGTGAGCAAATGCATGGAAACGCATCAGATGGAATTTCCAACAACTTACGCTTACTGGTGCCTTGATACAGCAGAGCCTGGAGGATAAAAGATGGACCTTTTTTTAGCAGCTAGTTTACCATCACCCCCAATCTCCCCATCACCTCCCACCCAGGGAAAGCACAAATATAATTTCTATCTTCATAGATTTGACTCTTCTTGGTATTCCATACAAATAGAATCACACAACATGTGATGTTTGTGACTGGCTTCTCTTCTTTAGCATGTTTTCAAGTTCGTCCATGGTGTACCAGGTGTCAGTACTTCTTTCTTTTTTATCACTGAACAATATTCCATCATATGGATACACCACATTTTGTTATCCATTTATCCATTGATGGGCACTTTGGGTTGTTTCCACTTTTTGATTATTGTGAAGAGTGCTGCTATGAACCTTTGTGTGCAAGTTCTTGTGTGAAGATCGGTTTATCTTTCTTGTGATAAGATAAGTATGAACAGTATTGCTGGATCGTATGCGAACTACATGTCTAACTACTTAAAAGAGGACAGATTGTTTTTCAAAGGAGCCGTGTCCGTTGATATTCTTACTAGCAGTATGTGAGTGCTCCAGTTTCTCTCTGTACTTCCTGGCACTCGTTTTTATGACTTTCTGAGGACAGTCATCTCACTGGGTACAAAGCAGTGTCTCACTGTGCTCTTGGTTTACAGTTCCCTGATGACTGATGATGTTGAACACCTTTTCATGTGTTTATTAGTCATTTGTACATCCTGTTCAGAGAAATATCTATTGAAGTCCTTTGTCCATTTTTTAATTGGGTTATTTGTCTCTTTATTACTAAGTTATAAGAGTTCTTTATATTCTGGATGCAAGTCCCTTACTGGTAATTATATACAAATATATAATTTTGAAATTGTATAATTTGAAAAAATGCTCTGTTTTGTGGGTTGTCTTTTCTCTCTCCTGTTGGTGTCCTTTACAACACAAGAGTTTTCAATTTTTTTTAAGAGTTTTCAATTTTGGTGATGACTACTGTATCTACTTTTTGTTTTGTACCTTGTACTTTCAGTGGACAGATAAAACTTTTTGCACAACAGGAAAATCTGATTAGATGTCCAAATGATATTGCTACTGTGAGGAGATAAGGTACAAAAGTGTCAGAGGGTAAAAATCTGCTTTCATGAAATTTGCACCGTGACGAAAAGGAGAACTAAAAAGCAGCAAACAATAAAGGAAGGGTGGATGAAAAGTTGTAAGGGATAAATATTGAAACTGAAGCTTCAGCCAAACGAAAGCTTGTACCTAGCAATGTTTGTCGTCTTCTATCTTTGTAGTACAAACCTTGTATCAGCAAAATGCACCCATCAGACAATATATTTTACATTTAATTTTTGTGATTCTTTTTCGAGATGGAAACAACCATCACTGTATTACACATTTGCTTTCGAAACTACTGTAGGCCAAGTGAGCCATCCGTATATATATTTGTATAAGATTTAACTCTTTATTTTAAGCCAATTTACTTTTGTTTTTACATCATTACTAGGATAACACCCTGGTTTCTACGTAAGTCTTGGACTTCCTCTGAAGCTTTCATTTAACCCAATATCGTCTCTTCGTACAAACCCAGAGGTCTGTGGCTTCTGCGTGGTACACAATTAGATTTCCTTTCTGGTCTGCTGACAGGTATTTTATGAATAACATCTCCCATATCCAGTAATCTGCTGCAAGAAATAGTGCTGATTTCATTAGAAAATAATTTGCTTTTCAAAACATTTTTTTATATACTCTAAGCCCTCCCTAATAGTATAACTCAATAATAGAGCATTAAGGAAAATTCTGGTTACAGTAAGGAAAAAGTCAGTCGGTTCGGGGCTGAAAGGAAGGGAGTGGAGGAGCCTAGCTCGCCTGGGCTGTCCACGACACACAGCGACGGGGCCGGCCGCGACACACAGCGACGGGGCCGGCCGCGACACACAGCGACGGGGCCGGCCGCGACACACAGCGACGGGGCCGGCCGCGACACACAGCGACGGGGCCGGCCGCGCCACACAGCGACGGGGCCGGCCGCGACACACTGTGACGGTGCTGCCCGTGCACCTCGCTTCATGTCCGGGGCTGGGCTTATTTACTTGTGGAAATTAAATTCGAAGCGCTTGTAGGCTGCAAACTCCAGGAACACTGCTCTGGTCCTAGAATTCAAACAACAAGGGCTTACTTAGAGGTCTGACTCCACTGTTATTTTGGAAAAAGAAATCTCTTTATTACGTCATTTAAACCTAGGGAGTATTAAGCAGACACTGTATTTAAGAGTGAGGTTTGAGGCTAACTTTGAAATGAATTAAGTGCTGGTTAGGATTTCTCATCTTCCCCGTTTACTCTGTTTTTCTCTTTCAACTAATTCCAGTTGTGCTCTTATGCACAAATGTTTACCAGAGAGTTCTTCTATGGTTGCCCTGTTTGTCTAATATGAAATCCAAATCTTCTTGGGATTTGGGCTTCTTTCCCAGAATTTAGGATATTTTTGTAACAAAGTGACTTCAGGGGTTTTTTTTTCCTCTTACATCTAACTGATTTTTTAATGTACCTCCACTCCCAGAAACACACACACACACACACACACACACACACACACACAGGTGCATGTGCTGCACAGAAAGATTCAGGTTCTTCTGTTTATTGCTTTTCAGTGTTTTCTTTTGCCTCTGAAGTGCAGGGGCAGCGCCTGTGAGGGGCCGAGGCCATCAGGCCCCCAGGAGCACCCCTGCAGGCAAAGGGAGAGTCTGCTGCAGGGAGGTCCGCGCTGTCCTGAGCAGCCTTGGCCGAAGCTCTCGCTCCTCCCTCCGGTGTTCCGAGGGCGCAGGGCCTCAAAGTCCCCTTGGGCCACTTTCTAGTTCACCCCCCACTTCTGCTTCCACTGTTGGGCTGACTGCTTCCGCATAGTGATTTTTAACAATATCTTATTGATCGATTTGAGAGGGGGAGAGAGCACGCGTGCGAGACCTGCGGGAGAGCGAAAGGGAAAGGGCGGGGAGACTGTCCGGCCGGTCCAGTGCTGAGCCCGAGCCCGGCTCAGGGCTCCGACTAGTGACCCTGAGATCCTCACCTCAGCTGGAACCAAGACTGAGCCAACCAGGCGGCGCCCAGGAATTCGTTTTTAAACTGAAGCTTCTCCCTGCCTGTTGCACTGGTTCTTATAACTGTGATTTCATTGCACACTAGTAAACCGAAGAAAAAGGAGTGCAAAAAGAAGAGAAGGGTTTCGGTATTTCCTTTCTTTTATGAAAATAAGATGAGGGGCGCCTGGGGGGTTCAGTGGGTTAAAGCCTCTGCCTTCGGCTCAGGTCATGGTCTCAGGGTCCTGGGATCGAGCCCCACATCGGGCTCTCTGCTCAGCGGGGAGCCTGCTTCCTCCTCTCTCTCTGCCTGCCTCTCTGCCTACTTGTGATCTCTCTGTGTCAAATAAATAAATAAAATCTTTAAAAAAAAAGAAAAGAAGAAAAGAAGTCACTTAAAATATTGCTGTTGAATTAGTGTGTAAGATGAACCATAATATTTCTTAGAAAAGCGTAACAAAAGCTGAGTTGTTTAACTAATGTCTGGACTGGAAAGTGGCCTGATTACATTCATTCACAAATTCCCCCATTTATCCTATGAACATCTATTACTAACTCTGTGTGCCAGATAGCTGAGTAGCCAGGAATATAAAATACAAGTCACAGATCTTAAGAAAATGAAGTCCAGTAGGGAAAAGAGCTATGAAAACACATTTATTGCGAGAAAATGTGAGGACTGCATTTAGGACTGTGCTGTCAGCCTAGAAATGTTTAAGGAAACATGTGCGATCTTATTGGTTGCCAAGGGACATATAAAAATAATTTTCTCCCCGATAATATGAAATGTGGTATCAATATAGAACAGTTGGAAAACAGAAAAATGCAAAGAAGAAAATGAATATCATCCCTAATACTACTTTTCAGAGAATGCTGCAAATTTTTTGGTGAATGTTTTTCAAATCTTTCTCTGCCTCTCTTTATACCCATGTACGTACACACACATATTTAATATTATTTTCATTGTAGTATATTATTCACACTAATATTATATAATAATATATATGTACTCATATATAATATAATTCTTTTTTTAAAGAAAGGTTTAAAAACCTCTTAGTGCCAACACGAAAGTACTTTTCTGATGCATCAAATATCTCTATCCTGAGGGTAATTGAGGAAGCAATAGTAGACGAACCAAAGGGACCAGCCTAGGAGAAAATAAAGAAAAAAAAAAAAAACCAACAGGTTGTCAAGTTTTACATTCTCAGTGCGAAGTGCCAAGTGTTTGAGCTCCTTGGAAGCGGGTTCTGATCTTTCTCACGTCCGCTGGCCCCTTCGAAGTCCTCTGACACAGCGACACGGCAGGATGTTGCAGATGGAGACACTGACGACATTTTAGGGTTTGGGACGGTGTCTTCACTTCTGGCAAATAAACAGGCGCGGTCTCGGGAGGGAAGGTCCCACGAGGCCCACAGAGGAGTGGCGTCCCCTCTGGCACCGTCTCTCCCGTCCACAAGGAATGACCGCGGCCGGAGGACGGGGAGGCCGCTCCCACAGCAGACTTGAGGCCCACGAAGTTCTGGTGACCAATGGCCGGTCTTTCCACATCTTGTCTCTCGGGGGGCCCTGGATGTGCCCATCGACAAGCGATGTTTTAACCGAAACAGCCTTGGGATTTGTGGGCGCAGATGCCGCGTGGGTGAGCCGACCCTGCAGAATGGCTTTGCGAAGTCCGAAGCCCCGTGTGCTCACTCCTGTGTGCGTCCTGGGGACCTTCCCGCCCCTGCTGCTTCATCGGTCTGTGGGCAGCCCCTCTGCCTTTGTCCCCCTGCGGGGCTCCACCTGGAAGACGCTCTGACCGGGAACCCGGCCCTCACCGGGCAACTCGGGGCGAGCCTTGCGGGAAGGCCGCGGCCCTGACACCCGCACGTGGTTGATGATCGCAGGTTTTACGACCCAGCAGTGTCCTTCGAGCCTGTTTTTCTGGTAATCCTCAGCCACTTCCTCCTAAAGGGCCTCCTTTCGCCGTCTCTGCTCCGGACTTTGTTCTCAGCCGCCGCCCTCGCCTGGAAACAGAAGGTCTCGTTCTCATTTCCCGCCGCCCTTCATCCTGGGATCGCTCTGTGATCAGAGCCCGCTTCGCCGCCCGGGATCATGCAGCTGCACGTCCGGGTGCTCAGCCTGTTCCCGAGGCCATGTTCTGCTGTCACTGTCTTCAGATCCTTAAGCATTTTTGTGCCAGGATCCTGCATCTTCGTGTCGCACGGGGCCCCACAAATTAGGGAGCCTGCCCTGTCCGGGACACGTGGTCATGAGCCAACGTAGCCCAGTCCCCTGGCTTCCCTTATTTGTTCCCACGGCCTCAGGCCTTGTGCCGGGGGAGGCCAGACTTGCAGGGATGAGGCTCCCACTCGGCCCCCTCTTGCTGAAAGGGACACAGTTGCCCCCATAGCTGAGGCTGCCGTCGGGGAGGCAGGGTTTGAGAACAAGTTCAGTAAACTCACTGGCATGGAGCTGTCGGGAGCGAGGACTGGCTTCGTCTCTTCTTCTCGGAGACAACGTTTAACTCCGAACAAGGACGGGAATAGAGAAGCCAGCAGTGGGCACTCCCGCCTCCACAGTCCTGCAAGCCTGAAGCAGACCTAAGCTGGTTACGGGGAAGATGTAAATTGAATGGGAGTTTGGAGATCCGTGGTTAGTGGAAAAGATTACGTTTGCGCTTGTTTGATAACGACTTAGTATTTCATCGTGACCTGGGAACCTATGAGATCTGCCCAGCTTTCGCCCAGGGTCGAGCAGGAACAGGTGGGAAGGGTGGGTTCAGAGCCGCATAAAGGACAGCGCAGTCTTCTGCGTGTATCTGCTCCTCCAGCGTGTTTAATAATTCAGTCATGAAACCCTGATGGCCTTAGAGCCAGTGGGAGGACGGACGAGTGAGTGGATCCTGAAGACGTAACTCATGTCGGACCACGGGGCCTACTCTTTTTATTCATGAGGCCAACCCCGCAATCGCATAGGGACTCACCCAGTCCCTGCTAAGATAACAACCGCCAATTCGTACCAAGTGAAGTGTTAGGATTTTGCTTTAATAATCGCCACTTACATGAACAGAGAAGCTTACCATGGAATGGGCATTTCGTAGTTCACTCATTGTACTTTCCAGCCCCAGGGACGAGGCCTGTGTTTTCCTTACTCTGGTCCCTTCTCTGCAGTTTCCATTTTCTTGGCTCTTAACATCCTGTATAAAGCTGTGGAGGGCGACACCTGCTCTGCCTGTCCTCCACGCCCCACCCCGAGGGAGTCCGAGGACTTCTGGGACTCTGAATCTGGGCAATATCACTTCCTACTCACCCTAAAAAGCGCTACCTTTTGAGAAACAAGTGGGTAGGGAGAGAACAAGCAGAAAACTGAAGGGGGTCCCCCTCCTCCCCGCCGCACCCGCTGCCTCTGTGCTATCAGCCCCTTCTCCCCGGGCTAGCAGCTGGAGACATCCCATGACGACCTAACTCTGTCCAACCACGTGTGAAAGACAAACCCACAGAGGAAAGGAGATTTGTGAGAATTGATGCAGAATGTGCGAAAGTACACGGTGTATGACTACCCAACACCTAATGCTTCAACAGTGATCTGAACGCGGACATTCCCCGAGAGCATATCCTGGGAGGATGCCGACGCGCCCAGCACCCGATCTGCACCCGCTTGTCGGGGACCAGCCCGCCCTCCTGTCACTAACCTTGTCCCAGGGACATACGTTTTATGTGTTTGGACGTTTCCCATGGTTGGAGGTCTGGGGAGCTCATTTCTCAACACCTTCCCTGGGGTTTTGCAGTATTTGTTGATCGATCAATGAATTCTGGGGCCCCCGAGTCATATTCCTCTAGCACTACTGTGTTGGCCCTGACCTAGCACAATTCTGAGCACTGTGCTTACACTTAGAGATTGTTGTTCCCGGAGACCTCCACGCACGAAGGTGGGAATGCCGTGAAGGGGAGAGGCCCGTTGCCGGGAGCCGGGCGGCGGGGCTCTGTGCTCTGCTTGGCCTGTAGCCAGCGGCGTGATCTTGGACCAGCCAAGTAATCCTTGAGAATTTTATGTCCTTACTTGTAAAATGGGAGGATTGAACTGTGATCGAAGATTCCTTTATTACACTTATTTCACTACTGTGGCTTCTGCTTTTCCCCCTGTTTAAATGCATACTTGGTATAGGAACTCAAAGTTCACCTTTTATGGCGTTGGTTACAAGGGAATACCGTATCTGCTCACTTGATACTAGTCTTTCCCGTAACTTTTTCCTCTTGGCGCGATGGCCATGGTAGTTTATAGTATTGTTAATGAATTCATACGGTAATGGATGATTTAAACTCATTCATATCTTGATGTTCCTATTACGCTTACCTCATCAACTTTCAAACTGTTGTGTGGATGTCTGTGCAAAACACAGCAGGCCTGACTACTCTCTTATGAGTGGCTCGGCTGGTGTCTGGCAACTTGCATTTGGGGGAGGTTCATGCCATTCTGATGGGTAAGAGAAGCTCGCTGTGTTCAAACTGCCTGTACCAGCCATCTATCTGGTTTATGCTGAGCCACGAGCATGCCCGTGTCCTGATTCTGAGGGTCTTCCTCTCCAGTCGGCCTCCCTCATCAAACCCAAAGATGGTCTTGGGAACCCTCAGCCTTGTACCTTGAAATGTTTCCTTTTCTGCCATCATTTCAGGGGCTGGTTCATGTCAGAGACTTTCCTGGTAGGAACAGCTCCTGTGTCATGTGCCGGTTTCCAGGCCTGCATGGACTGAATGGACGGAGTGGACACAGCGGTGGACCCAGGTCGTAAAAGTACTGCTGTCTTTTTCTTCAAGCGTTTTTGTGAACATAAATATTATAGGAAAGTGGTTTTTCGACTTAATTTTTCAGTTATGGAATCCTCTGTGGATGGGCCAACGTGGGAGGTGTTTCCACGAAAGGCTGCTCTGCGAAGGGGCGTTCTCAGAGCTTGGCCTGCTCATCCTTCCCCCTACCTGACATCAAGGTCAAAAATAGGACATTTTTTCCCATCTATACCATAACTACGAGCATTCTGCACTTCCCCACAGAGGGAGGACATAGATGGTGAGTACTTGCATTGTTCCCCCGCGAACTCATAAATGACATCAATGGAGGACAGAATTCGGTTAGGACAGCACCATGTTTTTCCCTTTGACCAGTGAGCGAGGCAGGAGAGCTGCGCGACTCGCAGGCACACGCCGCAGCTAAAGGCACAGGGGATCCCACTTCTGTGCGGACGTTTCCCTCAGTACACGGACGAGAGTAGAGAGCTGGTTTTGAAGACACGAATCGTGGGCACACTGTATCATCTCATTTAATTTTTAGAAGACACGAGAGGGGCTTTCTCTCCATTTTATAGACCAGGAAGCAGATTCTCATATTGTCACAGAGTTGGGATTTGAATCCACCCTGAACTTTTTTTTTTTTTCTTTTTGCCATCGCCCCGCGCATCCCCGGGAGTCAGCCTGCCAAGTTATACGCTGCTTGACCCAGCGGTCGGGCTCACTGGCCTCACGCGCTGTGTTCCTTCCTCTTGTGGCTGCCGGCGTCCTTTTACCGGACTGAGCCGTGGCTGGGAGCCTCCCTCTCGGATGTCCTGTGACGTAGCCGGAGGGTTAGGAGAGAGGCATGTGGTCACCTCCTCTGAGCGGCAGCACTGGAAGTCGGATGAACACGCAGCCCAAAATATCCTCCCTGGGCTGCGAGTCCCTGCTGAACCGGGTGCACAGGACACGTGCTTTAACTGCCGCCGGGCACAGCCATCGGAACGAGACGTGGCTGTTTGTGGCTGTTTCCTGGTCAGCAGCTGCCTTTGTTGAGAAAGGAGAGCTGTGCTTCCGAGAGCCGCCTGTCAGCCTGGCGCTCCCAAATGCCTCGGGGGTTCTGGTCCTTCAAGCTGCGCTCCAGTGACTCCGGAAAGTACTTCCTTTTCCCTCCGGCTCGTGATGCTCCCCTTCAGCCTCCCCACAACAGCTGTGTGGGATGCAGCTGTCCCCCCCGGTGCGCGTGAGCAGCCCGGCAGAATGACAGGACGGTGTACCCCGGCTTTGCTCCAGGACTGGGGGAGGACGTCGGTCCCTTGGAGGAGGGAGGACTGAAGAATGAAGGAAGTTAGGACAAAATTCATGGCCCTAAACACCTGATCCGTCAGCACGGTGTGGTCGCAGCAGGTGCTACGTGTTTGAACAGGGGCGACAATTTCCAGCCTTATTTTTATCCATCCACTGCCCGCGGGCTTGAAGACAATGGTGAGATAGGACATGCTTCTCTACACCAGCTATGACGTGCACTAGGACGATGGGGATTCAGCTCCACAGAGGGGGGACACCTGAAACCAGCCAGCGTGGCAGGAAAGACGGGGTTGTAGGCGACGGAAAGAAGCGCACCGTCCATTGGCAAAGACCAAAATGAAGCAGAAGCAAATGGATCTAGTCTGGGTTCAGACTGGGCGCGGGGAGGTGTGTGGCGGGATTATTAGAAGAATGACACGTTCAGATACCGTTTGTACCTCTTAATCCTTACCGTTTATGAAGTATGCGTCATCAGTTTTATTTTACAGACGAGTAAGGCATAGCTCTGAGAGTTTGAAGAATGTGCCCAAGCCAACATCATGGGCACCAGCATCGTTACAGCCCAGATACGAGCCTGGTTCCGCTGAAGTGAGAGTCACTACCTACCAACCACGCCACGCTGCTCAAAACCCGGGCAGTAAAATCAAGGTGAAATTCCACAACTGAACTCTTCATCTCCTCCCCAAAACGAGTCCTCCTTGGTTCATTCCCCATCGTGGTTAATGACACCGTGATTCCCGAGCTTGCCGAGTCTGAAACCTACCCTTAGCTTCCTATAGCACACGACGTGCTCGTCCTTCTCTGCCCTGTGCCTGGGCATGTCTAGAGCTTAGGGATTGGGCCCCACATGCATGTCGATGCTCAGTGCCTGGCAAATGACTGTCTCAAAGTCGGTACCGTACATGAGTAATGGCATGAACATATGAATGGAAACCAGAATATCAAGGGATATGTGTTCTTTTTATCTGTAATTTTTTCCCCTTTTAGAACCAACTGATAGAAAATCTTCCTATTATGGTGGTGTCTTTCCTGGTGGTTTTACAAGATCTGCAGGAGGGAAATGCCAAGTGCACAATATGTTTATGGTCTTAATAATCACTAATTAAGCACTTTGGATGGACAGAAGCCACCAGATATTATCAGAGAACATTGTTTCTCCAAGATACTTAAAGAAACATTTGATTATGGAAAGCTACTGTGGGCATTACAACAGGATGCCAAGACTCATATTGAACAACCTCCCGACGGGATCTTTTTTCTCTTTCCCCTGACATAGACACTGGGTAAGTGTGCATCCTGGCTCCTTTCCCTTTGTCTGCACGTAGTTTAGCAGAAACGCACAGGCAGTTTAGAGCTGTGTGGCTGCTCAGTTCCACTGTGGGATCACAGCGCCATTCCCGAGTCCTGCGATTGTTGCGAACCGTTCCCCAAGGCGAGGGAATCCATAGGGGCACATCTCCTGCATTTTTCCGGTCGCTGGAGAAGACCACTTTTCTGATTAAGAGGAAGACAAGAATCACTCTCTGAGTGCCTTCTCTGAGTGTTAAATTGTCCATCCATCACGAAGGTTAATTAGTTTGGGGAGAGGGTCAGGAATTCACCTGCTTCCAAAAGCCAAGTACACAGAAAACTGGAAAAGTGGATCCGTTCACTGCTGCTGTTGCTTCTGGCTGCAGCCTGGTGTCAGATGGTTGGCGATGGTTGGCGAATGGCTTGCTCTCTGGACAGGACCCCTGGTGTCCTCTGCTTAGAATCCTAGGTTAAAGCTTTTTCAGCTTATACCCACGCGGCCAGTGGCTGTTACTCAAACCACAGCCACTGAGCTAAGCTCCAGTGATTTCTGGCTTCGATTCCCTCTATGTTGGAACCCGTTTTCTCCCAATTTCTATGAACTTTCCTTGAACAATGGGGAGTCTTTGGTGATCTTTGCTGCCAATAACAGTAGTCAGAGCCACTCGGCCCACTGGTTTCTTTAACTTACGCTCTCAGATAACTACAGATTCGATCTTCCTTCCTTCTCACCCCAAAATCTTTAGGCTCAGTATGCAAGCAAATTCCAACTTTTCCTCAAAAATCTATCAAGCTTTTCAGAATATTTTGAGGAAGAGCTGGCCCTGCTCCCTTCTTTCAAGCAGTGGGTGTTTCAAAATGAGAAGACCAACTCCAGTGCTATAAATAAATACATATTTAAAAATCATCCTGTTAAAAAAAAATTCTGTTTTCTTCCCTTTCCCTCATATACGACCTCACACAGGCAGTCCTCCATGACCCCCCGTGGGAGACACGACGCTGTTCCTCGCCACAGCTCCTAGCCCGGCATCGGTGACCACGAGGGGCTGGTGCCGGTGTCCGAGGAGGACTGAACTCGCTCTGTGACTGCTGGAAAAGCCCGAGAAGCTAATTAAACTCCAGGTCTGCGGCCGGTGAGGAGAGCATCCACGACAAGACAATCTCCCAGATATTTTTCTGTGGCGAGAACCACATTTCTCCTCGGCAGGTCATTGTTTATCTTACGGACTTTATGAATGTGGAGTTTGATTACAGCCTTCCTGGCTTGAAAATTCAGAAATGAACGGGTAGGACTTTATAATAGGCAGGTATTTCTTTTAACCTATCCCGTGGTTTACCAGATAGAGTTTACTTAACCCAACAAACTGACTCTGCGTTCTTGATTCTACCGAGTGGATGCATTTGCTGAGCGTAACTTTGTCTTTAAACATATTTGGATTGAGATTATATTAAAAAGCTGGGGATGGGTTTGCAGTATCTTCTCCTTATACAAGGGCAGTTGTTAGTATTATCTAGTTCAGATGCATTTCAGAAAAGTAATCCGTGAGGTTTATATCCAATGCTGGTTTTTATTATATGGTATAATAATATATCTTAATGAACAAAATTCCACTGACAAGAAAGGTAATAAAATTTTTATTTTTTAAACATCTGAGAGGGAAACAGACAAGGCCTTTTGGATTTAAATATAGAAATATCTTTTTCATCCACTACAGAATATATTTTGAGGCTATTTAAAATACATTCATGCATTCATCAGAAGACGGCACCTTGCATGTAAGGAAGCTCATTTGCTTAAGCATTTCCTAGAATCGGTCGTGAAGTCATGTCTACATACAGACCCAATTAAGAACCACAGTATTCTATCTGCTGTGACTTAAGCAATGTTAATTAAAGAATTGAGAAATTGGCTAGATAACTCAATACCAATTTACCTCCCAATTCATATATTAGAGTCTGGCCAGCTCGTTTGGTTAGAATATGGTTCATTTAATGTCAAAACCAGGCCCAGTCACTTTAAGGGCCAGATAACTATAAAAAGAAACACTGGGTACCTCAGCCTTGGGCTGTCTACCAGAAGCCAACCAGCAATCACCCCCGTTTCGTGGCCCCAAGTCTGGAACTAGGAAAGCAGACACAATTTCCCTGGCACGGGCCTGTGTTAGCCAGATTGTGCTGGAAGGAAGGGATGTTCCCTGTGCTGACCCAAGAGCCAGAGTTCACTTATCCTACAACCAAACTTCATTTTGTTCCTCGAGGACATCATGTGACCAGCCTGATGAGGTCTCCTGTTCTTCCCCGTAGGTGCATTATTTCTCATTCCCCACTTTGTGCCGTACAAAAATGCAGTGACGGATTCCCTGTGTCTTCCTTTACGTCAGTCAGGTGGTCAAGCAACCCTGGGCCAAGTAGACATCTGCATGTCCAGACCTAGGGGTCTCCCTCCGAACTGATGGGACAGTCTCCTTCGCTACAGATCCTCCGTTCTCCATCTACTTGGCCAATGTGTCTTGCATGGCAAGAACATACGAGTCCTTCTCCCATTCCTGCTGCCCCCTCCAGGCTAACCAGCTGTCACACGTAGACTTTCTCCTTACTCTTGTACTTGCCACCTTATTTTTTGACTGTTTCTACATCAGGGAATTCTCTAAAACGGTGTGTGTGGAGAAGGTCGTCTTTGTGGGGGTCTGGGTCCAGGGGAGGAGCAGGCCTCAGCCTGGCAATAGCGAGCGATGCAAACACATTAGCCGGCGGATACCAGGGCCCGTGTTGGCCGTAGGGACTGCATTTCCAGGCCTCCTTTCTTCTGGAGGGAACTTCATGGAACGTGGTTATTCCCTGAGGAGGGAGCCCTGGTCAGGGGGGCTCTTGTATCCCCACCCAATCCAATAAAGGGACTCTGGGGACAGAATCCCCTTGGAATTCCCGTATGTTAATACTATAGTCATAATTATTTCTACCCTTATGAAGCACCAATTCTAGCTGCCAGACACTCACTAGGAACTTTATAGGTTACATGTCCATTCCGTGACTCAGAGGGAAGACCAGAGGCCAGCAAGGTACCAACAACACAAACTATAGGAACTTGTGTAAATTTTTGTAATTTGCTCGTGTGCTTACCTGATTTCTGTTTACCTCTGTGATAGCCTTAATCCGTTGACTGCAGTAAGGTTTTTTTTTTTACATTTTTATTTGTTGTATTGTTTTTTGTTCATTCTTGTTTTGCATTTAGGGGCCACAGAAAGACAGAGGAAGACGCCGGGCAGGCTTGTGGATGGTCTGAGAGGAGAGCTCGGCGTCCAGTGCAGACTCCCGAGCGACCCAGCGCTTGACCTTGAGGGTGGCCTGCCTCTCAGAGCCTCATTCCATGCCCCGGAAGTTAAGGTGCTTCTTCTCTCCTGCCATTGTTTTTGGGCTCTGAGATCCTATGGAAAACAGGATTAATTTTCTTCAGTTGAGATTTAGTGCTTATGGTTTTTCCCAGACTTCTTGAATTTCTTCTAAACTTAAAAAAATGGTGGTTAGTTTAATAGAATTTATTATTTGTAAATTCATGTGAGCTCCTTGTGATAAATGCTTCCTTTGCAGGATACTTAAAAGACAGTGGTAAATTGATCAGGTGTGAATATTTAGATCGTGGCTTCATTATACAAAACCAGAAATTTAGTTTTTTGAAAATGAGGCTTCACTTCATCTTTGAACCCCCGTTCTGGTCTCTAGGAGAAGATGTAAAATCAAGGAAAACTCCATTGAATTCTGCAATTTCTCAGGCAATTCAGGACTTCTTTCCTGATCTTGGTACTTTAAAGGCTGCGACCTATTATTTTTATCTCTGCAAAAGGGGGATCATTCAACATTCACAGAAGCAGCGTAAGTTTGCTCTGAAGGCTGTTCACAAACCCATATTAGAATGGCGCAGGATATCCTGAAATACCAAAGTCAGCACCGCCTGTGGCTCTCAGAGAAGAGCCCCTGGGCGTTGGGTTTATCTCAGGCTGACACTGACCCCGTGGACACTCCAGCCGCAGCCTCTCCCGGTCCGTGGGGACGACGAGGCCGCTACTGGGGGCTACAGTCCTTGTTTGCCCCGAGGATCCTCTGGGATGACACATGCGCGGAGCCCGAGGCTCGCACGGGAAGACGGCACAGAGAGCAAACTCAAAATACAACCTCTTCCTCCCTACTAAGAAGGAAACAGCACACCCATTGTTAAAGACCCTCTAAGGCTTAGGATCAACCTCAAGGAGGAAAGGGAAAGAAAAAAAAAAACCCAAGCAACAACAACCCGGAGAAATGGTCTTAACCCTTCTTGAGCTGTCAATCAGAATGATTGAAAAATAGCTGAGCTGCATAGGATTATGTTAGACATGAGCAGATGATTTTCTTTATCAGCTAGAATTATGGCTGGTAGCCAGAATTCAAATTTGATTATTGAGCTAGTAATCATTAATTTCCTACTTAATAAAATCATCTATTTTAGCCTTTTGCTAAGAATCGGCACCAAGACCCCCAGTCTTGTGTTTCTCAAGTACATCCATCTCCTCTCTGGAGTGGACATCTTTTCCACTTTTAGATTCTCAACATCTCTGTGTTCTGTAATTATGCAAAAGTTACAAAAATGAGCAGTGTTCACATTTGCAAATCCTCTCAGTACTTTGGGAAGGAATTCATCTCTGTCTGCAGACTTGTGTTTATTTAAAACCAGTAAGAGCTTTATTTCCAACTCTTTCCACGGAGGCTGGGTCGCTGTTCCCTGCCATCACGTTTGCTCAAGCCTTTCCAGCCTGAAGACGCCTGCCGCCTGCGGATTGTGATGTCTTTATTCCAAGGAGACAGATGACCTTTATTTATTGTCAGCAGTGGTTGGGGTTGATAAATGAAGGGTTGTGCTATAGTTAAATGCAGCCCTTTAGATCATACAATCCAAATGGAGAGGAGAGTTAATATAAATATGCAAATGAAGTTAGCCAAGCACACTTTTTAATTGATCGCAATGAGGTGTTCTGCTGCCTAAATTATTTGGGCACTTTAAGTGCTCTGGTGAGTCTCGCTATAGCCGGCGTAGATCGAGTTCATCCAAGAGATGAAGGCACTGCGGGCAGATCCTTAGATAATTAGAATTTTTTTAAGATTTTATGTATTCATTTGAGAGGCAGCGAGAGAGAGCATGAGCAGGGGAAGGGGCAGCGGGAGAGGGAAAAGCAGACTCCCCTCCAACCAGGGAGCCCCAAGAGGGGCTTGACCCAGCCCTCTGGGATCATAACCTGAGCCGAAGGCAGATGTTTACCCTACTGAGCCATCCCGGCGCCCCTAGTATTTGCAATTTTGATTGCCTCCTGACTGGCCAAAAAGAAGAAATTGAAGCTTTTAAAAGCCGGAGGGTTTAATCATCTTGAGCTCTCTTGTCTACCATCCTTCTCAGGAGGCAGACATGGTTTGTGTGACTCAGTGTGGCTTAACCTTGCAGGTCCCTCCAGGGGACCAGCTGTTGCCAGGCCCTGGAAGGTTCCTGGTCTTGTTGTACAGACCTCTGTTAGTGTAAGATTCGCAGAAGGGCATGACATTGAACTTCAGTCTAGTCAGACCTCTGTCTCGTTCCTTTCTGTCTTCCTCTCATACCGACTCTCCTGTCTGGAGACCTTGGAGTGGCTGTGAACATTTCAGGGTCATGAATAAGAGTAGACTTAGGGGGGTAGCTACATTATTGCTGGTTTTTCCTCTGTGATGCGGTTTTCAGGTCCGGGTGGGTGGAAGGGGGTGCTGGGACGGAGGTACGCAGTGATACCCCAGTGCCCAGTCCTGGAAGCAGGTGCATCACCAGGGAGAAGCGAAGCTTGAAGAATATAGACCCCACAGCTAATTCACAGACAATCGTTTCAAACGTTGGACACGCACACCTGCAAGAGAGAGGATTCAGTTCTTGTTTATTCCTGGTCGAAATAGAAGTCCTCTTGCGTCTGGGGTGTATCAGTACTGCCGGACGCACAGCCGTCACCCCACCATCCTGTCGGTGGGGGCAGCTGAAGGAAAGTTCTCTGAGACTGTACGCTTGTAGGACATAAACCTGCAGTTGTTTTACAGATGGGGAGAAGGCCTGTGTCTGAGGCCATGAGTTTTAGTCCTCTCAACTGCCGATAATAAAAAATAGATGCAATCAGACATGTTAAAAGAACAAATTATCTTTCTATTCTCTCTTTAGGGTACTGTTTTTAAAAAATCATTGTCATATAAAGATGCGGTACAGAATCATACAGCCGAAAATGTAGGGAAAAGCTAGTACAGAGCTACATTTCATAAAAATCTATTGTTATTTTCTGGATTTTTGCAACACAGAGGTATTTTTCAGTTTTTTTTTTTTAAGATTTTATTTATTTATTTGGGGGCGCCTGGGTGGCTCGTGGGTAAAGCCTCTGCCTTCGGCTCAGGTCATGATCCCAGGGTCCTGGGATTGAGCCCCGCATCGGGCTCTCTGCTCAGCAGGGAGCTTATGTCCCCCTCTCTCTCTGCCTGCCTCTCTGTGTACTTGTGATCTCTGCCTGTCAAATACATAAACAAGTAAAATCTTTTTTTAAAAAAAGATTTTATTTATTTATTTGAGAGACAGAGCGTCCGCGTGAGTTGGGGTGAGAGGCAGAGGGAGAGGCAGAAGCAGGCTCCCGAACAGGGGCCCAATGCGGGACTCGATCCCAGGACCCTGAGATCATGACCTGAGCCGAAGGCAAATGCTTAACGGACTGAGCCACCCAGGTGCCCCATATTTTTTAGTTTCTTAAAATTAGTAGTTTATGGTGAGCTGTTTTCTCATTCTGAGCAAATACTCACGTTGGTGCCTGGTTTTATATGTGTAGTCATTCATTTTTTTCTTAAAAATATCTCCCACAAAACCAAGAGGTCTCCTCGCAAGGTGCCATATTTCCAACCAATGTATCTCTTATTGTTCTCACGGAACACATGTCAAGTATCATTGATGGAGCAGTTGTGATGTACAAAATTGTTTCATATGCTTTGACCTGGGGACATTTGCTCTGCCTTCCTGAGCTGAAGACTCTTTAGAAAACAGAAACAACAGGCTGACTCACAGCACGGCTTTCTGGATCCAGTGAGGTTAAACGATGCACTTAGAGGCACGTTTTAAATGATCAAGTGCAATCTAGACAGTCGGCCTGAAACAGGCTTGGAACAGGCCCAACTCTGTTTTCTGCCGGCCCCATCTGACTAGTGATGCGACCTTGGGCGTGTTCCCTTCTTCAGCTGTCATGTGAGGGAAAATGCACCCAGCTCGGAGGGCAAGCATCACACGGGTAATTGCCATTTTTATTATAGAATCAGAGCTGTTCTCCATTACCACCGTCTGTGCTAGATAATATCTCTAAAGAACTATGCGGGATTACGGGGCCTTTTCAAATGAGCTCGTTGCTTTTAATTAAAAGGTACTAATTTTTATTTTTGTATTTTCATGTGTATGAAATTTACTTATTTCACAGCCATGAATATTGTTTTTGGTTTTTTAATTTTAGTTTTTAGTTTTGTAACTGATAGTGTTTTGACTTTTTAGCTTAGGTAATATGAATAAAAAATACAGCCTGTAGCCAAGTCTGAAATCGTTTGTCGCATGACTAAAACTGCGAGGAAAAGTCAGGTCAAAGATCCACCAGCAGGAACCAGCAAATACCTGGGATCTCGCAGGAATCATAGGACGTTGTGCCTGATTTAGCAAGACAAATTAACAAAGCATCTTTCTTTTAAGTTTTAAGAAGGTTTTAAGAAAAATCTCATTTTTCTTTTTTCCTTTCATGCCTCTATCTTTTGTCTCAAAAGAACAGAATTCAAGAGAACCTCCATTTTATGCTCTTCTCCTTCCTGACCGCAGCAAGAGCGATTTCCCGTCTCCCATTTAAAAAATCTCTTCCTACATACAGCCACATCTCACAAATAGCTCATCAGGGAGAGTGTCTTGGCAACTGTGTTTCGGGGTGTCTAGTGTGGCGAGACGGAGGCAGAGGTTAGGATGAAGATGATGACGTTCGCTGGCCCTGAAGAGACAGGGACAGGGGACGCGGGACGCCTGCACGTTGTGTGTCGGAGTCCACTTCCTCGCAACCTTTCCCACACGGGGGTTGTGTTTATATTCGTCCCCCTGTGAATTTCCACCTGTACAGCTTCCCTTGTGGTTCGAGGTGAATGTCCCAGTTCCTGCTGCTCTGTAACAAACCATCTTCACTGAGTGACACAGAAAAGCAACTGTTTTATTGCGCTCACAGATTCTGGGGGCCAGGAATGCTGACACAGCACAGCGGATATCCTTTTCTCTGCCCCATAAATCTGAAGCATCTGGGCGCCTGGATGGCTCAGTTGGTTAAGGGTCAGCCTTTTGCTCAGGGTCTGGGGTTCAAGCCCAGCGTTGGGCTCCCTGATCAGCAGGGAATCTGCTTCCCCCTCTCCCTTAGCTTGCATTCTCTCTCTTTTTCCCAAATAAATAAACAGATAATAGAGATAGATAGAGAGAGATAGATATCTGGGGCCTCAGTTGGGAAGAGTAAAACAGCTAGTGGAGACTTGAATGGCTGAGAGCTGGGACTATCTGGAAGCTTCTCCTCTCGCATGTTTGACTCGTGGGCTGGGTTTAGTCAAGTCGGGCTTCACCTAGAACCGTTGGCTAGAAGGTCTGTTTCTGGCCTCTGCGTACAGCTGGGGTCCTGTCTTAACAAGGCACCTCCCGGCAGCCCGGGCCTCCCGGGAACAAGGTGAAGGACACAAGGCACGAGTCTCATGACTGTCCCTTCTGTCGTGCTGTGTTGGTCAAAGGACTTAGAGCGGCTCCCCCAGATTCCAAGAGAGTAAACAGAGATCACACTTCTCAACTGAAAACATGCCAAAGAGTTTCAGCTACTATTTAAAAACTGCCTCTGGACCAGCTTCACGTCGACCATTAAGGATCAGGAGTGAATGCGTGTCATTGATTGCCCCAGACTGCACACCTCCAGGTAGAAATCATGGTGAGAAAAGTGAGATGAAAGATTACGTAATCTGAGCAGAGCAAGATTCTGTAGCAGGAAAGGGTTTGGGTGGTGAGGACTGAGGAGGCAAAATCCTGTGATTTATGCATGAGCTTTCTGACTTTAAGCAACAGCTTTCCTGTCAGGGTAAATAAATAAAACTTGTTAACTTCCATGGTTGGCACGAGAACTCCTCAGATAAGAAGACCAAGAAGGTGACGTATCAGCATGCAGATCTCCAGGGCAAACCCAAGGCAGAAGAGAAGATAAAAATTCAATAATCTTTTAATACTCAATCTTGATTCAGATGAATGAATCACAGTTACACCTAGGAGGGAACCTATAACAATCTGATGATGTTACGAATTTAATTTTATGAGAAGTCTTGTGGCTGATAATTGGGAATACATTTCACTGTTTCAAACATGTATGCTTTAGGCCAGTCATGCATTATGACAACCGATCACATTTATTTATGACATCAAGGCATAAAAATATAGCAGCAAACCTTTATTTAAAGCTTACAATGTGGGGCACCTGGGTGGCTCAGTAGGTTAAGCTTCTGCCTTTGGCTCAGGTCATGATCTCAGGGTCCCTGGATTGAGCCCCGCATCGGGCTCCCTGCTCAGTGGGGAGCCTGCTTCCTCCTCTCTCTGCCTGCCTCTCTGCCTGCTTGTGATCTCTCTCTGTGTCAAATAAATAAATAAAATCTTTAAAAAAAGCCTACTATGTGCCAGATATTATGTTAAGCACTTAACATGGATTTAATCCTAGCAACTGTATTATTAATTAATTATTAGGCAACTCTTCAGTGAGGCTGAACTAATATTTTGTGAGGGGTTAATATCAACCAGGCACTGTCACATAGAGTAGACAAGACAAAACTTCATTTTCAAGGAGAGCCTACAGTCTGTTGGAAGAGAATACATAAACAGGTCATTGCAATACTGGCTGGTAAATTCCAACCCAGCTGTGAACGTTGGGTGAGTGTTACGGAGGCTAGAAAAATAAACCAGACACAGTATCTGCCCTCAGATACTTGTAATTTCCTTGAAGGATTGAATTCCATTAACACAGTCTCATCAGATAATCCAGGGAAACACCCACTCTGGGTCCTGATATATGGCTTCTGGTGATTATTCATAGTTTATTTGGATTTCAAGATGGTGCTACTTGATGAAACACTCCAGTTTTTTATGAATGTAGCTAAAACTGTCAGATAATAAGCAATGATGCCTTTAATAACAGAGCAGCTAACAGTGCTTGTGTAAATATCCAGTTCCCACACAGGATGGCTGCCATGTGGACGCGTTGCCTTCAATCTTCCAAGGGTTTATCATAGCAGAGGGAAGCCGTCCCTGAGAATTGACTCGTGGATGGGTAGTGTTTCCAGTTGGTTATGTTTTGATGTGTCCATCTGTCCATCCATTTATCCATCCGTCTAACAACCATCCACGTCCATAGGAGGGTGATGACATGTTACTGTGGGTGTCGGCTGTGGGCTCAAGCTGCTTCAGACTGGTTTGCAAGTGTGACAGTTGTTAATTTCTAGAAATTTGTGTGCTTTAAGTACAGCCACTTAAAAAAAATTAACTGATATAAACCACAATTAAATGAATTAAAATAAAGGAGTTAAAAGGAATTAAAATAAGGTTAATAAATACTCAAAATTCAATACTTCCCAATTATTTTACTACACTTCAGGATTATCTTTTTTCTTAAGGTTGCTTAACATTATTGTTTCTGTATAGTGGAAATACTACGGAATGGTGAGTTAATTTGCATCTCTTTCCAACTCCACATTCAGTAACATCATGCCGGTAGCTTGAAATCAACCATAATGGCAGTATTTACGCTTTGGGAATTAGAAAAAGTACCTTGAGTAGAGTAAAGATGGGTGTGCTAAGTTCTGAAGGTGTTTGTTCTTCATTTGTTTCGTAACAAATATCTTTTATTTCATTAAACATTTGAAACAAAACACATTTGATAGTTTTAAAAAACTGAGCCATCCTAGGAGGCTTTATAAAAAACAACAAAAACAACAAAAATCCTCCACAAAACTAATCTAATACAGAGTCCCACTGTCAATGGCAACCATTTTTAACTCTTAAGTGTTTCTTCTGGTAAGTTATTTTCATATATAGAAACACTATTTTTTTTAAAAAGATTTTATTTATTTATTTGACAGACAGAGATCACAAGTAGGCAGAGAGAGAGGGGGAAGCAGGTTCCCCGCTGAGCAGAGAGCCCGATGCGGGGCTCGATCCCAGGACCCTGAGATCATGACCAGAGCCGAAGGCACAGGCTTTAACCCACTGAGCCACCCAGGCGCCCCAAGAAACACTATTTTTTTAAGTCTAATGTGCACAATGTAACAATTTGAAAGTTGAGATGCAATTGTCATATATGATTGTGTAAGTCTAAGGTGCACAGTGGATCTGACATGTTTACATGTCGCCTTATGGTCGTCACAGTGTTAGCTAATACCTCCGTCATTAAGTCATATAACTGAAATTTCTTTTTCATGGTAAGGACATTTAAAATCCAGTCTTTTGGCAATTTTGAAGTACACGACGCCGTCTTGCTTGACTGTAGTCACCATGCTCTGCACTGGCTCTCTAGAACCGAAATTCATCTGCAAGTCTGTGCCCTTTGACCAACAATCCATATGAGAAACGACATTCTTCTAATCTAAACATGGTAGTGATGGCTTTCACACACCAAGATGCCAATATTGTATTCTATGTTGACTGCTTTAAACAATTTCCACTTGAAATTTTTTTCAAATAGAAAATAACTTGATTTAACTTAATTCTACCTAATATTTGTAACTAATCATGATTCTGTAGACTTGCTTTTTAAAGGATGTCCCTTCAAATCTACAGAGCAAAGGCTGACTACAATGAGCATTGAAATTCCACAAACCACCTCCATCTACATTTGATTCTAGACTTTGAAGTTGGAATTATTCTCTCTTAGAATTTTGAAGGCACCTCTCCACTGTCTTGTAGTAGCCCGTGTTGCTGTCGGGATGCCTGTTTTTTGTACCTTCGTATTTGACCTTCTTTTCCTCCTTCGAAGCTTTTCAGATCTTCTCTTTATTTTTGAGTTCTAAAATTGCAAAATAATACTCCTTCATGTGTTTGTTTTCAATTTCGTGGGGTGGGTATCCATTAACCTTTCATTTTCCTTTAGCTTTGTTGTAACAGAGTTCTTTGACTTTACCTTCCAACCATATTGCTTATTATTATTATTTTTAAATTTTAGGAACCATATTTTAAACTTTACGAAATGTGTTCCCAAATCACTTTGTTTTAAATGGGCCATATGCAACATTCCATGGATTTTACTCTATACCCAGTCAGAGAACCTTCTTGTCTTACGTTTGTTCATTGATGTGACATACATAGTGAGTCTTAAATTTGCCCTTTTATGTTATGCTCTTTGCTTTTCATTCATTTTGCTGGGCACTTGATGGGATTCTTCAAGCTGCAAATCAGTGCCTCATAGAAAAATACAGTTTGGTATAGAAGTTTGTTAATTTCTTAACCTAAGGACTAAATCATCTTTTATTTCTATGTACCTTTCCTGCCAACCCTACAGTCCTAGAATAATGCTGAGTTTATATTGTATATTTAATGAATCTTGTTTATTTGACATTCCTCTCTGTGTTTGCTCTACAAAGACTGTCAGGGACCTAATTTATTCAATTCCTTCCAGGGCTTGGTGTTATTAGGCATTATTGAATGAATAAGTGGTAAGATTAACCCACATAGAAAATACTTTTTAAAAAATAAATTGTTGCCCCAAGTTAATTTTTATTTGTGCAATATATGGAGCAAATAACATCGGAAAACTCAAGCTCTTTGCCTATAACATCATGAGCTGCAGGATATGAAAAAAGCATTTGTGGGCATTTCTTGGGTTACATTTTTTTTGGAAAGGACCTACTATTCTCGCTATCATACCATTATTTTTTTCTCTAGGAATACTCCACTTTATAACAGAAGTCAGTAGGGGACGTTTCCTTTATGAAAACTTACTCTATGATCTAAGTCAATAGAGCCTATGTGTTCTGTAAATAACATGATGCCTAAAAACAAAAAACAAAAATAGCCATTACACAATTTTCATACTTATAAACATTATTAGATCTCTTAAATGCGACAGACATTTACATAGTTAAATGACACAGCTTAAAGTGTAGCCTAAGATTTTCCCAATTTAGTCCCATTTCATCCCCCCGCCCCGCTTCCCTTATT
Organism: Mustela nivalis; assembly: GCF_964662115.1. Classification (NCBI taxonomy): domain Eukaryota; kingdom Metazoa; phylum Chordata; class Mammalia; order Carnivora; family Mustelidae; genus Mustela; species Mustela nivalis. The sequence goes on from NC_139023.1 coordinate 1,904,378, forward strand.
CAGCCTGTTCCTGGCTTATAAGGGAACTTAAGCCGAGTTCCTGGCTCATAAATGTCTCAGCACTTCCAGTTTCTCGTATTTTCTTTTTAGAAGGACTGTATATCAAACTCTTTATAGGAAGAGATAAGATAATTGAGATTTGACTTTGGTTGATCCAAAAAGACACGTAGAGTTCAAAGAGGCTTCCTACGTGAAGGTTGATTTTGCACTTGTAGCTGGGCAGATCCTGGGCAAATTTCCACTCAGTTGCCTCCCATGGACCTAGAGAATTTGCTCACTGGTCTATCTTGTATTACTTCTTTCACGGTGTCTTTTTCTTCATGTTTAGATAAGAACGGACAAATTCCCTCCTCTTAGTCCTCGACAATATTTCCATAGCTCTTCCTGGTTCTCTTGACATTTGCCGTCTGATGGAGAAATAAGCAGGGGCAAGGAAGTTGGCCAGGAGGTAAGAATGAGGTGAGCAGGTTGTGTGTGTGCCCGTCCTCAAAGGAATCGCCACATGCCCGTGCCAGTCCTGGCACACGGTTATGAGGAACTGGAGTGGACAGTTCAGTGCTGGGATTGCCAGCAGACCCAACGCTAGACTCAAAGGGTTTTGAGAAGATCACACAGCCAATCACCCCACGGACCTCCCCTTCTTCCCTGCTATCGCCAGTCTGTGCCGGACAAAACATGTGGGGTCAAGGGGAGATCGACAAAGAGAAATTTTCCACCCTAGATAATTTGCTTGTTTCGTATGTTAGCAGGTGATGAGTGCTGTGAAGGAAAGGGAAGCAGGGAGGCGGCAGGCTGTGCTGGAAACGGGAAGAGACTGACTACAGGTTCTGTCGAAACCTGCTGAGTCAGAACATACAAGGGTGGAGGAGTCAGTCTCTGAATCACGAACAAACTTCCCAAGGGCTCCTGATGTGTCCAAAATTTGACCTAAATAAAATTCTTTGTGCAGCCTGTATCTCCTAAGGAAAGAAAGAGTAAGTGTTACCGTTCTTCTCTTAAAGTGGCACAGATTTTTATTGTTCACTGAAGCTGTCTTTCTCCATTTGCTTTTCCTCTGAACAAATACTGAAAACTTCTCAGCATCTTTGTGCTCTTTTCAGTGGCTCTTATGCTGATATCTTGGTTGGTTTTCAGAGCAGATGGTAAAGGCAGGGCTACCAGAAATCTCAGTCTGAAAGGAAGATGCCCTGGTTGGTTTCAATAAAATAACCCAGAGAAGATGATACTTAGACAATGAGTTATCATAACACAATAATTAACTGTCCTACTATTTTATTCAATTACATTGCAGTGCTTTTGTTTGGACTCGAGGATGCAATTCAATTTCCTTTTGCTAAAAACACGCATGGTCATAAATTTTTATTATCTTTATCTGTGGAAACAGACTACTCAGGATAACTCTAACATCATATGACCTGTTGACTGAACATTTGGACAGAACAATAAATCTTGATGAACTTTGTCCAGGGCTCTTATGAGTGAAAGATTAGAAACTGAGATGTAAAACCAATGATTTCGTGAGTAACCCTTACTTTTCAGAGCCAGTGGGATTGTGACGTGTTCTACAGAAACACAACGGAAGCACAATTCTTTCCTTTTAGCTTCCCGTAGAAACCACAGGTTTCTGTCCTCGTGGATCCTGGAGTCCTCCCAGGAGCTAGATGTTTGCATAGACCCTAGAAATGCTTTTCTTCTGACCTTATCTGAGCCATGGGAGATAGGATAGAAATGGGGGCAGGACGTGAGTAGCTCATTTCCCATTACTTTTACAGTGCAAGTGGTTATTCGTTTAACTCTTAAAAAGACACTTAAAGGGACGCCTGGGTGGCTCAGTGGGTTAAGGCCTCTGCTTTTAGCTCGGGTCATGATCCCAGGGTCCTGGGATCGAGCCCCGCATCGGGCTCTCTGCTCCGCGAGAAGCCTGCTTCCTCCTCTCTCTGCCTGCCTCTCTGCTTACCTGTGATTTCTCTCTGTCAAATAAATAAATAAAATCTTAAAAAAAAAAAAAGACACTTAAAAAATAAAAAGACACCTTAAAGGATATATTAAATAAAAAGAACTTGCAAAAGCTCAGGCATAGGCTAGCACATAGAACAGGCTCAATGACGGTGACTCGTGTAATGGGCTACGTCATGGCATGACATTTTGTCAAAGAATCAACGCGTATTATTCAGTTGTTGCAGCCTCCTGGGCCGGGAAGGGGACCTCCGTACGGAAACAACAGACAATTTATCAACAATGATTTTAGTAGCAATTTTGTACTTACTGGGAACTTCTGAATGTTGCATCCGCTGGACATAACCACCAACCAAACGCCAAGACCTCTGGGGCGATGTGTGATAAATTAACACCCATGCATTTAAGAATGCTGTTCATGAAAGGAAGATCTGCTCCAACAGACCATCGACGGCTTTGCACGCTTGATGCTGTTGGGTCTCAGGATAAAAGAAAATGTTGGCCAGTGTGTGTGGGTAGATGGTTAAAGGGGTGTATGTCTGTGCGCGCGCGTGTGTGTGCATGCGTGTGTGTGGGTGTGCCTGTGTGTAAGGAATGGGGTGTTTATCAGAACTCTGGGCTGAAAGGTGTATAAAGACCTAGAGCGAGATCACATGCTGACGATGAGAACGTGATTGCTTCGTGTTAACTGACATCTTCAAGCCTGGGGGGCTGTCACTTGGGACACGAAGGGGAGCCTTAACAGCTCGAGTCAGGACTTCCCCAGCGTAGGCCGGTCATGCTCTCTAGTTTCTCCTCAAAGTTCAGGGATCTGCTCGCTCCCAGGGCAAAGCGTTCCCTTGCTGGTGTGGCTCACCTTCCAGGCCAGCAGCACGTGGGGGTCACGGCGACTCCCCGGCCACGAGCACGACTTTCCCTGCTTCACATCACGAAGCTGGCACCACACATGGAACCAAGACGACGGAGAGTTTGTAGTACGAGGTCGATTGACAAACTGTTTTCTTATAAAAAGGAGAGCCTCACAGGGTCTTTCATAAAACATAATTTCTTTTTAAAGTCCTATTTTTACACAGAACTGAGCCAGCAAAGAGCTCTCAAAATTAGTCTTTACTTATTAAACATTTCATCAACCCTTTTCAATATGGGGGATATAAACTCTAAGTGATTAAAAATGGAAAACGAAGTAGCGCAATCCTAAAATGATGCTATCATTCCCAGGTCAAATCATTCCAGAACTCTCACTGTGCTTTTTCCTGGAGCCCAGGAGCGCGGCGGCGCGGTGCCCTCGGATCTGGCTTGTAACTGCTGCTGGAAGGACATGTGCGTGACGGGGGCCCCGTTAGGAGAATTTGCCCGTGGGGCTGGGATAGAAGCTGCTCGAGTGCCCGGACCAGCTGGTCGGCAGGCATGTCCCCTGTGAAGCGACACCGTCCTGTTCAGGAGAGTGGTTTGCTTCAAGGCAGGACTCGAAACGTAGGGTGAGGGAGGGGAAAAGGACCAACAAAATGTGAGGTCCGGCTGCACACTGGACAGGCGCTCAGACGCCCCCGCAGGGAAGGAGCGAATGTGAGCGTGAAACCGTGGAGCAGGGCTGCGCTTGGTGCTGGCGGGCCGTGTAGACGGCTTCAGGAACGGCAGTCCTGTGCGAGCTGGGTTTCCACACCTTTCCCCGAGGCCTCAGAGGTGCAGAAGGACGAAGTGAAGCCGGTGGAAAGTGGTGTGAGTTTCACAGACTCAGCGCAGTGCTTGTTCTAGGGCTCCTAGACCCGAAAGGCCATGGCTGAAGTTTTTCTTCTCTTTCATTCCTTTTTTTTTTTTTTCAAAAAAATTTTTAAATTTCTTTTCAGTATAACAGTATTCATCGTTTTTGCACCCAGTGCTCCATGCAATCCTTGCCCTCCCTAATACCCTCCACCTGGTACCCCGACCTTCCAAACCCCCGCCCCTTCAAACCCTCAGATTGTTTTTCCGAGTCCATAGTCTCTCGTGGTTCACCTCCCCTTCCAATTTCCCCCAACTCCCTTCTCCTCTCTATCTCCCCATGTCCTCCACGATATTTGTTATGCTCCACAAATAAGTGAAACCATATGATCATTGACTCTCTCTGCTTGACTTATTTCACTCAGCATCATCTCTTCCAGTCCCGTCCATGTTGCTACAAAAGTTGGGTATTCGTCCTTTCTGATGGAGGCATAATACTCCATAGTGTATATGGACCACATCTTCCTTATCCATTCGTCCGTTGAAGGGCATCTTGGTTCTTTCCACAGTTTGGCGACCGTGGCCATTGCTGCTATAAACATTGGGGTACAGATGGCCCTTCTTTTCACCACATCTGTATCTTTAAGGTAAATACTCAGAAATGCAATTGCAGGGTCATAGGGAAGTTCTATTTTTAATTTCTTGAGGTATTTCCACACTGTTCTCCAAAGAGGCTGCACCAACTTGCATTCCCACCAACAGTGGAAGAGGGTTCCCCTTTCTCCACATCCTCTCCAACACATGTTGTTTCCTGTCTTGCTAATTTTGGCCATTCTAACTGGTGTAAGGTGATATCTCAATGTGGTTTTATTTTTTTTATTTTTTTTTAAAGATTTTATTTATTTATTTGATAGAGAGAGATCAGAAGTAGATGGAGAGGCAGGCAGAGAGAGAGAGAGAGGGAAGCAGGCTCCCTGCCGAACAGAGAGCCCGATGTGGGACTCGATCCCAGGACCCTGAGATCATGACCTGAGCCGAAGGCAGCGGCTTAACCCACTGAGCCACCCAGGCGCCCCTCAATGTGGTTTTAATTTGAATCTCCCTGATGGCTAGTGATGATGAACATTTTTTCATGTGTCTGAGAGCCATTTGTATGTCTTCATTGGAGAAGTGTCTGTTCATATTTTCTGCCCATTATTTGATATGATTGTCTGTTTTGTGTGTGTTGAGTTTGAGGAGTTCATTATAGATCCTGGATATCAACCTTTTGTCTGTACTGTCATTTGCAAATAGCTTCTCCCATTCCGTGGGTTGCCTCTTTGTTTTCTTGATTGTTTCCTTTGCTGTGCAGAAGCTTTTGATTTTGATGAAGTCCCAAAAGTTCATCTTCGCTTTTGTTTCCTTTGCCTTTGGAGACATATATTGAAAGAAGTTGCTGTGGCTGATATTGAAGAGGTTACTGCCTATGTTCTCCTCTAGGATTCTGATGGATTCCTGTCTCACGTTGAGGTCTCTTATCCATTTTGAGTTTATCTTTGTTTATGGTGTAAGAGAATGGTCGAGTTTCATTCTTCTACATAGAGCTGCCCAGTTTTCCCAGCACCATTTATTGAAGAGACTGTCTTTTTTCCACTGTATATTTTTTCCTGCTTTGTCAAAAATTATTTGACCATAGAGTTGAGGGTCCATATCTGGACTTTCTAATTTGTCCCACTGTTCAATGTTTCTGTTTTTATGCCAGTACCATGCTGTCTTTCATTCTTTAAAAAAAAAAAAAAAATCACTGTTTATCTGAGAGTGGGGGTCGGGGAAGGGCAGAGAGAGGAGAAAGAATCTCAAGCAGATTCTCCGCGGAGCGCTGAGCCCATATGGGGGCTTGGTCTCCGGACTCTGAGATCCCAGCCTGAGCCGAGATCAAGAGACAGACTCTCATCTGACCGAGCCACCCAGATACCCCAAAGTTTTCTTGAGCTACACGTAAGGCCCCCGAGTCTCCCATGGGTCTGACCCAGTCCCTTCATATGCCTAAGGGAGGATCTTTCTTCCTTTAACTAAAGCCAAGTTTGTAACAGTAGCGAACTGAACGTACAGTGACTTGGTTTTCCTGTCTCATACAGCAACAAAAGATGGAATGAACTCCGTGTGCAAGTCAGGAAAGCAGCTCTCTCCAGTCACACAGACCTTAGTCACCGTCCCCGTGAGGACGCTGACATCATGAACACTCTGCCACTGATTCTTTTCTTTGCTTTTAATTTTTTATTTAATTTTTAAACTTTATTTAATTTTTATTTAATTTAATTTTTTTTTCAAGTTTTTATTTATTTATTTGACAGAGATCACGAGTAGGCAGAGAGGCAGGCAGAGAGAGAGGAGGAAGAAAGCTTCCCTGCTGAGCAGAGAGCCCGATGTGGGGCTCGATCCCAGGACCCTGAGATGGTGACCTGAGCCGAAGGCAGGGGATTAATCTCTGAGCCACCCGGGCGCCCCTGCCACTGATTATTTCCGTCTGCAACACAAGCTGTATTTTCTCTTTGCAGAGACAATATTATAAAATACTGGAACCAAAGCCCATACCAGAGACTTGCTTCTGGCCCTGGGACTCATTATAACAAAATGTTTTACTTAGTGTTTGGGGTCGGTACTGCGTTACATCTCAGGATGACCTAAGTTCAAGAGTAATCGTAGAGCCAATAGGGCGAATAAAGTCATTCAATCTCAACCCCTCTTTGTAGGTTCACCTTCAAGTTTTTTTTGAAAAACCAGGTTTAGCTACAAAGTATGGGAATGATTCCTTGGCGCGTTCCTCCTGATGCCAGCCATCTGCCAGGACTATTATTGGTAACAGAAGCATATTTTAGCTATTATTTGTTAATGTTAGGGCCACATGTCACTACCTTCCAGCATTCTGGGAAATGCCAGAACAAGATAACAGGCCTGATTCTCATTTTCTCCCACCCCAGGTCTAAAAGCAAGTATGTGAAGGCTTACGTGGCCACACAATGTGACCAGGAAAATTGGTGTCCTGCCAGAACCCTTTAAAAATAAACAGAGGGGGGCGCCTGGGTGGCTCAGTGGGTTAAGCCGCTGCCTTCGGCTCAGGTCATGATCTCAGGGTCCTGGGATCGAGCCCCGCATCGGGCTCTCTGCTCGGTGGAGAGCCTGCATCTCTCTCTGCCTGCCTCTGCCTACTTGTGATCTCTCTCTCTCTCTCTCTCTCTCTCTCTGCCAAATAAATAAATAAATAAATAAAACCTTAAAAAAAAGAAAAAGAAAAAGCAAAAACAATAAAAAAAAAATAAACAGAGTAACCCGAAGAAATCTCAAAGTAAAATTGAAACCTTCCCATATGAAAGCAGGTTCCTCAGAGCAAACCTGGAAGAGAAGCTTCATTTTCTTCAGCTCTGGAGTCAGTAAAAGATCTATTGTTACATCCATTTCAGACACTGTGAGAAGTTAAAAAAAATGTCTGTAAAGCACATTGGCTCTGAACAAATTCAAGACTGTGTGGTTCAAACACGTGTGGTTCCTGGTAGGCTGCTGGGGCACGTGCCCTTCGCCAACGTAGATTGATTTTTGAAGCCGTCGGGAGTTCATTCCTCTTAGCGTGACTGCGTCCATCTCAGCCCGGGAGAAAACCGCAGCAGCCAAAACATTTAGTCAGCGGGAGTCAGGCCGGAGTGTATGGTCTCTCCGCGCCACCGAGCCGCATGGGGGTTAGTGGCCGCTTCTAGGGGACATGGGAGCGGGCCGAGCGGCCTGCACGCAGGGACCTGAAGAGCTTCCCCCACCCCCCGCCCACTTTCTCACTAATGCTCAGTCCATGGCCTGTGTTCCATGAGGTGGCCCGCCGTCTCACCTGTTTTTGGTAAGAGATTATATTAACTATTTATATCTCATCTACTTCAAAAAAATTTTTTGAGATGATTTTGTGACTCTTTGGAGTTTTATAAAGATGGTTTCAGCTGGAAGAAATGGGCAATGATCCTTCTCTCCCCCTAAACTGATGTGGCTAGCCTTGACCTTGATTCGGGAGAAAGGCCACAGTTCTGCTGTTGTTGTTGTAAGGTAAGGGGACGTGCAGCAACATTATTTCGGAATAGAAAGCAAGGTGATAAAGCTCATAGTCCTGATACTAACTGAAACTAGTGGAAAGTCCTTTTCAATCAGCTGTTTCCTGCATCTACACATGACTTTTAGACCCGGAGGTCACTATCCTTCTAATGGCCAAAGGCGCTTCGCTGTTGTTTCACATTCACAACTTTCTTTTCAACCTTCCTTCTTCAGACGTGGTTTCTGCTGTTACAGGAACAGCCGTCTCCCATTTGTATTTCTGTAGTACTTAGTCTGTGGTAAAGGTAAAGTAGTTACACTCCTGTGTTTAAATGAAGAGATTTCTTTCAAAAGAAGAAAACAGAATGGAATTCAGTGTCTATTGGATTGAAATGAAAAAGTGCATATATTGGAGTTTGCAAAGAGGTTTCCTGCAAGTAGGTTCCATTGCCAAATTTTAGACATTGTATTTTGCTCACAAGATTTTGGGTTTCCATGAGAGATTCGGAACAAGAGAAAACAGATGGGAGGGGGACCGACAGAGGGAGAGAGAGACTATGTCACTCAGTAAAAGAAAAATCCACATTTCACATCTAGTTATGTGACAAAGCACCGTGTCTCCCCTGTGGCCCATTGAAACAAACTGTTGGAAACAGGACCTTTCCTTTATACGAGGAAAATAGACCCTCCACACTTGAGGTAAAAACTGAGCTTGATAAACATGTGTCTGGGGAAGAAGTGAAAGATTCGCTGCGTGCGAAGGGAAGGCTCGTCCGGCCGTGACAGATGGGGGTTGAGGGGGGCGGAAGAGCTGAGAAGAGAAACACTCCTAGTGCCAGGGCAGGGCAGCACGAAGGGTCAGGGCCGTTCTCTCCAGAGATGCCTGACGACACCCGGATGACGATGGCTGCGGAGACCCGCCCGCTGCTGCTCACTGACGTCATCTCCCTAAAATCCTGGTTCACAGCCTTACTGGACAGGTGGGCTGTCTCGACCGCATTCCCAATGGCTTCCCTGGCCGTCCCCATCCAGGAGCCGACAGGGTCCTTTGCCCTTTCTTTGCTTCTCTGCGTCTACGGTTACCTCTTCGGTGTCTAGCTCGGCCTACCAGGGACTGACGCTCTGTCGACGGTGCAGTTTGCGGAGCTGCGGCTCCTCCCTGTGAACCACCTGTCTTGTTACGGTAATAACAATCAGGATTATTAGTATATTAAATCATAAGTAATTCTATATTATTAATAATTCTGGAAATTACTAATGTTACTAGCAACTCTATCATAGTAGGTTAGAATTAAAGGTGGTGGAGATATTAGAATTAGTAGTGATATATTACTAACATATTACCATATATGTAACATATATTACATATTAGTGTGTAACACATTACTTTTTTTATTTAAATTCAACCTCTTCTTGAAGGTGTTTATATTTTTATTTAAGTTCAATGAATCAACAATATAGTACATCATTAGTCTCAGATGTAGTGTTCAACAATTCATCAGTTACATATAATACCCTATATAACATAATATTAATATATTTATATAGATTAGTAACAGATTAGTCAATCATGCAGTAAATAATCTTTGAATGCTCACTATTTGAGGGATACTTTTTTAGATCTAAGAACAAAACTGTGACTAAAACCAACACACGTCCTGTAGAAAGCTACATTCTGCGGGGGAGGGGAACAAAATGGGCAAGAGCCATCATAAACAAGTAAATTAAGTAGCTGATAACCACCGCAGAAGAATTAGAAAGTAGAGCAAGACAAGGAGCATCGGTAGTGCTGGAGGGGAATGGGAGAAAGGTTGCAATTTTATCTTTTTATTATTTTTTAAGTTTTTAAGAAACTCCAGTTAGTTGGCATACAGTGCCATTTTAGTTGCAGGTGTACAACACAGTGACCCAACACTGCCATCACCTGGTGCTCGTCATAGTACCCTCCTCGGTCCCCATGGCCCAGCTCACCCAGCCCCACAGCCCCATCAGTTTGTTCGCTGTAGTTAAGAGTCTGCGTCTCATTCTCTTTCTCTGACTTCTCCTCTGACCCCTCTCCTTCTCCTGCTGGTTCATTTGTTTTGTTTCTTAAATTCCACATCTGAGTGAAATCATATGGCATTTGTCTTTCTCTGATTAACTTACTATGTGTAGCGTTACGCGCTCTAACTCCGTCCATCTTGTTGCAAATGGCTACTTCCTCCTTATCCATGATCCATCTATGCTCACCTGGGCTGTTGCCATAGTTGGGTCTTGTAGATAGTGCTGCTATAAACATAGAGGTGCAAGTACCCTGTGAATTATTTTTGTATTTTTTTGTATTCTTTGGGTAAATACCTAGTAGTGCCATTGCTGGATGATAGGGTAGTTCTATTTTTAACTTTTTGAGCAACTCCATACTGTTCTCCAGAGCAGCTGCCCAAGTTTTCATTCCTATCAACAGTGCAAGAGGGTTCCCCTTTCTCCATGTCCTCTCCATGTTATGTCTTTATTGCTGATGTTAGCCATTCTGACAGGTGTGAGGAGGTATCTCATTGTAGTTTTAATTTGTATTTCCCTGGTGATGAGTGATGCTGAGGGTTTTTCCTGTGTCTGTTGTCTATCTGTATGTCTTCTTTGGAAAAATGTCTATTCATGTCTTCTGCCCATTTTTTAACTGGATCATTTGTTTTGGGGGATGTTGAGTTTTGTAAGTTCTTTATGTATTTTGGATACTAATCCTTTATTGCATATGGCATTTGCAAATATCTTCTTCCATTCTGTTATTTTGCCTGTTAGTTTCATTGATTGTTTTCTTTGCTGTGCAGTCAATAGATTGCTTTTGCTTTTATTTTAATAGGTTGCAATTTTAAATGAGGTAAGCATCATTGAGGGGTTGAGTTTTGAGCAAAGGCTTGAAGGAGAAGAGGGAGTTACCTGAGGGACAACAGATCCAAGTAGAGGGAAGAGCCAGTGCAAAAGTCTTTTGGCAAAGAGCTATTTGCATGTTCAACAAACAGCAAGGAGCGTGCTGGGGCTGCCACAGAGGGTAAAAATGAAAGGAGGTGAGGTCAGGGACCAGAAAACAAGGAGTGCTGGGCCAGGGAGCTAAATCTGAGTGCCTGTAAGACATTACAAGGAGGCCAGCTCTTACGAGCAGTGAGATTGGGAGCTCTGGTAAGGTTGTAGTCAGCAGAGTGACATGATCTGATGCACATTATAAAAGAATTACTCCTGTTATCTGGGAATAGAGTATAGGGGGCAAAGGGAGAGGCTGTGAAGCCGGCTGGGAGGCTGCTTCAGTAATCCAGCACGAGACCGGTGGCTTGGACCTGGTGGTAGCAGAGGTGATGGGCAGAGCTATTCTGTTTTGGTTCCCAACAATAGGATTTCCATCTGAGATCATTCACATAAGACCCTGCAAGACTTCCGGGGGGCATCTTTTGGAGACCACTCCTGTAGTGCTCTTTGGCTTTGGGTATGTCTGCCTGCAACTCAGGTTAAGAACACGAAAACCCTATTCCTTTACTTTCCCTTGTTCATCTTTCTGATTCCACATTTGGTATGGACGTTATTTCTTGTGGATGACCTTCTTCCTTTGTCACTTGAGGGAAAAATAAAAATTAACATTTGTTTAACAACTGCACAGTCCAGGCCCTGTGTTCGGTACTTAAAATGTATATAATGAGCTGAGTAACATCTATCAAGTGCTTACTACCTGCCAGGCATTGTGTCAAACCCTTTTCTACAGGTGATCTTACTCAGTCCTCTCCACAGTCATGTAAAGCTGCAAGTATCATCCGTTCTTCCAGAGAGTACATCTGCACAAGACTATCTCACAAGCAGCCGAGCGGGGAATCAAACCCAGGTTCGTCTGGAGCTCTTGAATGTTTTGCTTTCCATTCAGTCCTCACTCATGATCCCCTGAAAGGCTGTGACGTAAGAATTATTGTCTTAGTTTGACGAATGTCCAGTCAACATATTATTATTTCCTATTGCTAATATGTACGTATGTGCAGACTTTCTCCAATTGGCTTATTAGTTCCTTGCGTATAGAAAAAACGAGCACATGCCATAGCATCGAGTGTGACGCCTCGAGCATGGTTAGGTTTGAGGAAGTCCAAGGTGATTGATTTTGTGCTGTGTTGTTTCATGACATCACCTTACACCAATGCAGGGTCAGAGTCCACCTCGCTTTGCCCCCCAGAGGACACACCGCATAGTGTGTGTTCCAGAAATGTTATTCATAGCATATGTTTGTTACTTAATCTATTTCTGTCTTTGTGATTCGCAAGGACTCTTTCAGCTTTCACCCAGCTATTTTGTCTTCTGTGACTCTTATGAGCAGAAACAAACAATATTTTTTTCTAGAACATTTTTATTGTACTCCCACTTGGGCAGATAAAAATGAAACTGACATCAGAACTCAAACAACAGCAGTGTTCACATGGACTTACTTTTCCTATCTTTACTAATCTCATGAGATCTGTGGATTTATAGTCTTCTTAACTCCTTCAGCAGGTCCTGCCGGGAGTTGGGAAGAGAGCGATCGTCGTGCTAGCGTGCTAAACATGGACAGGCTCACTGACTGATGTAAAGAACAGAATAACCCTATTTGCTAATCTAGGGGTCAGAAACTTCAGCTCCTGAAGAAACCCTGGAGATCCCATAAAGGACTATATGTCAAGATCACACTAGCTTCTTGTCCTTCGTAGACTAATCTGCTCTCAGACCATGTTGGGGATCTCCACTTCTGAAATACAAACACACAAGCAATACCTGCAGGAAAACACCAAACACCGCATTCACCCATCACCTCATGAGGTTTGCTTTCCTTATCCTGCTTCAAAAACATTTATTTTCTTGCCCCAGCATAGGTCATATTAATCAGCACTCGTTGCCATAACAAAATACCATAGGTTTGATGCTTGAACAACAGAAATGTATTTCTTATGGTTCTGGATTCTGGAGGTTCAGGATCAAGGTGCTGCTCGATTCGGTTCTCGGGGACGACTCTTCCTGGCCAATGGCCACCTTCCGGCGGCCGTGTCTTCACACGGCAGAGAGAGAGAGATCTGGTTTCTCTTCCTCTGCAACAAGTCTGCTAATCCTATATGCGATCACGACGCTACTCTTAGGACCATATTTAACAGTAACTGCTTCAGTAAAGACCCTCTCTCCAAACGCAGTCTCAATGGAGGTTAGGACTTCCAGATGTGAATTTTGGGAGTGGGGGCAGGATTTAATTTATAGTAGATCTTTGTGATTTTTCTGAAGACCGTGATCTATTTATCGAATTGTTGAATATAAATTCTCTTTGTCATTCTCTCACAAGTGATTGTTTAGGAGTGATCTATTTCTGGGATAGCTAAGTGCTATATTATTCCTATTTTAAGATGAAATGCACAATAACTTTAACAGTGAAAACTTAAATATACTTAAAACCACCTTGGGGGCCTGGATGCTGTATTATTAGTGCGTCATTGGAAAATCTAATTAACAATTTAGAGAGCCCCCCAAATTCCAAGATAAATCTATTCTACACTTATCTCTAGGACACAGATCATCCTTTTAGGTACAATAATTTCCTTCATTGAGCACAGATTGTATAATACTATTATTCCAAGCTAACTTTTAATATCTGCATTTTTCAAAACCATCATATCTTTGTTTTATAATTTAGTCAGAATCAAATCACGTCATTAAACCAACAATGGTAGGAGGAAAAAGAATATTGTTGACTTTTCACCTAATCTATATATTCCTGACTTTCTAAATGACAGGATTTGGTCAGTTTATGGAAATAACCAGCCAATTAAATAAAAGAGAATAAGAATAGTCAAACTACATTTTTTTTTTAAATCAAATATAAGTAGTAACAACAGTGCTGTTAATTATTCTTCTTGAGTCAAACATGTAAATTGATTTTAAGGACGTTGAGGATACGGGCTGCCGAGTGCAGATCCTTTCGACAGAAGCCGGAGAAGGAAGGGCTGCAGGATCTTCCCGCCCAGCGCATCTGTGGCGGCCCAGCGCATCCCAGCGCATCCCAGCGCATCCCAGCGCATCCCGGCGCATCTGTGGCGGCCGAAGCAGCTATTGCCGACGGAGGGCGGAAGGCAAGCAAGAGCCCGCAGAACCGGGACTGGAGTCGGGAGCCAGGGTTTTTCAAGTTGTACCGAGCTTCTCACCAATATCATCCTATTCTGAATTTAGATTACTTCCGAAATAAACCTCCAGTCCTTTCTGCACCCAGTGAAACATCCCTCAACCAGTAATACCCGGAACACTTCCTGATGAAAAGGGTTTGAAAAGTGTTCTTAAAAGAGCATGAGAAGTGACCTTTCTTTGATATCCTAAGAGCAGCGTGTAGTCCCGATGTCTGTAAATTGTCATACCAAGTTTTTTTTTCTTGTGAACTTATAGTTTTTTTTAAGAAAATTATAATTTTTTAGATTCAAAGAATTTTCCTGAGAGATTGTTTTAAGTCTCTGTTTGCTAGTTCCCTTCCTCCACTCAACTATTTTGCTTTAGTTTCTTTCTTGAATTTGTGAAACTCGCCTTCTTTGCTCACCAGCCTTCGAGAATCTCTGCCTGTTAGGAAGACCGGGCAACCAGCGTAGGGGAGACTCTGGTGTGGGTCTGTGTGCAGATCTTCAGCAAAGACTTGGTGAACTGTGACCGTTTTTGTTTTTGGTTTTTGTTCTTTTTTGAAGGCTATAGAAATACAAGAATACATCTGCATATCGTATTTTTAAAAACATATTGCAATCATTTCCTATTTCTAAGTGGCCCGTGATGTGATACAGCTGAAATGTTTCAAAAATGCGGCAGATATATTAGAAAACACATGTACGTGAAAGACTTAAATTTTGTATCGGGTTTGATATGTAGCATGAGACTCGCAGAGAGTTTGAATATTTTCCAATGTGGGATATACTGAGAGTGCTGTCCTGTTTATGTGGCTGTATGGTCAAATTCAAGCATGAGGAGTGGCTTGGTATTTTCATGCAGAATGGACTGAGTCAGATGATTGTGCTGGTGAATTGAATTCAGATATGGTAGCTCCTTATATGTGTGTGTGTGTATATATATATGTAATAGTCATACGTGTGCATTATTAACTGTAAGTACAAATATAAACACAGATCCACATGTAAATAAAGGGTCAGGGCTCTGACAAGAGATGAGCAGACTTTAGACTTCAGGTAAAGGAGTGTTGGAAAGGGGAAAGAGGCACTGAGATCAGTTTCCAAAACAACAACTAAACAAACCTGCAGAAAACAAAACAAAACAAAACGTAGATAAATCCACTTTGCCTCCTTCACAGCTGTCTTCTAGGACCTTGGGAGGAACGTAGGTAGGTACGTCTGCCAGGAATCTTGAATACCAGAACCAAGTTACATAGGCTCTATCTCTTAAAAACCGGGACCTGGGAGAGATTACTTAGTTTCTTTCTGTCTTTGCTCCTTCATCTGTAAAATGGAGACGGTGACGGCACATATCACGTGGGTTGTCATGAGGCTGAGCAAGCAGAGGCTGGTGAAACACTCAGAAACCTGGAAGTGACCAGTGACCAGTGATCTTTGGAACGCAGCTTCTGTATTGTGCATAATACATTTTTAATGTCTTCTTCCATTACAATGTGTTTTGCAAGGACAGGTTCATTTTTTAGCCCATTTTGTGAGCTCCATTGTGCTTTTTTCTGGTGTTTTATGCAAGTTGACTACTAATGACTAATGAAAACAATATGAATGCATTGTTGCTGCATTAGTGTAATGTGGTGTGGTTTTGCACTTAAAAGAGGTATTCAGATGCTCTAGTTGTAAATGTTCATGAAAAGCCTCTTCTGTACTAGTCAAACTGCTTTTAGTAAGTCTCACCAGTGGTTTTACATCTGCAGAGCATGGAGGGCGGGGCTGACTGTTGAGAGGACTGAAATTGCTTCATATTGTGATCCTAAATTTTATATTCACTATATTCCCCAAAGTATACCTTAATAAATATTTTATGACCAGAAAAAAAAAAAGAGAGAGAGAGAGAGAGAGAGTGGGCCTAGGTAAACACGGGGGTGGGCGGGGCAGGGGAAGAGGAAGTGTTTTCTCTTGTTATTCCCTAAGTCGGTGTAGTCTAGTATTAAAGCCCATAAAAAAGAAAGGAATAGAGTGGAGAATATTACACTGGTGAAACGTCAAGCTTACCACTTCAAGAAGAAAGGCCCTCAAACGTGGGAGCTCCACGGGTCTCACTGTCAAAGCCGTTTCCCAGAGGCTCCAAGGTGGCTTTATTAAAGATGGAAATTCAATCATTTCCCAGTGAAATTACAGAGGAACAGATGAGTTAACATTGTTTTGTAGACCTTTCACTTCCTGACATTTGGGTCAGAAAAAGGAAAACATTCAGCCTTTACTTCCTATGTAATTTCTCCCCTTATCTGAGAACAACTGTTCCTTCTCAAGTCAGCAGGGCTGTCCGAGAGTGCAAACGGCGTCCTGTGCTAGCGGGACTTTCAGAAGAGCATCTGGGTCATTGCAGCGAGACACGAAGTGATGAAAACAAAACAAACAGAAATGAACTTGCTTTATAAGTAACTGCCACAAAAGCGGTATTAAAATTCTTTCTCTTTCAGATGTAAATCAGACATCTTGGACTGTTTTCCTTTAAAGATTTTTCTACAGAATACTTTAAAAGATACAACAAAAATAACCACAAAACCCTCTCAATAATTTCCAGATAAATGCCTCTAATAGTGTTTATATTTAGGCTTTTGAGGCTCCATCTTTACCCTGGGAACTCTTCCCTCCTTCAGAGATACCACCGTTTTGTTTCTCTCTCTCCCTCTCTCTCATTAACATTTCAGTGTAAAGCAACATTTCAGTGTAAAGATAGCTTTGAGCTCTTAAGGTACTGAAAAGTGCATAGATTGCTTCTTTCCCTAAAAGCATATACTTTCATATTTTGCTTTTCATCGGTTAACATTTTTCTGGAAGAAGTCGTGGCAGAAAGCGGGACGGGGTGGACATTCCTACTTTACATACCGACCGAAGTGTAATAGTTAATGTGACTAGGCAGTGTAGTCCCTCTAAAGTCATAGGACCCATAAAATCTTCGATCTCTCCAGCAAAAACGCCAAGATTTGAAGCAACAGTTTCAACCTTTATTTATGAATGAAGAAATGGGAATTCAGAGGTTTTACATATCAGACTTAGGAAAGTCTGATTACCGAATGTTTAAGAGCAAAAAGTGATTTATAATTAAGGTCAAAATGAAAAGAAAATGTTTGTACATTCTCGGGTGGCTCATATAACTTTCCTTTCTGATTAATTAACAAATGTTTGGTTAATGCAACCAAGTGAGTGAAATTGAATACCCCACCCGGCAAACAGTCATCAACAGTTGTTTTCAGAGTAGTTATCCTGCTGCTACCAAAGGTTATTAAAATATGTAGCTTTGTGAAGGAACTAAATTTCCACCAGCACTCTCACATATCATATCTCACTGCATTTCAGAAGCCCAAGAGGCCAGTGAGGGTAACAAAGGACTGTGGAGGGGTGACCCGATGCAGCAGCAGCACAGGAAAATTCGCCTCAAGGATCAGGCAGACGGGTGAGCCTCCGGCTCTTCTAGGAAGCACTCATGGGGCGCCTGGGTGGCTCAATCCGCTAAGCATCTGCCTCCAGCTCAGGTCACCAGTGCCGGGTCCCGGGATGCAGCCCCGAGCAGGGCTCTCTGCCGGGCGGAGAGTCGGCTTCTCCCTCTCCCTCTGATCCTCCCCGCTCTTGGGCTCTCTCTCTCTCTCACTCTCTCTCTCAAATACATAAATGAAATCTTCAAAAATTTTTTTAAAAGAAAGAGTCACTCAATGATTTAGAAGGTCTCTAGGGGTCAGGCAAAGAGTGCTTGCACAAGTAAAGGTGAAAGAGAGAGTCATATGGAAAGACAGAAATCGAGTCTGTGGTAGACAAGCCACCATGTCTATACCTCCAGACCCCACTTCTACCTGTTAGCTTCATGGACTCTTTGCCTGAAGGCTCTCGGCCTGCCAGGGAGGTCGGAAGTAAGGGGAAAAGGGAATTGCGGCCTCTGCCAGTCGCTTACCCTCAAGGGTAAGTGTTAGGTGTCTGACAGTGGTTCCCGGGGCGCCCAGTGGGAATGAGCCCCAGCTCCCCGCCGTGGAAACCGGCCCGATCACACCGTTCTAATGGGCTCGCTTCTCTCCCGGCCTCTCTGCTCCGCGCTCTGCCAGGGCTTCCGTCTCCTGCGGGAACTGTTTACACTTGAGTGTGGGCTCAGCGTCGGCTTCAGGAGGAACCTCGAACTAGGACGACTCAACCGAGTCAAGGACTTGGAGAAGCCCTGGGAGAAGCACTTTCTGTCAGCAGATGGCAAACGGTGATGCCCCCACACTTCTCCTTCTTCTCCACAAAAGTCCTCCTGTGTACACAGATGGGAGCAGATCGATGTCATAGGAATTCCTCTGGGCCACAGGAGCTCTTCCCAGTCTCCCTTCGGAGCAAGAGGCCTGACGGTCTCGGGCGTCCTTCCGCTGTCCTGCCTGTGTCGTTGGTGGCGGGGCGGCTCGGGAGGGTGGGCCAGGCCCCAGACGGGACCCACCACGGGTTGTGCGTCCTGCTTCTCACGGCCAGGCCCTCCGCGGCTCAGGAGACACCCGCCGGCGTCCAGCAAGCGGAAGGTGGCTTCGTCGCTGGAGTCCCGGAGCGGAGACCTCACAGCCCTTCCTCCCAGAGCCCCGAGAAACTGCCGTGTGGCCGCGGGCCGTCGCCTCCATGCTCTCGGGCCCCCGTCGCAGCCTCTATAAAAGTCCCCCCTCGGTGCCTCCCTGAGGTCCCCGCTGCCGGCGACGAGCGCGGTGACACTGGGAGACGCCGACGACCCCCCTGATGCCGACAGACCGGCCCACGGGGTGTCGACATTGTCACGGCACAGAACCCCCGTCTACTCAATTGCTTTCTTCCCTTTTTTCTAAAAGATTGATTTATTGATTTGCAAGAGGATTGTGCGCGTGAGCGGGAGGAGGAGCAGAGAGAGGGCGAAGGAGGGAAGCGGACGTCCTGCCGGGCGCGGGCCGGAGGCCGCCTGACCCCGCAGCCCTGGGGCCACGGCCGGAGCACAGGCGGAGGCCGGACCCATCGCACCCATCGGACCCATCGCCTGAGCCACCCAAAGGCCCGATCCCCAGCTTCATGTGACTTGACCCTTGTGTCTTCTTGGGTCCGGTGGGGAGACGTTTCCCTTTTCTTTTTTTTTTAATTTTTTCAATTTATTTATTTTCAGAAAAACAGTATCATTATTTTTGCACCACCCCCGGTGCTCCATGCCATCCGCGCCCTCCCCGATACCCCCCACCGGGTCCCCCGACCTCCCACCCCCCCCCCGCCCCCGCCCCTTCAAACCCTCAGATTGTTTTCCAGAGTCCACAGTCTCTCGTGATTCATTTCATTTCCCTTTTCTGGGGACACGGGTGGGTGGGGCTCAAGAGGCTCTTTTCCCTTCATCTTCCTGAAGTCACAAGCCGGTCCCTGCCGCACCCCCTCACCGCTCCTCCCCGGGGACACGCTCCGGATTGTTCCACGTCCACGCGCACTTCCCTTGCGGAGTCCTCGGCGACGGGGAGGTGTCTCAGCCGCGGGTGTCGCTCAGGATTCACAGGGCCGCCTGGAGGTGAGCGTAGAGCCGAGGGCACGACCGAGGGCACGACCGAGGCCGCAGCATTGCTTTGGGGCCCCTAAGAGAAGAGACTGAGGTGGCCAGAGCGAGGCAGGAGGGGGCTGGGGGGACTGGGGTGTGGGCGCAGCAGGTGCCACAGTGCGGCCGGTCCCAGAGTGAGGAGGCTCCCCAGGAGGGAGAGGACAGTCACTCCAAAGCGTTGATCTTGTGGGGGCTGCTGGGAAGTGTCCCCTCTGCTCCTGCGTCCAAACCAAGTACAGAAATAAAGAGAAATGACAGACACAAAAATACTACTTTTATTTCTGACAGAATTAGATGACTGTCTTCCCAGCCAGGTGGGAGTCCGCTACGGTCAAGCCCCCGCGGTGGAGACCCACGTGGAGACACCATGCAGGAGAGAGAAGGACGCGGCCCCGGAGGCGAGGGGGAGCCAGACCACGGCTTACGCCAGCCCTGAAAATGGTCTGACGGTAGCAGGCCAAGTTGCTAAGACAGAACCACCTCGCCAAGCTCTTTCCATATTCTTGACCTGAAGAAACTGTAATCGAGCCAAACGATTGTTGTTTTAACCCACCACATTTTGCAAGCTTTTCGTTATTTTTGTCGATAAATTAGTGGACTTCTACTTTCTTATTCTGAAAAATAATTCCATAACATCATTAATGGACAACAGCTGCCATCGGCAGCCGCAACCGTATGTGTGTGTGCGTGTGTGTGTTTGGAAACTTCCCAGCTCAGCGCTTCTGTAGGAATCACCAACTATCAAGTGCTTCATCGTCCCGCTAACCAACAGCACTCACCGAGGGCCTGAACCAAGAGATGCAGAAGCATTTCTGTCACTGTGCCAGGAGAAGCCAGCGCTGATGGACCAGGGACCACACTCAGAGCAGCAGGGCACTAACCTGCATTGCTTCTCAGACCAGTTGCTGGCCTAGATTTTGCCAGCAGATTGCGGTTGCAGTGCTCCGGGGTAGTGAACCTCACTCCCTCACTGACGACACGACCGACTTACGACGGCGTCAGAACCTACCGGGAGCCAAGTGCTGACACTACGTTCGTGGCTTCTCAGATCCCACCTCCTCGAGGTCTGTCTGCTCTGTTGCTGTCAACCTGTAGCCAGGCCCAGTTATAAAGAATACATTTCTTATTTTTTTTCTTTTTTTAAAAAATTTTATGTTGTTAGTTACCATACAATACATCATTAGTTTTTGATGTCGTGTTCCAGGGGTGAATTTCTAATGTGACACGGCTCTGAACTGTGGCCAATATGTTCTCCTGTCCTTACAGAGGGCATATCTTTAAAATGAATAAAAGGGTTCATGGTTATTAGAGTTTTTTCAGGCTTTTGGTAATTCTCAGAAATCTCCATCCTATGAAAGCTCTTAGGCAACTATAATTAGGTTTTCCGTAACCCTTATTAAGGGGGAAAGAATGATGTTATCAATATCCAAGTAGCCAATAACCGCATTAGGCTGGCATCCATTCTTTCTTTTCTTGTTGTGATTTTAATTTTTTTGCTGTTGTTTTCTTAAAGCAACATCTAAATAATCATGCATTCCTGTTTCAGGTGTCAGCTGATTGTGGAGGAAAGCTGGGCAAGATTTAAAAATACGGTGGAAATTTAACGCTCCACGAATGACTCCTCTACACACCCAGGTTTGCAACGGATTACGGTAAGAAGGCGGGCTAGCAAGTTTCTAGGACACCAGATCAAGCAGGGCTCCAGATACTCACCGAAACGTAGAAAAAAGCCAAGACCCCAGTTCATCTCTCTGCTAGTGCCTTACGGATGATGTTGCAAACCTCTGAATCTGAACAGCCCCGAAATGCAACCGGGACTGTGTTTCTTCACGTGTTGCGAGGTCTGAGGAGAGCTATCACACGACCAAGGATGGAAGGAGTGGAGGAAGAAAGGAAACTAACTTTGGGGGAAGACAGACTAGAGAGAGTTGAACAGAATTCTTTCCTGAAGGACATCCTAAACCCTTCAAGATCGCAATGTGCCGTGAGCTTCAAGTGGGAGTTAGTTACTCTGTGCTTTTCCCAAACACTTTTGAAATAGCAAAACCTCTTTTTTGGGGCACAAGTTAGAAAAACATATGGCTTGGGGCAACTCTTTAAAATACACAACTTCCTTTGGATATCTGCTGAGTCCTGCAGGTATTTCCAACTTAAATGTCTTTACAAACTGCATGAAAGCCCGAGACAGGTAGTGCTAGAGTCTGTGACAAAATGGAAGATATTTTCCCAATCTAAAAACAGTTTTTTTTTTCAAGATTTTATTTATTTATTTATTCAATTATTTATAAATTTATTTATTTTTTTTAAGTAAGCTCCGTGCTGGGCTTGAACTCACAATCCTTAGATCAAGACCTAAGCTGAGATGGAGTTGGATGCTTAACCAGCTGAGCCACCAATTTTATTTTTTAAGTGACCTCTACACTCAGCGTGGGGCTCGAACTTACAACTCCAGGATCAAGAGTCATATGCTCTACCTACTGAGCTACGCAGGTGTCCCTCAAAGACACTTAAATTCAAATTTGTAAAAGCATTCTTCTTCTCTCTCTTTTTTTAAAATTTAAATTCAATTACCTAACATATAGTACATCATTAGTTTTTGATGTCTGGTTTGGTGGTTCATTAGTTGTGTGTAACAACTGGGCTTAAAAGTGTCTTCTGGCTGGGCATACTAGTTGGCTATTGCTGTGCAGCTGATTGTCTGAAAGAAACCAGCATTTTAAAGCAAACGTGTATTAGCTCACAGTTTCTGTGGTTCAGGAAATTAGGAAGAGCTTAGCTGGCATTCTGGTCTCTCGTAGGGTTGCAGGCGCAGAGTTGATGTTCCAGGCCACAGCATCCCTTCCAAGCCTGTTCAGATGGCTGCCGGCTGGAGGTCTCAACTCCTTGCCACGTGGGCCTTTCCGAAGGCTCACTACATAGCCTCTAACTTTCTCCACAGTGAATGATCTTACAGAGACAATGAATAAGCAGGAAGCTATAGTGCCTTTATGTTGTTTCTAAGTTTTTGCAATTGTAAGATAGATTGCGTTAGCAGCTTTACAGTTAACTACTTCAGACATACACGTATGTATTATATATATTTTGTATAGTTTTTGAGGTATGATTGTATCCATTCTGCCATTATGACTCAGATGTCATCTCTTCTGAGAGGCCTTCCCCAGTCTGTCCAAAATGGACCTCTCTCTTGTCACTGGTTATCCAGTTATCTTGTTTTACTTTCTATAGGATTATCACTGCCTGAAATTGTTTAATCATTTATGAGTTTCTCTCCTGCTGTAGAGTATAAGCTCCACGAAGACAAAGATTTTGTTTCATTCGATCATTACTCTATTTCTGGCACCTGAAATAGTGGTTGGCATGTGTTGTGTGCTCAATAAATATTTAATGCATGAATTAATGCAGCCTTGTTTTCCTGTCATTGGCCTTACACTATCATTAAGAGAAAAAAATCTTCAAACAGGTGAAAACTGACATCTTATTAATGGTATCTTCTATGTCTTTGCTCACTGTTTACGTTGGCCTTTATTTTCTTCAGGTGTTTACTGATGACTGTGGCTCCACTTTTAGAAATTTCCCTTTCAGGGCCCCCTGGGTAGCTCAGTGGGTTAAGCCTCTGCCTTAGGCTCAGGTCATGGTCTTGGGGTCCTGGGATCGAGTCCCGTATTGGGCTCTCTGCTCCGCAGGGAGCCTGCTTCCCCCTCCCTCTCTCCCTGCCTCTCTGTCTACTTGTGACCTCTGTCTCTGTCAAATAAATAAATAATTTTTTTTAAAAAATTGCCCTTTCACATTCTTTTGTGGTACCCATAGCATAGCGTAGAGTTACTGCATCACTAGGTCGTGCACCTGAAACTAAAGTAACATTGTAGCAACTACAGACACTTCAATAAAAGAACTGCCCTTTCACATTCTTTCCCAGTTAAAAAAATCAGCTGGGGCATTTGTTCCTTTTCCTATTGATCTGCACCCGTTCTTGATACATTGCCTCATTGCCTCCCACTAATGTCGCTGAGGCAAGTTGTGCCAAATTAATTTCCCTCTTCGGGCCAGATCACTTGCTCACTTGCAGGCATGGACTTCCCAAGTCCACGATGACAGTGACGGACTGATCGTTTGAGTACGAACGGCGGAGAGGACTCCCTCCGTTCCTAGAAGCGTGCTTACAGCTGCCGTTCGCAGAGTCCAGGCTTTTGCTCGCTCTGTCTGGGTCTCTGCAGTTAGCCCCAGGTCTGTAAAAGTGCTTCTTCATGAGACCAGTGTGACAAAGCTGGGCCCCGTCATTTGAAGCTGTGCTTCAGGGCGTCCTTAAAATAGCCCTCCTGCCCCATCCTGCGTGGGGCTGCCCTACTTTAGCTCACCATTATGCAAGGTCCTTGAGTGTCTGGGGGTCATCCATTTCCCAAATGGGGTCAGTTCCATACGGCTATGCCAAGATGAAGGCCACTTTCCTGTGAGTCCCCGGCAGCTCACCTGCTGTCCGGCAGGTTCCCACGGGATGCGGCTGGCAATGCTGGGGCGAGAAGTGACTGGCAAGGTGGGTACAACTCTCAGCTTGTTTGCAGCTTTTATGTTCGAAGTCACCCTCTGCTGGCTGGGATCTCAAAGGGGCTAGCCACCCCGGCTCAGGCGGCGTCTTTGTCCGTCGGTGCAATATCGGACCAACAATCTGTGGGCACACTTTGGGGATTGCCTCCGCCTGCTTCTGGACGCTTGCAGAAGTTCTTTCAATAGGAGGATGTTCTCCGAACCACGCAGCGTATCTTCATCCTCTCTTTGTCTCTTTCTTTCTCCCCTCCCCCGCCCCATGAAGGAGAGAAGAACGGATGAGAAGTGACAGAATATGAGCAGTTACGGTCCTGTAAGTCCGACCTATTCCTTTCGTGATGAAGGACTGTGTTATATCATCTATACCTCGAACGGGTTTTAAATGAAACCGTTATAACCGCGTCTTCCTCTGTTTCATAGAGCAGGAAAACAGTAAGACCTTTAAACTTCAGCTCTATACTAAGCTTCTAGTTATTATAAAATGGGGTGATTGCAGTGGGGCACAGACGGGTCAGGGAGGGAAAGAGGCCTCACGTTCCCAGTTAAATGCCCCGACCTCCAGCCGCTCACTGAACTTGATCCGGGGCAACGCAGGGCCTCTAAATCCAAGAGAATCTTCTATGAAGTGTCTGTGTGAAAAACCGGGAAGTCTTTGCTATGCTTTTTAGAGAATTTTTATATTGAGCCGGCCTCTCTTTAGCATGTAATCGAATTCTGCCAGTGATAGCATCTCCTACGCATAGATGACTGCAGAATTGTTCTTGAATTGTTAGTGCAGATATGAAATTGCGGTCATGCTGTTCATTCTTTTCTTGTTTTTGTTTTTGCTTGGAAACCGAGATTTTTGGATGTTGTTCTCTATGAAAGAGCAGTGCTATCATGATCTTTTTATCTCATTTTCTGAGAGAGGACCTTAACTGGGCCATGGTCAATTCCGTCTCCCCTCGGGCCGCGGCTGAGCATCGGCATGGACGCAGAATGTAACTTCAGAGGCCCTGGTAGAAGACTTGTCTGGGCAACTTCTAGCAGGAGAGGATCTCTGGGCTACTGCGGCTTGCTGCCGGCACAGCCCTCCCTCTTCAGGGACACAACTCCTTCTTCTTTAGAAAATAAGCTCTACCAGCTTTACAACTCCGGGTTTTCCTCCTTGACCGAGGGAAGAACCATGTCTCAAGGGCTGGGAGCTAACTCCTAGCACGGAGGGAGAGAGAGGCGCTCTGTAAGCCACAGTGGAAACGTACCCAAAAGCCTGTGCTGTGAGATATGCTACGGTAGGGGCCACTGCAGCAAGAATCCAAAACAAGTGGGAATTTTTGTCTTCTTGAGTACAGACATGACACCTACTATGCTATGCACAGCGAGCTCCTTCTCTGAAAAGCTAACATTTTTCACTTTCTTTACTTCCTTTTCATCCCATGCTTGCCCCTACTTGAGGACTAGAGCTGCTTTTGGCCTACCATTTGCAATTGTTTGTGGAGGGACACCAACGTACAAATTAATGGGGGCTCCTGGGTGGCTTAGTCGTTTAAGAGTCTGACTCTTGATCTCAACTCAGGCCTTGATCTCAGGGTCGTGAGTTCAAGCCCTGGGCTGGGCATCACACTGGGTGTGGGTCTTTTATTTTTTTTTTTTAATTAATAGTATAATAACATTTTAAGTGGTTCACATTGAGTGGATCTTCACGATCACATTCACCAGTCTGGGATGTGCCGGAGATGGCTTACCTCAGCTCCTGGCTTCCCAACCCCACACTTGGTGGGATCACACTGGTAGCTGGACATTAGAGTCTGATCAAGTGTGTTTACAGCTTTACAAATCAGCTGTATCCCCTGCCCCCCAAGCCAGTGCCTCTGGTCAACAAATGAAAGCAAGAGAACGAAGGTGAGTTACGCAGACCCGCACTGGAGACCTCGTGACCGGGGGACCTGTCACACATACAGCCGCTTCAGTGACATGACCGTCCCGGTCACTGGGACTCTAGAGGACGGAGAGCCATTGTTTGGAACAAGTACAACAAAATGGTGTGTCTAAGCATGTCGTCCTTCAAAATTACCGCCATGAAAAGTGATGCATTTGCTCTACTTTGGCGTCGTTCCTCTAGTTTCGAATTCGCTCCTTCTGGAAACCGACCTAGAGGAAGGTTTCGGAAGCCCGTTCCCGGTTCGGTACTTCACAGTGTGACGTGTAAACACAAATGCTGAGATAGCTCACCCCTTACCGCACGCTGACACGCGGCGGACGCCCTCAGCCGCGTCCCTCTGCGACGTGCTCTTCGGCCAGATGCGGCTGCGGCTCCCGGCGGTCCGTTTTCCCTGCTTGGACGCGTGGGGCAGAGGAGCCACCCCCGTTCCTGAGCAGTGAAGTAGCCAGAGAATGAAACACAACCTCCACTGCCAGCCGTCACCCTAAGCCTTACCAGCACTGTGGCAGGTCTCCCTCCCTCGGACTCCGGAGAAGAGTCCTCTCCTCCCAGCAGGGGGGGCCGAAGGAAGGGAGGAGACCCTCCTTTCCCGGATCGCACCGGAGCCCCGGAAAGGTGCTCCTTCTGGCTCTCATTCCTCCTCCTACACTGCTGAGGGGCCAGAGGATGGGGTCAGCGATGCCTTGTCCTGACCCTCAGGCCTCGGAGGGGTGACCGGACCCATGTTCTGACAGCTGCCCCTGGAACGTGTTCCCTTTCCTCGCGGGCCGTGTTTTTAAAACACAGTCTCACCCAGCGGCTAATCGGGAACGCTGCTGCAAAATATATATATATATATATATTACAGCTTTCATGCTTAAGAATTCAGTGTGTGGGGTCCCTGGGTGGCTCAGTGGGTTAAGCCTCTGCCTTCGGCTCAGGTCATGATCTCAGGGTCCTGGGATCGAGTCCCACATTGGGGGACTTCCTCCTCTCTCTCTGCCTGCCTCTCTGCCTACCTGTGATCTCTGTCTGTCAAATAAATAAATTAAATATTTAAAATCTTTAAAAAAAAAAGAATTCAGTGTGTGAAAAATGGAGGCCATGCAACAAATTCAACTTCTAAATGCTATGACGGAAGGGTACACGGGGAAAGTGCGTGTGTGCATGTGTGTGCACATGTGTGTGGGCTCGCGCGTGCCCAAGCGCGCACACAGCGGAATCAGGACTTTCCTTGTGTAAGCAGCTCCTGGAAATCTTCTCGGGACTGTGGTACGTCACTTTTCATTCACCTCCTGATCTCCGATTTTGTCCTCACCCCAATCTTGTGAGGAACACTATCACATTCTAGAGGCTTCTCTTTTAGTAGTCCTCTTGCCACTTGCAAAGAAAATGTGTAAGGCCAAGGAGAGAAGCAAAGCTGTGAGGAACTGACTGTGCGGTAAGTAGCGTCCGGCCCTTGTTCTCCTGCTGGGAGAACCGCGCTGGGCCCCAGATGCCGCTGGTTCCAAACAGGTGAACGCGGTTTTCGGAAAATGGCAGGAATGTTAGGAGTTTCGTTCTCGTCACTATTTCTCCCTCCCTCTCCGCGGGGCCAGGATCCGTGCGTGAGGAGGGAGGTGCCTTTCACTCAGAGCCCCTTGGACTTGGGGGCTGAGATCAGCTTCGCGCGGGCGGCCGGGTCAGGACGGGCGCAGAGAGCAGGGCCGGCGAGGTGGGCCGGAGCGACCCCGGACCGAGAGCGGCCGCGAGGGACAGAGCGCACGGGTGGGGGGACGGCACTGACTCCACCGGACTTGCCCGGAGCCCCTGGGAGCTGCTGCCGCAGCCGGCGGGGTCAGCTGGGCCACGCCGCTGTGTAGATCATACTAAATGCACAACGCACGGGAAAGGCTTAGACGCGTCCCTGCCGCCCCGTGGAAACTCAGTCAGTCTTGGTTTTCCTTCCGGATCTGGATGATGCTACGAGGCGGCGCAGAAAACCCGCTGGGCCAGCGGTCAGAGTCGCCCTGTGACCGGCTGCGTCGCCGGCGTTTCCAGGGCAGGTAAAGTGTGCAAGGGCTGAGCGAGAGAGACGGCGGCCACGGGGCCGCAGAGACACGACTCTGCCCGGAGCTCCGGCTGAGGAAGAAGGAAGGGGGCCTGGTTCCCGGGGGGAAGCCCGAGTCTCTGGGGCGTCAAAGCTCACATCCCTCGGCGGGTCCTCGAGCCAGTGACTGCGACAAGGAGAGGGACAGCAAGGCTCGGGAAGAATGTTAGGAAGCCATAGAAGAAAATCCGGCGATGGCAGAGCCCGTGGAAAACGAACCGTAGCCTTTGGAAAGCCTTCAGGAATGAAGCCCCGTTTCTACGGTGGGAGGTCAGGAGGCGCAGAGCGACAAAGAGGCCGAGATGGGCCGCGGCTTCCCGGCGACTGGGGTGCGGCCCGGACGCGGCGCGGGGCTTCGCCTCTTCTGCGGGCTCCCGGCGGTCTGTGGCGCATTATCTTTCAGGGTTTCCTCCCGGTCACAATATTCACACCTACTTGAGAACAACTAAAAACCAAAACTTTCCCCTTTATTATTTAATCAAGCCCTCAATCTTCCCCATACATAGTAAAAATTAAATTAAAAGAAATTTAATTTCCTAACTAAGAAATTATTAATTTTGTACTACCTGGAAAGCCCTTCCTGTCTACGTGAGCCTCAAGACCTGAATCAGAAGACATGAGGTCTTCTCTGGTTCCTTCCCTCCGGACAGTGATGCTCTCCTAACGCATGTCAGGACTTTCTGGACAACATCGGTTTGTGCAGTGAGTCTGCAATACACTCTCGGACAATGTTGATTTGATTAACTTTGTGTTTGTTTGCAGGAGGGCTGTTTGCTTCCTGCCACTCCCAATCCGTCTCTATCCCCCCTCCCAGCTCCTTTCTGTGATAGGGCAACTGCTCTGCTTTCGGGAGAATTATTCCTCTTGTGTATATAGTAGTGCTGGGGGTGCCACCCAGCACATCCTGCCTCCCCCTGGCCCAGAGGCGGATGTGGGAACCACCACGGCCAACTGGACGCTGATGGAACACTCTCTGGCTATTTCAGCGACAGGGGATTTACGACAGAGAACGGTGCTTCCAGAAATTACTGGCAGGACAAAACCGGTCTACAAACAGAATGACAACCACCAGAAAGCCGAGGAAAGAGGAAGCCAAGATGCCAACTGTTGCTCCAGGAACGTGCCAGCTTAGCCACGACCTGGGGACTAGAAGCCACCGCTGGGTTATTGTCTCCAGAGCCGTGACACATCTGCACCAACACGACGAATGACCACGTCACGCCTCTCAACACCTATTAGGCTAACAGCTGGATCCTGGGACCTTGGCTAGAGCCTTTGCAGAAGAATCAGACGCCTTGACGTCCGCGGTCTGGAAGCAAAATCACAGAAGCTGCACACACGGGGTGTCCACCTCGCCTCTGCCTTCCCAGTCCCACACAAATGCACGTGACTCGCTGAATCGTTCAGAATCTTCTGGAACACTGGCCGCAAGGGAAACAGGCAAATATCGTTTTTAGCTGTTGAGCCTTTAGAGTGAGTGCGGGAACCCAGGACTAGGACGCAGTGGGCAGTGAACGTCGACCCAGCATCTGAGGAAGGGTCCTTCCCCGGCGCTTCGACTCTCGAGCCCAGTGACCACAGGGACGAAGGAAAACAGTTGGAGCCGACGGGTCCCCGCGCGGTGGCCTGCGCGTCTGCCACTTCGATCCCTAAGACGTCCTGCTTCTTGTTCTTTCCAGCTTCTGCTTCTGCAAGTTCCCTTTGGGCCCGCCATGACCTGGTGCCGATTGCCCGTTTACCTGTCGTGAGCCGGAGTCGGATCCGGTTATCGACCATCAGACACCGTCACCGACAGACTTCTGATCACGTCTCCCCCCGGGGGCCCTCTCGGGGTCGGACCGAACGAAGCCGTAGCTGTGCACTTCAGGCTGGCGGCCACTCCCCGGTTCGAGGCGCGCTCCCGGGGTTCTGGTCTCCTGCAGCTCAAAACCGACGGAGGCCTCCGAGAGCATCCAATCGAACCCTCGTTGTCCCTTTTTTTTTTTTTTTTTTAATTTTTATTTTTTATAAACATATATTTTTATCCCCAGGGGTACAGGTCTGTGAATCACCAGGTTTACACACTTCACAGCACTCACCAAAGCACATACCCTCCCCAATGTCCATAATCCCACCCTCTTCTCCCAAACCCCCTCCCCCCAGCAACCCTCAGTTTGTTTTGTGAGATTAAGAGTCACTTATGGTTTGTCTCCCTCCCAATCCCATCTTGTTTCATTTATTCTTCTCCTACCCACTTAAGCCTCCATGTTGCATCACCACTTGTCCCTTTTTAAGATGAAGAATTTGAGGCACCGACAGCAGCTGAATTCATTGTTTGTCTTGTCGACCCACTCCTTCATGGCTGACATCGTAAGAATTCTTCCTGCCATAGTTCACCCGTGTCACAGGTGCCGCCCTTTCAACCGCACGGAAATGCCCTTGGAAGGAAAGGGAGATAAAGAACAAAAAAACAAAAACCAGTTTTGTTGTTGTTGTTTGTTTTGTTTTGTTTTGTTTTTTGCTTTTTCTTCCCCCCCCCCCCCCCCGCTAAGATTTGTTCATTTCTTTGAGAGAGAACGACAGAGATCACGAGCGGGACGGGCAGAGGGAGAGGAAGAGGAAATCCAGGTTCCCAGCCAGGGGCGAGGCCGACTGGGCTCAGTCTCTTCACCCTGAGAAGACGACCTGAGCAGAAACGGAAGTTGGATGCTTAACGGTCGCTTAACGGACTGAGTGGCCAGGCACCTCCCCCTCCAACGTAACAGGTTTTAAGTCGTTCTTCTCATTAGCTAATAATTTTGTTGTAGAAATTGTAGTCAGACTTGAGAAAATCCATAAACATCTTCTAGAAGCTTCTTTGATGAGGAAAATCATGCTCAGTGGAATGCTTTTCGGGTTTCTAATCCTCCGTGGAAAGGCTTTCGGGGTTTTTAATGCAGCCATTGATTCTCCACTTCTTAAATTTTAAAACTTACAATGAGCCCATCTGTCAAAGCGTACTGAAATACAAACTTTGGAGATGGTCCAGCCCCACTCTTATAGCCTGTGAAGATTTCAAAATACACTCCATGTCCTCCCCACAAAGATGCTTTCTGATGAATAATGTTTAACTAGATTTTTTTTTTTTTAATAGTGGTGGCCCCAAGACTTTGAAAAACTTCTTCAAGAAGCTACTACAGGAACTTCTAATTTAATGAATTTTAACAGCTGTTTCTGCCTCTGGGCCCGTAAGTGGAATTTGATTTCCCTTGAGGCAATTCCATTAATTTGTTTTTATTATTTTAGGATGGCTAATATGCTTTAGCTGGCTGGGTCCTGACCCTGGGAACCGTGCGGGTGGCATGGCAATTCTGGTCCTAATCAGTGCTCCTCTGAGGGGTTCCGGGAAAGGCCACCCTGACGAGGTGGCGGTGTGAGTGAGGCCGTGCGCTGCCCCCCCCACCCTGCCAGACTCCGTGATCGAGCATCTCTGCCAAGCACCTTGGAGACGTTCTCAAGACAGGAGGACACTGGGCAGTTTCCTGAAAGGAAAGAGAAATATTATTTCCTCTCGGCTTTGAATCTACAGACCATCCCTCAGGTGTTCAAGGCCAAACCTGTTGCCATGCCCTTGCAATGTGATTCAGGACCTCTGTCTCTCGAGGCAGCTGGTCTTTTAAAAGGATATAATTGTGGCTTCAGATTCTACACCAGGAAAATAGAGACAATGGGCCCTCTGAGTTCTCTGAGCTACTATATGTATAAGATGTGGAATTAAAGATGAACATATTTAAAAAATACATTGTAGGGGGCCAATGGTATTCCCCCCCACAAAATACTCTGCCTTGGCATAAAGATTATTTCAAGTTGAAAAGTGGTCGAAATTCAGCAGATTCAGGAAAAGCTCTTTTCTGATCCCTACAACTGCCAGCAAAGAATGAAGACCTGCCCCAGGAAGAAAGTCGTCACCGTCGATAACCGCAGTGTGAGCGCAGACGGGGAGGGGCCGGGCAAGGCCTCTTTGATCCAAGTCCTCTGTGTCGCAGCGTTTCTGAGAGGCCTAGCAAGCACTTAATGAACGCCGGCTCTTCAGTCACCTTCCTGTGAGTTGCAGTTCTTCCTTCCACATTCCCACACCCCTACCGCCTTCTCCTCAGTTCAGGAAGACGTGTATACACACACCGCGTGCTGCCTGACCGTCTTGGAATCGCCATGTCTGTGTGGGCTCCCTGTGCATACGCCATTAAATGTGATTTTCTCCTCCTTGTCTCTCTTGTGTCCGTCTGAGTCTTAGTCTGGCTGAAAGGACCTTGGGGGACAGAATATTCTTACTCCTCAACAACTGCTGCGCACTTACCGAAAGTTTTCTTTCAGACAGGAGTCTAATATCATGTGATATTAGACCATCTAATATCACTGAAAACCTTTGTTTCTCATGGATTGTCATCTTCCTCTCCGTACAATGAGGGGAAAATCAGCTTCCTTTTTTTTTTTTTTTTTTATAATTTACTGCCAGAGGAGAATTTCAAAGGGAAAAATTAGGATATTTCCTTGCAGAATCTGAGCAGTTTGGTCAATAGGAAATCTGAGTGACTTATTTCTGATTTAATGATTTCAGTCCATTTAAAAGATAGTTCCATAATGCAGCGTGGTCAGGTAAGTTCTTTCAGCCAAATTAACTTGTTACTTTTCAACATAATCAAATGAACAATGATGCGTCCATTGCTAACAAAATGTTCAATGTTGAATCAGTGCATTTTGTCACAAGGGCATAGGCTTTGCACATCAACTTCATGCCTACATGAAAGTGCTTAAGAGAAGGATCAAACGGCACAAGCGAAGGGGCTCCTGTCTCCATCGTAACAATCGTTCCATGACTTTCTCAACTCAGAGCGCGTCCAGCGTTCAGAAGCAGATCACTGTGCACTTGACTGGATTGTAAATGATTCTCAGTGAACAAAACCACTGTTGCGATCATTTTTATTCCTCTGTATGTAAACCTACATTTTTATTTGATTATTGTTGCTTATTTTTGGGGTGGGCAACCCTGGGAAGTTATGGAAGTAACTAGACGCTTTTAAAAATACATCTGTTTTCTTATTTCAATAGTGCACATATTCATTGGAGAAAACCTAGAAAACTGGGTCGCCTAGCCGGCTCAGTCAGTGGAGCGTGCGAGTCTGATATCGGGGATGTGAGTTCAAGCTCCGTATTGGGTGTAGAGATTATTTAACAAATAAATACACACACACAAAAAAAGTGTGGAAAAATCAACAAAGAGCAAAGAAAGAAAAAGAAACCACCACTTTAAATGGCATTATTTAGAGCCAACCATTTCTAACATTCTTCCTGTTTTTTATTTCCTATGTGCATATATATTTCATTTTTAGAAATATATACTACTCTGTGATCTACTTGTCTTTGGCATTAAACATTATTTATTTGTCCATTTGATAAATCTCTTTGAGTATCTTCAGTTATATGTTTTTAAATAGCTACAAGATATTCAACTTGGTCCATGTTTTATTAAATTATAATCATCAAAAGATGGGAAAGAGGTGGCTTTTTCTTTTTATTGTGTGTGCTGCTCTTATTTGGCTCAGTGATATATGTGAATCATTCCCAGTTGAACTTCTAAAGACTCTAAAGTTTGAAGAACTCATAAAAACCAGGAAGTATTTTCCCTGTCAATGAGTATATGACCCGTTTTTTGGTAAGACTTATTTTCATGTTAATCTCTTTCAAATTAAAAAAAGTGCTAGCTATCATCACTGAACATGGAAAAAATCTATAGTACATTGAATAAATACCTTCTGGCAACCAAGTCTCTTTTATATACAAATTTTAATAACCATAAATCATTAAATATTTTTATTAAAAACGGTGAAAAAGTCACAATTTCCACATTTTCCTTTATAGTCAAATAAATTCAATAAATATTTTATAGAATTTATAACATAATGACATTAAAAAAGAGGATGTGAAGATGAATATGACATAATCCCTACCCCACCACAGCTCACATTCTGGTTGGGGACCCAGTTACAAATGTAATTTACATTTATTTGGTGTTATGTTAGAAATTTGAATAAAGTGTCATGGCAGCTTATAGGACTTTGAGATTAATTTTGGTTGGGGAACTGGGGAAAGCTTCACAGAGGAATCGGCATTTCAGTTTGTCTTAGAATTCCCTAGACACAGACCCTGATGTGAAGATTGACGTGCGAGTGATTTATTGAGGAAGTGTTCCCAGAAGAAACTGGTAAGGAAGCAGACAAGGAAGGGAAACCAACCAAGCATAAGGGCAAGATTTCCAGGTCCTGCAGAAGTAGCCTGAACCTAATACTGGGGAGAGCTTGGGGGTAGCTTGAACCTAATACTGGGGAGAGCTTGGGAGTGCGCCTTCTATTTCAGGACTGGTCTGATCCAAAGAAAGCAGGGCTTTCATCATCCTGGCCTGGTCATTCAGGGACTGAGGGCTGCCCTGGAGTTTGGGGGAGGAGTCGGGGCAGGATCTAAATCCCAGGCTCTTGGACCTCATCCCTTGCATGCACAATGGCTCCAGGACCCACAGGACAATCTTCTAAGTCGTAGGTATAAGTTACTAGAATCAAAAACTGAGAAGCCAAGAGAGGCACACAGAAGCAAGAAAAGGGATCTGAGAGGCTCTGTGTGAAACACTGACAGTATTCGTTCAGTGTTAGACATGGAACGGAAGGGAGTAGAGCTGCGGCAGATTAGGAAATAGGGAAGAACATTCTAGACCTATGATGTCCAATAGATCATTCTCTAGTCCCATGTGGTTAGTGGCTACTGTACTGGACCACGCAATATAGAACATTTCCATCTCCAGAAAAGGTTCTTTTGGACAATGTTTTGTCTAGACCAAGAGTAGTAGTCATAAAATCATGGCAATGTGAGGGAATGAAGAGTTCAGTAGAGCTACAATGAAGACAGAAGGTTGGAACACCCGCTATATTAAAATTGTAAAAGTCATCGATCTGCTGGTTGTAACATCTCAAACAAAGCTGTTGTTCAGTGGGACCCTCCCACTGTAAGGATGCATCCTGGAAACACACCAACATCTGGCAGCATCCATATTTGCATCCTGTATTCATTGTCTCTGAAGCCCGCCTTCTGTTAGGCCAATTCGTGCCTTTAGCCGAAGACCTTATCTCTACTTTGGTCTCCTTGGCCTCTCTCTTCCTTTGGCTCCTGGCTCAGCCATCTCCCCATCCCTTCGTCCACTGCCTCCTCTCTCAGATCCGGGCTTGAATCTTTAATCCCGATTCAACAGCTTGGACTTCCTAACTAGCATTTTGAATTGCTGACCTTCTCTTACCAACTACTTTCCAGTTAACCCCAACTTGTCTATAAATCCACGGTTGTCTATATAAAGAGCAGGAAAAGGTAAGAAATGGATGGAGGCAAATAAGAAGAATAGATTTCAGGAGTCTGAGCATACAGAGTAGATGATGGGTAAGGAGTCGGTGGGGATGGAGAAATGAAAGAGAAACAAAACAGAGGGAAGAAAATAGAATAAGAAAGTTTAAGGAACTAAAATCTTTTAGAAAAATAATCTCTTCCTTGACCTCTGGTAGAAAGAATGTTTTCCCATCAACACTATGTGCTGTGAAAGGGAAACCAAGGCTACTGTATGGTTAAGTTCTTACTGGTTTACCTGCTTCCTACAGAGTGAAATCTTAACGCCATCCTGTCATCAACCTACATTATTTTCTACATATGAATCTATAAGAGAAGAAAATGACACTATTGCAAGCTTAAATAATAGAATTCATAATTTAAAAAAGTTTTAAATTGTGGCAAAAGACACATAACAAAATGTACCTTCTTGACTATTTTTAAGGTACATATAGTTCAGTCATGTTAAATACAGTCCCAATGTTGTGTAACCAGTTTCCAAAAACCCTGTACCCATTAAGCAGTAATTCCTCATCAACCCCCGGCCCCATTCTTAGCAATCACCATCTTACTTTCCCTTTCTATGAATTTGACTACTCTAGGTTTTTCACAGAAGTAGAATTATGCCATAATTGTGACCTCATGAGTGGGGTTTATTTCACTTAGCTTAATATCCTCATGGTTTAGCTGTGCTGTAGCATGAGACAGGATCTCCCTCCTTTCTAAAGCTGGATAATCTCCTCTTGTATGAATAAGCCGAGTATCGCTCCCTCATCCTGGTATACACTGTGTTTACCCAGTCATCTGCTGACAGATACTCAGCTGGCTTCCATCTTCCAGCTGTTGAGAATAACACTGCTACATACATCAATCACGCTGTTCTTACAAGAAGATCTTCTAGAACACAGACTCAGCTTGGTATAAGACATCATCCTCTTCAACGTCACGTGGGACATAAATATTTAATGATCACAACAGAACCTGAAAACATATCTAGATATTTAAAACCATCAGCTTTGTGTTGGGAGGCAGCATTCCTTAGTCAGATATTTTTTTATTTATATTCTATTTCCCGGACCCTGGAGTTCCTAGTGATTACAGATTCAGAACAAAAATTTTAAAGATATTTAATATATTACTCTGCTTTCAGGTTACCATTATATAAGAAATCATTAAATTACATTCAGTATATTCTGATTTCTAAAGCAGAGATGGCTAATCTAACACATATTAGCATGATTTTGAAGAATTGGTTGTGGGTAACATTTTGTCTAAGCAGTTTCCAATGCTTATTGAGTTCATGACAACTGTAAAGACTTGTGCTTCAAAGGATGTGAACCCTTGTCTGCATCAAATGTTGGGAGACTAAAAATGGCATTTGTGTGTGGTTAATTTGGGGTAGAATGTCCTCAGCCAGATGCCAGAACAGCATGATTTCAAATAGGCCCTTTCAGGGCTGAACTTAACCCCAATACACGAGGCAAATCTTTTTAGAAAGATGAAAAATTCCTCAGCCAATTCAGCCAAGTCTCCCCAACCATAATTTTTACTGTTATGAATGCCTTCTCTCAGGATTTTTGTTCCTTTTTTGGGAATCTGTTAAATTGCATGGTGAGGCCTTTTTCGCACCACACACTCACTTGTGGTCCCAAACCGATGAGAGGCCTCACAGTGCATCTGCGAGGCTGATAAACAAGCTCACAAAACAGTCACAGTGAACAGTAGAGAATGTCCCGACTTTCTAAGCGACGGGGGTCTCTCGGTGTGGGAGGGGGAGTGTGTGATCTTGGACGAAATAACAAATACCCGGGCATTTAGCTGCATCATTTGGGGAAAGACATTTGGTCAGTCCCTTAGTTTCACTAACCAGAAAAATCAATCTCTGTATCTTTGATACACAATTTTATTTCTTTGGTCTTTTTGGCTTGTTAAGGAATTTCTATTTAACCTGAACATCCCCCGTATTTGTTCTCCATCAAGGCGTAAGTGCTCCTATAATATTCCAATCTTCTACTTTTTTGTTTAAACTCCTCCATGTGAACACCAGAAGGGCAGCCCTCCTGAATACAAGGACTTGGCTTTCTGCTTTCTGTATCTCGGCACTCTTTCCAAAGGAGCATGACAGGCACAAGAGACCAAAGTGCAAAAATCTGAGCCCACTGGCAAAGGTGGTGAGTGCAGCCCACGGACGTCCTTGGTTTCCTACAGTAAACCCCATCCCTGAGTGGGTAATATATGTTCTCTTTCATTCCAGCTCTTTTCCAAGGGATATAATTTGGTCACATGGGCACTGTCCTCTAAACCAGCCCGAACAGACGATGAGTTGTCCGACTGTGTACATGGGCAAAGGCCTCCGGC
Organism: Mustela nivalis; assembly: GCF_964662115.1. NCBI lineage: Eukaryota > Metazoa > Chordata > Mammalia > Carnivora > Mustelidae > Mustela > Mustela nivalis. The sequence goes on from NC_139023.1 coordinate 1,942,042, forward strand.
GGAATTTGAGGCTGTGGTGGACAGTGACCCCGCATGGGGAGACGTTTCCTGGAAACTGAACTTCAGCTGAAACCCAGGGGTTTAAAAAAGGTAAGAAAGTAAATGTCAGCTTCTACCACTGGAATAAGTTATTGACAGTGGATTAGGGCAAAAAAGAAAAAAAAATCATAGTAATTATCTACCCATTCCTATCAACTGTCCCTTTGGTAATTTACTAATATTTTTACTGGGTTTTAAAATGATTTCTCAATGTTCATATTGGTATGTGCATGAAAACAATATACTTTAAAATACATAAAAACATAAAATATAAAAACTTTGATTGTCTGCTCATTTGATTTTCCTGCCCACCTTTTTTGGGGTCACAGGTCTCAATGGGAATGCTGTAGCCTAACCTGTCATACGATTCTGTCTGGAGAACAGCAAGTGAAAGGTATTTACAAAAGATGAAGCTGGGGCGCCTGGGTGGCCCATTGGGTTAAAGCCTCTGCCTTCGGCTCAGGTCATGATCTCGGGGTCCTGGGATCGAGCCCCGCATCGGGCTCTCTGCTCAGCGGGGAGCCTGCCTCCCACCCCCCTCTGCCTGCCGCTCTGCCTGCTTGTGATCTCTGTCTGTCAAATAAGTAAATAAAATATATATATAAAAAAAAAGATGAAGCACATCCTCATGTTTCTTCTTTATTCTGAAACGATCTACTTGGTTTAGGAAAGACTTTATTTCTTTGCTTCACTTTGATCGATGCAACGTATTTGGTGGAAGCACGTGTGACACCGGCCTGCAGATCGTGGAAAGTCCCCCGAGGACACCCCGAAGGAGGCAGGGCGACGAGGAACGCGCACGGACCATGTCCCCGAGGAGGGGAACTGCGCGAGCTCTGGCTCGGCTCCTTGGCGGCGGTGCGCGCTGCGCCCCTCGGGGCTGTCTCTGGGTCTGGCGACCCGACGTCTGTCTTGTCTTAGGGCGGGAGTGGGTGTGAGGTGCTGCGTCGGCGGGGACCCCCGCGGATTTAGGACGTCATCGTACGAGAGCTGGGAAGAGAACTCCATGGACACCAGCAGAGGAGTCCTCGTTCCGGGAGGGGGTCGGTGTCTCCCATGACACAGACTCGGGAAAGCGCCCGCCGGGGTCGCCCCGCTGCGTCCTGACCGGGCGGTGCCGTCGGGGCCGACCTGCTCCGTGGGAACAACTGTCGCGGCGGCCGCTGTGTCCGCGCTGCTTCGTGCCGCTTGCGGTCACTGTCGCCGACACAGCCGGGGCAGCTGTGACACACCCGGACCCGAGCACGGCCCGACGGCGCTGCCGTGCGCTCGCGGCTCCCGCAGGACGAGGACTCACGGGGTTCGGAGATTCGAAGCACGAGGAAGGGGACGCGCCGGGCATCGGGGTCACTGTCGGGTGCGGCCCCCGGAGTTCCTCGCACCCCGCGACACAAGCTCCTCCGGGAACCGCTTTACGGATGAGGAAACCCCCGCGCAGGGAGGCTGAGGGACAGGCCGCGGCCGCGCCTCCGTGAGAGCCAGACGGGGCCGTGCGGCCGGGACACCCGTGTCCGTACTCGCGTCCTCACCCGCGTCCGTACCCGCGTCCGCACCCGCGTCCCCACCCGCGTCCGTACCCGCGTCCCCACCCGCGTCCTACCCGCGTCCCCACCCGCGTCCTACCCGCGTCCCCACCCGCGTCCTACCCGCGTCCCCACCCGCGTCCGTACCCGCGTCCCCACCCGCGTCGGTACCCGCGTCCGCACCCGCGTCCTCACCCACGTCCTCACCCGCGTCGGTACCCGCGTCGGTACCCGCGTCCGCACCCGCGTCCCCACCCGCGTCCTACCCGCGTCCGCACCCGCGTCCCCACCCGCGTCCTACCCGCGTCCTACCCGCGTCCCCACCCGCGTCCGTACCCGCGTCCGTACCCGCGTCCTCACCCGCGTCCGTACCCGCGTCCTACCCGCGTCCTACCCGCGTCCCCACCCGCGTCCGTACCCGCGTCCCCACCCGCGTCCTACCCGCGTCCGCACCCGCGTCCCCACCCGCGTCCTACCCGCGTCCCCACCCGCGTCCTACCCGCGTCCCCACCCGCGTCCGTACCCGCGTCCGTACCCGCGTCCCCACCCGCGTCCTACCCGCGTCCCCACCCGCGTCCGTACCCGCGTCCGCACCCGCGTCCCCACCCGCGTCCTACCCGCGTCCCCACCCGCGTCCTACCCGCGTCCCCACCCGCGTCCGTACCCGCGTCCGCACCCGCGTCCCCACCCGCGTCCTACCCATGTCCCCACCCGCGTCCTACCCGCGTCCCCACCCGCGTCCGTACCCGCGTCCTTCCCGCATCCCCCATCGCGTCCTACCCGCGTCCCCACCCGCGTCCGTACCCGCGTCCTTCCCGCGTCCCCCACCGCGTCCTACCCGCGTCCCCACCCGCGTCCGTACCTGCGTCCTACCCGCATCCTACCCGCGTCCGTACCCGCGTCCGTACCCGCTCCGCCGCGTCCCGGACGGTCTCTGCGGCCGCGAGCGGGGGGCCCGGTGTCCTCCATCCGTGTCACCGCGTCCCGAGCCACAGACTCGGACTTCGACGTTGCTCTCCTCGGTCCACACCACACGTGCGGGACGTGCACATCCCGCGTCCGGCCGGTCCCACGGGCTCCCCCGCACGACCTGCGTCGTCTGCCAGGCCCCGCGGGACGGCGGTCGCGGCGGCACGGCTGGGACTGACCGGTCCTGCGGCCCCGCTTTCCCCCTTACCGCCTCGCACGCCGTGTGAGCGCGGGGGTCCGCGGGCTCCGGCCCTGGCCCCGCACACCCGCAGCCCGGCCAGGCGCGATGTGACCTGCGGCAGGCGGCAGGCAGCTGGTCATCGTGAGGCCGTGGTTTCCCCGTTGAGAACACAGGCACGTCACGCTTCCTTGAAAGATTACGGTGAGGGGCCAAGAGAGCATTTTGTAAAGTGCCTCCCCTAAAGTAAATACTGATTTACTCTAAATACTGATTTAAAGTAAATACTGATTCCTTCCGTTTTTGGTTGGAGGAAATCATCCCAGTCAGAGCAGTATTTTTCCTTTCTCTTGTTAAAAACCCTCCCAGAAGCAAACTGAGGGTTCTGGAAAGGAGGGGGCTGGGGCTTGAGGGAGCCCGGTGGTGGGTATCTGGGAGGGCACGGATTGCCTGGAGCAGCAGGTGTGATGCATAAACAATGAATCTTGGAACACTGAAAAAATAAAATTAAATTTAAAAAAAATTCTAAAACCACCTATTTGTCTGAACTTCTCAGAGTAGCTGATCCTAAAAAGGTTTTTAATATAGTCAAAGACTTAGCACTTGTCACATACTTAACAATATAGGCCATCGTGGGTGATATCTGATACCCCAAAGGACAGCCCCCTAACAAAGCCTGCTTTAAGCTTGTTCTGCCCGTCTCAGGGACGGATTCGTTTAGCTGCTATGAGATACCTGGACCGTTAGGAAACGGTCACAGTCGTTTGTTAGGATCAACGTTCTCTGTTCTGGCCCTGCAGTCACAGCGACGGCAAACGGAGAAGGCTGTTTCTGAAACAGCAAAGCAGAGGAGTGTAAAGGGACAATTCCGGCTGCTGTTTCCGGACATGCCTTTTATTTGTTTCTTAACAAGCTGATACTCCTGGACAGAGAACCATTCCTCTGCAGATCTCTGGACAATTTGTTGAGTGTGAAGAAGTATTTTATGAACAGGAGAACTTGTCAGAAGCCTCGAAAAGAGGGATTCCAATGGTAATTTTTGCAAGAATAGAGACATCAATGTCTCTTCAAGTTAGAAAAACCTGGAGGAAAAAAATTATCTAATATGGTCTGGCACATAGACTTTCTGTTTAGGAAATACTTGGCAAAGTCAAGGAAATTAGATTACGAAAGAGACCCCTGAGGGAACTAGGACACATCCAGAGTGGAGGGGAAAGCAAAGGGAAACTGAAGAACTCCTGGGTCCTCCAACATGTGAAGATTAAAGGACAATTAGTGATATCTGATACCCCAGATATCACTGGGGTATCACACGGATACCCCAAGGAAGGAAGCACACGGTGGAGAGGTGGTTATCCTGCCAGAGATGGAAGACGGAAAGAGGCCCTGGACCGAAGAAAGGATGGCTGGTGCCAAACCAACCTTCCCCGGCTGCAGACTATGGAAACGAACCGTCAGAGCACCACCGGTGCTGGGCAGCCTGCTACGCACGTTAGTCTCTTGTTTGGTTCAATCAATTTGCGAGTAGAGATGACATTGTCTAGGACCTCATCTACGCCCTAAACCAGATAAACTTCGCATATTAACAAACTGAAACAGAGACCAGGAAAGCAGCTGGCTTCCTGGCGTATAGGAAATGGCAGATGCCCAGCCACAAGCAATGCAAAAAGGGACGCAGTGAGTTTCAGGGAGCGGCAAAACCCAACCGTCTGCCCAGACAGCCACAGGGAAAGTGTTGACACTTCGAAGCAAAACAGCAACTAGCCCTCAGTACAGTAAGACCCTGTGGTCCTGGGAGCACCGTGGCACTTTGTTGTTGTTGTTGTTGATGGTTTAAGTAGGTTCCACACCCCAGCATGGAGCCCAGTGCAGTGCGTGAATTCACAACGCGGAGATCAAAACCTGAGCTGAGCTCAAGAGTCCCGTGCTTGACGAACTGAGCCACCCAGGTGCCCCACAGTGGTACTTCCGAGACTAAGAGGGCCCATGGTTTCCAGTGAAAAATCCCAAAGAAACTAAGTTTCCTAAAAAAATTTTTTCAAAATGAAAATGTAATTGACTTGGGTTTAAGCTGCATTTTAGAACACGAGTAATGGTCCCTCAAAAGCAAAACTACATAATTCTCAGCATTTTCCACATACTGTTGTCAAATTCTTGATAAAATTGCTCAATAAGATGTATAATACACAGTAGGGTTTTAACGTAGTTAAAATTGGAATAATCACTTATCAGTTTCCCAACATGAGAGTAATGAGGCTACTTAACCAGGTAGGACTTTTAGAACATCCCTTGGTAATAATTTTAGTTGTGCTTAAATATGTAGGAAAAAGTTAAAAGAGGTCAGTATGGGATTCTAAGGTGAGTTAATCAGAAAACCTTCCTGCTAGGTGAAGAAACTGCCCTCAGCAACAGTTGGCTGGGAGACTCACAAGAGCTTTGAGACATTGTCGAAACATTGGGATATTCTTTGGAATACAAAGTCGATTTGATGACCAAACACATTTAACACTCTCTGCCAAAAAGCAGAATTGCTCTTTTTAAAAATTTTCTCATTTTAGGATTTATTCCACTGGGGAGATGTTTCTGACATGCATGAAATTTAACTTTGCAAGACTGAGTTTATTCTGGTGAAAATATTGGTATTTAGAGATGTAACATTACACATAAAAGTAAGTAAACCCTGACTTCCACCTAGGTGAGGGTGTTCTGAGGTGTGCTGGGTTAGATTTTTCAGAAAATAAATCAGGTTAAACTTGGACAAGCACATATTTTGAAGAACATGCCTTTGGCAGAGATGTTGACCGGAAATACTTAATCTGAGTTTGAGGTGTTAGTGTGATCACTGCTATTGTACTTTCCAGAGGATCAACCGAAAAAAAAGAATTAAATAGTCATGGTCAATGACATCTAGCTTGTCGCTGGAGGGCTGGAGAGATTACATATGTTTCCAGCGAATGTTTGTCACAGCACACATGGAAACAGCACAGCTCTTGTTTTTGTTTTTGTTTTTTTTTAAGATTTTATTTATTTATTTGACAGACAGAGATCACAAGTAGGCAGAGAGACAGGCAGAGAGAGATGGGGGAAGCAGCCTCCCCGCTGGGCTAAGAGCCCGGCACTGGCCCAATCCCAGGACCCCGAGATCATGACCTGAGCTGAAGGCAGAGGCTCAACCATTTTTTTTTTGTTTGTGTCCCTTTCAAAATCTACATGTTGGAACCTAATCTCCAAGTGATGTTATTAGGAGACAGACTCTTTGGGACATGACTTGATTAGAGAAGGGAGCCCACATGAATCGAATTGTTTTCCTTATAAAGCACACCACATCTTTCTGCCGCGCGAGGGCACAGGGAGAAGACGGCCACTTTAGGAATCCGAAGCAGGCTCTCATGAGACATCCAAACTGCCAGTGTCTGGCTCTTGGACCTTCCAGCCTCCAGAACACTGAGAAATAAATGTTTGCTTTTAAGCCGCCAATCTACGGTATTTTATTAGAGTGGCCCAAATGGACGACAGTAGTCTACGGTCATAAAACCCAGGTGTAAACACACTAAAATTAAATTAAATCTGGCCCTATCAGTTAACCTTTGCTGTGTAACAAGCTGCTTTAGAACTCAGTCACTTAAAACAACGCTGTTTATGTGGCTCTCTGTTTTGTGGGTCAGCAGTTTGGGCCAGGCAGATTTGAGCCATGCAGTTCTCCTTATCTTTGTTGATTTGGGTTGGTATTGTGAGCTGAGCTATGTCACCATACCCCCGCCCCCAACCTCGTCCCCTCAAATTCATATGTTGAAGTGCAAACCCCCCAGCACCCTGGAATGTCACTATATCTGGAGATAGGATCTTTGCGGATGTAATTAAGGTAAAGTCAAGTCATTAGGCTGTGCCCTAATCTAACGTGATCGGCGTCCTTCCTTTGAAGAGGAAGTGTGGACACAGCCACGTGCCCAGAGAAGGCGATGCAGAGACCCAGGGAGAACATGTGAACACGAGGACGCTGACTGTCGGCCGGAGGGGAGCCTGGGATGACGGAGCCTTCCCCGCCCGCCCTCAGAAGGCGCTGACCTCGCTAACACTTTGATCTCAGACTTTGAGCCTCCAGAACGTTGAACACGAATTTGTGTCGTTTCAGCTGGGCAGTCTGCGGTGTTTTGTTACAGCAGCCCCGGCCAGCTCACACGGCTGGGCTCTCTTTCGCATGTTGGCAACGTGCCGTGCGGCCGGCCTGGCCGACTAGGATGGATTCAGCAGGGATATCTTAAAGAACTGGGGGCTCCCCCTATGTGTTCTTTCGACCTCCAACAGGCCAAGCTGATTCTCATGGCGTTTGCAGATTTCTAGGAAGCAAGAGAAGAAGGTGTAAGAGGCTTTTTGGGGCTGAGACTTAGAACAGCCACAGTATCACTTTTGCCATATTCTGTTGATCAAAACAAGTCCCAGGGCCAACAAAGACTCAACAGCTAGGGAAGTAGACTCGCCCTCTTAGTGGAAGGACTACAGGGTATCATGGCCGTTTGTGTCACCTGCAGACTGCACAGCCGTCCGACACTATGACACGAACCTTTCCACAGAGGACGAGTATGGGTCAAGATGATGTTTCAATATCGGGGTGCCTGGGTGGCTCAGTGGGTTAAGCCTCTGCCTTCGGCTCAGGTCATGATCTCAGGGTCCTGGGATCGAGCCCTGCATCAGGCTCTCTGCTAGGCGAGGAGCCTGCTTTCCCCCCAACCCCATCTGCCTCTCGGCCTGCTTGTGATCTCTGTCTGTCAAATAAATAAAATCTTATAAAAAAAAAAGATTATGCTTCAATATCAACTCTGGAAACCTCTTCACTGGAACTTTCTAGCAAAATTATAGTGAGGCCAACACCAAATAGTAAGGACTGGGTTCTTATACATCATAGATGCATCTGAGTACATTCTCTCCCCATAAACAAATAGTTTGTGTCAGGCAGATGCTAACATACAAGACTGGATCATTGATTTTAAAAAGAAAGTGAAATCCCTATCCGACAGGCTGGTTATTAGATTTTTATTTTTGAGGTTCTCGTTGACAGCAGACTTCATTTGCATTGTTTTAACACAGTGGATTGTCTGGGCCATTTTTTTCAGATACTTTCATTTTACCCTTTTAAGTGTCTACTATTGGTTAATAATTATTTAATAATTCACTTACTGTATAAACAGATATTAAGGACTTATTATTTACAAGGTTCCAGTAAAGCATCAGCAAACAAAAAGGACTTGATCTTTACTTTCCTAAAACTTCAGTAAAGAAGATATATAAAGTCAATAAAAAGCACCCATAAAAATATAATTAAATTAGTTAATATGATTATAACAATATAAATATAATTAAAATGGTAAAAATGTCTATGATGATAACATGAAATGAACTCTAAATGGCAAAGCGAATGAGTCAGAGACGTCTCTTTCTTTATGGAGCTGCCTTTGTAGCGAGAGAGCCCACAATACCAACGCACTAGTTCATTAAAAATAAAGACTAATTAAAGATTAGACAAAATTAATGCTATAAAAACAAATGAACAGAGGAGAAGACAAAAGTAGGGCCGTCTTTAGAGACTGGGAGCCAAGGGAAGGTACTATTTAAGCTGAGATCTAAAGATGAGAGAAGCTGTCGTTTCGAGAAGAGCTAGGGACTCTCTAGGCAGAGGAAAGAGGAAGACCGAAGCCCTGGGCGCTGAAGGTCTGGACCACCAGGCAGACATCTTCATGGAAGTCCAGTGACTTCCAGTGGGGTGTAAGCCCCACGAGGCAGGAGGCGGATCACGCAGGCCGTCGCAATCAGGAGACAAGTCTGGAGTTTATGCTGCTGAAGTGGGAAGCCACTGACGGGTTTTAACCAGAAAGTAAAGCATCTACTCTAAGAATCATCTACCGCTGTGTGGAGAACAGAGTAAGAAGATTACACTTTCCTAGAGAGCAAGAGAGGGGTAGGGGGCTCCCTTTGGACCTGACCGCACCAACGCCAGTGGCAATGAGTGCGGGCGCGCTGCCGGGGTGGCGGCAGGGGAGGGAGCTTTGCCATCAGTCACAGCCAGGTCAGACGTTCCTAGAGGTCAGTTATGATCAGAAAATGGATACTTACTCTACTATTTTTTTTTAAATACATTTATTTTGATACCACTTCTCTGTTTTGACTGGAGAGAAGCAGATTTGAGAGCTACTTTAGTTGGTGCAAATAAAATGTCAAAAGCAGTGTATCGGTCGACTGACCTCTTCAACAGAACTAAAAAATGCCATTTTTATATTTGGAAATTCACCCTCACTTTGTTCTGTTTTGATCTGTGTGGTTTGGTTTAAAGATAATACTGTAGCTCCTTCGGCCTGTGTGTCTTGCAGTAGCTTTTAACCAAACACATTAAAATTCTGACCTGTAATAATTCATTTTTGACTGTACCAACTTATTTTTTCTTTTTACATTTTTATTTACCTTGACTCTCCTATTAGGCTGTAAGCTTCTTTTCAATGTCTAAATAATCCAATTCTTTTTTTTTTAAAGATTTTATTTATTTATTTGACAGACAGAGATCACGAGTAGGCAGACAGGGAGGTGGGGTGTGGGGGGGAAGCAGGCTCCCCACTGAGCAGAGAGCCCAATGCGGGGCTCGACCCCAGGACCCTGGGATCATCACCTGAGCCGAAGACAGAGGCTTTAACCCACTGAGCCACCCAGGTGCCCCAGAATAATCCAATTCTTTGGTCCACAGCTTTCATAAACTTGAGAAGAATAACCCAATCAACTTTGGATCTTGGACAAAAAAAATTGTGCATAAAACATAGATGATCCGTCTGTTTATGAGATGGAATTTGGGTGTTCTGTCCTCGAGGAGGTTGCTGGTGACCTGGCGGGTAGGGTCGGCTGTGTTAACAATGACATAGTGTTAGGAAGCGTCGCAGGGGCAGAGGGTCGTGATAGGGGGTCCCAGAGAGAAAGGAGAGGATTTCCGTGTCAGGGAGAACAGGAAAGGGGCCTAGTCCAGGGGAGCAGCTGGGGGAAACAGCACACAAAGAAGATACAAGACGTATAAGGAAGTTACAAAGTCCCCAAATCCTTAAAGGTGCTAAAATGTGCTGAGAAGGAACGCCATCTAGAAAGAGACAAAGTCTAGAGGTCAGCAGGGGAAGAAACATGCATGACTCCGTAGGTCAGGTTATGGAGTTTGGACTTCAGCAGGCCGTGCGCTGGGGGCAGGGACAGGTGGATAAGCCGTCTCCCAGCAGCTCGGTCAGACTGGTGTTGGGCAAAGAGCACTTTGTAGAGCTGGATCGAGTCCAAGTGCACCGGGACTGACCTGGCAAGGTGCTGATGGTGTAATAAGACAGATGAGGACTGAGAGACCATGGAAATGGAGAAGCAGGATCGATTCAAGAGATTTACAAGACGGAATGGATGAGACTTGATGACAAGATAATGAGAGTTTGGGAAAAAGGAGGCATTGGGAAGATCCCAGATTTATGACTCAAAAGACAGGTAAATCATGATGTCACCCCCCAAAGCAGAGAAGTCGAGCCTGGCTGTGGGGGAGTGGTGCAAACTGACCGTAGGAAGGAAAGTCAGTCCTTGGGGACACTTTGAGCATGGGGTCACTGCAAGCCTTGAGCGTAGAGGCCGCTGTGTCTTGGTGTCCTTACATAACAGACAAACACACTTTTACCTAATGCTTTTAATAAAACTTACGCCGTTGTTATCTCTGCACAGTATCTTCTGTATTGTAATTTCTTCACCCCTAGAAAAATCTGCATTTTCTCCCCTGAGCTGTCTGCCCCCATTTGACAGAGACACATCCCGCCCACTTAACCAGGCTCATCACGCCAGAGTTACTATCAACTCCTCTGCCTTTCTTACTAGTCCGATCCCACAGGTCACTCAGAACGTTCCTCGCCATTCTCTTGCCTCCTCTTCAGGGCCACTGTCTTGTCCAGCAAACCCTTCTACTGCCGTAGACACGCCCCCAGCCCGCGCCAGCCAGCTCCGTTCTCCACACCCTAACTGCTCTTCCTGCCTTTGCGTTTTCTGGACCATGCGTCCCTCATACTATTCACAGATCAACTGTTCTGCAACACAGGCTGAGTCTTACTGCTTTTTGAGTTAGAAACCTCTCATTTAAGCAATAACACCTCATTGCTTAAATAGTCATGTACAAATACCTCCATGACTCACAGTTTGGCTCACACTCATTCTCCAGACAGCAAGTCACTTCTCCCTTCACAAATGATACTGAAATGGTGATTCGAAACCACTCTGATACCTTGGTTGTATGACCTTGTGTAATTTCAGGTTGGTTTTGGACAGGTGGGAAGAGGGGCTCTACCCCACCACTGCCAGCACACACCTGTCTTGAGACTCAGTTCGAAAATTAAAAAGCCAAGGATACTGCTCGGAGTTGAATTGTGTTTCACCCAAAAATATGTTAAAGTCCTAACCCCTGGGACCTGTGGGTGTGACCTTCTTTGCAAATTGGTCTTTGCAGATGGGATTAAGTCAAGATGAGGTCGGTAGCGTGGGCTCTACTCCAGTGACTGGCGTCCTTATGAAGAGGGACATTTGGACAACGGTGGCACAGGAAGAAGGACGTGTGGTGATGGGGGTAGAGATCGAGGAGCTGTAGCTACGAGACAAGGAATGCCAAGGGTCGATGGCACCCCCAGAAGGGGCCAAGAAGGATTTTTCCTTTCAGGTTTCAGAGGGAGCACGGAACCGCTGACATTCTGACTCCGGACCTCTAGCCTCTGGGAGGATGCGACAACCCATTTCTGCTGTCTTAAGCACTGGGTTTGTGGGAGATTGTCACGGCGGCCCCCGAAGCTCCGGTAGATCCTGTGCTTCGTGAGGCTCAGAGTGGCCCCGGAGCCTGACTTCCCGAAGCCTCCCGCACTTCTGGTGGCGCAGCTGCTCTGAGAGTGTGCCTGCGAGGCAGAGGCACCGCAGATCTGGGGAAGGGGCCACCACCGCCCTGTGATGACCACACTCGCGAGTCCTCCCTGAAGAATTTACCATCCAGGGCCTTCTGTTCAAGAGAATTTTACAAATGTACTTTTCAGGTTCTTGATCCTAATTCCATTCAGACGGACAAAGCCACATCTTCATCCAAGGGGAGGAGCGACAGCGGGTCAGGCCCCTCTGAAGCACGTCTTGGCGCCAGCTCCCTGGGACGCCCGTTTCCACGCAGACTCACTTGTTGATAACAACTGTGGAAAGTCTCTGAGCCTATTTTCGGACAAGGGCTCCTCTTTGTCTTTTTGCAGCATTGTGATGTACTTTGTCAACATCTTTATATCTTACTTTTTCTCTCTGCTGGTGTTGCCGGGAGTGATATTTCAAAAAAGCAGTAAAATTCCAATTTTAACCTCAGTAAGGATCTTGTGGTATTTTACTCTTCCAACTTTATCAATCTGGTTTAACTTCATTCATTTCTAGGGTAACACGCACTCTTCCGTGTCTCCTGGCTTTGGCATGTGTGGGTTTCCGCACCTAGGATGTCTGCCTGATTCACTTCCTCCGAAGAAGGCCTTCGCTTCTCTAACGCTCTCTAGCGTCCCGGCGCTGTACAGATGGGATCACACTTGGATTCTCGGCCCAGTGATTTAGGCTTCAAAGGTCAGAGAGGGGTAGAGATGGTATTAGAAACTGGCTCTTCCAGATCGCAGAATGTGATCTGATTTTGGCCTCCTGCCAAGCTAGAAACCTCCCTCACCGATTATTTATGTTTTCCTCTCCAGGTTCCTGTAGAGTTTTGCACCCACTTTTATTGGGACTTAGCGTATTTTAGCTACTTACATGGGTTTGTGGCCTCAGTTGGTTGAATTCCAAAAGGCAAGAAAATCGTTCTCTTTTGCACCTGTTTCAGTGGTGGCACACGGCAGGTGCCCGTGCATACTCATTGAACAGTTAGTGCGAGCCGAGCAAATGCACGGGTTAGAGAATTACAGCATATCCTATTGTGCCGTGAATTTGTAGAAGACAGAGACCTTCCCTTTCGAAATTTTGAGTCCCCAGAGCTGAATAAGAGTCTGTTGGTTGAAGGAACCCGTGGTCGGTGAATAAATACTGGAGTGGATTGTAGCTGACCAGAAGCCCTGCGTGTGGCAGGTTTGGGAGAGTGATAAGGGATCGAAAACCAACATTTTATCTAATCTCTGTTAACCTCAGGTTGAATGTAGCTAATCGAGCTTCATGGTAGGGACTATAATCTCATTTCAAGATCAAGTAAATGAAAATATTAAAATTGAGGAGTAAACTCTTTTCATTCATTTGTATCTTCATTCACATACTTACTTACCTTGGAAGTTGAGAAAGCACACTAGAGCTGAGTAATCTGCAAGCCTCTTTTTTTTTTTTTTTCCTTTTTTTTCTGCCACCATCGTTGGAAGCCTATGGTTGGGGTAGCCAGTTAGGCCGGCCACTGAGCTAAAGGTCAAAGACGAGCACTGTGGTAGATGGGATCACCAATGACATATAAAGTAGAACGGGGCTCATGAACTGAAGTAATGGCTCTCAACATGTGGTTCAGGGACACATGGGCGTCCCCAAGATCTTTTCGGGGAGTCGCAGATGGAAACAGTTCTTATGACAATACTGAACCGTATTTGCCTTTCTGTTCTCATCCAGTGGACTTGCCCAGGCATTATGGGATACGTAACACAGTAACACGTAGAGTGCAAAGGTCAATATGCAAGTCCAGCCGCCTTCGATGAAGCCAAACATTAGAAAGATTTGCGAAAACATAAAATAATGCTTCTCTTCTACATTTTGGGGGAAAGAGTTATTTTTCATTAAGATGATATCTTTTGTGTTAAAATCTAATGGTTTTATAATAGTTATTTTCAAATAAATAAATACTTATAAGATTTCTCAGTTTTCATTTTGAATATGATACTGATAGATACAACCTACATAAACAAAAGTCTGTTGGGGTCCTCAAGAATTTTAAGACTGTAAAAGTCTTCTGAGCCAAAAAAGAAAAGTGAGAACCACTAAATTAGCCAAACCTGGGCTAACAAGCAGCTTCAAAACCCACGGCCCTCTCAGTTGGTGTGTACGTTGGGTATAGAGGCAGGAAGTACTTCACTTACATGGTTTAGGGCCTCCCCCCTCCTCCGTACCTTATTCCTGTGAGCACACACCCTCCACCAGGCCAACTCTAGTCTGCTTCTCTGGGAATCTGCAATTGGAACTGGATATTTCTGGCCTGAGCCCAAACTCTGGTGTCCATTCTTCCTACTGCAAAGCTCTCAAAACATTCTTCTCCCAATACTGTGAAGCCTCAACTCCTACATAAAATCTGTTAAGGAAAACTAATTACAATCAGCTACTGGAGAGTGTGTTAATTATGTCGTTACTGAAATATTCTCTCAATACAGAAGTCATTCACTGATGGGGAAAAATACAGTAACTCAATTACTGTTGCAGAACCTCTAATATGTTTTTATTAAATTTTATATTTTTATCAATAAAAAATTGATCCTCATACATTTTCACTTTAATTAAATTTTCAAAAACAGTGTGATCTTCACCTCTCTTCTTATGGCTAAGTAGCCAGCAACATTTGTACATCTATTCAAGAAATATTTATTGATCACCCATTCTATATTAGCTACACTCTGTGAATGTTTGTAAATACCCAGCCCACAAAATTTTGCATATCTTGTGGCCAGCTCTGGTGAATAATCCTTGAACCTTGGTTTTTGTAACATGCACTGACTCGAGATCAGAACAAACATAAAATTTTGCATACAATTTTTATTATACTTCGTTAACATAGGTACCTGTTTAAATGGATCACCCTGACGATTAAACTAGCAGCCTATGCCCAATTAGATCTTCCAAGGGAAGCTGGACATGTAAATTGCCAGAGATAACAGAGTAGTCAGAGAAAAGGGAGGACATGTAGCTTAGCTTAATGAATGGTTATCCCCACCGGAAAGATCATGACAGAGAAACAAAGGGACGTCCGACCATGCACTAAGATGGAAGACCACATAGTTCTGTTTGGTTGGCTTCTTCCTGCGACATTCTGGTTAGATACAGGCCCAGATTTGGTGTATTATTATCGGTGTCTTTGAGCAGATGTCTCTGCGGTCATTGTGGCGTTAAATGGGCCCACGCAGTGGTACACTGTTTACGCAGACTGAGCAAAGCCTGACAACCAGTTTGGCCCCGTTGAAGTACTGAAATGAAACCGGATTTTCAACTACTCTTGTTTCTGGGAAATATCATCACTGACGGATGAAATGAAATCTCCCGTATCTGGAGGACCTTCTAGGAGGAAAACCCCGTTATAGACCGTCTGGGTCTGGGACACAGACAAGCTCACATCCCAGAGAGGTCCTGATCGAGTTGGTTTCCCTCGAATGCTTGCACAACGGACAAAAGTACCATAGGTCAAGCCAGGTTTCTGCTGTTTAAATGCCAGGACGGACACGTAATAGCTCACATCTACGTGGCATAGCCTTTGCAAAGCATCAAGTGAAAAAAAAAATAGCACTCAAGTTATTTTCATTTATCTTTCACTACTTTGGAGGCAAAGTTGCCCTGCTTTTAATACAAGTTATCACATGACAACACTATAAACAACAGGCAAAACCAACCAATAAGCAAACACCAGCCACCATTAGCAAACAGCTTGTGTTACCCCAGCTGTTGCTACGTAGGCACGGGTGTTCTTTTAAATCTTATAGCTAGGGCTGCCATTTATAGAGCTGTTGCTATGTGCTATTTCCATTTGTTGGGTATACGGCTTCTGCGTGCCAAGGCAGCTAACCCAACTCTGGTTACTGTACACAGGTTGTCCTGTGGGGTGGAATTATTTCCTGGCATTCCAGAACAATGTTGCCTTCTGGCTGGAAGTTACACCTGAATAGGTATTAACATCACTCTCTCATTCATTGTTAGCCCCGAAAGGAGAAGAAGAGCTCATCGTGGCCACCTAGGAGTTTATAGTTTAATCCTAAAACAGGTACATGAGCCCATGGTTACAAAACTGCCCAATGAAAGCTGCCACAGGGAAAGTCTCAGCCTGATTCCGACATCGGGGAAAGAGGCCTGGGGGCAGCCCGAGGTTGTGCGAGCATACGCCCCGAGTGCAAGCACATATAGAGGGAAGCGGATTCATCGGCCTCTCCTGCTCTCCTACCCCGTGAACTCAGTCTTGATACTGCACGTATGAAGTCTCTCATCTTCTAATCCTCAAAATCATCTTCTTCTCTCATGAAGATTTCCCATCAGACTACAAGTACCTCCTAGCCCTTGCACCTCTAAGTCCACTTAGACCCATGGAGCTCTGAGCAGTACTTGAGAGCCAATGGCAGGAGGCAGGGCTGCCCTCTGGGGTCCTCCACCCAACCCGCACACCAGCAGCAGCACGGGTACCCGGGAGCCGTGACAAACGCACTGCAGCATCTCAGCCCCTCCCAGGCCTGCTGAGTCAGAACCCACGTTGTAACAAGCTTCCCAGGTGCCCAGGCACACACTGCAATTTGAAAAGTCCTGGTCTGGGGCCTCCCAGGAAGCCACGTATTCTTCCAGCATGGCTACAACCCAGGGCAAGCTATAAAATGCAGCCCTGACCTGCTAGAAAGCCCCACTAAAGATTTGGGATTTTATTGTAAAAGCAGCAAGAAGGTCTTGGAGGCCAAACTGTTTAAGGATTTTTTTTTTAAAGATTTTATTTATTTATTTGACAGAGAGAGATCACAAGTAGGCAGAGATGCAGGCAGAGAGAGGAAGGGAAGCAGGCTCCCCGCTGAGCAGAGAGCCCGATGCGGGACTCGATCCCAGGACCCTGAGATCATGACCCGAGCCGAAGGCAGCAGCCCAACCCACTGAGCCACCCAGGCGCCCCCCTGTTTAAGGATTTTTATAGGCCCTACACACTCTGACATTCAGAGGCTTCACCCCCCAACACAGTACGAACATTCAAATGTATTGGCATCCCATTCAACATGAGATGTAATTTTCTTAAAGAAACAGTATATTTTATAATTCATAAATTGAGTTTCTATATGATGAACTTATTCCTTTTGTTTTCTGATTTTAAAATGAATACATACACACACACACACACACACACACACATGAAATACACATGTACACTTGAATTGCTAGTTGGAATATCATGCTTTATAGATATTCAGTTAAACATGTTTTGACTTTTTCTTTTGTAGCTGGAGGCAATAATTTTTTTCCAGGTCTCATGTAACTTCATAGGTCCTTGATAACGATGGCCCAAAGCACTGCGGCTGTATATGCCTGTTAGATTAATGGCCTTTGAGCAGAGAAGCGACAGAGTCAGCTTTCTGTTCTCACAGGATCACTCAGACAGCTGTGTGGAGAACACATTGGGACGGGACGGAAGCAAAAGGCACGGAGTGAAGCGACTCGGAGCAGCTCAGGCGAGAGAGGAGGCTGGTGGTGGTCATGGAGGGAGGCTCATGGATATCAGAGGTACATGTGTGACAGGAGGAAGTTTTCATGGGCAGCGAGGGGGAGAAGGAGATAAGGATGACTCCTCGAATTCCAACCAGAAATCTAGCTGGAAAATGGCGTATGCACACGAGTGACACTGAAGGAACAGTTTGTTCTTGGGGAAAAAGATGTTCCTTTATTTTTGGCCATGTTGTTATTGATTGGCTTGCATCTTGGTCCCCGAGTGGAAATGCTAAAAAGGCAGATGAGCAATCTGTTCTGGAATTCCAGAAGAGAAGCCTGACTTGGAAATGTCGAGTTGGGAGCCACCATCACGCAGATGGCTGTTGAAACAAGGACGTCTCTAAGCGCCACCTTCTTTATTGTGGGCCCCAAAGGGGCACTACTTTCCAGAGGACCATCACTCTCAGGAAGGAAGAACAACCGTGCCTTACGCAGCAAGGACTTTGGCCGTTTAGGGTTGGAGGCAGACCCGGCGGCAAAGGAACTTGAGAAGGAGCAGCTAGTGGAGACACAGAGAAGCTCTGGGACACGTGTGCTCGTGGAGGTGCTGCCCTGGGAGGACGTGAAGAGGTTGCGTGTGGTACCGCTGGAGAGAGCAATCCAACCAGACAGAGTTTAAGGAAACCAGAAAAAAGGAGGTCGTTGGTGACCTGGAGGAAAGTGTTGTTGGTAGAGTGGTGGGAAACCAGATTACTGAGTGTGGTAGACAGAACAACAGCCTCCCCACATGGCCGTGTCCTAGATTCCAGGACCTGTGACGCTGTTACCTAAATGGCAAAAGGACTGTGCAGATGGATGAAGGTAAGGGTTCTGAGGAGACAAGATGTCCACGCACATCTGGGTGAGCCAAGTGTAGTCACCAGAGTCCTCAAGCAAGAGAGAGAAGCAGGAGTGTCAGAGTCAAAGAGTTTTGAAGATACTAAGCTGTTAGGTTTGAAGTCAGAGGGGGACCATGAGCCAAGAAATGTGGACACCCTCATGAAGCCGGAAATGACAAGGCAATAGATTCCCCCCCGTAGAGCCTCCAGAAGGAACACAGCTCTGAGGACACTTTGCTTTTAGTTCAGCGAGGCTGGTCTTCGAGTTCTGATCTCAAAACGCTAAGAAAATAAGTGCCTATTACTTTAACCCCTCAGTTTGTGGTAATTTGTTATAGCAGCACGAAGAAGCTAATACACTGAAAATCAAAGAGATGACAGAGGAACTAAAGATAGGAAGCGTAGATGTCGGGAAGTTTGAGGAGCTTCTGTATAAGATATAATGGAAGAAGCCCTTGCTTAAGGTGGGAGAAACTTAAATATAAATATAAATGTGTGTTTATATATAGACATAAACCCAACTCTTCATTATTGCCTATGGGACCCCATGTAAGCTGACCATTTTGTAATGTGATTTTTTTTTTTTTTGCTTTTGACGTGTATGAGTTCTTTATATATTTTGAATATTAGCCCCTTACCATATATATGATTTGCAAACATTTCCTCCTGTTAGGTAAGTGGCTTTTTCATTTTATTCATGGTTTTCCTTCGTTGTGCAGAAGGTTTTTAATATGATCTAGTTCCACTTACTTATTTTTGCTTTTGTGACTTTTGTTTTTGGTGTCTGATTCCAAAACCATTGCCAAGACCAGTATCAAAGACCTTATTGCCTATGTGTTCTGCTAGGAGTTCTATGTTTTGGGACTAATATTCAAGCCTTTTGTTCATTTTGAGTTAATTTTTGTGTGTGGTATAAAATAGCGTTTGAGTCTCGTTCTTTTGCCTGTTGTCGTCCCGTTTCCCAGCATCATTTACTGAAGAGATTATCCTTTCCCCACTGTACATTCTTGGCTTCTCTGTTGTAAATTAACTGATCCTATAAGCAGGGGCTTATTTCTGTGCTCTCTATTCATTTCATTGATCTATGTATCTGTTTTATGTCAATACTGTTATAATTACTAGAACTTTATGTAGAGTTTGAAATACGATAGTAATATTTAGCACATATTCAGTATATAGCACTGCATACTAAACCGAGTAAGAAGCTGGGTAAAGAGAGAGAGAAAGGAAACAGTGAAGGAATTAGAGGTCACGTTAAAGACAAGAATGAAGAGAAGCAACTGGGCAAACGAATTTGGAGGAAGAGGCTGTGGCCATAGACAGTACCATCTCGTCTTAGCCCAAACACTGCACTGGAAACGAATGCTGTACTAGTGTAAGTTGGCTAATGAAATTTAAATTAAAAAAAAAAAAAAAAGAAAAGAAAAAGACAACAGAGCCTGAGGCAAAGCTCACATGCTCATTCTCCATCAGGGGTGCCGCCCTAAGGAAGCAGGAGTAATGGAAGAAGGGAAATGAGCGAGAGAAGGAGAAAAAACAGACTCCAGGTGGTACAGTCCGAGTCTGCCCACAGGTTCTTCAGAAGCTGGTTGCTGAGTCACACAGAGCAGCCAGAAGTGCAGAACTGCCTCCTGGGTGGGCAGGAAGGACGAGCAATGATTTGCCGGCTTCTTCTTGGCTCCTGTCTCTCAACGGTCAAAGCTGACTCCATAGGGAATTAATTCTACTATATCTCCAGGCTATGTCTTGGGCCCCCTCCAGGTAGAAGCTAGGGAAGCTGGAGGTTCTGTGGATCCTGACAGGTCAGACCCGGGCGCTGGAATAGCTTAGGCTGCCTCAATGGTGGACGGCACAGCCGTGCTGCTGTGTTCCTCACTGTCGAGGAGGCCGAGGTCAGGGCAGTGCTAGCCTCGGCTTTGCTACGATGTCAGCAGCGTGAGGCACTGCGATGACCATCGCGTCTGAGTAGCAAGGCGGGGGGCTGACGCCTTGTGGGCAGACGGGGCTGAGCAGATCTGGGGAGCACAGATATCATCTGAGCCAGAGATTTTAGAGGAGAGTCAGATGTGACTGTGGGAGTCTGAAGCTGAGAGGGATGTTGGATATGGGAGCTAGGGAGCTTCAAGGTCAAAGCATGGACGGATGCTTTGAAATAGCACAGGACGGTGGGACTCCAAACACTGAGAGTTCAGTGCATAGTTGATTGACATACATTGGCTGTATTATTTAATGAGCGCCCATAACTAGAAAAAAAATCACTATTTAGGAAAGTCAACACACTATGGACTCAAATCCAATATGTGCAGAGAAAAGCAAAATGAAAAGTATTTATGTATTAGGTTTTTAGAGTAAAACTTTCTATTATCTGATTGTTAATGAGGCAGATTATGAATTTGTTAATTAATTGTGTCATTTTCCAAACAATAGCTTTTATTTCAGAAGGAAAACCAAGAACATATTTCAAATTCTTCCTTCTTCTTTTTTTTCTTTAAAGATTTTATTTATTTATGTGACAGAGAGAGAGATCACAAGTAGGCAGAGAGACAGGCAGAGAGAGAGGAGAAATCAGGCTCCCTGCTGAGCAGAGAGCCCGATGTGGGACTCGATCCCAGGACCCTGAGACCATGACCTGAGCTGAAGGCAGAGGCGTAACCCACTGAGCCACCCAGGCGCCCCTTCAAATTCTTTCTAAAGAATGGTGGAAACACAGGTATGATTCTCCTGGGTAGTACGTCACAGCTCACTCTATCCCTAGGGTCTGGACCTGCTGCGGGTGCTTTAAGAAAGTCAGCAAAGACGAATCAGACGAACTATGCCCTCCGGATATTCACAGTGACTCGGGGTGATGAGGACGGCCCAGAGATAACGATAATACAGAGTAGAGAGTCACAAACAGCATAAGAAGGACTGAGATAAAGTACAGTCTTGTGGGGGTGCTGACGGTGACCCGAAAGTAATGAGGGGGGCTATGAGGAGAAAGGGCGCAGGAGAGAGGGAGGCGGGAAGCGGAGTCAGAGTCCTGGGAAAACTGAGAATGAGTGAAAGTGGTGTGGAGGAGGGAGGACTTTCGAGCGGAGCACGGGGAGAGGTCAGTTGCAAGTGCGGGACGCATGTAGGTTCTGGCCGCTGCCTGGTGAGCCGCGAAGCCACGCGAGTGCGCTCTGGGTTCATGCCCACAGGCTTCACTCTCCTGTCCGCCGGGGACCATCAGGGAGGCACTTGGCAAACGAGAGGTCACGGTCCCGTCGAAGACACGAGCGTGGGACGGAGAACGGCGCTCCCAGAGCCGGGCGTGGAAGGTGGTGATGTCAGCAGTGAGCTTCTGCCGGGGAAAGAGAGACCGTGGGACGGGATGCCCGCTCGAGCCTCTGGCATCTGGGGCAGCAGTTAAAAAAAAAAAGATCGATCGATCGATGGATTGATTTTGAAAATCGAGGCAGTAGGTTGAAAGTGGAATGTTCTGATTGTTTTCTATGTATTAAAGATTTGAGCGGCGTGTGTTCTGAGGCCGTACGAAGTCATCCCGCAAAGGCCCTGCTCTGAGGTCCAGTAAGAGAGACGGGGAGTTAACAGCGACCTGTGACGCGGGGCAGCGGCTGCTGTGGGATCCCGGAGGAGAGACCCCGCAGCATCCGTGAGAGGTCACGGAAGAGATAAGTGGCTCTGAGGTGAAGAGAGGGGTTATTGGCTGCGGGGAGGCTGGAGACCGAGAAAGGGCAGCGCCTCAGCCGGCCCCACTCCGCTACCGCATCGAGGGATGCGGGTGCCCTGAGGGCTGGAGCACCGAAGGCAACGGCAGTTCGGTCCAGGGTCAGGGCTTGGCAAAGCTGACAAGATCAAAGGCCCCGGGGACCTAAGGTTCCAGCCGTAGCAACGGAAACGGCTGCCCGGGGGTCAGCGCCGTAAGAGAAACAAGCCAGTAGACGAATGACAGAGGAAAGAAGGGAGGGGGGCAAAGCCACAGAGATGGTGAGAAGCTGGTGGGGTCTGGCGCTCCCACACCCTCGGGAGACCTGGTGGCTCACGGCGGAGAGCTTCGCTGGAGCCGGGCCGGCTGCGAGCTGCGGCTCACACAGTGAGCACCGCGGCTCCGACCGGCGGCCCGACGGGACGTCCCCGGTGCCAGAACAGCTACGGAGCCTCCCGTGAGGCCACGGATTCCGGCTGGAGGAGCTGAACCGGAGCTCGGGCGCGCGGGGGCCTGGGAGCCTGGGTCCGGCGCGGAGGCACTGCTGGGGGCTGTCTCCAGGGCAGTCCCTTGGAGGCAGCAAGAAAGAGAAAGTAGTAAAAATCGGGAGATGTTTGTAAAATTCAGGGCTGTTTGGGTACTTCCCGGAGCTGCTCGTAGCGTGAGACCTGCATTTTACCGTCCGCATCTCCACAGGCTCCCTCGGAGGGTTGACCCTGGGACAACCCTCGCGCTCTGGTGACAGTGTTTGGCAGAGACCAGGCCACCCGGTGGAACAAAAGGCCGACCCAGTGGGGGAGGGGCTGTTCCCGAATCAGGTCCCTCACCACCGGTAGGCCTGGGAAAGCTTGCAGGGCGTCCTGGGAGGAGGCTGTGCTGCTCAGTGGGTGACCAGGAAGGCCCCGGGACTCTGGCTTCCTCCTGTCTCAGAAGGAGGAGTCAAGAGGTAGGCTCTGCAATTTAGGAGTTCTGTGAACTTGGTCCCGTTATCTAACTCTCCGAGCTGGCTTCCCGAGGCTGGCTCCCTTCTGCCACATAGTAAATGAGAAATCGCGTGTGTGTCTTTCAACACTTGGCGAGTCAACCGCACCCGCAGTTCCTTCTGCCGGAAGGCTCTCCTCCTTGCTGACTCTTACTCATCCTACACTGAAATGTTATTTTTTTCAGAGGAGTCATCCCCGAGTCCCTCCGGCAGACTCTACGTTGCCTACCCAACATCCATGGCCACTTCCTCCTTTCTGCTCGAGTATCAGCTCCTCAAAGAATGCGACTCTGGAAAGCTCCAGGGCAAATTCTGAAGAGCTTAAGCCAATTTTGGTGATCCTCCTTCCACACCCAGCACTGAGGTGTGGGCACGGGGGTCGGTCCGGACTAATGACAGGTGAGGGGTCGGTGAGGAGCTTCCGTGAGCTCTGGGGCGCAGACCCCTTCCCCTGCTCTTGGGCACCGCCAGGATTATCTGTGGTAACTGTGGCTGCTCTGGCCATCCTGGGACCACGGGGCAGGGGGCAGACCCAGGGGCAGAGCTGGCAGGGGGATGCGGAAACAGCCCAGACCTACCCTGACATCCCTGAGGTCCTGAATTTACCAGCAAGAGCCTCTCAACCTTGGGACTTCAAGCCGCAGGAGACCGTAAATTTCCTTATCATTTAAGACATTTTAAACTAGGTTAATGATTAATTGCAGCCTTCTGCATCTAGATCATAACCCCGTTCCCCCTCCCATGTCACATTATCTTTCACGGCACTTTTGACATATATGTTACTTCTGTGTTTATTGGTTTGATGTCTGTCTCCCCCTGCGGACTGTAGAGTCTAATTTGCTAAGATCGTGTGTTGATTTCCCTCACCACCGAATTTCCGGATTGCAGCACTGTCCCTGAGACACAGGAGCTGCTTAAAGACATTTGTTGAAAGAGTGAATAAAGGCTCAAAAAAAGGTCACTTTTCTCCTCCTCCTCACCATACTCCTTGTATTTTAACAGCTCAGCCTGGCATTGTTACCAGAGGACAGGATCTTTGGGAAGGAGCTAATGTTCCCCTCAAAATGACTAGATGGGTGACCTCAGGCAGCAGGAGTACAGAAGCCTCTGCCTCAAGGAATACTAAGAAAATACATATTACATGGTTGACCCTACATACACATATTTAACTGAAAGATATACAGAGCATATTTATTCTTACTATGCATAATATATCTGATATTTGTATTCTACTTCATTTAAAAATGTGGACCCAGGGGCGCCTGGGTGGCTCAGTGGGTTAAAGCCTCTGCCTTTGGCTAGGGTCATGATCCCAGGGTCCTGGGATCGAGCCCCGCATCGGGCTCTCTGCTCAGCGGGGAGCCTGCTTCCCTTCCCCTCTCTCTCTGCCTACTTGTGATCTCTGTCAAATAAATAAATAAATAAAATGTTTAAAAAAATGTAGACCCATTAATTAGCAATCCACTACCCCCCTCCCCCGCACCGCAACGTGGACTAAATGCATGAAAGGACTTTGAAAATCTGATTTCCTTCTTGTTGTTCATAAAAATCCATTCTGTTGACTGAGAAGTCCATGATGACTGACTTAACAATGACTTAATTATTTTTCTTTTTCCTGTGGAATCCTTCCCCAGACCATCTTCTCTAGCCGGGCTATTTTGAAGGCCTGCATAAAATGGGAAGACTGTAGCATATGTTCATGAAAAAGTACTTTGTACTTTTGCTTAATTTTTTTTTTTTTCACTTGGCACAAAAACAAACAGGACTGCATTCTTCTTCTGAAATGTAGTGGCCCCATTCAACAGACCCTCCCTGGGCTCACTTCTATGTAAGTCTACGTATGTACCAGCGCTGACCAGTGCGACAGGAGCCACTGCCACCACGAGGTTTAGCCCCCGGGGAGGTGGGTTCCGACCTTCTCCAGAATAAAACCTCACTGTACGTCCCGTTCCTCAGCACAGACACTGCCCTGTCCTCGGTGGACTTGCCAGTGAAATTCCTCTGGTGGCAGGAGGGAAGGGGAAAAGCCACACGGGGATCTCTCAAGTCCAGAGCACAGCCAGTTACGCGGCGGGGCACGTATATATTTAGAAAACCATAATGCGAGCCTCCGGGGAAAAACAAAACAAGACAAAAAACCCTGGAATCAGAAGGCGACTGGGCGAGCAACAGCGGCCTGGGCGATCAGGGAGGGGCCCTGCTCAGGGGCCCACCGGTTCCGAAGGTCTAATCTCTGCCCCTTAAAACTCGGTGCAAACCCCTGCCCCCGGGATCCCGTGAGCCGCAAACTGGGCGCAAGTTGTGGCTCCAGAGTCCGGGGACAGCGCGGCTCGGGGCTCCGGGGTCACCCGTCCGCTGGGAGGGCAGCGAGTGACCCGAGAGCGCGTCCGGCCGCGCGCCCGCGAGCGCTCCGCGAGGGAAGGCGAGCTGGGGGGGGGGGGGCGCAGGGCAGACCGGGGCGGGGAGAGGAACGCGCCCCCGAACTTTGCTGTCCCCTCGGCCCACTCGCTCCAAGTGGAGAGAACAAGAACACAGAGCACGGTGTCCGCCCGACGTCGTCTCCCGCCGCGGCCTCGCTGCGGAGGGAGCGCGGGCAAGTGCGGGCCGGGCTCCGGCCAGGCTCGCCGCGGAGCCGAGGTGCGGCCGCCGGGATGCGCCGGGGACCCCACCTTCCGGGAGGCCGGCTCGGCGCTCCGGCCCGCGGCCGCCCCGCTGACCCTCCCCCTCCTCCGCCTCCTCCCCTCCCTCCTCCCGCCCTCCCTCCGCCCTCCCGGCGCGTCTGCTCCGCACCGGCCCCCGCGGAGGAGCCAGGCGGCAGCGCCCGAGCCGCCGCAGCTCCTGCCCGCAGCGCGCTCGCCCGCGCCCCCGGATCCCACGCAGCCGGAGCCCCGCGCACGGCCGGGCTCGCCGAGGGCCCCGCGCTCCAGGCTCGGGCGCCGCGGGCGGCAGGGGAGGGCGGCGCGGGAGAGGACGCGGAGGCGCGGGGGCGGCGGCGCCGAGGCGCCGAGCTGCGCACCTGGAAAGTTCCCGGCGGTGCGGTGAGCGCGGCGGGCGGCGGGCTGGGGCGCGGGGGCCGCGCGGGGAGGCGCGGGGCCGGGGTGCGCCGCCGCCTGCGGGGCGCGCGGGGCGCGGGGCGCCGTTCCACACCCGCCGCTCCCGTGCGTGTGTGTGTGGACGCGGGCGCGCGCGGCTGGCGGGCTGTGGCCGTGCTCCCCGGCGCCGCGGGCGCGGACGGGCTGCGCGAGCCTAAGAGGCGGGCAGGGGCGGGAGGGGCGAGCTCGGCGCGGGGGCGGGGGTCCTCGGCGCGGGGGTCCTCGCGGCTGTCCCCGCCGAGGCGGCGGCGCTGCGGGGCTGGGGCTCGCGGGGCGGGCCGCGTGCGCTCCGGCTCCCCCAGCCCTGCGGAGCGGCGGCGAGGCGGCCCGGGCGCGAGGACTTGGGAGTCCGCGCAAACTTGGGCGGGTGCTCGGGGGCGCTCGCGGCTCCGGAGCCGCTTCGCCTGCCTGCGTTTCTAAGTGACGCAGGGACAGGAGCGAGCGGACCCCGCAAATCGTCCACTTACAGGATGGGGAGAAAGCAGGGGTCAGCGCGGGGCAGGACTCGGGTGCGGATGGGCGGCGGCCGAGGCCGGAGATGAGGCTGGGAACACGGGAGGCAGAATTAACAGGTAGAAAAGTCTGATTTCCACCTCGCTCCAGAGGGTCCGAGGGGCTTTTTTTTTTTTTTTTTTTTTTAAATAAGGGAAGGGAGCGACGTACAGCTCCCGACCCCCGTCCCCAGTTCCTTAGAAATCATTGTCTCTTTTCTTGGCAAGTTTCTGTTTAACTCCCGGAGGAGCGCAGTGTCTGTTGCCGCGCTCCGGTGTAGTGCACGCGAGCGCAGGACCTAATATGGTGGAGAATCCTCTTTGGAGAATGGGAGGCCATTGTGCCTGCGTTACACACTGTGTAACGGAAAATAAACGGCCTCAGACGATGTGGCAGAGATCTCTGTGCTCCGTGTGCAGACTGAACTACAGTCCTGTGCGGTCCTTACAGGTGAGGCTAACTCACCGTCCTGGGGAAGGCAGGTGCTGCCTGGAGGTTGCCCAAATCTTCTGATCCCACAGTCTTCCTCTAGGCCATTTCCCTATCAGTGACTCCCTCTTCTGTGTTTTCATTTTTCTGCATCTACGCTGGGCCATGATTCCGGGTTTACAAACACACTCAAGTTCCCACTGTTGTAAAAATCCACTTCATGAACCAAGTTATCATCTTGAAACCCCTGCTGTCTACGTCAGCTCTTCCCACGGTCCTTTGGAATCAGATTTCTATCCCAACTCTTGTGTGAAAGGCTAAATTCCAGGCTTTTTCCCTCTGATTTAATTTGCTTTGGTGTATCTGTGGGATGTCAACGGCCGCCTGCTCACTTCTTGGAAACCTTGCCTTCCTGGCCTCTAGGATACTTCTGCTACTTCTCTTACTTGTACAACTGCGCCTTCCGCGTCTTCCTTATTTGCTTCTCTGCCTCTTCTCCGATCAACGGGATCTGTAAGTATCATCTAGATGTACATATGTAGTGGCAGAGGCATTCCTTCCCTTTCTTGGAGTGATCTCATCTACTAATGGGACTTCAAAGTCTTCCCTCTGTAAAGCAGTCTCTTGCCTCCACCTTTCTTTTTTGCTGCTCTCTGCTCAGCATTTCGACCGTGATGACACTCAGACACCTCATGCTCAACACAGATAAGGTCCGCTTCATTCCTGTCCCCATAAAGCATGCTCATTGCCTGACTTGAGTCAATGTCTCGGCGCCCAGCCCGTAGATGGTGCTGTCTTCACCTCTGAATGAATGAATCAGTTAATGGCACTACCTTCCTCTCAGCCTTCTCAGATCAAAATATTGGGATCATCTATCTATCTTTCTTTCTTTCTTTCTTTCTTTCTTTCTTTCTTTCCCCTCTGTGCACACCCATGTACTCACCACACTGAGCTATTTAGTCCCTGCAGGATTCCTTCCACCAATCTCATTCTGACTATGAACCCATTCATACCTTCTCTCACTTTTACCAAAGCAGTAGCTTCTTCTTACCCTATCTCTAGTTTTTCTTTCACGTGGGATGTATGCCTAGATACTTTTCCTCTCCTTATTGCCAGTCTCCTGGGCGCGTTAATCCACTACTTCAGCTCCAGACCGTACTGAGGCTATCAGACCCATTTGCACCTCCGTGCTCCTGATCGTCCAGGGCTCACGTCTTACGGCCTACTGAACTCCTCCATGTTAGTGCCACAGGTCCTTCGGACGGAGCACGTCCAGAATTGAACTCCCTGTCTCATCCCTCCAATCTGTTCCTCCTTTTGGTTAATGACATCCCCTCTTACCCAGTTTGCCACAGTGGAAATTTCCAAATCTTTGTTCTCTTTCTCCTTATCACCACTCAAGTTCCATCAGCTGTAATATCCTGACCTACACCTATAAAATTACATTTCTCTGTCTTGGCCTGTCTATCGGATACTGCAGCACCCAAAAA
Source organism: Mustela nivalis (assembly GCF_964662115.1). Taxonomy (NCBI): domain Eukaryota; kingdom Metazoa; phylum Chordata; class Mammalia; order Carnivora; family Mustelidae; genus Mustela; species Mustela nivalis. The sequence continues at coordinate 1,970,193 of NC_139023.1, forward strand.
TAGCTGAATGGAATGCCACCACATTGGACAGTGAAAACACAGGGTATGTGTCGTTTGTAAAATTCACCATGAACATTCTGTTAGGTGGAGCGGCCCTTCAAAGAGAGAGTCAACCTCTGGGGTAGCTGAAACTGAGCTCATATGACTGCCTGAGGAAAGAAGATTGCTCTCGTACTGCCGTGCTGTGGCTACAGAAGACACACAGTAGATTCAAAACCGAGTCCCGGGTCATCAGTCACAAGACCGGAGGATGGTTTTAACTGTAGCATCGACAGGGAATTGAGCTGTTCTCACAATGGCAGCTCTGTGTGCTTCACCTCAGGGAAAAGAAGCAGGGGTTTATATATTTAGTGACGGTTAATTATTTTATAAAAGAAATTTGGTGAAACAAATTAAGGATAGCACCAAATGCATTAGTTTCACATAGACTTAAAAGACTATTTATAAAAGCTTGTGTAGTTCACTTCTCTGATTTCAGGGTAAACTCTCCATATCATAAAAAAAAGCATTGATTTTACTTTTCACGGTCTGTTGAAGGCAAGGAAATGGCAGAGTTACCTGTAGTCATAGCTTTTACCAAATCCCTGATGATCACAGTTTTCTCTTCTGGCTACCATGGAGCTGGTCCATATAAACAGAGTTATCTTGAGTTCCAGAAGTTCAAGACATGAGAATGGGGTTGGGACTTTGGCCTTTCCCCGTCCCGTCACCTTTGACTCGGATTGGCGCAATAACCTGTGCTTTGTTCCTTTCCCTCTAAAGCTCTTTTCACTCCATTCCATATTTATGGCCAAGAAAATAGTCTTTTCTCAAGGACAAATCTGACCATATAACTTGAAAAAAACGTGACCTACACTAAAATGCAGATACCATAACGTGGTGTATAAATTCTTCCGCGGCTTATTCCTGCCCTAGACTTTTCATGGCTCGTCACTCTCTTTCTCCCAGCATGCATCTGTCTGTTCCCTGGATATGCTGTCAGCATTTTGCCTTCACTCTTTAATATGTGTTTTTTTAAATTAATAGACTTTAGTTTTTAGAGCAATTTTATAGAAAAGCGAAAATTACAGAGTTTCCATATGCTCCCCTGCCCCCTCCTCCTATCCCCTATTCTTAATATCTTGTATCAATGTGATACATTGATACAATTGTATAATAATATATATTATTATTATTATTATGTATATTATATATTATTTATAAATATATATTATTATATATTATTATTATATTATATATTATATATATATATAGTATGATAATAAATGTTACATTTGTTATAATTGATGAACCAGGATTGGCCCATGATTATTAACTCAAGTACCTAGTTAACAATAAGGCTCATTCTTTGTATTGTACATTCGGTGGGTTTGGACACATGTGCAAGACGCGTATCCACCGTCACAGCATCGCACAGTAATTTCATGGCCCTGAAACCTGCCGGTGTTCCTCCTATTCTTTCCTCTTTCCCTCTCTCGAAGTCTCTGCAACCACGGATCTTTTCAGTGTTCTAAATTTTGTCTTTTCCTGCATGTCAAATAGTTGGAATCATGCTGTACGTAGATTTTTCCAGACTGACTTCTCTCACTTAGCAATGTGTATTTAAAATGCCTCCATGTCTTGTCATGGCTCGATCGTTACAACTTTTCAACCCTGAATAATATTTCATTGTCTAGGTTTACCGCAGTTTGTTTATCTGTCCAAAGAAGGACATACCGATTGCTTCGATGTTGCGGCAGTTATGAATAAAGCTACTGCAGATATCCATGTGCAGCTTTTGGTGTGGACGTACGTGTTCATATCAGTCAAATTAATACCAAGGAACATGACCAATGGGTTATATAATTATGTAGCTTTATAAGCGACTCCAAAACTGTCTTCTAGAGTGACTGTATCACTTCACACTCCCATTAGCAATGAATGGGAGTTCGTGCTGCTCCACATTCCTTCCAGCATTTGGTGTTGTCCGTGTTTGGATTTTGGTCATTCTGATAGATATATGGTGGTATCTCACGACTGATTTATTTGGAGATTCTCTAACGACATACAATGTTGAGCATATTTTCACATCCTTATTTTCCACATGTGTATCTTCTGTGGTGACATATCTGTTTAGATTTTTGCCCATTTTTAAAAATATTTTATTAATTTATTTGACTGAGAGAGAGTGAGAGAGCACAGCAGGCAGAGCGGCAGGTAGAGGGAGGTAGAGGCAGGTAGAGGGAGAGGGAGAAGTGGACTCCCCACCGAGCAGAAGGCTCAGAGGTGGGGCTCGGTCCCAGCCCCCTGGGATTATGATCTGAGCTAAATTCAGATGTTTAACTGATTGAGCCACACGTGCACCCCTTATTTTTGCCCATTTTTTAACTGGGTTGTTTGTTTTTCTATTGTTGAATGTTAAGTGTTCTTTGTATATTTTGGATACTAGTCCTTTATTAAATATGTGCTTTGCAAGTGCTGTCTCCCAGTCTGTGGCTTGTTGGTGCATTCTGTCAATGGTGTCTTTGCAGAGCAGATGTTTTAAATGTTAATGAAGTCTGCCTTATCAACATTTTTCCTTTCATGGATTGTGCTTTTGATGTTTTATCTAAAAAGTCATCACCAAACCCAAGATCACTTAGAATTTTGCCTCTGTTGTCTTACTAGCAATTTTATAGTTTTGTGTTTTATATTTAGGTATTTGATACACTTTAGGATAATTTGTGTAAAGATATGAGATCTGTATCTAGATTAATGAGTGTGTGTGTGTGTGTGTCCAGTTTGTTAAAAAACTATCATTTCTCCACTGAACTGTTTTTGTTTCTTTGTCAAAGTCCAGTTAACTATATTTGTGTGAGTCTATTTCTGAGCTCTATTATGTACCGTTGATCTCTTCGTCTATCTTTCACTAATACCACTGTCTTGATTATTGCAACTTTATAGTAAGTCTTTTTTTAATAGTAAGTTTTGAAGTCTGCTTGTATCACCACTGACTTTGTTCTCTGATAATATTGTGTCCGTTTAGTGCGTGTTTTTTGATCAGTACATTGTTCTACTAAGATGAGTTATTTTGTTGGGTAACAGAACTAGTAATAATGTTAAATAATGGTAACAGTACTAGTAATAATGTTAAATAATGGTAACAGTACTAGTAATAATGTTAAATAATGGTAACAGTACTAGTAATAATGTTAAATAATGGTAACAGTACTAGTAATAATGTTTAATATGGCTTTTCTTATTTGACCGTCTAACAGCTTTACATGATGTGCATAGTGGCTTTGATCTACCTGTGGCTCTGTCCGTGGGTCTGTCCATCTATTCTATTATTGACACCCAAGCCCAAAGTCATGCCCAAGGACAGATATATACTAAGGAAACTGCTTGGGTTGAGAGTCTGGCTATGTCACCTTAGTCAGCACTATATCGTCTCCCATATTTACAGATAAATGTATTTATGTCAGACTCCATATGGGGAGAGAGAGAAATAGATATCATCTAGATCAGAGCCAAGATTGTGGTTTCAAACTAGTTTAGGGCTGTAGGAAAACACAGACAACAAAGCCCAACTGCCCCCACACTGGCTGCCAGGGGTTCGACCACAGGCAAGAGCCTTCACGGGCAGTTTGGCTTCTCCTGTGTCTTTTCCGGTACTTCTTGTATGGGATATTTCCTAAGTGGCGATCAAATTAATGTAATAATAATTTAAAATTGCATGTATTTTCTTCTTTTCTTGCTCAATGCCACAACTCATTCCATTCCTCTTGCCTGTTTATGGAGACAGAAGAATCCCACCTTCACGGTGAGCCTTTTTTTTTTTTTTCTTTTTCTTTTTTTTTTTAATTAATTGTCTTCCCAGATAGGTCGGTAGGCCCCTTTGGTTGAGGGCTTACCCTGAATATGTGCAAACAGGTAGAGGCAGTGTGAGGGAATGACAAAGCTTGTCATTAGTCCTTACAGTCCTAGATCCTGAGCTGGGTCATTCATGAAGCTTTCTGGTCTCCATTCTTAGGTGGAGCTTCCCTTCTCAGGGAAGGTTGCCCAGGCTGTTCCAGAATCATTTCTTTCTTTAATGGAAGAGATAAGCCAGGCAGAGTAAGGTTCCCCTCACCCCCAGGGAATAACTGGCATCTTTAGAGACCTCTTGTCTGGAAGACATCCAACATGCTAGACTTTGTCCCAACCACCAATGATCTCTTCTGGGAGTTCCTCCCACCGAGACACTCAGTGTCTGTCTCCAGCACTGTAAGAGCTACTTGGGGCCTGTTGTGTGTCAAGCATTGTACAGGATACCTTGTAAACATAATCTTCATAATGACCTTATGAGCTGAATATAATTATACCCGCTTCCTAGATTGGAAAACAGGATTCTAAGTCATTTGTAGAAGGTCACACAACCGGAAAGGGCAGGTTGTCTTCCAAACCCTGGCTGGCCTGAATCTGTTGCTCACCTTAAATTCTCATCTTTATCTCCAAGTTCATTTCTTATTACATCAAGTCTTGCCCTCTGATTCTAACAATGACTTTAATAACCTGTAGTTGCTAGTTTGATGGGGCAACATCCTGTGTTTCTAACAATATGTTCTCCTTGTGGCTAGCAATACATTTTGGAGAAATAGCTTATCTATCTTAGTGACTGATATAGGAAACAGTGAATCTAATTAGATTTTGTGAAGCCAGGCACTTGAAGCCTTGGCTTAAGGGACAACAAAATTTAAATGAGTGAGCTCACTGAGAAATCAGACTCAGTATTGAGCCATTCAGTAACCGACTTACATATCTTAAATTTGTTACTTGAAAGATCAGTTAATTTCACCCCTCTTAAGAATTCTTGGCTTGAAGGATTTATACAGCTTCTAAAGCATCTGCATTAAAATGGGGGGAAGAGCTGGTGTTTTGGGAGATCTTAACACCTGTTTCATTGTGTTTCAAGCTTGTAAAATTATTGGATTGGAATAGGGTATTTTGAGTACCATACATAGAGCAAAAATGTTTCTAAGCCTTTTCATATGAAGAATGTTGGAACTCTTCTCTGTCCAATTGGATTCCAAATCCATGGAGTTATGCCCCTGATACAGTACATTGTGGCACTGCCTTCGGCCTTAGTAAACAGTTGTTCTATGAATAAAGAGTAAATTAGTTTAATGTTACATTTTAAAGTTTTTATGCTCACTTTTCTTTATAAGGCAATCCCTTTTCCTTCAACCTGCCCCTTCCTCCAACCTGCCTCGGTTGGGAATGCTTGTCCATGGACCTAAAAAGCATGTCTAGGAAATGGGTTACTGCTGGATGTTAAAAACTTGTGCACTCATTAATTTAAGACACCCCTGGGAGCTCCATCTCACACCTGCCATGCAGAATTCCATTCAGGTTTATTCCTAGGTCCCAGTCTAATGTCTTCTGAATTGCTTATTTGGATACAAGGGTGTCCACTTCATTGAATTCTAGTCTCCTCAACCTTTTTATGTATTCTTAATATGTAATAGTAAATGCCGCCAAGTCAAGAGAAACTTAAAGGTTAAACCTGCCACATCTTTGCGACATAGCAAGGCAGTTTTCTGGAGGCTAATGTTTATTAATGCCTATTCTGAACCTCTGAATTCTATGAGGAATATCTGGGCATTACAAGATTACTTCTGTAAGTACGTTTATTTGCTGTGTGTGCCGTCTGTCTCAGGCGATGTGCATTGGCTATTTGGTTGCATCTGCTTGAGGCTTAGAGGCTGTTTTACATCTGTCTATCTTTGCCTTTATTGCTGTAGAGGTCACGATTATTCTGGGGGAGCTAGTGAAATCAGTCTGAGCATTTCATTTCTCCTTGAGTTTGAAATTTAAAGGGAGAGAGGGGCAAGAATATGTGGCTTATGTAATTACGAAGTGTCATCTAGATCTTCAGGTGTTATATCATGAGAGAGAGTTTAAACTTAACTGTTATAATGCATCTTGAGCTATGGTTGTCAAAAAGTACACATGTGGAAGTATGACGTTTAGATGGATAGCCTAAAAAGACTTACACCTAATGGGAATTAATCAAAGCAGTGTTTTTCCAAACTCACCTTTTCAAGGTCTCCTTACTCGTTTTGCTCATATGCGCTTCTGATCTGCAGGCGATTTTTTAAAAATTTTCATTGAATTGATTCAGTAAGCCTGATACCTAATTTATCTCCCACTTAAGTAATAATATCAGTGAAACCACAAGTCTGTGGGGCCAGTTATTTGTATTTATAAGGAATGTTACAGTAAACACAGAGCTTTGAACAACAATGAAAGGATTCTGACAGAATTAAAACCACCCTGATAATCCTTGTTTATGTTCCCCAGCCGGATATCTGCTGGTTAGGGACGCACTTTGGGGTCTACGCTGAACATATTGGGAACCGGAAAGGAGTGGAGCCTTGCACCGCACATCATCGTTTTGGGATAAACCTTGGCTTTAGGATATTCCGTAAAGGATGTCAACGACTCCTTATCCCTCTGTTCTACTTTCTAGGAACTGTTGCCCAGAACTTTTTAACAGGGAAATACAGAACACAGGGGTGCCCCAGCAGGAGGAACGCGTTGACAAGGCGGCAGCACCGCTCAGTCTGGTCGGCAGGAGGAAGGCAGACGCGGTTTTCTAGATCAGGGAGTAGTTTCTTGCTGCGGCTGCACAGGGAGCGGGGAGCTCGTGCCCAGGCCGAGCCTCTGCTTCTGTAGCGGCTCCTTCGTGTGGCCTCTTGACCGCGCTGATGTCCAGTTTTGCTGTGGGGCCCTCGACGGCTGTCCGGGGAGAATGAGCGGAGGGAAGTGCAGGGAGCTCCGGCCGCTGGCGCACAGTGCTTCGGTGGGACACCTGTGCCATCGTGACAGGGACAGGGGCAGCGAAACCAAGTGCCAGCTCACGGCGAGGTGAAGGAAATCAGTGGCTCGCTCGCCACCTGCAAGCAGGGGCATCACTGTCAGTAGTGCTGACCCGCGGGGTTCGCGCTTATGACCCAGGTCGGGATGAGGCGGGCGCGGCGGCCGGGACGTGGGTCCCTGGCGCACTGGGTCACCCCGATTCTCTGCCTTCTCGCAGGTCCTGGAGCAAGATGGGCAATGGGTCGGTGAAACCCAAGCACGCCAAGCACCCCGACGGCCGCGCGGGGCCCCCGGGGGTGCAGGCGCTGCGGGCCAGGGTGGCCGAGCTGGAGCGCGAGCTGCGGCGGAGGGAGGCGGACGTCCAGGAGCGCGAGTACCAGCTGAAGGAGCTGCGGGAGCAGCTGGCCAAGCAGACGGCGGCCGTGGCGGAGCTCACGGAGCAGCTGCAGGCCAAGTGCGTCCAGCTCAACCAGCTGCAGGACGTGGTGCGCTCGCAGGGCGACGGCGCGCCGCAGGCCTCGCCCGGGAAGGCGCCGCTGGACGTCCACCGCGAGGCCTCGGGCTTGGTCTCCCTGCACAGCAGGCGGGGGGCAAAGGCCGGGGTGTCTGCGGAGCCCACGAGCCGGACCTATGACCTCAACAAGCCCCCGGAGTTCTCCTTCGAGAAGGCGAGAGTCAGGAAGGACTCCAGGTGAGGGGCGCGCGCTCCGGGCAGGGCGGGGGGGGGGGGGGGCTCCTCCGGCCGCTTCGGGGAAAGGGGACACGACCTCTCTCGGGTGTGGATGCAGGGGACCTCCAGCCTGGGTGGGTCCTGGAGAAGGGCCCCTCGAAGCAGAGCCCCCCTTTCCACGGGGGCGTACCCGGGAGCTGAGCTCGCGAAGGTCAGGTCGGTCATCCTGAGCGCCCCGAGGGCTGCGCGCGGAGGGGGTCCCAGGAGGTCTGCCCGCAGGAGTGGGCTTGGATGCGGGCACGGATCACCGTGCATGCTCGGTGTGCGGGCTCAACCCTGCTGCCCGCACCGACGGCGAGCGTCAGGGAAAGGAAGAAGTGGGATCCTCAGAGGGGGGCGACTTCGTGCGCACCCCACGGCGCGGGGGAGCACCACGGCCGCCGGTGTTAGCGCGCGGACAGGGGCAGAGCCTTCCTCGGGGAGGCCGCGGTCTCCGCGAAGACCAGAGATGCGGGTCATTACTAACCGGGATACACCGTGTGATGGGACCAACTGGATCGGTATCGTGCCGCTGTCTGCGGTCCGGGGAGAGACGGGCAAAAACCGCACAACTGGGGGTGTCCTGGAGGCCTGGCTGAGCAGGTGACCTTTCCTGAGGTCTGAAGGAGGAAAAAAAGCCTGGATGGGGTGGAAAGGGCATTTCAGGTGGAGGGAGCAATCAAAAGCATGAATTCTGAAAATAAAGATGTTTACGAGGAATTATAAATATTGATGATAGCGCTCTGGTACGTGCACACACATTTCTTTTCCTACTGAAGGTTGGGTTTCCCAAGCTGGGAAGACTGACTAGAAACAACCCAAGTTAGGGTCTCTTTTCTGTATTATTTTGAAGTGAATGAACATTTTTAGTTGAAATTAGATTTTTCACCTTGATAACATCTTGGCTGAGCCTGGAACCCTTGAGCAAAATTCAGGATTTGTGAATTTAAAACAAATTTTAACTTATTCATAAACACAAGTCATATAAATCAACATAAAACATCTGACTTAAACAAATAAATGATTAATTTTGACAACAGAATTACAAAGGGAGGTTTAATTCATCAATTTGTTGACAGTCACATAGTGCGTGATCAATAAATATTTGCTAAGGAAACAAGTCACACTGGGTTATTAATCATAATACTCTGTGGCTGAAAGAAATCTGATTAATATTAGGGTTCAGAAGAGTTTGCTGTTAAAAAAAAAATGGAAGAGTTTGTTGTAAGCCAAGATTTTTATTATTATTTGGTTTAGGAAGGTTGTATCTACTCCCTTTGCAAAACTATTATTTATTTTTAATGGTGTGGATTTGTGGATTTGTGCTGGAAATCATCTAATCTTCTCTTTTGATATAACAGAGATATTTTCATATATAGTAATATTACTTATTACGTAGTATATTATATGTATGTAAGCACAGTATATTATTTGTCCCACCAAAAATCTTTCAAATAGGAATGTTCTTGTATATCTAAGAGAAGCATCAGAGAATTTAATAGCAATTCATCTTCTTTGACCTGCCCCTACATATTCTACCAGATTTCTCTTGAGCACAAGTTGCGTTCATTCTTTTTTTCCAAAGACTTGTCCATCTTGAGGCAGAACACCATTCTCCTGGTGTTAGGGAACTGGACCATCCAAGATAAACATATTCCTTTGTATAAAATTTCTTTCTTTGTATTTCTTTATTAACTCTTTTGTAATCAGGAAAATAAATCAGTAGTTAGGTGCAGTCAGTTTCTGAGCCAAACCACCTGTCTATAGTGAGTGGGACACAGGAGGAAAAACATTAGAGCTCTTGAGTGAGGACTAAAAATGACTCCCTTCATCATAAAGGCCAGCCATGGGTATGAGTCTACGTGAAGGCCATGATGAAGAAGTAGGCTAATGGCTTGTTTTTGTTTTTGTTTTTTTAATGAATAAGTCCCAAAGAGACCAAGCTAGATCATCCGTGTCCTAATGTTCCCTCCTAAACTTCCATAAAACATTGTGGCTCTTGGGACGCCTGGGTGGCTCAGTTGGTTAAGCGACTGCCTTCAGCTCAGGTCATGATCCCAGCGTCCTGGGATCGAGTCCCACATCGGGCTCCTTGCTCCTCGGGGAGCCTGCTTCTCCCTCTGACTCTGCCTTCCACTCTGTCTGCCTGTGCTCGCTCTCGCTCGCTCTCTCTCGGACAAATAAATAAATAAATAAAATATTTAAAAAAAAAAAAAACATTGTGGCTCTAAATTGAAAACAATAATTAGAATTGGGGGACCATCCGTTCTTTTTTCATGGATTGGTTTGTGCCCCAGGTTCCCGTGCAGCAGTTTTTGCCTCAAGTTGTCTTGCGATCTCCCTTGCAGATGTCTTTCTTCTTAAGTTTGGAATAACTGCCTAAATATAGATGACTAACATCATCAAGTCAGAGACTTTAAATTTTCCAGTTTTTTAAAAATTAGTCAGCATTACAAATCATTTTCCAGTTTCAAGTAGTTCTAGTTTTAGAGAAAAGCCTCAAGTAAACTTTGGATATTATTATATATCTTTTAGAGTCTACCAAAAATCTTGCGAGAAACAATTTTCTAGGAGTGAGAGCATTAGAAAAGGGGGGAGCGTCTTTCACTGATAAGAGGACGGCACCTGGCACTCGCTGGCTTAGCTACTTTTCCAGGCAGTTACTGGAGATATTAGAGAATTTAACGCATCCGTCAATGTTTCCTTCATTTATTTTGAGGTGCTCATGACTTATTTGTTGAGCTCTATAAAGTTTCTTGGCTGAATTTTTGACTGAATTTGTTCCTACTGATAAGTGGCAACAACATTTTGGAGTCCCTGCTTCCACACTGAGTCAGAAGGCCATTGAACGGCTTTTTAGTCTTTTTGTCAACCAGAGTGTGTCCGATGAGTACCGGACGTGACAGTGAGCAGGCAAGTGAGGGGCGATCCCCAGCCCTCTTGCCGTCAGCAGCGCTAGGCGTACATGATGTGCCAACAGAAACTGTGAGATAACATTGGGGGACGACAGACTTGTGACCTGAAGATTCAGATTCAGTAGTTCATGAGAAGCTGTAAAACCCATCCCCGGTACTCTGTGAGCTTGCTGGGGCCCCGTGCTCGAGGTTATTGTAAACGGCAAGTGAACTTCACTAACGACCAGACAGCCCACTCATGCCAGCTTTGCTGTCCCGTACCCATCAAGTGTTCCTGGGGGCTTGAAGGGGGGGCTCAAACTGGATAGAGGGACCTCCCTGGTTTCTATGGAACAACGTATGTACTGTAGTGGTGCTGGGAAACTCTTAACTCAGTGCTGTTCCATAGGACACTCTGCCCTGGCGGATGTGTTCTATAATCTGTGCTGCCCAGTGTGGTAGCCAAGAGCAAAATGGGGCTGTGAGCACTGGAACTATGGCTAGTGCCACGGAGGAATGGAATATTCATTTTAATTAACTTTATTTATTTATTTTTAAATATTTCATTTATTTATCTGCAGAGAGAAAGCAAGAGAGTGAGAGCAGTATTACACGCAGGGCGAGTGGGAGAGGGAGAAGCAGGCTTCCCAATGAGCAGGGAGCCCTGTGTGGGCCTCAAACCCAGGACCCTGATCATGACCTGAGCCAAAGGCAGAGACTTAACCACTGAGCCGCCCAGGCGCCCCTGTTTTAATTAACTTTAATATGGAATAGCCACGTGTCTGGCGGTTACTGTATTGGATGTTGCAATTCTGGATTACGTATTATGCTTTAACTGAAGTAGAGCTGACACACAATGTTATGCTAGTTTTAGGTGTACAGCGCCGTGATTCGACCACTTTAAGGGATGCCGTGCTCGCCTGAAGTGTAGCTTCCATCTATTGGGTCTATAGGACTATTACAATACCAGTGACTATGTCCCTATGCTGTGCCTTTCATCCCTGTGGCTTCCTGTTTCCAGAACTGGAAACCTGCACTCCACACCCCCCTTCATCCAGCCCCCATGGTCCTCCTTTTCGGCAATTACCAGTTTGTTCTTTGTTGTTATGGGTGTGTTTCTGTTGGTTTGTTCTGCTTTGTTTTTTAGAGTCTGCATATAAGTGGAATTATAGGGTATTTGTCTTTCTCTGTTAACTTATTTTACTTAGCACAATACCCTCTAGTTCCATCCATGTTGTCACAAATGACAAAATCTCATTCTTTGTATGGTTGAGGAATATTCCGCTGCATACAGACACACCACAGCTTCTTGATCCATTCAGCTGTTGATGGACACTTGGGTTGCTTCCATGCATTGGCTGTAAATAAGGCCGCAGCAAACATGGGGATGTACGTATCTCTTAAAATCAGTGTTTTCATTTTCTTTGGGTAACTACCCAGGAGTGCGATTACTGGATTGTGTGCTGTTTCTGTTTTAATGATTTGAGGAACCTCCACACCGTTTTCCGTAATGGTTGCACCAACTCACATTCCCACCAACAGTGCACAAGAGCTCCTTTTTCTCCGCATCCTGGCCCACATTCGTCATTTCCTATCTCTTGGATACTAGGCGTTCTGACGCCTGTAAGGTATGATCCCGCGTTGTGGTTTTGATTTGCATTTCTCTGATGATTGGTGACTCTGAACATCTTCTCTTGCATCCGTTGGCCATTTGCAAGTCTTCTTTAGAAATCGATTGTGTGTTTTTGACTGGAACTGCTATTTCCTGAGATGGGAATGATGACCTAGAGAAGTGTGGCAACATAGGACTCGTATTTGGTTCCAGGACAAAGCCACAGCAAAGGAGAATGTGCTTGTCAGACAGAGGAGAGCACAAGGTGGGGCCACTCTTCAATGGCGCTGAACCTGCGGCACATCATGGCCTTTTGTAGTGACTTGGCTTTGTATCCGCTGACCATTTTTGATCTTCAGAGGCATACAACTATGTGGGCACAGAGCCCGTTTCTATTACAGGTACTTAGCCTTACTGAAGTATCATAAATCATGATGAGTCAGAGCACTACGGTGTATCAAGTTCTCTGATTTCTGACATAAATTTATTTTAGCAAACAGCCGGGGATTTAGAGCTGGAAGAACCTTTACTGCAGAAGAGGGGAGACAGGCAGGAGAGTTGCAGATTATGTCACGGGCAGTGGCAGGGCTAAGTTTAGAACCCGAGATTCTTGACTTTGAAAGCAGTTAGTTTCCTCTACAATCCTGATTTTCTTAAAACTCCCCACAAAAATCAAAGCCCTCATGTCAGACAGTCTGGGCACCTTTTCACCTGCTTTATTGATGGATAGGAAGAGCATGGGTGCTTCTGGCTCCTTCCAGGCAGAGCTGAGCAGAGCTTACTCACTCTCTCAGTGTTTACCAAATGCTGGATCCCCAGGGCTCAGGCCTGTGTGACACAGGGAATGGCTTAGAGCTCCCTGATAGTGCACTTCGCGATCTATGGAGGGGCACGATCGGGTTCCCAGAGGAACACAGCGCTCTTCAGGGCTGAGAACTGAGTGGCAGAGGAGGGCAAGGAAGCACTCAGATAGCGCTTCTGGTCATGTCTGACCTGCCTTCAGCACCAAGACAACCATGGACGCAGAGGTCAAACCTTTCACTGAAATTAAATTTTCCGTTTATGTAGGCATTGTTTAGCCAACTTCAGCCTCGGCAGAGCGAGATTACAAGCTCATGCTGCGTGTCTGGCGGAACACAGGCACATTAATCAGAGACATCTGGCGAGTTGCTAGTATGACTGCCTTTCGCTAGGAACGCAAAAACTATCATTTGAAACTATTGTTCTTCCCCAAAAAGGAAGGATAAAACAAAGACTTGCCATCTGACTTCAGATGTTGACTCTAGTTTTAGGAAGGACAATTAGTTTCCTTTGTCACTCCCACCCCAGGAGCAGAATAGGTAATAGGAACATGTTGGTGAGTCATGCATGGAAATAAGATCTACATCAAGGGGTCGAGAAGGAGTGTGGTTGTTATCATCGGGGTTTCCTTCCTGAAGAGGGGCCGAGCATTCGAGTGTGTGTTATGGAAATGTGGCTTCTTCACTGGACGAACTGTTTGTATGGAATGACCAGTAGTAGTAATAATAGTAGCATTCATATGTCACAAACTATGTGCCGGCCGCCATTCTGAATGCCTCACAAATACTGAATTATTTAATTCTCACAACAAACCTATACTACAGGTAGTATTATTACACCCCCATTCTACGGATGAGGAAACTGAGGCATGCAAAACTAAGTATCTTGTCCAAGATTACACGGCTCTTAATATCAGAGCCAGGATTCAACACCAGAAACTCTGCTGTCTCAAGTCTGTTCTAACAACTCCAATATACCACCTTTCCAAGATGAAAATTACATTTTAGTTGGGAACCCTTGTAAAAAATTAAATATGTAATTAGAAACGGACGTGTTTCTAGTGCTTTGGTTTTGTATGATTCCAAACAGCTCCTGGCTACTCTGTCTCCCTGAAAATGACGCTTCCAGGAAGTTCTGCTCTGCACTCAGTTTGCGGTAGAGGAGCATGTGCTGCGATGGGAGAGAAAGAAACTTCTTTTTATTTTTAGTTCCATGAAATCATGACTTAGATGTTGCTGCTTGAGAGGTTCTATACCCAGATTTCACGTAATCGATTATTAAAGATTTGAAGGAGTGTACGTACAGACTTTTACTAATCAGTTGGGCAGTTAAAAAATTTGTATTGTCTTCACTTATGTCTTCCAAAAAGCAGAAAACGAAGCTCTCTGTATAAGGAAAGAAGGAAGACGAAGTCCAGTTGTGGGGTGATCTGATAGCCAGAGGCTACGGGTGAAGGCAGAGGGTGCTGTGTCTGGCATGAATGTTCAGAACGTTTGAGAACGGGGGTTACGTTTCCCGGCGGTGGCGCGCATTGAGACACCCCGATCGGACCCGGCTACTCAGGGATGCCTGAGAAGACCGTTACAGGTTAACTGCTGGGAGTCTGTTCCTTAATCGTGGGGACGGGAGACTTGCCTGATGAGGTGGGAGTTGCTTTTCATGGCACCAGAGGAAGAGAAGTGGAAGCTCAGAGTAGTTCAGGAGTTTTCTGAATTTGCTCAAGGTCGTGGGATCGGTAGTTTCCGGAACCAGGACTCACGTCTATGTCTGCCTGATGCCAGGTGCGAGCTCTCCACCACGGTGTCCGAGGGCAGCCCCTATAGGAGGCACAGCCAGCCGTGGGAATGGCTCCCCCTGGAGGTGTGCGTGCAGGGCAGGAGTGGAAGGGTGGTGCTGCTTTAAAAAAAAAAGGTAGGGGAGAGGTATGGAGCACAGACAAGTTGAGGAACCTCCTAGAATTAGGAGGTGGCTCCCTGGACATCTCGGTGACCCTAAGGAGGCTCAGGCAGACGTTCTGATTCCTGGTCCCAGTCCCTCTCGCTTCCAGCCTCTGACCCCTCGTCTTTCTCTCCAGCAGCCGGAGGCCCTGGGCCCCCTCACCGCGCACCCGCAGCCGGGCGGCCTCTCGGGGCTCAGATGGTCTTCTGCTCCGCTTATGCTGCCCTTTGCTCCTGCTCGCGTTATCCTCAAATCTTCTGGTCTGCCAGTTGCCAGGTGTTGGGGAAAATGTCTCATTAAGCCTCGGAAAACACTCGACACCCGCGGCCTCGCTGCTGGGAACAGTCCAGAGTCCAGGCGCAGGTGGGCGCGCCCAGCTGCCTCGGAGCGGCGCCCGCGCTGGCGGCCTCGGTGCCCCCGGGTCCCGGCCCGTGCCCTGCTGTGCTCAGGCCCCGCGAGAGCCAGCAGCCGTGGCTAGCGGCTGGGTAGTGGCCAAGGTCTCCTTCCGTGCTTCGGGTCAACAGCTTCAGTTCAGTAACTAGAACCTCTTACTCAGCCAAGCTCGTGTTTAATTTCGTTTTCTCCTTCTTTGGCTTCCCCTCTCTGCGCACCTGTCCCGTGTCCCGTTTCTGTCGTGTACGTGTCCTCGGCCCCCTCATTCCCCTTCACCCTCGGCCAGCGGCCCCAGTGCCGGTTCAAGCACCTGCTCCAGGCCAGGCACTCTCAGGGTGACCCGGGTTGGGGTTTTCTCTGCAGGTTCACAGCCGCCTGCCAGCGAAGTATTACTGTCCGGGGCTCGGCTGGCAGAAGTCACCGGCCCGGGCTCACCGTGCAGTGCTGTGAGCCTTGTGACGTCCCCTGGATGTCAACACAGCTGCCACCAATTCGGAGCATCTCCACGGACCTTTGCCTCCTAAGCAGCAGCACCGTCTGCTTCCGGGAAAGCCTCCCTTTTCCCTCTGGAAGCCTGGGCAGCTCCGCTCCTGTCCCCTGACTTTTTCTAGGGTTTAAATTGCAATGGAATTCTCAAAAAGGGAAGCCAAAGACAAAGCTTTTCAGTTTTTAGACTCTTACTTAAATTTTATTATTTTAAATTTACTTGACACACAGAGAGATCACAAGTAGGCAGGCAGGCCGAGAGAGAGATAAGGAAGCAGGTTCCCAGATGAGCAGAGAGCCTGACGCAGGGCTCGATCCCAGGGCCTTGGGACCATGACCTGAGCAGAAGGCAGCTGCTCAACCGACTGAGCCACCCAGGTGCCCATCGGTTTTTAGACTCTTTCTAGAAGTACCTTGTCTGTGAAAGATGTGTTTCTTATGTTTCTTGTATTTATTCTTTGATTAAAGCTGTTTCCTTCTCTTAAAATCTCATTTTCAAATAATTTACCTCCTCCCCTCCACGTTGACTCTCCTTCAGATTACTTGTTAGTCGTAGGTATTTTAGTGCAGCCTTGTTTAACAGGTTTTTGTCAGTTTTTTGTTTTGTTGTTGTTGGTTTGTTTTGTTTGAGATATACGGCCGGGAATGGCCAGAGGGTGTCTTGTATATAATTCAGACTAAAATGTGAGCAGTTGGGAACTCTCAGTGTCCACTTAATGCTTCCGGGAACGTATGTTTATCATGTCCATTGATTTTAACTGGTAACTTTCAAGCCGCAGGGGTTTGAGCATCCCTTTGGGGACGATAGATCAAGCTCTCGGAAATAGGAGGGAAAGAAAGATGTGCAGCTTCCGGTCCCTTCTTTCCAGGTCAGATGAGGGAGAGGGAGGTAACACGCGAGAAAGATATCTCCTGAAATGTCTTGGAACAGAAACACTGGGAAAGCCAGGTGTATTAGTTTCCCTTGCTGAGTGACGAGCCAGCATGAACCTAGCAGCTTAGCAACACATATTTGTTACCTAGAGTCTCCGTGGGTCAGAGATGACCCAACAGATTTTCTGATTTTCTGATTTTCTGATTACTGAGAGGAGATGACACAACAATTATGTCATCTGCTCAGGGTTTCACACTGTGAAACTTTTGACTGTTTCACTCTGACTGTTGTCAAAGAATCAGCTGACTGTGTCCCTTCCTTGAGCTTTCTAGTGGAAGAAGCCCTCCTCCAAGCTCCCGAGATTGTTGGCAGAATTCAGTTGCTTGTGGTTGTAGGACTGACGTCCTGTTTTCTTGCTGGCTGTCAGCAAAGGCAGCTCGCGGCTCCTAGTGGCTGCCCGGAGCTCCTAGCTGCATTCCTGCTCCCAGACCCCTTCCCAACATGGCAGCTTACTTCTTCAAGGCCAGTTGGAGAATCTCTTTATAGTTGATTAAGATGAAATCTTATATTACACACATGGGGTGACCTTCCCTTCACTGTTGCCGTATTCTGTTGGCAAGGAGCAGATCACAGGTTCTACCTCTCTCAAGGGTTGGGGATTATACAAGAGTTTGACGCAAGGGATTGGAGATCATGGAGACATCTTAGAATTCGGGACACTACACTAGGCCCTTTTGTTTTACTGTTGTGAGATTCCCGGGTGGGAACGCCGGCCATGCTGGAGATACAACACCTTACGTAAAAATCCAGAGGCTTGTAGACGTGTGTCTGTGGCAGCATGCTGTGAGCTATGTACCGTAGCCCAGACGTGAAAACAACCCAGATGTGCACTGACGATGGGATCAATGGGTAAATGAAATACAGTGTATACATACAATGAGATACTGCTCAGCCTTAAGAAGGGAAATAAACTCCTTCCTTTTTTCATGCTATAACGTGAACGAACCTTGAGGACATCATGCCAAGTGAGTAAGTCGGACCCAGAAGGACAAATATTGTATTAGTCCACTTATATGGCATACCTGATCACATTTGCAGAGACATAAAGCAGAATTGGAGGTTGCCAGGGGCTGGGAGCAGAGAATGGGAGTTATCGTTTAATGGGAAGAGTTTTAGTTTGGGAAGATGAGAAAGGTTCTGCAGATGAATGGTGGTGATGGTTGAAAAACAATGAGGATACCCTTACTGCGACTGCACTGCATTCTTAAAATGGTTAAAATGGTGTCGTTGGCAAATGTGTGTTTCACCACAATTAAAAAACACATTCCAGAGTCCTGGGGCTGACTTGACAGCATTGGCCCCGTGGGGCTGACCTACATTGCAGGTTCTGTATGGTTTCCTGGGAAGAGGGAGAGAGGAGTAACGATTTTCTTATTTCTGTTTATTTGTAATATTGCAGAGGAGAGTAAGATATGGAAAACCCCTGCAACAGATGTTAATTTGCTATCGTTAATTAATCAGCCACTGTTAATTACTTGATAGTAATTGATTGATCGCTTCACCAGCCTGCGGTGCAGTGCCGTGGGAATCAAGAGGAAAAGGACAACTTCAGGCTCCCTGGCCTTTTCTTGTTTACAGCCATAATTCATAGCCTTAAGCATGCATCGTAGTCACCTGCGGAGGATTTAAAAATACTGATCCTTGAGGTTTAACCGCCGGGGGTCTTATTAAATTGGTTTGGGGGGAGCGCCCTGGGCACCCGGATTTATACAGCCTCCCCAGAGGCTCATGGTGTGCAGCGACGATTAGGAGCCTGTGTTCTGTAGGTAGGAACACGCTTCCTACCGCCGACTCCAGAGACATTGAGTTCGACGACTGAAGAGGACAATCATTGAGTGTGTCAGGTTAACTCCCTTGTAAATTTTGGTTGTTTTTAACGTTTCATTATTAAACTCTGTTCTTGGATGCTCCTGGGAATAGGCTCCTGGGCACACACTTAAGAGGGACAGAGGTTTTTGCCATGAGCTTGAAGGAGCAGTAAACGTGATTAAATCACGACCGTATTCAATTGCACGGCAGTGGAGAGAGCGGGTGGGCAGGAGAAAGTCATGCTCCTTTTCTGATTACGCACAGGGCGATCTCATCGTTCTCAGGCTAGTTTCTCCAAATCATAAACTTGTGCCTTTATTAGTTTTCTTTCTTGTTGGTTTATTTGGGAAAAGGAAGTGAAGAGATGCTTCTTTTGCTTATCATCTGCGGCTTGTTTACGGAATAGCGACACTTCTCATCTCCGTTCTTGTCCCTGTACCCGTAAACTTGGGGAACGAGTAGGAACGTTCGTAGCCCGTTAGCATTCTTAATCTTTTGAGTTCCTCTGGGCTCCAGGTGCACTCGTAGGATTTGGCTCCTAAGAGGAGGAAGAAGGCACGGCCACGCAGTTGGAGATCTCAGTCTCCTTGGGGAAGCTAACATGTTTGCAGTCTTGTGTAGTTTGTATTCTAAGAGGTAGGTGTGCAGAGGAAGGAGGGGGCACAGTTTGCTTGGTGGGATCGGGGAGGGCTCCATGGAAAAGATGAATCCAAGCTGGGTTTTGAAGGAGGAACGGCCGGCAGAGAGACAAGGCATCTGGCACATTTGGGGACTTGTAAGCAGCTTAGTGGCCCGTGGGTCCTCTGAGCACCAGGAGGCTGAACAGGCAGCGAGGCTGGATTGTCAAGTTTTACCACCATTGGGAGGGGGGCTCCCTCAATAAAATCAAGGTAGGTCTTAAGTATAGTTTTTAGGGCTGTTTGAGGTTTTTAAGTTGCTGGTAACTTGCCGGCTTCTAAGAATTACAGCTATCCCTTAGGTGAGGATAGCTTCACGTGCAGGGCACTGTTCTTAGAGGTTTATACCGTGAACTCATTAAATTGTTATAGAAATCCTATGACCTGTGGACTGTGTTTATTGTAATTTTACAGCTGAGGAAACTCGAGATTAAGTGACTTGCCCAGGGTTCCACGGTTCATCAGGGGCAGAATTAGGACTCAAACCCTGGCACTGCGGCTCCAGATCCCATGCCCTTGGCAGTGTGCGTTACAGAATGCTTTCTCTCTGTGTGTGTAACTGAGCTACGACGTGCCGTGCAAGCTGCATGGCCTCAGCCTCTCTGCTCACAAGAAACCCTTGGCAGATAAGAAGGAAAGCAGCAGGCCGTGGCCACTGGCCCCTACTTTGCCCTGAGCTTATGCAAAGAAGGTTGCGGGATATGCTGTTGCCCAAGAGAAGCAAACAGTGAGAACACAGGCCTGTAAGGTCAGAACTGGAGAAAAGATGCGGGACCCTAACGTAACAGGAACTGTTGGTGGACTTTGACCAACTAAACTTCCTGAAGCAAATTAAAGGACAGAAATTTATTGCTTCCAAGAATGTTGATTACATAGGCAGAGGATGAGAAAGGATTATAGGAGGTTCTGGGTGTGAATTCTGAGATCAGCCTGGTGGGAGGAACTTGGAAGTGAGCTGAGTGTCTCGGCAGCACCTCTCTGTGTATCCCTGGTTTCTAGAACGTTTCCCATTCCACTCTCCTACCCCCCAAAACACATGCCGTTGCCTCCCGCATCGCCAACACTCGACTGTCATTGTCTAACTAACGCGCGCGGTACTCTGTGAGCAGAAAGGATTCCTGCGCTTTCTTCACAGCCGAGTCTGGGGTTCGGAAAGGTCAGTGACGTGTCCAAGGCGGCACCGTGAGCAAGGGGCAGAATAGATTCGAACGAAGGATTTTCTGACAACAAACTCGTTGACACATTTTTTTTCCACGTTTTATTTTTTATTTTTTATTTTATTTTATTTTATTTTATTTTATTTTATTTTATTTTATTTTTGTTTTAAAGATTTTATTTATTTGACAGAGAGAGATCACAAGTAGGCAGAGAGGCAGGCAGAGAGAGAGGAGGAAGCAGGCTCCCCACCAAGCAGAAAGCCTGATGCGGGGCTTGATCCCAGGACCCTGAGATCATGACCTGAGCTGAAGGCAGCGGTTTAACCCACTGAGCCACCCAGGCGCCCCCACATTTTATTCTTTTGATGAACTTTTCACTGAAGTACACAAATCCTAAAGGGAACAAGCCCATGTTACCCCCAGACGGACCCGACAACGGCACATTCCCCGTGCCTCAGTCCCCCTTCTCTCCTCTAACCTCTACCGTTATCCACCTCACGGGTAGCCAGGGTCAGTTAGGATTTTCACAGATTACTTTGTGCCTATCTTTGTCTTCTTTGAAGATTTGATTTACTTATTCGAGAGAGCATGCATGGCTGGGGCGAGGGGCAGAGGCAGAGGGAGAAGCAGGCTCCCCCTGAGCAGGGAGCCCAACGTGGAGCCTGATCCCAGGACCCCGAGACCATGACCTGAGTCCAAGGCACATGCTTAATTGAGCGACCCAGCACCCCAGTTTATTTCTGAATTTTATCTTAATGGGTTTATAGACTAGCTTGTTTGTTTTACATAGTGAGAGTCACTTATGTTATTGTGTGTGGCAGTAATAATTATCAATCAATAATAATGACTTATTAATTATCAGCGCTATACAGTGTTGATTGGATGTTGTGCCACAGTTTGTCAACTCTGCTATCGTCAGCATTTGATCGGTTTAGCAGTTTTGAGCAAGGCGGCCACGAACGTTTTTGCTTGTCTCTCTCCCTCTGTATCTGTATCCGCGTGTGTCTGCACATACGCATCCGTCGCACGCGTGTGACTGATGGCGGTTCTGTACCCAGGAGAGGAATTGCCGGGGACTGTGTTCTCTCTAAGTTCACATGGGATACAGATTGCCACGTAATCTTCCGAAGTCGTTGAACACACACAGACTCTGTCCAGGAACCTGTTAGCATGAAGTTACTCTGCCTGCTCGGCGCCTTTGGCATTGTCAGTTGTTTTTTGTTTTTTGTTTTGCTTTTCCGCTCTCGCCGTTCTGCTGGGTACATTGCGGTATCTGGCTACGGCTTTGGTTACCTCTTCCTTGATCGTTAACAAGGGTGAGCTGTTTTAGGAATATGTACTTTCCACTGATGTCCGGTTTCCCTACAGCTCGGTGGTACAACTAGTGCCCTACGTGAAGGCTCTTCGTTCGTGGAGGTGGATTTTTGAACTTTCTCCTCTGTTCCAAAGGCCTTCCTGTTCCTTCTTGTGCCATGAGTTTATTCTTTTAATTACTGTGATGTCTAGTGAATGTTGACATCCTTTACTTTAAGTCTCCCAACTGTGTTACGGCTCTCCTCTCTTGTGATGGCTTTTCTTGGGCCTTTGATGACCAAGAATTTTAGAATCAGCTTGTTAATTTTCGTAAAATTTTTCAGAATTTTGACTGAGATTTCATCAAACCTGATCTGAGTAGCACGGACATCATTAAAAGATTTAGTCTTCTCATCCACAACTATGGTGTATGTTTCCATTTCTTCCATTTCTCTTAAAATTCTCTACTTCTCTCTGTAGAGGTCTTACACAGTTTTGTTAGATATGATCCTGTATATTTGAGGTTTGTTATCTTTTTAAAGTGATATAATTTAAAGTTTTTCCTTTTTAATTATTTGATGCTGGGATATAGAAATAAAATTGAATTTGTTTGGGGACCTTGTATCCAGTTGTTGGAATCACTTGTTAATTCTGATTGTTCACCTACACATTCCTTTGAATCTTTTACTTATACAGCGTGTCTTTAGAAAGAAGGATAGCTTTATTTCTTCTTATCCTACATTTACATATTTGGTATTTTTTCTTTTTTTCTCTTTGTGTGTGTGTGTGTGTGTTTCTTTTCTTTCTTTTTTTTTTTTTTTTCTCACATTATTACATTTGCTCAGACTTCTGGTTCAGGGTCAAATTAAAATGTCTCATTTCTGATACCTAGAGGAAGGCTTTCAATATTTTACCATGTGATATAATGCTTTCTGTTTTTGTTTTGTTCTATACATAATCTTTAATCCGATTAATGAAATTCCATTCCACTCTATTCCTAATTTGCTAAGAGCTTTTTTAAAATTTAGAAATAATATACAGGTGTTTACTTTTATCAAATGCTTTTTCTGCATCCAATAAGATTTTACTAATTTTTTTAAAAGATTTTTTTAATTTATTTGACAGGCAGAGATCACAGTAGGCAGAGAGGCAGGTAGAGAAAGAGGGGAAGCAGGCTCCTCGCTGAGCAGAGAGCCTGATGCAGGGCTTGATCCCCGTACCCTGGGATCATGACCTGAGCCGAAGGCAGAGGCTTTAACCCACTGAGCCACCCAGGTGCCCCTTTACTAATTTATTTTTATCTTTATTTTTTCTACATCGTGAATCGCATTAATTTTTCTTTCTTGTGCTGTGAGTTTTATTATCAGCCTATTCTCATACTCTAAAATAAGGTGGTAAGAATTCTTCTTTTTTATTTTCTGAAAAAGATTATGTAAGATTAATGTTATTTTTTCCTTCAGTGTCTGAAAAACTTAGTGGTTGGATTTAGAATTCCTTTTGTGAGACTGTTTTTATTTTTGGTTCAATTTTTCTAATTGCTAAACACTTTTTTTGCTTCTTCTTTTGTCATACATGGTTTATTATATTTTTCTCAAGGTTTTTCATTTCACTTAATTTTCAGAAGTTGATTATACTATATATCCAATCATTTCTTTTTATATCTGTAATATCTGCAGTGATGGATCCCTTATTTTTAAGATTGATAATTATTCTGTCTGTCTCCTTGCCTTGCTGAGAATTCCTCAGTTTTGTGTCTTTCTAAAGAAACCATTGAGGGCTGTGTTGTTTCTCTTCATTATACTTTTTTTCTATTTTACTATTTTCTGCTTTCATTTTAATGTTTATTTTCTTCTCCCCCCCCTTTTTTTAGCTCACTCTGCTTTTTTTTCTCTAACATTTATTTGATTTTATCTTCTTCTTTCCTAATCAATCTATTTAATAAGGTAAGTTTCCTTCTTAGCATGACTTATGTACATCTCATAAGTTTTGGTATGTCACACTTTTATCATTTATTTCAAAATACTCTTTGATTTTCTTTATGATTTGATCACTGATCGGTGGGTGATTTAGAAATGTATTACTTGGGGCACCTGGGTGGCTGAGTTGGTTAAACGTCTAACTCTTGTTTCAGCTCAGGTCGTGATCGAGGGTCGTGAGATCAAGCCTTGCGTTCTACTCTATGCTGAGTGTGGAACCTGCTTGAGATTCTCTTTCCCTCTCCCTCTGCCCACTACCTTCCCCCGTGTCTCTGCTCAAGCATGCACTCTCTTACAGAAAATAAAATAAAATAAAATAAAATAAAGAAATATATTGCTCAAAAAATGTGTTGCTCAATTCTCAAACATTTGAGAATTTTTTGATTATTTTTTGTTGCTGATTTCTAGCTTCATTCTGCTATTCAAAGAACATACTCTGTTGCTGAGACGTGCATTAGGGTTCACCATATCATCAATATTCATTAAAGTTTTCATGCATTGAGAAGAGTGTGTATTCTGAATTTGTTGAATGCAATCATTTACTTTATTTTTGGAGAGGAAGCTGGGGAGGGGAAGAGGGAGAGGGAGAGAGAGAATCTAAAGCAGGCTCCATGCCCAGTGCAGAACCTGATGCCAGGCCTGGTCTCACAGTCCTGAGATCATGACCTGAGCCAAAAGCAAGAGTGGACCCTTAACCAGCTGCGCCACCCAGTGCCCCAAATGTAATCATCTAAGTGAAGTATCAGTGAGGTCAAGAAATCACGTTTCATAGTCACCTATTTAAAACCGTGTTCTGACTGACTTTTGTCTCTTGTCCTGTTAGTTACTTAAAGGGATGTATTAAAATCTCCCAAAAGAATTGTGGATTAGTTTATTCTTTTATTTTTGCCAATTTTGTTTTTGTATTGTGATGCTATCTAATTAATTGCATACAGATTTAGAATACCTGTATTTCCTGATCATATCAATATGAAATATCCATCTTTATTTCTAGAAATGTGTTTTTCTAGTTACCTATATCAAGAAACATTTTCTTTGTAATTGGTGTTTATAATATATAAATATCTCTTTCTACTTTCTTACTTCCAGCCTTTCTGTATCCTTATCTTTAAGGAATGCTTCTTATAAGTAACACGCGTTTCATATTTCCCTTTTATTTTATTTTTCAATCTGACAGTCTTTTCTTTAAATTGCAGTGTTTAGTATATGTATCTTTAATGTAAATATAAATATTTGCTTATTACCATAGTACTATTTGTTTCTTATTTGTTACACTTCTATAGTTTATTTTTCTTTACTTTCTTGACATTTTCTAGGGTTGATTAGATGCATATTATTTTTCCATTTTCTTTTCTGTTAGCTTTCTAGTTAAATATTGTTTGGCTCATCTTATAAGGGTTACCCTAAAGTATAACATGCTTCCTTAATTTAGTAAATTTCTAATAATAGTTTAGTGCTTTTAATCACTTCCTGGACCTTAAATTATGTTTACTGCCATCTCGTCCACCCCACGCACAGCTTCACTGTTGTTCTCAAACATTTTAAAATCCTCGAGGTGTTGCTGTTACTTTTGTAAAGATGAGCTTCCTTTGGTCATGGATGCCTTCTTTGTCCGTTGCTGTTTCTTCCTTCTAGCATCTAGTAGTTTCCATCTGGGGTTATTTCTGTCTGGAGCTCTCCAACATTGTGAGTCTGTTGTCCATGGAATGCCATTTTGAAGTGTATTCATTTTGCTTTTACGTTTGAAGGCTATTTTCACTGGGTTAAGATAGTGGAAATAGGCGTCGTGAAGCTCTTTGGAGAGCCCATTGTCTTCTGGCTTCTTTGATTTCAGTCGAGGCATAAGTCACCTAACCCCGTAACTTATTTACTAGTTGTGTGAGGTGATTGTCTCTTCTCCAGTTGCCTCCCAGGTTTCCCATTTCTGTTTGGTTTTCATTAATCTGACTATGATGGTCTTAGGTATGGTTGTCTTTGGATAAGATTATTTGAAATTCTGTATCTGATACCTATAATATGTTGATCTGTTAGGTCTCTTTCTATTGTTCTCTTTTTTTTCTCTTGGTCTTCACTCATTTGGTCTTTTCTCTTAGTATGCCTGATGTTTTACCATGTACTCTTTAGGGGAAAGCTCTAGAGAAAATTTGAGTCTCTAAATTTTGTGAATATCCTGGAGAAAACACTTTTCTTTGCTTGTGGCAGGCAGTCAGGCTAGGAACAAATCATTTTAACCAAAATGGGATTTGACACTTTGAAGTTTGTGTTCTGTCTTTTTCCAGAGCTAGCCTCTTTTGGGCTGATTCTTTCTCTCGGTACAGCCTTATGGATGACCCCTCTGAAATCCTGGGTGTTTACCAGGATTCTTCCTTCACGGTGTGCCTTGAACATTAACTTTGGTCTTCCTAGTCCTTTGAGATTGCCAAAACTCTGCTCAGTGCTGGGTACAAATCAACAAATGCCTTGAAGGGAAAAGCAGAGGTGAATATCAAGCTCATATTTTCTTGTCGATAACAGCTTTTCAAGCTGTGGTTATGTTGATAGGTGTCCAGTGCTTTCAAACAAATTTGCAAATATCTACTTTAGCTCTTGGAGTTGTACTGTGTGAGCAGGGACAGTTGTTTTGGTAACAGCTGGTCTGTCATTGCTGGAGAAGGAGTGGCCAAGTTCATACTCTTAGTCACTGCTGTATGCTGCCTCTTAGACATTTCAAGAGAAGACCCAGTCCTTCAAGAATTTATAATTTGGGGCACCTGGGTGGCTCATTTGGTTAAGCTGCTGTCTTTGGCTCAGGTCATGATCCAAGGGTCTTGTGATCGAGTCCCACATTGGGCTCCTTACTCAACGGAGAGCCTGCTTCTCCCTCTGCCTGCTGCTCCCCCTGCTTGTGTTTGCTCTCCTCCCCCTCTCTATGTCAAATAAATAAATAAAATCTTTCTAAAAATTAAGAAAAAAGAATTTTAATCTTGTTTGGAGAAAAAGTTATAGAGAGAACCCTTTTCTATTGGTAGGATGTTATAATAGGGTTATACACTCAATTAAGTTAAAAGGATTTGGAAACTCTTTGAGATCATGGGCCATGCTTAGTTAATTTTTACGCCCCAAGTAAATGTTTGATAAAGTTTGTTGAATTGAATAGACATGGATACAATACTCTAGGAGTTTAGAATAGACTTAAAGGATTGTGTGAGCTGCACACCTGCACCTGGGCAGGTCGGCTAGATCATAAAGGGAGAATTATAAAGCTTGAGCTGATCGAGGGAAGAAGAAATTAAGTTGGAGGAGAAAACAGAGGCTCAGTCTAACGATAAAGCTGGCGGGCATATGAGGCCAGGAGGATACCAGCCTACTGAAGCAAAGGGTTTTTTTTGCAAGTAAATACTGGATGGATGAAGTGGAGTCATGTGGTGTGAAATGGTGAATACCAGATTGTGGGATGTTGCTTTTCTTCTACGGTCAAAAGGGTTTTCAGACTGCTTCCATGGAATGTTCATAGAAGTTAAGCCAAAAGAAGAAATAAATAAAGAAGACTCTGAGGTTTGGAAACATTGGTTTAAGAGATTTGTTTACTGGAAGATTTCTTTGAACTTGGAAAGTATGCATTGTGAATTTCCAAAATTCTTCAACTCAGCACACTTTTGCTCATAAAGGAAGAGCACTTCTTGGAACATATTTTGGGAAATTAGGCTCTGTGGGCATTGATGAAACACTGGCTGGGATGTTAGGAGAGTATTGAAGGCCTGTGAAAGCTGGGGCTGTTTTGGCATTGTTCAGATGCTTGCTCTGAGAAGAACATGTTGTCAATGTATTTTCTCGATATATATCAGCTGAGTGAATTATTGGCTTCAGCAGATGAGGGGAAAATGAGATCAGATGAAGTCAGTTTTTAGCAAGAATAATCTGATAATCAAGTATAGAATCGACTACAGGGAAAGAGGCTAGAAGCTGAAACTCTTTTTAAAAAAGAAGCTATTAACATTGTACAGACCCAAGTTTTTCTCTTGGACCGTGGTGACATCCTTGAAAAGGGAAACTGAAATGAGTCACTGATATTTTTGTAAAGAGACATGACAGGTTTGATGATAGGTTAGTTGCAGGAGGAGGTAAGCTCTCCAGGTACTCAAAGAGTTAGTGTGGCTCCGAGGGTGATGGAGTCAGTGGAGAGCAGAAGGAATCTCTCTGTTGTGTCTTCTTTCCATAACCTCATGATCTGACGGGTGGGGCCATCCAGGAAGGAGGCAATCCATGGAATTTTACTTATGTTTGAGAACTTTCTGTCTAGAAAAATATGACAAGTTTTGAAACAGGAAAGCTAGTGGCAGGAGAGAGTTTGAAGGAAAGATACAGAAAAGAAACCCTTATTTTTAGAAATCACACTGAGTTTGACTGAAAGCAAGTGTGTGGTGCAGGGATTCTAACTTAGCCCACGGGGTCGCTTTCCTGCCAGCTCAATAGTTCTATGATAACTATGGAAAAGTATGTTAATTAAAACTTTTTAAATTTACGGTAAGGGAGTTTGGGTAATTATTTTGAGCTACTTCTTTTCCAAAAGAAAACAGAATGTTCAAGGACTATCAACAAGAGGGCCTTGGGTTTGGGAAATGACTAGGTTATGAGATTGGAAATATATGTTCTGTCTAGTCTAGACATACTGAAGGTCAAAACGTAGGTGAACCCAGCCTGCCACCATCACCCTCTGTTTCTGATCGAACCTAGCAAGTCCCAAAGGGGCTGACTTCTAATAGCTCAGAAGAGGCAATAGTCTTCCGACCCATGGACTTAGATTGAAATCCTAGGGGTATTAAGTTGCTTCTGACTTTTTAGTCCATTTTTACAGAAAGTAGGAGCAGTAATTATCTCACAGGAAGATTAAATAAAGTATAAAATAACTTCTACTATAGGCATTATGCGTGTAAGTGTACTCTCCGTCTAAAAAAATCATCTATCCATTACTATTGCTAATATTATTAACTGTGTTAACCTAGAGATCTTGAGAGAGGCTGCATTTGTGATGATGACAGCCAGGAGTGATAAAACTGATGTAATGTCAATTACCGAAAACTATTCAAAATATTTTTAAAGGTTTTATATGTGAAGTATGGTAGTTATCAGGGTCTGTGTGGGCGAGGCCAGAAGAAAACTTGTCCCTCCCGGTAAAGTGGTAAGTTCCTAGGTGGTAATATTAGAAATCTAAATAAAGTAAATCTAAGCAACAAAACATGGTTTTCATCAATGTCATGTTTCATCTCTTTCCCATTATGCCAGTGAGAAGAAGCTCATTACAGATGCCCTTAATAAAAACCAGTTTCTAAAGAGACTGGATCCTCAGCAGATCAAAGACATGGTGGAGTGCATGTACGGGAGGAACTACCAGCAAGGCAGTTACATTATTAAGCAAGGAGAACCAGGAAACCACATCTTTGTGCTAGCAGGTGGGTTTCACGGGTTTTTCCAGGTATCATACAATAAATACTTTGCCTACTGTCTTGTGATTTTTTACAAACATTTATCAAAGTGCAAAACCAGTTGCTCTGTGTATACACAACATCACAGATCTGAGTTCTTGAAATAGTAACAAGGTCGATCTAATCATTCTGGTGATGGTGATGTTTACTGAATGCTTTTTCTATGTCAGCCGCTGTTGAGCGTTAATAGAGGGATCTCCTGTCATCGTCCCACCAACTCTGTTAGGCACGTGCTTTTATCTCCGTATTCCGAACGTGGACTCAGAGCAGAGAAGTTCAGTGACTTCAGAAAGGCCACGGAGCTCCCTCGTGGTGGAGGTGGAGTGCAGACGTAGGCATTCTGGCTTGAGCCAGTACCCTCAGTCACAGTGCCACTTACTCGGCTACAAAAAGGCACTTCTATTCAAAATATTGCTGCTTATGTGGACAGTTTTAGCTTGTTGCAACAGGATAAGGAAAACAGTGTTTTTTGTGGTTCTGTGAAGTACTTTGGTTATATATGAATGACTTTAAAAGATAATTTAGGTACATGTAAGTGCACATGACTCAAATGGAATGCCTGAAGATTAACACTGGTGTTTTAAGAACCATTTAAATTGTTTTCTACATATATCCTATAGGAACATGTTTACATGCTGGATAGATTTTAAAAATCAGATAAGCAAAGGATTTCTTAAATGCATATCAAATGCATGCCTTATATGGTACTTAAAGTTATTTTAGATACAAAAGCAAGACATGATCTGAACAGGGTATACGCTTATTGAACACCTTATCAAATTCTGAATCACCCACTTTTTGAGTTTTAGGAAGGAAGTTAAAGCAGCTTAACCAAATGGAGTGTAAACTGAGTTTTCCTGTGGCCTTTTATTTTCTACTGCTAGTTCCTGGCAATCTAAGAATGCTTCTATGATCCTTGTTTCCTTAGGGCCTTAGGGATGGGGCAGAAGTTGCCTATCCAAACTAGTTAATAAACATGTAATATTCTAGTTATAACCGTATGAAAGATTGTTTTCATATACTTTGATTCTTCAGACACGCTAGTTCCATAAATATTGGTGTTTATTTGCTGTAAACATCTTTGTAGACACCCTTAAAATTATACAGTGATTCTCAAGTAATTATTCTACCCAGGAAGTGAAATATGGTCTGAATTTAGCTAGCCTCCAAGTTTTTAGGGACAGAGATCCGGAGCAATTTCCCCCTCTTTCAGCTTTTCCCTTGGCCATTTCACTTCTACGTTAGCAACACCAGAAATTCTGACAAGAAGAGATAGATCATTAACTCAGCAAATTTTCATGGAACATACTAGGAAAGGATGAGAAGCTCATGTCAGCCCATCAGGTTCCTTGCCAGTGACTCCAGTGAAAGGCGAGAGCAGAGAAGAGTTAGGCCAGAAACTGGTTTCAACACAGTCATAGATACCAGGGCTAGAGCACACAGAACAATGAAAATTGGGCCGTTTCTTATTTGAATTGATTACAGTATTATCTCAGGATGACTTTCCTGATGTCATTGAGCAAATTAATTCAAAATCTCCCCTTTATAACATACAGCATGAATAGTCCATAGTAAAAGCATATTTGGCTTAAACTTTTGATATTCCATGTGATTCTTCAGTATTGCTCAAGTACCGTGAGTCATCATCAATTAAAAAAAAAGCTTGAAATGCATGACAATCCATGATACCAGCTCAACGGTACCGCTAAGTGCTTTCAATGGAGTAGAATTTAGTTGTAATGAGAGATTCTTAAATTTTGTATCATGTCTGTAAGATTTGGAGCCCAAACAGAGTGTATTTTTTACTACAATTTAAGTTCTATCAGAGCAAGTATCTTCTGGGTTTTGTCCACACTGTCTCGAAGGCTGTTGGACCAACTCCTGGTCCAACACGGGTACTCAAATCCGATTTGGTGAATGGCTGGCTGGAGAGAGGTGACCCAGAGCGGCTTGGTGGTGAACGAGGAGAAGGAAAGAGTAATTCTCCAAGGGAAAGAGGACGACCCCACCATCTTTCTTCCTTTAAGAATGTAGGTCTTTCTAGCACATGACTGTTAGGCAAGGTTATATTCACACTTGTTCAAAGGGAAAGGAGGAGAGAATCCCCAGGCAAAGGAATTGTGAGGAGTTTGCTGTCTTCCCCTGGCCTCGGCTGTTGCCCAGATCAAGATTAGTGTCACACCCTGTCTCATGTTTAGAAGACAAAACTTTTTTAAGAGCTATTTGAGGTTTGCAACAAATTTGAGAGGGAGATACAGAGATTTTCCGTCCTCCTCTCTCCCCACACATGCATAGCTTACACCATTATTGACGTCGCTGACCAGATGGTCCTTTTGTTTTTTTTTTTTAACCAAGGATGAACCTATATTGATACATCATCAGAGTCATCTTAGGGTTTGCTCTTGGTGTTGCGCCTTCTGTGGATTTAGGCAAATGTCTAGTGACATGGAACCTAACATTATAATTCCATGCAGAGCATTTCTCACTGCCCTAAAAGTTCTCTGCTCTCCACCTGTTCATCACAGCTAACGCCATGCCTGGCCACCACTAACCTCTCTATTTTTCTGCATCATTTCTCTTTTCCAGAATATCATATTGCTGGAATCATGGACTGTGTAGCCCTTTCGGATTCACTTCTTTCACGTAGTTGTGTGCACTTAAGTTTCCTCCTGGTCTTTTCCTGGCTTGATAGCTCCTTTCATTTTAAGCACTGAGTAATATCCCACTGTCGGGATGGACCACAGTTTGTTCATCCGTTGAAGGACATCTCGGCCATTTCTCAGTGCTGGCAGTTACAAATAAAGCTGCTATAAACATCCGCGTTCAGGTCTTTACGTGGACCTGAGTTTTGAACTCCTTTGGGTAAATACTAAAGAGGGACCTGCTGCATTGTACGGCAAACTCTTATGTGTAATATCATAAGGCATCACCACACTGTCTTCCAGAGTGACTGTCCCACGTTGTGTCTCCATCAGCAGTGGAGGAGCATGCCTCTTGCTCCACATCTGCACTAACATTTGGTGTCCTCAGTGTTCCAGATTTTTGTCATTCTACCGGGTGTGTGGTAGCATTTTACTGTTGTTTTAATTTGCATTTCTCTGATGACATAGGATGTGGAGCATCATTTCATATGTTGATTTGCCATCTGTATCTCTTCCTTTGAGAATGTCTGTTAAACTCTTTGGCCCATTTTCAAATGAGACTGTTTGTTTTCTTTTTGTTGAGTTGTAAGAACTCTTTGTATATTTTGCAAAACATTCTTTTATCAGATGTGTCTTTTGCAAAAATATTTTCTCCCAGTCTGTGGCTTGTCTTCTAATTCCCCTGATGCTGTTTTTCTCAAGCATTTTTCTTATCAACTTCCATTTATTAATTCATTTCAATGATTGAGGGGAAGACCACAGTGGAGGCAAGGTGACGTTACTTGCCCAGGGTCACACAGCCGATGATCGGTCAGTGCTGGACGGTCAGACTCCAGGGCCGGTGCACTGCTCAGGGAGGACAAGCTAGTCCTTCTGTTATTGTGAGCAGCTCCGCTGTGTTTTCAAGACATACAGACAGACAGGGATTGTTGTGTTTCTTGCACAAGAGAAATAGTTTTATGTGCCACGTTTTCATGGGGTAGAAAGTATTTCAAATACAACACTTGCCATCCACTGCTTCAGAGAAAGAACTTTGTAACAATGATAATAATATTAACAGCAGCAAACACTAATACAGCATTTAGTATGTGTTAGCCTTTATTCTAAGTTCCCCACCTCTATTCCTGTATTTAATTCTCACAACCACTGTGTGAAGTCAATACTAGTTCTAGTACTCCCATTACCGGCAAAAAACCTCAGACAAAGTAGATAACTCTTTCTTTCAGGGTGATCAGCTAACATGGCCAAGTTGCTATCAGTCTACACTCTCCACCACAATATTGTAACGAGAATCATAAGATATCTTGCTGGTGTGCTTTGTGTACTTTCAGATGGTCTTACTTCTGCAATTATGGAATCCAGATGGGTTTTGATCATTTGTGTTTTTCTTTAATTCTGACTGACAGAGGGCCGACTAGAGGTGTTCCAAGGGGAGAAATTTCTATCATCCATCGCTATGTGGACCACGTTTGGGGAACTAGCCATTTTATACAACTGTACAAGAACTGCCTCCGTGAAAGGTAACGGGATAAAATGTTGTATTTTTGAATCATTACCCAATGATTATGACAATCTGAGTCACTATGGCCTGCTGAGTATTTTTGTCTTTCATGGTGCCTCACGTGCTCTTATTAATAGAAATGAGTGCTTACAGGATTTATATTGAAAGCACTCATCTAAACAATTCAAATTAAGAGAACCTTTCCATCAGGTGCCTGCATATAAAATATGAAAATAGCTTCATATTATTGAATTATTCCAATATTTGCTTTAATTGCCACTTCACTTTTCTTTTTAACTGTGTAAACATCTGCCTTTGGTTCATCCAGAATATTTGCCTTTCATTCTCCATGATGTTCTGATCATATTATAAACCAGAAAAATTAATGAAACTAAGGAAAATATATAAATATCAAAAGGGATGAGAATTAATTGGTGAGAGTTTCATGAGTGACTTCTCGGATTAATTTAAGCGTTCCTGTTTTTATTGATTTCATTCATGGTAATCTTGGGCAGAGTTAATTAGGTGTGTTTCTCAGTATTTAAGACTGGCGGGGGCATCTCAGAATTGCTGCAGGATTTGATAACAATGCAGATTCTTGGACTTTACTCCAAACCTCAGTCAAGATCTTTGGCAATGGAGCCTGGGCATCTGTATTTTTAACAAGAATGCCAAGATAAACCTAAGTTGCTCCAAAGTTTGGGAAACCAAAGCTTTGGGTCTTGATTTTTTTTATAGGCTCTCATTACTTCTTAAAAAAAAAAAGTGCAAATATAATTTAATCTAGATCTCTTAGAGCTGCAACTTCTGCTCTTCTTCCTTTTTAGATTTTATTCTTGCTTTCCATGTCTTTCCTATAAAAAAATTGTCTCAAAAACTGTCTTGCATAATCTCTATGAAAATGATTTGTATGCACTTTATACAAAAGTAACCATAGAGATCCTTAAAATATATTGGCTCTCATTAGCTACAATGTCTGAACAACATAAAAAGATATAAAAACATACTCATACACTGAGAGATCTTAAACTTCCAATTATCGACTTGTGAATTCTTTGCTCTCTGATCTAGCTACAAGCTGGCTGGTTTTCTCTTGTATCGCAGCATAAATCTGAACTACATCCTGATGATGTAGTATGTAATTAGGAATTGCAAACTAATTTTGATGTCATCCTAAGCAAAACATAATTAGAGAGGAAATCTTTGCTACTCACTTCCAAATCATGGTTCATTTCAAAGCCAAAGATGATTTTATGAAATTGCCCACGATTTATGTCACTGCTTCCTTCCATTTGCATGTTAAATAATGCATTTTCCAAGAAATATCATTTTATGAGAATACATGAAAAATGTATTGATTAACATTATGGAGTGTTTTCTTAATGTGGGGCTAAGCAATATTTTATTATTTCTTGATTTCTCGAAAGCTATTACCAACGTTAAAACATGGGCACTAGATCGAGAGGTGTTCCAGAACATAATGAGAAGGACGGCTCAAGCTAGAGACGAACAGTACAGAAACTTCCTCAGGAGGTAAGAACGACGCAAGGGTGCAAAGAGTAGAAGGTGAGGTGGCCTTATTGTGGACATGTAGGTTTTACCACAATAATCATTTTACCGTAGCCTTTCTCATTTAAGCATTTTCTACAAGACTAAACCACTAGAGCAAAAGTATTCCCTTGCAGTAAATGCCACTAGGTAAAAAAATTATATTGAATCCCAGTTGGCCCTGCACGCTGATTTTTTCCTTTCACTGAATTTGCCCTTGTGTTGTCAGAGTTGTCGTATACAATGTAAAAGAATGGGCAAAAAATTCCAAAATATTCACCCCGGTTGCTCAGTTGACTTTGAAACACATTCTATAATTTGGAAGTGGATAGCAAAAGACAGTTTTCCTAGTAATGCCTTGGTTAGAATAATATTAAAATTAACGTATTTTACTGTCTTTAATTGCTTTCCCTGAGACATTTTTTCTCATTTGTATAACCACCCCATCTTCCAAATTATTATTATTTGTAGCAAATTAACTTGCCAGAAATGTTACTATATTTGTCATAATGACACAGTTTCTTGGAACATATTTTGTGAGCTATTCTGTAACCCCCCCCCCCCAAAACTCAGATGCATTAATTCATAGAGAAGCAAATACGTATCTCACTGTAAAAGCCAGTTATGACTATAAACAGATATTTTTTGGAGAATATAAATTCTTTATTTAAACCATTTCCATGTTTCTTTGTGGGAGATTTGACAGTCTCTACAGCTATAGTACACACTGTATTACCTATGATAAGTGATGGTGATAATAATTATAATAATAATAATTGTGAGCTCTTTTTAATTACAGTGATTTTATCTTGCATAACTAGCCTGCAAAGCCAATGACTTTAGAGCTGGCGTAGTGCCTAGTATATAGTAAGAACTCAATAAATAGTGAATAAATGCATTGCTAATCAATGGGACATTGTAGGTGTGAAGGGTTTTCCTATAGAATCTTGCTGATCTATCCTCCACAGTTCACACTGCCTCCTGGCAAAGAGCTTCAGCAGCAGTAAGCAGGCACCTTCCTGAATTGCCAGCCAACATCCCGGCTGACGCGTAGTGGGGTCTGCCCGAGTACAGGTGACCTAAAAATCCAACAACTGAGCAACTCAGGTCAGCACTAAAAGCGAATGAACTACAGTCACGCAAGGGCCAAGAAGGGGGTAAATAAATCAGCCAGTGCTTGTGAACTGCCTTTGAGCACGTGAGATAAAGCTTGAGCCACTAGGTACTCATGTCGTTCCCTGGAGTCTAGAGTCTTCTGTCTAGTGGAAGGAGCTCAAAGAATTTACTAGCACATAAATCTTTTTCCCTTCTTTCTTCCTTTCGTTCCCTTGTTCATGCTCATTTAACACATCCTTATTGCCAGGCCCTAAACACTGGCTCAGTGGAGACCCAGGTAGACCTTATCTCTTTCTTTATAGAAGGAAAACAGACTGGAGATTTTTCCTCAGACCAGTCTCCTCACTAATCCCCAAGGGTAGCAGGTTTACAGGAGAGAATTTTCACCCACATGAGAGACCCCAGTCTGGACCAGAGGCAGAACGTTCACCACGAGCGTGTGTCAGCCAGTGAAGAGTCCGGTTACTCTTTCTTTACCTTTTCATTCACAGGAGGGAGATTAGAGAAAGATGTTCCACTTGGTTTCATGACACACAGTGAGCTCCTTTTCCATCTACATGTCCTTACTATGAAGTGTGTAATATATGTGGAAAGGGTGTACAGTACTTATGTAAGTCATGAAACACCCAAAATGAGCGTCACCGAGCGCCTCCCTGTCCAGCCCAAGACCTGGGACATTGACAGCTTCGTTGGTGGCTCCCCCGTGCTCCCCACGCGCCTCCCGGCCTCCACCTGCCTCTGCGTGGGAGCAGTCCGCATGCGGAGCTCAGTCCTCATTCCTTGCTTTTCTTTATTACTTTGCCTATAGCTTGATTTAACCCATTTTTGAACTTTTTTTTTTTAAATAAAGGTCTTACTTTTGTGACTCAATTTTTTTTTTAATATTTTATTTTTTATAAACATCTATTTTTATCCCCAGGGGTACAGGTCTGTCAATCACCAGGTTTACACACTTCACAGCACTCACCAAATCACATACCCTCCCCAATGTCCATAATCCCACCCCCTTCTCCCAAACCCCCTCCCCCCAGCAACCCTCAGTTTGTTTTGTGAGATTAAGAGTCACTTATGGTTTGTCTCCCTCCCAATCCCATCTTGTTTCATTGATTCTTCTCCTACCCACTTAAGCCCCCATGTTGCATCACCACTTCCTCATATCAGGGAGATCATAAATAGAACTGCCCTATGACCCAGCAATTGCACTATTGGGTATTTACTCTAAAGTGACTCAATTTTTTATTCAGTATTTTTTTCTACGTCACCCGGTGAGTTCGGCCGTTCCTCCTGTGGTAGTGTGTGGTTACCTGACTCTACCGCAGTGTGGTCAGCTCTTGTCCCGTGGGGGCGCGCTCTAGTGTTTTCCAACGACAAAGGATTCTGTACACTCATATCTCCATCTGCTGACGGTGTGCCTCTCTGTGCGCACATGCAAGGGTCAGTCTAGGGCGAGCTCTCTTTTCAAAAATAGATCCAATCATGCAGTTTTGGAGTAGCATCATTTTTTTCCCGAGAGATGTCAAATTTTAGATGGTATGAAAGAATTTATCTTATATCAACAGTCCTGAGTAAAAGTGGGTAAGGTAAGGTAGAAGAGAAATTTCTCTAACAGGATAATTTAACCATTTGACTGGTTAATCATACTGTGTGGAATTTCTGATTTTTTAAAAGATTTTATTAATTTGAGAGAGCATGAACATAACTAGGGGTGAGAACAGAGAGAGAGGGAGAAGCAGATTCCCCACTGAGGAGGAAGCCTGGCCATGACTTAGGGCTCAACGCAAGGACCCTGGGATCATGACCTGAGCTGAAGCCACCCAGGCACCCCTGATATATTTTTTTTCTCAAATAATAATTTCCAGTATCCTACTTCATCCTCTGTATATCATTATTACTTGTAAAATGTTCCAATTCATTGTCCCTGGCTACCATTAATTTTAAAAGACAGTACAGTATGACTAATCATCAAAGGTCATTTCCATGTTAATTCCTGCATTCCCCTCTGGATTCAGCCTTTACTTAATTACAAGGATTTAGATGAAAATCGGATCCTCTTCTGGAAGCCGAGCTCCTTTTCGTGCTAAAAAAAGAGATACTGAGATGCGGAGGGAAGCACATTTCTGGATGTGATTCACTCTGAAAACCAACAACAAATATAAAGTGTTGTTTTTTCCCCAAACAGAAAAAATTTGATTTTTTTCTTTTTATGGCATCTTAACTATCTTTATGTATTCGCCTATGATAAATATCTATAATTGCATGTGGTCTTATAATTTCAGTTTCTTTGAAATTCAGTTATTTATGTGTGCTATATTTTGGAGGTTTACTTGGGAAAAATTAAGTGCATTAAATTTTTTTAGATGCAGGGAAAATTTTTTTGAACTACATATAGGTGCATATTTATGGTTTAATTCAGGAAGATAACTAAAGGTTTCTTTTTAATTTTGAAGTGTATCCTTGCTGAAGAATTTACCTGAAGATAAACTAACCAAGATCATTGACTGCTTGGAAGTGGTAAGAAATTATAAAGGAAAGAAAACTTTTCATTAAAAGACTATGGAATCTAGCTGTTATTAGCACTATAAAGGCATAACAAGGAAAAGATGGTAAGTTGCCAGTTTACAGAGACCAGGAGTCTGTTTCTGTTGTGAAAAACCTTAGACCACCTCACAGGGAGTTGAGGGGCTGGGATGGGTTTCCGTGACTCTCCTGGATTGTATAAAGTTGGATTTGCATGTGTAAAGTGACATTTGATTTACATACTTTAATCTTTTTCACATATTTTACAGAGCTGATCCGCCTTACTTGAGGGCATTTGATTTTCTGCAGTTAACATCACAGTCCTATGTAGAGTTTTCCCAATATAAAGCAGTCAGAGAAGCTTAGGGTAGAGAAGGATATTTCGGAGCTTTCGGGAACAGCCTTCTGAGTCAGGCTATGAAACAACCCCGTACCTGAAAACTCGACACCATGAAAAGACATTTAAAAACCCTTGCATTTAAGGAGCACTTTACGTATTTTAACATCTAGGGGAAAACAGCATATTGGAATGTGTTCAAAGACTCATACGAGGCATCGCCCAAAGGGTTGGTTCTAGTCCAAGACTAGTCAAGTCTTTTTGTGAAGAAAGCGTTTACAACATGTACCTTTGATTCTAATGACACGCGTTAGATGAGAACCCTTCAGATGTCAGAGATTAAAATGCAACGCAAGTCCTTTCTCTCTGACTTTTGTGGGGGGTGTCAGTTTCACTGGCGCCAAAATGGCTTTTACAGAATTTAAAGGAAGTAAGGAATAGGAGAGAAGTCACATGCCGACTTTAAGCTTTTATAAAGCTGTTCTCAGTGGGAGACATAAAAATCCCAACACGACTGACTGTTGACAGATTCATGCCTCCGTCAGTCACGATATACGGTGTCAACTAATGTCTGTTGAGAAGGAGCATGACGGTTTATCCTTACGTGTAAGTCACCCCAGTGATGTTTCCATACACCATTCAAGGAACCTGTCCAGCCGTTTGTCAAGTACAGGCCATGAGGACACAGTGCCTGGCCTTGTGTCCCCAGAGTGTTCAGGTATGAAGTCATTTTCAAGAGGACGGCTTGCCCTGCCTCTCTTGGGATTTTCCCAATGTAACATAACCCATTCCCAGATGTTACAAATTAATAATTCATCCTAATTTCTGAGAGTGTGTGTGTATGTGTTTTAAAGCTGGCGTAGCCCTATATATTTTTTGTTAACTGAGGAAATCTGTTTTTAATATAATACTAATAGAGTATATTCACCAGAGGGGGATTCCGTGCTGACAGCAAATACTAAAATTTACTATCATTAAAAATAAATGGTAAATCAGACATATTTATTGCAGCCACAGGCACTGGCTACAGAATATACCGATGGGAATGCAAATCCAGAATTAATTAACGCACAATTGGAGTTTGAAAGTTCTCATCTTCCAAAACACCCCAGAAAGGCTTTATTATATCTCCGCATTTGCAGACAGCAGCACCGTTTATAAAGGGCCTTTATTCATACCTGGTGAACAAACGTGTCTGTGTAGCGCGGGAGAAGTCTCAAGTGTGAACGTGATTAGCAAGGGAGTGACGGGGTCTGTTGAGCCCGAAGAAAAGCACAGAAGTCACCAGTGTAGCTCGGACTCACGACGCGTCAGCGGGGGCCTGGCCGCGGCCCACTCCCGGGCCACCGGGCTGCTAACGGAGCGGCCGCCGGTCCGGGACCCGCCGCCGTGCAAACCGGCGCCGTAGCCTTTGAGACAAAACAGGCCGGATCTGGCCTGCTGTTCAGGAACTGATTTGGGAGGTTTGGGATTTTTCTGTGGGGGCAGGGAAGGGATAGGGGCATTCCTCGTCACCAAGCCGTTGGTCTGGGATGAGGTGAAGACTTTGCCTCCTGAGCGCCGGACCGACGGCCCCGAGGGTCTGTCACCCGGCCGCGCTTCTGGCTTCAGCTGAACCCGCGCGGTCAGCGCGAGAGGGGGGCGCCCGCCTGCCCCTCTTCTGGTGTCCCGATGGGAAGGCAGGACCGGCACCTGCAAGGGGTGACGGGTGGCCGACCCGCAGCCGGACGCAGATTGCGAGTGCGGGGCGAGCGGGAGTGGTCCTGAAGGTGACCCTGTGCATTCTGCTGTCGCGCGGCGTGGAGCACGGGCGAGGGACGAGTTTCTGTTCCCGCGCGCAGAGGCGTGGGCTCTGACAGTGGTGGACCCAGATGTCACCGCATGCTTTGATACAGAGCTTTGCTACTTGACGCAGTGACCCTCTGCTCTAGGACTCTGACGTGCCACCTTTCGTGAAGCTGGAGGTGTAGCAGGAGTGGGGCGGCGGGGGGGGGGGTTCCTGTGGACGGTCGCTGCCCTTGACCCACCTTGACCATCACCTGTGGTGCTGCTTGAAAGGCAGATTCCCAGGTACCACCTTGTGCCTCCTGAATTAGAAACTCTGGGTACCGGCCCAGAAATTCACACTTCAACACTGGATCTGCAATTCTTACGCATATTAGAGTTTGGGAGGCACTGGTTTAAAGTTACGGCTAGAGCACATGTTTAGAGTTTACCACAGTCTATCCCTTTATTCAGGAATTTTCCATTTTTCATAACTTTTCAGAACGTCTAGCTTTCTTTCTTATAGTTCCTGCATAACACCGGCACGAACCAGGGTTTTTTCTCATTTTAGTGATTACATCCGGAGTCATAAGACAGTTGAGATAATTGTGCATTTTGCCTGTTCATGGACCCGTTCGCTACAGGCAGGGCTGCCGAGTGTCACAGAAAGTTCACTAGTCCCAAGGTCGAGCTTCTGTCACTCAGAGCTGTCCATCAGGGACGGTGGCACCAGGGTCTCCTCACCCACAAAATCAGGGCGTGTTGGCCAGATCTCTAAGGCTCCTTCAACGCCCTTTCAGTTACAGGGTTCTAGACAGTTGGCTCACCCCAAGATAGAGGAATTCCTGTTGGTTTTCATTTTGCAGGCTCCAGTTCCTTGGAAATGAGGAAGTTTTACCAGACTGGTTGGTAAGAGCAGCCTGATCCACATGCGGTTGCTTTGAGATTTCTGGGGTGTTTTAACCATCCTGCTTGGACAAACGAAAGAGTTGTTGGTAACAAATAACTGTATCCAGTTTTTTAAACAACCAGCGTGGCTACAGAGTCACATGATTCCGGGAGTGTGTGTGTGTGTGTGTGTGTGGTACGTCTGATTGTGTAACGTCAGTACTTCGTAATGAAGATTTCTAGCCACACACTAAAGACTTTGAGGAAGCTATGAGCTTGCTTCTTAGTCCTTTTTCTCCATCACCTTGAGGTTTTCTTCTGTTTGATATATATTATTCATAGGCATTCAGTCTCTAACATTTTCTCGATATCACACAAGGAGCATTTTCTTTACAGTGAAAAAAACTTTTTAGCTTTAACTACTGCTGTTTGTATAGTTTTCTTCTGACCTCTACCTCTTAGTCTGCCCTGGGATTGGTTCCCTTAGTTTGCCCTCTTGTTTTACCCCCAGTAACTACTCTCAGGGTTTCCATTACAACTTCTTTTAAAATATCTTTTTCAGATTCAGGGTCACAAGTCATTAGTAGATCCGGAAATTAATTTGGAGGAACATTTTTAAAAATGTCAGAGTAGTAAGTGTAAGTGTTATGTAAATATACTTCAATTTTATAAAATGTCTATATGTGTGTATGCTTGCATTGGTGTATTTGGGTGCACATGTAAAATGTATTTTTTGCTCTGAGTCAGAGTGAAAATGCTTGAAAATCATTGCTTCAGAGGATGGGGTCCATGGCTTTTTGGTCCTATAAGGGACCCCTTTGCAATGTAACCACAGGACAATAACCACACTGTTTGCATTTCTCTTTTTGGTCTCGGTGACCACCCTGGCTGGACCGGCTGTGCTCCCTGGTTGACAGACACTGGCCAGTCTAGCATCAGAGCCTGTACTTACCACTATATATTTTTGGTCTGACCTACATCCACAGCCTTTTCTGATCTGTGAAGTTACTGTCAACACACTGGGAGGTATTATTTATCTTCCTTCCATGG
Source organism: Mustela nivalis (assembly GCF_964662115.1). Lineage (NCBI taxonomy): Eukaryota > Metazoa > Chordata > Mammalia > Carnivora > Mustelidae > Mustela > Mustela nivalis. The sequence continues at coordinate 2,012,516 of NC_139023.1, forward strand.
TTTTGGGTGACAAAGAACCAGCCCTAGGAAAAATACCGCTAGGAAGTTTGCTCCTTAAGAAACAATAAAGCTCTTTCTCAGTGTTCCCTTTCAAGCTTCGTTTTAGCCTCCCTGACTGACAGGAATTAAAGCTGCACATCTGCACACACCAAAGGCTTTGTAATAACGGAAGCACAGCCTACCGGCACTTTGGAAATTCTCCGTGTTCTTTCTGCTCCATGTGGGTAGTGGAACCCGAGAGTGGGGTGGGCACTGGAGAGACTGCAAAGCGGACTATCTGTAGCAGGGACATCTAGCAGGACGCCAGCATCCGGTGAAAGAGAACTGAACAGTAGCTGCAAAATGAAAGCGCTGAACTGTGTAGTGGGGTCACTCATTAAACACCAAGGCACAACTGTACAGTGGGGCTTGTATGTGGCGAAGGTTTGCGATAAAGCTAGAATGGGAGAGAATAGAGAGTTGGAGTAAGTAAACTAGGATACAAGAAACTCCAATATCATTTCCCAAATAAAGTGGAGGTTTGTCTCTTGCTTGCATAACAGCCCAGGGAGGATACAAGGAGTCATTCAGGCATTCAAGCTCCCGGCTAGATGACCCCTCTCCCAAGATCTCTCGGTGAGGACACATCCTGCAACAGCTCACGGACCTCGCCCAGCGTGGCTCCCATCACTCCAGCTCCGGTTCTTTTAGCTAGAATTTAGTCACATGCTACAGCTAACAGGGAGCTTGGGGAGTGCAGTTCATCTGGGCAGCCATGTGCACCAAGGAAGGCTTTGATGACCAGCTCACAGGTCTTTCCTAGGAATGCAGAGCCACCCGGTTCCTAGTGTTTATCAAATGCGCTATCAGATGCTTTAGATAAACTGTCTCAGCACTAGGTGGGACAGGTCATGCCATTTTAATTCTATAGAAAAGCAAACTGAGGCCCCCAAATTGAACTAACAGTTAAGCAAATCCTAAACATCTTCTTCCTCAATATGACAACCATTAATTATTTACTATGTTTCAGACGCTTTTAATGCACCAAAACATGGTCTTTAATCGGTTCATTGTAGTAGGCAGAATGGACCTCCCCACCAGATGTCCCAGACTCGAATCCCTGGGATGTGTGAATATGTTATGTTACATGGCCAAGGAGAATGGGGAGATGTAATTAAGATTCAGGACCTTAAAATAAGGAGGTTATTCTGGATGATCTAGGTGGGAGGAATATAATTGCATGATCTCTTAAAAGCTGAGAATTTTCTCTGGCTGGAGTCAGAGAGAGGTAGCGAAAGTGGAAGTCAGGGATCTTTCAAGTCTGAGCAGGACTTGATGAGCCATTGTTGGTCATAAAGCACAGGGGCTCTGGGCGAGGACCTCAGAGCGGTCTCTAAGAACTGAGGGGCTGACAGCCAGCATGGAAATGAGGCCTTGTCCTAGAAACTGAATTCTGCCAGCAATACGATGGAGCCTGAAAGTGGCTTTTCCCCCAGAACCTCCAGAAGGAATCAGTCTGCTTGACGCTTTGAGTTCAGTCTTAGGAGACCCTGACAGAAAAATCCAGGTCACCTTGGACTCTTTGACACACAGAAACTGTGAGATAATCAATGGGGGTTGTTCGCAGCCACTAAGAAGTGTGTGGTTATTTGGTACAGCAGCAGTAGAGAACTAATGTGCTTCTCTAAATCTGTGAAGGTAAATATTCTTATTTGAACTTTATGGGTTGATGGATGTGAAATTCAAAGCAGAACTGGGAGTTGAATCGACATGTGTTTGGCTTCAAAGTACTTCCTCCCCGAGATGCTCTGCTCCTTTCCATGAGATGTTGAAGTGTCTTATAAAATGTACATAGTGCTCTGTAAATAAAGGGTATGTTTATTCGTATTAGGAGTCATATTTATTTCAAAATGTAAATAGCTTTTAAGCATAAATGACCAAAAAGAATATTGAAATACAGCAGACACAGAAGTAGTTATGTTTGGATTTTATTTTCAAATCTAAAAGAAAAATAAGAGAGAGCTATTTTGTCATTAATTACACCTTTTTAAAGAAATTAAACAAGCCCATTTTTATTTATATAAATAATTAAGAGATCCATTTTGGTTCTCTGACTTTGAGATAATGTTAAAATGAAGTAGAGGTAGACGGTTTTATCCATCTTTTGTTTTCTTTCATTTTTCTTTAAAGATTTATTTATTTATTTGACAGACAGAGATCACAAGTAGGCAGAGAGGCAGGCAGAGAGAGAGGAGGAAGCAGGCTTCCCGCTGAGCAGAGAACCTGCTGTGGGGCTCGATCCCAGGACCCTGGGATCATGACCTGAGCTGAAGGCAGAGGCTTTAACTCACTGAGCCACCCAGGCACCTGAAGATCTTTTGTTTTCTGAGACTGAGCTGTTCTTTCAGCGACAAATGGATTGATTACTAGAATTCTCTGCTTACAGACACATAGAGAGATAAGTGACAAATTGAGATTTCATGAGGATAAACCTACACAGAAAAACATAATTTACATGTGAAAAGTTCTAATGTTGATCTTCTATGATGATAAATTTTTTTGAAGAATCCATAATAAAGGGCTACTTATCCTGTAGGTAGAATTTTCCCAGCCTTTGCTCTTCAAGGAATTAGAAAGTGAGGCTGATATTCTTACAGTCCACTGAGGCTAATATTTTCAACGCTTTCGGTCATCTTTTTCTAGGCTCTAGTCCCAGTTTCAGACTGGGACTGATCACTGGGCCGCTTGCACTTCGATCACTGAGGCGGAAGCTCCCCCGTGCGCCAGAGGTCATAGCTTTTCTCTCATTTCTCTTCATGCTCTTTAGTCTTCATGCCTGAAAGTCAGGCTTTTAGGTGAATTTTCTCTGGAAAAGATAACCATAAATGCGCATAATAAAGGAAAAGTCTCCTTACTTTTTCTACAGCTTATGACTACAAGGTTCAAGATGATTGCAGTGACAGTAAACAACAAATAAAAGAAATGGGCATGGAATGCTCGTGCCAGACACGAGGAGTTCGGTTTCATTTATGCCTTGATCTCTGCATCTCCACTGGATTGAACATTTTCTTTCTCTCTCGTCCCAACAGGAGTACTATGACAAAGGAGATCACATTATCAGAGAGGGCGAGGAAGGAAGTACCTTCTTCATCTTAGCGAAAGGAAAGGTAAGTATTAATTAAAGCTTACTTAAAGCAAATTTAAGAAGTCGGTTCCAGTCAGAGTGGGAACTACTGCTATGGGAAGCCTCTGCACTGAACGGTGAAGGAGCTTCTGTTCGGGAGAGGTCCGTGAGGTTTGGTCTGAGCACTGGGCCGAGGGGTGCAGGAGACCTGTGATGGTTCTAGCTCAGAGGTCACTTCTTAGTGATTCTGGGCATGTCACTTGATTTTCTTTGGACACTTTTCATAGTGCATAAAATAACTGCTTTCTTTCTAAGTTCCCTTTTATCTCTCCTTCTCAACCTGCCCAAGAGTCCAAGATTAGGGCTGGAAATTTTTTCATCCAACGGATGTGACAAGCGGCAGGTGTGCAGAAAATGAACTCGGCAGTTGAGGACAACAGTGGCCGGCCATGAAGCTGTAGACGGCTATGGCTCCAGGCATCAGTTCATATATCATTGGTTCAGATGCCGATGAAAATTTATGCTGGTGTATATGCAGGAGGCCTTTTCCTTTACTTAGATATTGAGTGGTAACATGTTACCACTTGTTCCCATGCTGACTCTCTACAGTATTCCTGAGATACAGGGCGTTAGCGGAGTATTGAATGGTAGAGAGAAGCTTGAGCACCCGTGTGCAACCTGTTGGATTTTACGACATCCTTTCTTCCACGGAAGGGTGTCATCAGAGTCAGGCACGGCCCTTTGCAAACCGACTTGTGGTTGAACTTAGCCTGGGCACCCAGGGAAGGAAAAGAAGATTAACAAAATAACTTCAAACCTCGGAAACTCTTCAACACTTAGAAACACTTGTTGTCATTTCTCCCAAACCTGGACCCCATGCTTTGAAAGCATTCTGACTAATAAACAAATAACATTTATTGTTTTTTTTTTTTAATTTTAATTCATTGTGACTTTCGTAAATGCTAATCAGAATCTCTATTCAACATGAAGCAACCCTTGTTATCCTGTTGATTTGGCATAGTTCTAGCCACAAACAAGGAACACTGATGTTTTTTGTTTGGTTCTGCCGTGGGAATGGGTCACACCAAGACACCTATGAGCGCGATGACCCTTCTCCAGATCCACATTTTGCAACCATTTTAGCGGGTGTGCAGGATTCAGTAGGTCAGTCGAGGCCACCGGATTCAGAACTTCTGATACTTAGCCTTATTCTTGATTACTTGTCCACGGTCTTTGGATTTTTGAAATTATTATATTTTTACTAACATATAAAGTATTATCCGTTTCAGGGGCACAGGTCTGTGGTTCATGAGTCTTACACCATCCACAGCGCCCCCATCGCCCGCACCCTCCCCAGCGTCTGTAACCGGCCACCCCATCCCTCCCCCACCCCACCCCCCAGAAACCCTCCGTTTGTTTCCGGAGATGAAGAGTCTCTTATGGTTTGAAATTACTTTCCTTGAGTATCTCTCGGAAGGAATCGTTGGATTCACATAAAAAACTCTAGCTTTGAGAGGTAGGATTTGAACGGAGGATCTTCCTCTCACAGGCTGGGAGTCATTTGGTTGTTAGTCACAGGTTCTCTCGGTCCCTCCAGACGAGGTGACCGTAGCAAGACTGTGCTAACTGCCGCAAACTCAAAGCAAAGGCTTGTCTAGTTCCTTATTTCAGTCAAAGGTTCATAGATCAGAAGGGTCTGACTGAATGGATATGTGTCCAGATTCTCATTTTTTTCTTTTTCTCTCTCTCTTTTTAATTGTTTTACATCATTTAGGTAAAAGTCACCCAGAGCACAGAGGGCCATGATCAGCCACAACTGATAAAAACACTGCAGAAAGGAGAATACTTTGGGGAAAAAGCTCTTATCAGGTAAATCCATGAATTCCTGGGCCATACTTAAATAACTTTTTGATTGCCTTACATGTGCAACTACTCCCGTTAGAGATGTCAAATTGAGCTACCGGATTGATGTCAGCAAATATTCAGGGATTAAACCAAAAATTTAAACTGGGTGCTAGAAATTTCATTACTATGCACAAAATAAGTGGACTGATTTTGCACAGAAAAGAAATGGGGAAGTCTTAAATTTGCTAGTGAAAGTAAAATTGATGTTCTGTTAGACTCTTCAGTTGAAAAGCGTGTGAGAGAAAGAGACAAAAGACGTGAGAATCACAATTTCCCTTTGAGAACAAGTTTTTATATTTCCAAAGTTTGAAATATTGTCTTTTCCCCCTTCTTAAAAAATGATCAAATAATGACTTTACATATTTCGTGTGCTTTAAAATCATTATGCCAAAAGCAATATTAAGAACTTTTATTGCCTCATTCTGCAAGTTTTAAGAAACAACTCAAAATAGTGTGTACAGAACTTCGACCTGAACCTTAGGTCTTTTGAGGGATGAATTTATCTACTCTTGATCCGACTTATGGAAGAAATGTTTAAAAAGATCAATCAAACGTCTTAGAAGACACTGTGTACTTCCTGGGACTCAGAACAACCTCAAGTCTAAAAAAACCCAGATTTTCTTAACTATAAATAACTTTATAAAAGATGAAATTAGAGTTTAGAATCGCTTCTTGGCCTTTTGGGTCGGATCAAGCGTAGAGTTTCGAGCAATACTTTTTTTGGAGTTACATATGTTTTGAAATTTTGAAATTAGTTAAGACATCACTTAAAGTTTTACTGTTACTACTAAATGGGTTTTATTTCAAATCTATGCTTATAGAAACGAGTATTATTTCTGTTCATTTTCTTCCTTTTTAATTTTTGTCTTGAAGTCCCAGTTCTGCTGATTTGTATGGGATGATAATATTAAGTGTAGAGCAAAGAAAGGGTGTTCATAAATTACTGGAGACAAATCTGATTACTTAAAAATTAGAAAGTTTTTATTTTTTTAAAGGAAAAACTAAACTTAGGAGGTTAGATTGTGGTTGTTTTGTAAACAGTTTAAAAATGGAATGTGAAGACCAGCTAAACTGCTCTTTCTCATTTTCTAGTTCATAATTAACTTGTTTCAGTAACAGGGAAATTGTCCTTTTTAATGTTTTTGGTTGTGGCGGTGTGAATAGCTTCATGTGATATAATTATGTTATATTGTTATTCAAAACTTCAGTGTGTTTGTTCTTAACATTACTAGGTTATTTGTCTCATACCTGCAAACAAAACAACTACAGTTTGAAAGTGCAGAGAACTCTATAAATGCACCAGAGAGTCAAAATATCTCTTGAAAGGAAATACGCTGTCTGATTTTGCTGGATCTGAAATAATTCATGCTCTGTGTCACAGCTAGCCAATCACAGTGTTTTTCCAGGAGAACCAAGGGAATTTATATTTAATATATATACCCAACTCCCCAGGCATTTGGAAGCACAAAGCTAAAATGAAGGAAAAGGAGCCTGATACAAATACTTGTAGACGTTTCTGTACGCCTTTGCTATCGCGCTTTAGGGCCACTGAAGGGGACTCGGAGTTCCTTACAGTCTGCGCATTTCTGGGACTTGACATGAATTAGTCCCAGGAGTTCTTACAACATTGTATGTACAAAGATTGACTCACGGCACTTACACAGTTATTATAAAAGAAGCGTACGTGTACTCACAAACCCTAATATTTATGAAGTGTTTGCAGAGAATATTCCCAGTCAGTCTTGACATTGACAAGTGCAAGGGATGCCACACCTTTGCTTTTCCGAACTCGCAAATCAGATTGGCTCACATCTAAGATCAGGTCTGTGCGCATGCATGGGTGTGTGGACATCCATCCGTACGTATAGATGTCGATGTCTACACACACACAGGTTGAGTACAGTCTACCCAGCTCCCAGCTCAAAAGCTCATCAAGCTGTAATGTTTTCATTAATGTCTTCCAGCAGGGACCCTGCAAATTTGGGAGGAACTATGGGTTATATCAGTAGGACTCTGAATGTTAGCTGTGTGGTTAAGGGACTTCTTTGCAATAAGAAATGGGTCACCAAGTTTTTCCTATCTCAACACTTAAGGAAGAAGAAGGAACTATATATACTTTGTGTGATACCATTTTTGATGAAGTTGCTTAGAGCTGTCTCGACATATTTGTTCTTCCTGGTTACCTTAAATGAATCTCACAGCACTGGGTACCATCTGGGTGTACCATTTTTCAGTGTCTTTAGTTTGTAACTAATGGAGGGAGGAAACTAGTACAAATAAATGCTTTACCCAATGCTTGGCCCATTGGTATTCTTTGGTTGTTAAATTTGCCATCATTAGATCGCATGCCATAATTCATTGTATCTAGGTTCTCAGCGGTGAGATGCACCAATTACATTATGTGCCCTTGAGGAAGAAAGACAGCGCTATTAATTACACTGTGATTCATCACCAATTGTAGGACATGTTCTGATTTCAGAGATTTTAATGGAAAACATACTCCTAGACTTTATGAAATTAAAGTATTTTAGTGTTTATTTAAATCGTTGGGTGATATGGTACTCAAAACACTTTCTTTGGGCTTTATTCTTGATTTTTTTTTATTCTATGTTAACTAGTTGAATATTTTCCCAGTGAATTTTTTTGATCCATTAATTTCAGTTTGGGCTGCTTATTAATGAGCAGTTCCCACTTGGTCACCAGAGAGGCATTTTATTCTGGCTGACACAAAGCCCAGAAGGCGATTCTATAGAAAGTCACAGTCACTGCTCTCTCTCTGCTCCCAGCACAGTTGTCTTCTTGTCAGAATTGCTCACATACATCACCTTCATTGGGGTGCATTTCAATTCCCTTTTGGAAAGGGGTGAAGTGTAAGTTATGATATTTTAAAAGCAGCAGCCTTTGGAAGGTTTAAATGATGGTGTTTCATAAAAAAGCAGATTCTTTAATAAAAATGGATGTTTAATTTCGTCCCTGTTTTTGTCTGCAGTGAGGACGTCAGATCTGCTAACATTATTGCTGAAGAAAATGATGTGGCGTGCCTGGTTATAGATCGAGAGTGAGTATGCCGATGTCAGAGAAGGCCGGCTGCGGCCACCTTCGAAGACTTGGCCTTCTGTTACTCCAAGGGCCCATCTGTCTTCTCATTCATCACCACTCAGAAATGCTGGGCAACCCTCAGCTGCGAGTACATTCCATTAAAATTCATGGGGAGGAACTGGGCCTTCGGGTCTGAGTCTGTCTGAGGCAGTGGCAGATGCTGGCGGGCTAAATATTTTGTGTGCAAAGTTTGTACATAAACATCAGTGATAGACTGATTTAAATTCCTCATCTTCCAGAGAAATAAGCTTATTGGTGCCCTTTTTGGATTTTTCTCCCCTGCACAATAGAGTGAACAGTTCCATAATTTATTTCTAAAATTTTAGCTCTAAGCAGTCAGAAAGCTTTGAATAAATCCTATCTCTCTGGGACATAACATACAATACCCTTTAGTTATATGTATTTCCAGAGAAGGTTTGATTTAACATTCGTAGTGATTTACAAGTGATATGTCTTAATATTCATCTCTAAGTGTCTTGGGTTGCTTTCGGGAAAAAGTCTTACCTTGTGTCCTTCACTCATTTCAAATTGTATTGAATCTGGCCCCTTGGGTCTCTCATTAGTGAGTTGTTTGTTTATTAATTTTCTATAATAAAGGAAATTCAAATATACAAATCTAGGCCATTGTCTAGGAAATGTCTGAGTGTGGTCAAAAACATAGGGCATACGCACATGAAATATTAACAAAAAACAGTAAAATGACAAGAAGTATCACAAAGCAGTATGTAGTGGGTTGCAGTTGAACATAACATTCATACTGAACATCAAATTATAGAGATTTAGAACTGGAAAGAACTGTAGAACATTCAGAAGTCTTTTTATTTTGGAAAATTTCACATATAGTAAAAAGCAGACCCGAGACTATTATGGACCCCATAATGCAAGTTCAAAAATGATCAGTTAATGCCTCATCTCTATCACTTTGCCACCCCCGCCCGGTCTTCTCATACTACTTTCAAGCAAATTCCAAACATAAAATTATTTCATCTGTAAATTTTAGTAGCATCTCTAGAAGATAAATGTTGCTTAAAATACATGACCACCATAACATTAACATACACAAACAGCACTCATTCTTTTTTATTTATTATTTGTGATTAAGAGATGATTGACCCATAACTTTAAATTGCTTTCAGGTATACAACGTAACGATTTGAAATACATATATATCACCAAAGGACCAGGGCAATCAGTCTAGTTGGCATCCGTCACCACGCACAGAACAATAATTCTTAATATCACTTCAAATTATTTCAGTCTCTCTCTGGATAAGCAATGGAAGTCCCAGATCGGTAGAGATGTCCCAGCAAAGCCATCTGTGACGGGGCCCTGATGGCTTTCGGAGTTCGTTCCGCTGGGCCATTTGGCTCCCCGGGCGTGTGTTCAGCGAGAGGAGCAATCACAATGCAATAAAGTGGGCAAGGTTTTATTTTCTTTTAGGTGTGGAAACGGGGCTTAAAAATTAATAGGAATTTGTCAGGCCAATAGGAAATGGAGAAGTCACTCGAGGTGAAGTAGAGCTTAAAAACAAAGGCATGGGGGCTAGAAAGAGCAAAATATGTTCGGATAAAGGTAATCTTTGGATGCCAGCTCACAAAGGGAAAATATACTGGTACAGGGTTGTCCTGATAGTGCATTGTTTTGTGTATGAGTTCATGAAAAATAAATGCATACCCTGAATAGCATTAGCTGTTCGGTAGAATCTTATAAATTGCTCTGAAATGCTGGGACTAAAAATATGACACAAAGGAAGAACTCCTTCCGTGTTTCTTCATTGTAATCACACAAGCAAGTATTTATACGATACCTCACGCACTCAGAATCCCTGCAAAGGATGCCAGGATTTTGTGGAGTTTATATATTATATACTATATTATATATTATATATTATGTGTAAGTTTATAATTTTAAAATGTTCCACATACATGTGTACAGATGAGATCTGGTAGTGTAAGAGTATTGTGTTAGGCTCAATGAGACTCGACACATGAATTTATTCTGTGAGTGAGAGGAGCCGGATATCTGAGGTGACCAGGCGGACCTACATCTGGATTTCTGGATAGTTCTGGTTGTCCCAGCATGTTTGTTATCGGTACCACCTTTCACTCTGAAAAGTATTGAGTTTGAGTGATAAACCCATAGTAGTCATCATAGTAACGACTAATAGACTAGGTTCAGATCCGTGATAATTCCCCCACTTTACCCTATATGCCCTTAGATCATTATTTACGTTTTGCTTAATTGCTTCATGTAACATCTGTCTTCCCTCTCTTCTGTAAGCTTCACGGGGACAGAAACCTTTCCTTGTTCACTGCTGTTGCAGGGCCAGCAGACGTCATAGTTCTCGGCAGGCGGGAAGGGCTCCCCATGTTGGCTGAATACAGGGCACCATCCTTGTGGTGACGTGGGGCGGCTGCATTTCCTCCTTCTTAATGCATTGTTTTCAAAATGCGTAGAATGAATTCACTGCAAGGAGAGTTAAAGTTTCCCTATTTTCAGAACGTAATAAAATGTGCAAAATAGCAATAGCTCTCTCCATGCGTGGGAAGTGTGATTTGTGACATCTCCGTCACTGGTTGTTGGGCTGGATCTCAGAGGAAGTGATCACACCGCAGCTACACCAGCAGAGTGGCTACAGGCTGTTTGTTACAGCTAGAGTATTGTAGCTGTTTAAGTCTGCACTCACTCGAGTGTGCGAAGAATTTCTAGGGGACGGGAACAGCAGTGAGAGCCTACATCTTCAACATGAGATTTGTTTACAGTGCCTTAATTAGTTGAACGGTGGTGGTGACATATAGAAGTAAGAGTGAAGTGATGTACAGCAAGTATTTTCCTTTCACTTGAAAAGTTCAGCCATTGGAAATTTGAAATTTCATGGCAATACGCTTATTTCTCACTGTTCTGTGGTCAGCGAAGGACGGTGGGCAGAGGAGGTGGGAAAGAGTGGAGGGTAGATTTGAAGGGGAAAATGGGAGATACGCAGCATGGTGTGTGAGAGCTGCGTAATAAGGGGACTGTGGACTGGTGGCCTGTTCAGTGTGGGCAGAGGTGTTCAGGGCTGGGCAGGCCGCAGATGGCAACTGTACAGTAATGAGACAGGTCTGCTTTATTAGCTGGAGGTGTCTGGGGGTCCGTTTTCATTCCTTTCATTTTGCTCTGCTCAGGTGCTTCAGATTCAGCCAGAAGACTAAAGCACAGTTTCTAGAAGGTTCCTGGTTTGCAGTAGGGAAGAGAACTACTCTAAAAACCACAGATTGAGGTGGATTGTCCAGTGTAGGGGTGGGGAAGCATTGAAAAGAAATCAAGAAAATGTATTTCCCTTGGTGAGGAAGGGGATACCTTATTTCTTGTGGGCAAGGAAGGCGGTGTATCAAAATTCCTGTGAACAGTGTGGTAAGTAAAGTTAGACGGCGCCGCCCAGGTCTGATTTATGGAGGGTGAGAGTGGTCGAGGGGAGGCGTTGGCTGAGCCTCTGGGAACCACTGCGATAAAGTAAAAAAACGAAATGGATTTAATCATGAAGCAATGTAAAATGAGGGGCATTATCAAGGGAAAAGAAAAGAAACATTTTATCCTTGATTTTTAAAATAAATAGCTTAATTTGATGAAGCAAAGTTAGGAAAATCTGCAACCCATCTAACCTGTTGATTCAGTAAAGAGATTGTGACTATTTTCTTTCCAATATCTTCTTGAAAAATATTGTTAGTAAACCTGAACCACAAGGCAGAAAACTACTAAAAGGTTTTCTCTTCTTTGTTTTCATAAGCGAGAAGAATTCATTATATAACTTCTAAATAGCTATTCTACATTTTGTGACAACTTTACTGTCACCTAAATTCTTGAAAAACCATTTACAAAGCCATCAATAATCATAACGAAGTTTTCAAAGAGCTTGAGGAAATGTCAAATTACAAAGGCACCTATGTATTTTATTCACTTAGAACATTCCACCAGACAGTCGGGACTTTTGAAGAACTCCAGAAATACCTCGAAGGGTATGTGGCCAACCTGACCCGGGATGACGAGAAAAGACATGCGAAGTAAGTGCGGCGGGGTCTTCTCAGGGGCACATGCCTCCTGGCAAGTGTGTGTGGTTCGCTCGGTGGTGACTGCTGCTGTGCCGCCACTAGAAAACAGCGGGCAGTTCTTTTAAATTGTGCTTCCACAAAGAGATGCCACTTACCAGTAGTATGGGTGGGGTTTTAGTCTGTAAGTGGTCAGCTCCTTATTTGGGATTGACAAGTAGTAATGTGAGGGAGACATTTCCTGAGAGGGGCCTTGGGAAGGGGATGCTTGACACTGTCCTTCAATGTCAAAAGGACGTTATTCAGAAATGAAGCGTATCTTGCCCATGGAGTTCAAGCAAGAATGCCAAGGCAGTAGAATAACCCATTCATCCTGATTCCAGGTAAAGAGCCATGGGGAGAGGCAGAAGTATTTCAGAATATAAGGGAGCTATTACCCAGGGTTGTGTGTGTGTGTGTGTGTGTGTGTGTGTGTGTCTGTGCGCACGCACATGTGTGTGTAGGAAGGAGTTGAGTTGGGCTAAATAGAGTGATATTTATGAATAAGTTTGTGCTTCATAGAAAAACTATGTTATAAAGTTTAAAATATTTGAAAATCCTTTACAGTTTGTAGAGTAAATACTTCAGCATATATTCACCAGGTAGGACTAACGAAGCTAGAGTCGAAAGTTCTAGAAAACTGACACTTGAGTTAAATTAGAACATTCAGTGAGGCCCTCCTAAGTTTTTTGCTTTTGTCTTTTTATGCAAGGGATATATTTGCAGTTTTTATGTCTTTAAAGGCCTTTTGTCGTAAGAACACTTCATGAATATATGTATAATACAGAAGTCAGAGCATTCTACCTTAATTAAAAGAGAAAAATGAGTATTTCCAAACAATGATATTTAGACATAAAGTAAGAAATATCTCTTTCATGTTTCACTAAGCAGTCATTCTGGTTCAGCCATGGAAAACTTCAAAATCTGACAAAAATAGCAAAACACAGCAAAGATTCTCAGTGTGGCATTCCCCTGTATGTACAGCCAAGGGAATGACTCACCGGTTTTACTTCCTCTCATTGACTCTTAAAAAAAAAAAAAAACCACGCACATATTTATTGAAATATGCTTTAAACACTACACGGTTCAGCCCTTTCTACCTCACACTGATTCGGTTTGATATTTATTCATCATTGTGTGCATCAGTTTCTTTGTATATCCGACCGTCTTCCCTCCCAATGCAAGTGAAGCTGACCCTCTAAAAGTCGAGGTAGCCTTTGTAGCCACTATGGGCAGCAACCCTGGCAGAAATAAGACTGTTGCGTGAGTGGAATTCATGGGTGTCAGGACTCCGGCTTGACTAAGGGGATGTGTGCCAAGTCTCCCTTTTCTCACACAGGAGACCCATGTCTAACTGGAAGCTGTCCAAAGCACTCTCGCTGGAGACGATTCAGCTGAAGGAGAAGCTGGCCAGATTCTCCTCCTCTTCCCCATTCCAGAACCTTGAGATTATCGCAACACTGGGCGTTGGTGGGTTCGGAAGAGTTGAGCTTGTAAGGGGTTTACGTTTCAAGCATCTGAGAGAAGCCTTTTGACTTTTTCTTGTTTTATATTCCAGTGTTTCTTGGACGGACATGTGGATTGTTATTGCTCTCTTAAGTGTTGCTTTGAGCTGAAGTTCAGAAAGCACGTTTTTCACTGTGCGTGTTGTACGGTAGCAGGCCTGTGCTAATAAGCCACTTGTAGTAACGGAGCTGCTATTTCAGCTTCTGTGTCACCTCCTTTTGTGAATTCTCGTCTTGGTTATAATTATCGGAGATGTACCAAGTAAGCGTTCCCAGAGACTCTAACTCATTCAAACTGTACTTTTTAACAGGAAAATGTGTGCACACATACACTCATGGCACGTGAACTATTACTAAAGAAAAGAGTGTGTCCAGGGGAAGTGTCCGAGAAATAAATCCTTACTATAGTTGACACAGCTCCACTGCCATGTCTGTATTTGGCTGCCATTATCCTGCCTTGGGTTGCTCAAGATTTTCTCTCTGGAAAAAAAGAGAAGATGACTGTAAGGGAATATCTGAAGAGCAGCCTCTGTACTGTTGACCAGGACAGCTGGGAACTTGCAGCCTGACTTTGGCTGGCTTTTCCACTTCACCGCCTCTCTGAGCTTTACCACTAGCTTCCAAGGAGTAACCGAGCGGTCCTGTCGGATCCAGGGCTCCGGGGAAACGGGGGGATGGAGATCTGTGACCTCACCTGGGGACAGGTGACTCTGAACCTTTGGCTGTTCCCAAGCCCGTCTTCGCCCAGCAGATGTTTAACGATCCACTGTACCTTAACTTCAGGGAAGTTTGCTGACACCTTCGTCTGCTGGATGGCCACGGACATGGGCAGATCCGAGGTGCTGCCGGGAGACTCCGGACAGCGCGCTTCGCCCCCGTCAATGCTCCCTCTCTGATGGGTGAGGGGAGGGGGAGAAACAACTTCTTCATAAGCCAAAGAGTATTTTTCACCTTTTTTTATGCCATATAGAGAGACAAGGGCAATAGCTATCTGCAGTGGTATTTTTCACCAAACATCCTGGCAAAAGGATTGAATTAGCAATTCTGAGATGTGGTCTTTTTTGTATAGTTAGAGAATAATTGAAACAATAATTCCACCATGAGTTTAAAAATCCTGCGTAGTACTAATGGCAAATGTGAAAAAAGGTGGGGTGTGGCCAAATCTACAGGTTCATTACTTGCCATCTATCGTGTGCTTATGGAGTTGTAAGCCTATCCGAGTACGTATCTATAAAAATGTTTTATTTCCTTTTAAGGGAAAATTTTATTTGTCCATCTAAAGCAACAGGTTCCAAAAGAACTTTCTGTACTTCGGGAAACGTCCTAACTGTCTGCTATCCAGAAGGGTAGCTAGGGCTAGATGTGGCTGGCGAGCTTTTGAAATGTGACTAACGCAGCTGAATTTCTTACTTTAATTAACTTAAAATTAAACAACCTCATGTGACTAGTTGCTGTCATATTGGATACAGCAGCTATGGATTTTGACTTAATATGTTTTGTTTTGAAAATCAAAGAAGTGCCTATTAGGAAAGAACCATTTTTGGCAATTCTGGTCAAAGTTCTTCATATCAAACACTCAAAAGTGAATAGATTTCTAAACATTAAGCCTAACTCGAGTCTGTTTTTCTTGTTCTAATGCAAACGTATTAAGACCATGTTCCAGATTTGTGAACTTTTCTGGAAATTGCAATGCAAGAATGTACACTTGGATAAAAGTTAGTTCCCAGAGGGATACGTGGATAAAAGGGTACATACTGTTTAATGTGAAAGAAGTTCAACTCCTCATTGGTTAACTTGTTTTATATAGATATGGTGAACCTTTTTAATAACTTGATTGTGAGGGATTTTCTCTTCTGGTGCAGGTTAAGGTGAAGAATGAGAATGTGGCTTTTGCTATGAAGTGTATACGGAAGAAGCACATCGTGGACACGAAGCAGCAGGAGCACGTCTACTCAGAGAAGCGGATTCTGGAAGAGCTGTGTTCTCCCTTCATCGTGAAGTAAGTGACCATCCGGCCCCACAGTTTAGGACTGTGGACACTTTCGAAGGTTTCCACGCGAGAGCACAAAACAGTGAAAGGAGGCCTCACTCTGCGTTCTCTACCCCTGTTGCAGAAACAGCTCCTAAAATGTGAGAAGTCTGAAGTCTGGAGTCAAGCGTGCAGGTTTTTTATCCTTGAGAATGTCTCAGGAGACTGTGTGTGTGTGTGTAGGGGTGTGTGTGGGAGAGAAATTGGTGTGGAGTAACTTGAACTGATTATTTAATCCATACCTACTGCAGAATTTGGGAAGAAAAGAATTCATTTGAAACTGTCAAGGGACACACTGCTGTTAAATTTCTGCAAGAAGAGGCCTTTGGGTTCGTGTAGTCTTCCGGGGGCCCGGGGCATGATCCTAGCAGATCCGAGATGCTGGGCGATCCGGCTCCCCGGAGTCACTACGCCTCCTTCCCCAGAGTCGGGACGAGAATTCTGTTGTTCAAGGCCACAGTTCTCCTTACTTGTGAATTCATGAGTCTGTGGTGTAGGCCAGTGGAGACCTGTATTTTCATGCGGGTCATAGCCCTAGAATATAGTTTCGGTGGTTTCCAGGTGAGGCAGAGTGCCCTTACGGCGGATAGAATTTGTGTTTTGGATCAAATGCCTTGAGAGAAACTTCCTGCCTATCCTAGTCCCACACCCACTTTTTTTCAACATTAAAAGCGTTGAACCCAGGCAATGCTGGGTTTTCTAAGTATTTTTATATTAATGCGTTCCCAGAATGCCCCCCGCTTTCTTCAATAATTCCTTAACAAACTATCATAAGCAGTTTCAGGACATGGCTTAGCTTTTATTCCTATTCTCATTTCCAGCTCTCTGCAGAGTGCCTGGCATCGAAGGAAATGATAATATAATAATAAATATCAATGTCAACATTGATTGAGAAATTAACATGTGCCAGACACTGCTGTAAGCACAATATATATGTGATATATCATACGAAATATGTTGAATATATATTTAAATAGGTTACATTTATTCTTCCTACTATATATGCAGATATGCAACATAAATTAATATGTGACTAACATAGAATCCAGTGAATGCATGTATTCATCTGACCTTTATGAGGTAACCGCGAGGTCAATGTTATGATCGAGTTCAAGAGCAGTCGTTAACAACCGGGCTGTCAGCTCGTGAACGGCGGGTCGGAGACTCAAGCCTCAGTAGTCTGGACTCGGAGCCCACGCTGAGCGGCTCTGCTAGATTGCTTCTGCCGGCGGCACACCATCGGGGTGCTCGGCTGGCACCCAGGGGTGCGGTACGGTACCCGGCCCGGGTCCACCTTGGGACCGAAGCTGTCATTCCTGTAGCTTCTGGGAGTGTTGTCAGCTGAGGACTCCAGCTCGGTCCTTTTCTGGTCACTGCTATCAGGTGATCAGAGCCCCCTCGCCCAGGATCAGACTCTGCTTCCAGGCGCAGCCCACATCGCACGAGGGCAGAGCTCCTTGAGGCTGAGGCTTTCATTGAAACTAGAGACTCCGTCGGAGCTGAACTCTCCTGCCACCCAGGCGTGTCTGTGCCTTATTCCTCCCCGGGGGGACGGGGGTTGTTCCCAGACAACTCTCCCTACTGAACTCACTGCTTATAGGTCTCTGTCTCACAGCCTTGTTTTTGAGACCAACCAGGGGATATAGGACATGGGTGTGATGGGAGCTCATAAAGGAGACGCAGGCAGAGGTCTCTGGGCTGGTGGAGGGAAGAGACGCCGTATCGGAGAAGGGGGCCGAGGAGCCGCCGTAGCGGGCTCCTGGGCGTGGCGCGAGGGATGGATCTCGCGGTTACAGCGGAGCCGAGATGCAGAAGGTCAGTGTGTGTGGAGAGGGAGGCCAGTAAGGGAAGGAGCTTGCGTGTGCAGAAGCCAGGCAGGACGAACACTCCGTGAGGGGTCCCGTGTGGCCGGAGGGCGTCCGCAGCCGGAGGAGCGTGTCCCACGCGATAGCCATGATGTTCTTAAGCAACTTCAAAATGCTTTTGAAACGAGATCTTTAATAACAACCATGTTTTTATGTGTCTTCGCAGATTGTATCGCACTTTCAAGGACACTAAGTATGTATACATGCTTCTGGAGGCCTGCTTAGGTGGGGAGCTGTGGAGTATATTAAGGGACAGGTAATGGAAAAGCATTATAAACATCGCGCCGTGTTCTCGCGTTTGGTCTCAAGGATGCTTCATTCATGATCCTTTAAAGAGACGTAAAGAAAGTCATTAAGAAGTTGTCCTAAAAAACATTATCATGTGATAACAGAGCAATGGTGGTATTTCTTCTCTAACGTTGGACCGATGCAATAGACACCGTAAAGGTCGTTGGTCATTTCCATATTAGGGATCAAAGAGTTGCAGCCCCCAAAAGAGAGTGAACGCTCCACAGTCCTGTGGTTAGTGCGAGGCAGGGTCGCTGGAAACCAGGAATCTCTGCGGGGGAGATCAAGAAGGGGTGGGGCGGGGCGAGGCAGGGCGCGTCCTACAAAGATTCAGGTTTACAGAAGGGCCGGTTTCTGCTGAATCGCCGCCTCCCGTGTTTACTGAGCGCCAGCGGTGTGCAGGCCTCCTTCGTAGACAGTGTGGGGGCTTTCCAGACAGGGTGAACTTTCCTAACCAAAAGGGTAAAAGGTATATAAATTTTCCTCCAGTGAGTTTTGATCTTATTTGGGGAGGTAAGTTTTAAGACATTGCATTATTAGGTGTGTGAGCTAAATATGACAGAGAAGTTGCCGATTTGTAATTAACTGCCAAGGGAGAGTTGCAGATGGCAAGTTCGGAGGAGAGGAGACGTGTAAAAATGTGATGAAAGAGGGCAGACTGGCCCTAACTCCTAGAGAGGACCAGTGCTTTGGAAAGGCAGAGAGGAAGGGAAGCGGATGTAGTGCGCAACAGGAAAGTCTCCGCACTTAATAGGATTATGTGTCTTTGGGGGTGTTTCACAGCCCAATGTGAGTAGAAGACAAGGTCCGCAGAAGAGGGGTGGGGAGGTGGGTCTGCACGAGGTTACGGAGGTTGATGCCGGGCCGGATGTGTGGGAGTGTCACTGGTCTGGGTGTCTCATCACAATCACGTAGAGAGCTCTGCAAGGTAACCGTGCCAAGCCCTGATGCCAGAATTATGATTTGGTTCACCTTGGATGGGGTCTAGTGAATGACCTCCCCAACAGTTCTAATGGGCTTTCATGGTGGAGAATCCCAGACCCAGGGAAGGGGAGACCTTTGAGCATCTGAGAAGAGATGGATGGGTCGTGTTAGAAATGTGCTGCTGGGTGGATCGGGGTGGGGAAGATCAGGCAGGGTGCGGAGACACACGTGGAACCTACAGAAACATTTGCTCCCTCCACCTTTCCTTCAGCAAGCGGGTCTGTGTAGGAACGGGAGTGGGTGCTGTCTGCTGGGCACTGTGCCTCACTCTCGAAACAGCACTATACAGGAAGTAGCGAACCCATTTCACAGACAGGGATCTGAGGCTCAGAACAGCCACACCACTTGGCCGAGGGCACAGTGATAGAAGAAGCAGGAGTCAAAGCCAGTAGAAACTCACCCCAAAGCCATACCCTTCCACAACTCCCTGCCACAAATCACCACCACGTTTTCATGCTGCGGTATGGAAACCCGCACGCAGTGCTGACACAGGGCCAGTCTAATATCAAGGCGCACGGAACAGGAAAGAGTTATGACCCCATTTCTGCATGGTTCTTGTTACATGCTATACCAACAGGAAATGAAAACGATCACTTGAGTCATTGTTGAGGCAAGCAGTAAATTACGGAAGTCTGCTTCAAGTGCTCCGTTAACATAGTTGCATTTTCTCTAGAGTTTGCCACAAATATCTTAAAAAGTCTTGTTTTCTTATGGTTGTATTTTACGTATCCATACATGATGACAAGAAACAATTGTTGGGATGGGGACGTTTTAATAGTAGTGAGGTACTTCTCATTTGCCTCAAGCATCCCCCTAAATCTCTTTACCGTCATCAGGCTCCCTCATGGGTGGCACGGAATCCTTCTTAGTGTCAGTGCCCTACAAAACACTTACTTTCATGGCGTAAAATTACCAATGCGATAGCTGACCCCTGGACCAGACTGCGGATATGTGTGTCCAGGGTATTAAGAGGGGAAATGATCTCGTTACAGGGGCAGCTTCGACGAAGCCACCTCCAAGTTCTGCGTCGCTTGCGTGACTGAAGCGTTTGACTACCTGCACCGACTCGGTATCATCTACAGAGACCTGAAGCCGGAAAACTTAATCCTAGATGCTGAGGGTTATCTTAAGTTGGTAAGCCAAGTTCTGTCACTTAGAGTGTCATAAGAGACATTTCTAAACACCAAAGTCATGTCACGGTTGCAAGTTACTTTTAATTTTGGGACAGCTGTTATTTCATCATGGGGAGGGTGTATGGCTAGGACATTGGCACCTTAATCCGGGGGGAAGTGTTAGAAGCACATTCTTTTTGGCCTGGGAATTTAATATTTCAGCCATACCCGTGACTGCTTGTAAGGACGTGTGTAATAGAACGCCTTTAACATTGGATTTGGTTAATATTTTGTATAATATATTTCAACAGGTTTTAATACATTCTTACTACATAGAGGTACTGGATCTAAGGGATAAGGAAAGTAGGTGACAGTCTGTCTCCTGTCCAAAGATTGCCACTGTCTGTGTAGGGAGGAAAGATACACTTAGGAATGTTAGTTTGCTTTTTTTTTTTTTTTTTTTTTAATCTCTCTAGGTGAGAATCCAGGGCTGCGAATCACAACACTAGACCAGAGGCTCCTTGAGGGCAGACACTTTCCTTGTTACCCATCTTTGTAGTCCTCTGAAGCCCAACACCCGTACACTCCCAGTCACACAAACCGCTTTCAGTGTGAATCTAGGAGAAACTGGGCCGTCGTGAGGGGAGGAGCCCAGGCACTTTGGACGTCAGGAGGGAACGCATGCAGGCGGGGGCTCACGCTGAGTTTGCCTGAGTTTGCCTTGTCCGTGTGTCAAGGGACGAAACCGTCTCTGAATGTAACATTTACAAAGAGATTAGAAGTTCACATCAGGACTTTCATACGTGGAAATAACACTCACCTTGTAAGTCGTTTAGTATGTTATGGGTCAAGACCTGGGCAAAGCGTTTTGCAAGTGACGCAGTTGACGGTAGAGACGGGCTTTACCATCCACACGTTACACTGGGTAATGCAGCCGTAGGAATTAAACTCATTGTGTGTAATTGCTAAGCGATTTCTTTCCACAGAAAGGAGTAAAATAAGTCCTTTCATGTGTAATCTGGTGAACTTCCAAGAAACATTTTGATCCATTCAAGCTTTATTTTATCTGTGAAAGGCAGCTTTGAGAACTGGGGAGGGACTAACATAGGCCCGGTCGGCCCTCTTCTTCACAATGTCTTCATTGGCTGTGCCTCTTGCAGCTATTTACGGATAGCTTTGGAATATTCTAGAACCAAAGCCATCACGAGGGAGGTAGACTAGCCATTAGATTCATTTCTTTCTTTTTTTTTTTTTCAGAGCTGTTTTTTAAAAATTGGAGAGCATATTTATTATACATAGCCATGGGGGGTCCATAAATATCTCTCCCGTCAGCCAGTGTTATCCATCCAGCTGACTCATTTGCCAACTAGCTAAACAACGAATGACAACTAAAGCCTTTAGAGATTAAAATGTACATGTTGAATATTTCCATTTCTAGCTATATGTCAAACTAGATAGGCTGAAATCCTCTCACTACCAAATGTCTAAAAATACTGAATGAAACATGAAAAGCAGTATTACACGCGTGGCTGACTTCGTGAGACAGCACTGGGGTTCCCCCGAGGTTGGGAACCAAGCTTGGACAGGAGTATAGCCTAGAACTCAAACATGAAGCTGAAGTCTTGTGGGCACCCAGTGATCTGAGATGGCCCAGATTTTGTAGCTACTGATTTTAGTAGCTGCACCTTTAAGAACAGTGGACCAAGTTTGGGACCTGGGCAGTGTGAGAAGTTGAATCAGAGAATATTTCCCAAAGCCAGCAATCACACAGATGACACTCTCAGAAAAATGGAAAGCAAGAAAAGATATCTAATTTAAAAAGACAGAGTACATGCAAGAAAACGTGCTTTTCTCATTATTGGGCTCTTGGTACAGAAGCAAAAGAGTCTCCTTTAAGAATTCTTGGCCATAGGCTTGTCTTCATGGAGGTTGGGTGCTTAGTCTTCTAAGATGGAAAACCCCATGCAAGGATTTGAGAATGGGTTCATGTTGGTAGGATGCCCAACTTTTCAAGAGTCAATGTATATCCGTCTGGATGAACGTACTCTTAACTCAGGCTACGAAGAACTCCCAGGGATAAAGTTCCAGAGAACATGAGCTCACATTTTAAAACATAAGACAAAAAATATATAGGAGGGGGAGAAAAGGTACCATGAGCGTTATTTAAGTGCTTCATTATTGGAGTAATCAGATACAAAATGTAAAATAAACCCACCTAACACATCTTTCAAAAATAAGAGAGGAAATGACAAATGAGTAAGGAACAGAGGGGAAAAATCTAATTGGTTTAGAAAAAGCTAATAAATAAAACTTCTGTTAAGGAATTTAGAATATAATAATTGAAATAACAGATTTAAGGGAGTTTCATTAATGCGGGAGCAGCTTCCATTGGACAAATCTTCTTGATGAGATTAATTATAATATGTATGTGAAAATATGTGGAGAGCAACAGAAAGTGGATATTTAAACCTTGAAAAAAGGGAATCATGCTGTGACAAATCCACATCCCTACAGCTGTTTAAGCCATTCATTTCAGGACACACCTTACTGTATGAGGCATGGGGATAAAATCTTTAGTTAACATCATACCTCACAGTGAAATATTGAACATTTCCCCATTAGATCGTGAACAAGGTAAGAATATTTTCTTTCCACTTTTTTTTCAACATTTTCATAGAGGTCTTAGCCAATGAAATAAACCAAGAAAAAGAAATGAAAGCTCACAGATGAGAAGGGGAGAAGTTGCCTGTCTTTATTTTCAGACAACATGACTGTTTATGTAGAAAAGCCTAAAGCATCTATCAAAGAAGAACTAGAAGGAATGTGCATGATAATCAGTACAATGTCAATGTATAAATAAAATTAAAGTCACTTGAGTCAACATATAAATTAAGTCAGTATATAGATAAGAACTATTTTTCTATACTAGCAGGAAATATTTATAAATGAAATAAAAATACTATTTATAATAACATCAGAAATTATAAAATAAATTTGAATATATTTAATGTGTAAAATATATAAGACCTCCATACTGAAAACTACAAAATATTACTGAGAAAAAATATACAACTAAATGGTAAGGTATGCTATGGTTATGTATTGTATAATTCAATATTTGATACAGTGTCCATTCTCCTCAGATTAATTACAGATTTAAGGTCATTGTAATATAAATTAGAGCAGGTGCATTTTTAGAAACTGAGACATTTACTCTAAGATTTACACAGAAACACAGTTTAGAAAAGTTAATAACCACTTTGAAAAACAAAAAACAGAATTGAGGAATTTACAATATCTGACACTGTAAACTGTAGTTCTCTAGGCAGTGTCACAACACAGGGTAAAAAAATAGGTTCAGGGTGCCTGGGTGGCTCAGTGGGTTAAGCCACTGCCTTCGGCTCAGGTCGTGATCTCAGGGTCCTGGGATCAAGTCCCGCATCGGGCTCTCTGCTCAGCGGGGAGCCTGCTTCCCTCCCTCTCTCTCTGCCTGCCTCTCTGCCTACTTGTGATCTCTCTCTGTCAAATAAATAAATAAAATCTTTAAAAAAAAATTAAAAAAAGAAAAAAGAAAAAGAAAAGAAAAATAGGTTCATCTAATGGAATAAAGTCCAGAGATAGACATAGAATCAACTGATTTTTAGCAAAAAGCAAAAAGCCAGTCTTCCCAATAGACGATGCTGAAACAGCTGGGCATGCGTATGTGGGACAAATGAACCTGCTCCCACCTCACACAAGATAGAAAAATTGGTTCAGGAAGGTAATATGGAAATATTTTCACAACATGGGGTAGGCAGTGATTTCTTAGAATACAAAGAGTATTAATTTGTATTAATTGTGTTAATTATAAAAATTTCAGTTACTATAATAAAAATATCATAGACTGGGTGACTTAAGCAATAAACACTTATTTCTGACATTTTTAAAGCCGAGGAAGTCCAAGATCAAGGTGCTGGCAGATCTGGTACCTGTCTGGTCAGGACCCACTGCTGAGTTGGCAGAGAGGTGCCTTCTCATTTTCATGCGCGAGAGAAAGACACACACACACACACACACACACACACACACGCGCGCGCTGAGTTTGGAGGGAGCTTTCTTCTTCTAAGAGTTCCTAATCACATTATGAGGGCTGGACCTCATGGCTTGGTTTACCTCCCAAAGGCCCTACCTCCATATGCCATCACATCAGGGTTTAGGGTTTCAACTTACCAATTTTGGGGAGACACAAACATGCAGTCCATAATAATTGGACTTCATCAAAATTAAAAACTTCTGGTAATTAAAATACTTTAGGGAAATGAGTTGTCATGCCACAGACTGGGAGAAAATATTTGTAATACACATTTATGTGACAAAAGACTTGACTGTATTGGGAAATACATAAATAACTCCTACAGTTCAATAAAAAGAAAACCCAATTTAAAAAAATGGTCAAAGGTCTTGAAAAATCACTTCCCAAAAGAAGGCATAGGAATGATCATTAAGTCCTACCAGACATCATCAAGGAAAGGCAGAGTAAAACTACAAAAGGGAACCATTTTATAGCCACTGAAATGACAACAATTTAAAAGACTGGCAATACCCAGGATTGGTGAGGACTTTCTCCTAAATTCCTAGGGGAGAAAGAAAACTGTTTAAAGAACAGTCTGTCTGTTTTATATTGAGCCAAGCATATGGCTAACCTGTGACAAAAATTAAACTTCCAGGGAGGAACTTCACTTCTCAGTATTTGTTTAGGAAAACTGAAATCATGTCTTCCAAAATCTTGGGCAAGAATGTTCATTACAGGGATGCCTGGGTGGCTCAGTCAGTTAAGCGTCTGCCTTCGGCTCGGGTCATGATCCCAAGGTCCTGGGATCAAGTCCCGCATCGGGCTTCCGGCTCAGTGGGGAGCCTGCTTCTCTCTCTGCCTCTGCTGCTTCCTCTGCTTGTGCTCTCTTGCTCGCTCCCTGTCAAATAAAAATCTTAAACAAACAAACAAGAATGTTCACCCCAGCTTTATTGCTAAAAGTCCTCAAATCAGAAACAACCAAAATATCCATCAGCATCCAATGTCTGAGCGCGGCGGCAGTATGTCAGCCACGGGTCGCTGCTCCGCGACAGACAGGCCTGGACCGCTACCGGCAAGTGTGCGTGGCCTTCGAAACCTGTGTGGAGCGGAGGCAGCCAGAGACAAGAGTGTCTGCTGCATGATCACGTTTGTCGCCGTTCTAGAAGCCACAGTAGAAGTCAAAACAGTGGTTGTGTGTGGGAGAGCCGCTGGACTGGAAGGGGCAGCAGGGACTTGCTGAGGGAATGAGTGTGTCTCCGTCTTGACTCTGTGGTCATTTGGTCCCGTGTATAATCGGCATCAAAACTCAGTGAACTGTTTGCGTATCCTTGTGTATAAATGACACATCAATCTGAAAAGTGTAACAGGCTCAATGTCAGAGGAGTCGCAAGTTAAATCAGTTCACCAGACGATACATTTAATTTACACAGAATGTCACATAGAGACACTCAAAGGTGAAAAAATAAGAGAACAGAGTGAGAAGTTCTTGAAATTATACATTGGAGTCCAAGATAAAAATAATGATAGAAAATCAGGAGAAAGCAGTATTTAAAGAAACAGTGGCTGAAAATTTGGGGGGAGTTATAAGAAACAGCAACCATCAGGTAAAGGAACCCAAACAAACCCCATCTGGGACAAACTGTATTTGCTGTGGCTCCTACCTTTGGGGAACAAATCACTCTGAAATGTAACATCTAGAACTACCAGAATCATTTGTCATCTCTTGCAGTTTCTGTGGGTCAGAATTTGGGGAGTGGTTCAGCCGGGTCGTTCTGACCTGAGGTGATCCATGAATTTTCGGTCCGATGTCGGCTAGGGCTTGTCTGGGGTCGGACCAGGGCATCCACATCCAAAGTCCCTTACTCGTAAGGCTGGGAAGTTGATGCTGGCGTTATCTGGGGGCACCATGGCCTCTTCAGAGGTCGAACGTTGTCCTGTCTTGACAGCTGGCTTCCCTCAGAAGGCGTCATCCGAGAAGACACTACAGCGCTGTGTAAGACCTACTCGCAGGGTCGCATCTCAGTGTTTCCCCTATGTCCGCTGGTCCCATAGGGCCAGCCCTGGTTTACTGTGACATTTATTGTGGGGAGGACAACAAAAACAGAGTATTAAAAGCTATCAAGGACAGGGGCGCCTGGGTGGCTCAGTGGGTTAAATCCTCTGCCTTCGGCTCAGGTCATGATCTCAGGGTCCTGGGATCGAGTCCCGCATCGAGCTCTCTGCTCAGCAGGGAGCCTGCTTCCCTCTCACTCTCTCTGCCTGCCTCTCTGCCTACTTGTGATCTCTCTCTGTCAAATAAATAAATAAAATCTTTAAAAAAAAAAAAAAGCTATCAAGGACAAAAGACAGTTTACGTGGAAAGGAGGAAAACTTAGGCTTTCGGTTGATGTCCCAAGAGCAACCAGAGGATCCAGAATGCAGCGGAGGAGTAGTTTTAAAATTCTGACAGAAAATAACTACGAAACTTGAATTGTTCAGCCAGGGAGACTCTCCTCCAACAGAATGGCAATAAGGGCGTTTTCAGACCAGGATGAAGGGCTGACCACCTTCACAGGGGGGTGTGCTTGAGGGAGTTGAAAAGTGATCCCTGGTGAGGATCCGAGATGCAACCTTAGGAAGATGGAAAGAAGGTTGGATGTGTTCGCAGGACGGAGGAGAGGCGGGCGCTCACCGGCCGTCGGGCGGCGAGAACGAGGAAACGCTGAGCAGCAGCACCACAAGCAGGAGTCGGTACAACTGGAATTAAAGCGGGACAAAATGCTGGTCGTCCTCAAAGGAGGCAACAAGAGGGACACAGAACACCGGGGAGCAGAGAGACCTGGGACGCGCGTAGACGTTCACAGATCACGACCGAGGACTGTCCAGCAGATTTAGAAAACGGCGTCGGCTGCGCGGTGTTCGTAAGAGACGGAGCTGAGGCCCGAGGCTGCGGGAAGCTGGAAGCAGAAAGGACTGAAGACATACGCCTGGGAATCGCCAACGGGTTGAAACGCGGTTTTCATTATGAGGGAAGGGGGGGTTGCCGGAGATCAGGAAGGATTGTCCTTTGAGGGCGAAAGATTCTTTTTGCCGAGATGATATAAAAATCCCGATCTTTTATTTACCTACTAAAATGTTTCAAATATAAGCAGAATTCGGAAGAAGTAATAAGGAGAAAGGAGCCACTATAGGGGATTTTAATACTCCGCTCGGAAACCGACGGCGCATTCCGACAGAAGCTCGACAGCTCTCGGAGATGTGCGCAACACGATTAATAAACTTGATCTGATGAGCTGATAGAATATTGTTCCCAGGAGTTGAAGGACACAAATTAACGAGATGTGTTCATCCATTAGGGCCGTTAAGCAAGTTTCAGCAAACATGAGAAACCGGAGTTGGGCTGCCGGCCGGGCAGCCCGGCCGAGCCGCTCCCGCCACAGTCCCTGAGGGGCTTGCGTCAGGATGGGGGCATCGGAGGTGCCTGGTGACGGCACAGCGAGAATGCACACCTGGGTGACGACTCCGGGCTGTCCAGCCTCGGGCTTCAAGTCCTCAAGGATGAAAGGCTCCGTGTAAGGCTGAACTTGGCCTCCTTCCCCAGTTTGGATTAAATGGTGTTTTTCATCTTCCTACATCACTTCTTGGAGTATCTGTGAGGGATCAGATATCTAAGGACAGAAAGAAAGGAACAGTGTGTGTTTGTTTGTTTGTTTACCAGCAAAGCGCGGCCGGTGAAAGCTTGGGGAAAAGACCCAAGTTAGAGAAAGGTCTGGGTTTTGGAGGTGTCCCTCTAGAGGCTGTGAAGGTGTGCCTTTCTGTGATAATACAGAGGAGGACTTTGTAGTGTGCAGTGAAGAGCTCATTCTACTCTTCTTCCCCAATTTACCGTTGAGATGGCCGGCCAGATCTGTTCCCAGGTGAGTCCTCACTGGTCCAAGCTGTCTTCTATCAGTAAAAACACGGAGAGGCGAGCAAGCGTTAGCAGACATTACTAAAAGAACACCACATCGCCATCTCTCCTCTGCCCATCCAATGATTTCCTGATTCTTTCTCCACTTTCAAGGCCAAGAAAAGCTGATGTCGGCAGTAATGATTCAAAGTCTTTCTCTTGGTTATCATGAATGCATCAAGGACAATAATAAGGTGTAGGACAGTAAGGAGTCTAAAGAAAAATCCGTCTTGTTCTCAGCCTGAGCAGAATTCGTGTTGTAGTTTCACATCTTGGGTTTGCTCAGCAGAAAAGTTGGTAGCAATTCAAGAGATCAATAAACATTCTATATGGTCATGCTCTTAGCTCATCGCTCATCAATAAATGTTCTGTATGTATGGTTGTGCTGTGACCTCACGTGAGTCATCTTCTCACGTGGTCATAGAGGAACTTAACCCTGTAAGTGAGTATTATATAAGAAAATACAATGTAGGACACATTAAAAGTTGATATTGTTGCCTGCTTCTTTATGACCTATCTTCCCCTCGATGCTAATAGCCCCATGAGGGCAGAAACCATGCTATGGTGTTTACTGCCAGACTTAGAACTTTGTTTTCATATAAGAATGAATCAAAGGTCAGAGGGGCAACTTCCAGCTCGCTCTGCTTGGGATTCATCTCTAGTTCTCATTCTTCCTCTCCCCTCCCCTACTCACGCACTTTCTCCTTCTCTCTCTCTCTCTCTCTCAATCTCTGAAATAAATCTTTAAGAAAAGAAAATGGAAGGATCCTATGTCCCTGACCTACTGCTTAGAGATCCCCCTACTGCTCAAGAAAATTCATTTTGAGAAGTAAATTAATGTAGGACTTAGGCATTTATACTTCCTGAGATATGTTTGTTCAACAGTAGCTCTAGCATAACCCTAAATCAGAAAGATGTACGAGGTTTCAAAATAGCAAGACTCAACATCACAAAGATATGAATAGTCTCCAAAGTCACATACCGATTAGATACACTTCGGTGGGATTCCATCGAAGCTTTTCATGAAGTCTGGCAAACCGATTCTAAAGTTTGTGTAGACTAACCGAGGGCCAAGAATAGCCAAGGCATTTCTGAAGGCCAACGGAGCGGGCAGGAGGGACTTCTCATACACACCGGAATTACAATGACTCAGGCGGAGGGAATGCAAATTAAAACCGCAGTGATTTAATACTGACCCATGTCAAAAATGAAAGTTGCTCTCCCTAGAGGATCGCGAGGACATAGGGCCACCAACCGGAACTCAGCCTTGTTGCTGGGGAAGGAGGGGTGGGCGGCAGGGCAGTATGATCCCTAGTGAAAGTGATTTGACGACGTGTGGTGACATTGAAGACATCACATCTTTGATCTTGTGATTCTACCATCTTACATGGACCTCTGCTAGGTAACGTGGAGAACAATATTGAAGCATTTTTGTGGGAGCGCACTCTCAGATACAAGGCGAATGTCCATCAAGAGCAGAACGGACCAGAAAATCATTGCATGCTAATTCGGTGCTGTATGATACAGCAATGAAAATAAATGTGCTCCAATATCAATTAGATTCACAAAGGTAATTTTAAACGACATTAGGCAGTTTGCCCAAGAAGAGATGTAAGATGTATCTAAAGTTTTTAAAAACAAGAACTTATTTTACTTAAGGATCTGAAATGTGTGGTAAACTTTGTGCAGTGGCAGTATCGTAGTATGAGGTTTATCCGAGGCGCAATTATTGCTAATTTAAATGTGTGGTAAAATTAGAAAGGAATGCGAGTACCCAACGCACACCAACGTCAGGGGAGCGGTGACCTCTTGGCAATGGGCAGTGGGACGCCGGGGAAGGAACACACAGGGCTTCTGCACCGACTGCTCGTTAACCTGGTGGTGGCTCCGGGGTCCTGCTTTTCTGCTCAGGCTTTATAACCTGCATGCAGGTCATGTTAGATGCTCCAAGCTTTTTCTCACCCGACCAATGAAATTATCAGTTCCCACTGCATCCTGTCTGCCAGACCCTTATTAGTTGTACTTATTAAGGAGCGATTAAGCTTTTCCCACCAATGTGCTGAATATATGTTGCTGCTTTCCTCTTAGAAATCTTCCACTTCCTTCTCAATTTAATTTAACGGGAAGGTTCCCTTCGGAGCCTGGTTCGAGCCTCCCCTCAAGCATCCACGGCCTTCCGAGAGTTTCATTTTCTGCTCTTGAACATGGGGATAACCGTCCCTCGCTCCCCGAGCTGTTGTGAAGATCGCACATATACATGAACATGTGCATTTACATATCTTTTCGACACTGGTGTGAACAGTTATCGCTTCATTCAGATTTCTTCACCAGACAGGTGTTGAACATCTGCTGTGTCACAGACGCTGTCGGGGTTACAAAGTGAGTAGGATGTACTGCGGCTTCTCCTCAAGAAGCTAGAGTTCCTCGCACACGACTGCAGGATTTTGCCCCAAGGACGTAACTGTGGAGTAGAAACAGTGTTAAAGCACCTCGGAGGAGAAAGGAACTGGTTCTGTAAGTTCAAGGAAGGCTTCAAAGAGGAGGCGGCCTAGGAGATGAGCCTGCAGAGATTTTGGGGTCTGAGTTCCCCTTCAGCTGGCTCCCTTTCTAGTAAATGCACTGAGAATTCGGGGTGAGTCACCACTCCTCCACGCAGAGTGGGCTGTGGCCCTGAAAGACGCACGCCTTCGCCTCCCTTGCTCCGCTCCCGGCCCTGGAAGCCGTCGCCGCTGCCTGTGTGGGTGGACGGACTTCAACATCGCAAGGACGTGAAACCGTCTCTGGTTGCTGCACACGGGGTACATTCCACTGTACCCTTGTCTAGACTTGGGTAAAGTAGGTGCCCTGAAAACCCCACATAAATATTTTTTTGGAAAGCTATGTCCCCATGAATCATTTGGCTTAATTAGACTGGTCATTTTGTATCCATTTTTTATGTGACCAAGAGAACCAATAGCTGACAAATCTCCTGGCCCAGAGAGAAACCACTGGGAAAAAGCTAATCCTGACCGGACACAGGCTCCAGCAAGCCACATGCTAATTTTTCTATTTCTGAATGATGTAGCCACCACTGCAGATTTAGAAGCATCTTAAAACCTTCTAGTTCATTAAGGTTTTTGGAGATTTAATGTTTTTAAGCTCTCAGCATCATGTAAGCCGACTTTCATAATGGAAATTTGATAGAGGCAAGAGAAAGCCTGTGTATAGCTTCTCTGGATATTCTCGAAAGATCTGTTTTGTGAGTAGAATTTTTTTAAAAAAAGTGTGGGTCTGTTTTCTTGCCTTCTAGAAGGATCCTTTAAAACTGGTCAGGACATGTATAACCTTCTCTCAGTCCTTAGTGGCTTCTTAGACCAAAAAAGTCTCTGCAGTTCTTTCTGGGGTTTACCAGGCCGACGCCAACTCGGCCCTCACTTCCCGTCTGTCTTCCCGCACACGCAGTGGCCCAGCCACACTGGCCTCCGTGCCGATCCTTGAACTTACCACGCACGTTCCCGAAGGCGAGGGCCTTTGCGCTGCTCTTTCTCTGTCAGAATCATTCTTGCTCAGATTTTTGTGAGCCTTTTTCTCATTTCAGGCAGATTCCTGCTGACATCTTTTCCAGTGCTCCCTCCTCAGAGAGCCTTTTCCTGGCCACCCTATTTAAAGTAAAATTCCTATTGATCTCCATCCCTCACTCTGCCATTTGTTTCTTCGTAACGTCGGTCACTATCTGGCATTCCTATGTACGATCTTCTCTTTTCATGCTTGTCCCCTCTTTCTCTGAGATGCCGTCTCTGAGAGGCCTGGGGCTCTGTCTGTATCCTGGTGCTTGGTACATACGGGTCTTCTGTAGATACTTAGCGACTGAAGGAAGGAAGGAACTTACATCTCCGTTGCCTAGAGAGAGAGGTTTAAAAAGACTTGAGCTTTGCGGTGGAATCCATGGTGGTACAAGACGGAGGTGGTGGGAATGGTTATAGGAAATCCCCAGAACTTGACATCAGAAGATCTGAGGCCCTCTCGATTAAGCATGTGACTTTAAGTCAGTCCGAGTGTCGATCTCCTAACCAGTCTAACCAGATGTTAGACTAAAGTTGATAAGATCAAAGAAAAGTGGTAAGTTCCCATAAATCTTAAAATCTTAATATAATTACAGCCATTTCTGTGGGTCAGTATCAAATACTACAAAAGCAAAACTGGCTATTCAAATTAAAATTCACCATTTTCAGAGCTAGAAAAACTCTTAAACATCTAATGAACATACAGTCATTTTTAAAAGGAAAACTTCAATGTTATGAAAAACATGTATTGGAAGGCCATTATAAAACAACAAACTCTAATATCTCCATCGGTGCACACACAAACACAATTATAAACATTGCTTTCTTGTCTCTTAAATTTCAGTCTTTATAGAATTAGCTAGGATTTTCATATTGGTTCCTTCTCTGAGGAATAAGTAGATAAGCTAATCTCAGCTGGTTACAAAATTTTAATTTCATAGTATCCCCAGCCATCCCTTCGATAAAATCTTTATGAGTAATTCTGTATAGATAGAAGAAAATGGTGAAATCCCACTTCAAATTAGGCTGTTTAAATTTCCTTTTTCTAATAAGGAAATCCTTGCTGTTACATATAAATACTAAAAGGTATTACTGAAATGCTAAATTTCTAAGAGATTTATTTAGGGTAACACAAAGATTTTAAATATTCGTGTTTGAATAAATAAAGGAGGGCTGGGTTTTATAGTTCATTGACGTACTCTCTCAGATGAGGGCCTATTTTGATGTTAGCCTTATTTGTTGTGTTTTTACTCAATATTATTGCCATTTTATTGAGATAGTCCAGGTGCTTAATGAAACCGTTAACACGTGCATGTTGAGGCTCAGGTATCGTTTGTGTGTGTTTACCCCCCGGGGAGGTGAGGGGGGTCCTATGAGAATTCCTGCATGTACTGGAGGTGCAAAGTACCAGCCGAACAGCATCCGCAGACAGAATCCCACTGTCTGTCTTGCGGGCGGATGTCAGGCGCGCACGGCTGTCCCCCAGTGAGCGGGTCTTCCTGTCGCTCCGGACTTCTTACCCACTTCTACTCTGCTCACGAGGCTGGTTCATTGAATAGAGCCTCAGAGAAGTGGAGGGACCTACTCTGCAGAGACGGGGGAGGGTCGTGCTGATTCCGTCCCCGGGAGAGTTCCTCATCCTGAGTCAGGTTATCACCTCCCAATGGCATCCTCCGCCATGGTCTTCTCCCACATGTTGCAGAAGGGTATGTTTTTGGCCCCTGTGTCGTCTTCCACTCCATCATGTGTCACTTGAAGCAGCACTAATCGCATGTGTAAGTAGTCCCCGCACTCTGGCTTCCCCCCAGGCAGCTCTGTCTCCGGAAACCTAGCACAGAGCCCGGCCGGGGGTGCAGGCTGACTGTCTTTTCAGGACAAGTAAGTTCACGCAGGGGCTGTTCACCACTGACTTGCCTGAGAAGGACTCCAAGTGTCCATGGTCTGGCCCAAGTTGAGAAGAGGTGATTCTGGCTTTTTCTTTGGAAAGCCAGAATGTCAAGGGTGCAGACATGGCGCATCGTGGTTTTTAAAGATGGATCCGACTTTTAAGAAGCCCTTTTTCCCAACAATGGTCTCTTCCCCAGACTCTCAGATTTGCTATTGATTTTCTCTCATGACGGAGCCTAAAGGGCACCAGGGTTGATCTTACGCCTTTCTCTCCTCTCCCTAATGAGAGCCACCACCGATGACAAAGTTGCCTGCGTGCTCTGAGCTTTACATATGTTGTAGCGGCCTACACCTGCCAGCTGTTCCTCTCCTCTTTCAGGGGTCATGGGCATGGAAGTGTGTACGTGGAACTTGCTCCAGTGTAACTAGATTTGTACCTGGTCCTGCAAAATAATAAATGAGAGGCTCAGTGGTGTGTGTGGGTATGTGTGTGAAGGGGAGGGCGGAGGTGTAGACAGCAGGCAGGAGAAGTTAGAGGGCGACGTAGAGAAGAACATGAGTTTCTAGTCTCTGAAAATGTCTTTGACATCCTTTTCCAGGTTGACTTTGGATTTGCTAAGAAAATAGGATCTGGACAGAAGACATGGACATTCTGCGGAACTCCAGAGTATGTAGCTCCTGAAGTCATTCTCAACAAAGGACATGACTTCAGCGTGGATTTTTGGTCTCTGGGGATTCTAGTGTACGAGCTCCTAACGGGCAAGTAAGTCACCTTCAAGTTCACAGAAGTGCCAAAATAATTTACTGATGATAAATATATATATATATATATATATATATAATTTAAGAGTTTAACATTTTAGAATGTTTTTGATTACATGTGATGCCTTTTCCCCTTTGTCTATTCTGCATATAACATGCTTGCTGGTTTGTAACATGGAGAAAACATGGGAGAATGTACAGGAAGGATGGACAGAATCACCCTGGTTTGCCTAAAATGTCAGGGCCTGTTGCTATAGATGACCTGTTAACTGTGTGAAGGTTTGGTAATTCTGTTGTGAGAATTAGGAGAGGAACTGAGGCTGTTTTTATTTCCTCTCGGATACATTTTTGGTAATCGAGAAAATTGTAATCACGTTTCAATTAAATCCATTAAACAATGAAACTAAATTTAGCCCCGTTCTTCCATCTTCCCAATAAATCATTAACCAGAAAAGCTAAGAAAAGGAACATTGCTGGATCTAAATTTTAATCTCCTTGTCAGCTGCTTTCCAGAGGTGCTAATGAACCCAGACCAGACCCGGCAGGAGGCTTAGCAGTCCAGATTAACTGTCGCTCCTGGAGGGATTAAAGGGCTGTATTAATGAATCCGGGACCCCAATATTCAACATGGGTGCACGCATACACACACATGCACAAGCATTTACACCCACACATGCACACACACATACACAGGCCCTGTGTGATCTTACCTTGGACGGTGAAGTGCTTTACACATTATAAAGCTCTCACGTGTGTGTTCTCTAGTTTCGTTTTCACGGGTCTGTGTGGAAGTTAAAGAAGAATTTTTATTATTTTATGACTTCAGTGTTATGGATTAGACAGTCAGGACAGAGAGCTACCTGCTTAAGATCAGGGATTTGATCCCGGATCCTCTAACCCTAAATATGATCCGCTTTCCACTATATGCTTACGCCTTACAATGTGCGTTTTTAAGAGAATGTGTGGACACCCCCGTGGGAAACAGTTCAGTTTTCTTCCCTGTTTCTCATCAGCTGATTTTATCATCGTTACAAACCCTTATAAGCAGATATTCTTGGATTTTCAGAGGATTTGTACATGGACTGGCATACCAAATACTGGAACGAGCCCTTCAGTGGGCTTTAAGTCTCAACACATACTTAGAAAGAATTTCATAAAATCTTGAACTTTTACACTACAAATTTCTTTCTTTCTTTTTTTTTTTTTTTTAGATTTTATTTATT
Source organism: Mustela nivalis (assembly GCF_964662115.1). Classification (NCBI taxonomy): domain Eukaryota; kingdom Metazoa; phylum Chordata; class Mammalia; order Carnivora; family Mustelidae; genus Mustela; species Mustela nivalis. The sequence goes on from NC_139023.1 coordinate 2,047,863, forward strand.
TATTTGACAGAGGGAGAGATCACAAGTAGGCAGAGTGGCAGAGTAGGCAGAGAGAGGGGGAAGCAGGCTCTCCACCAAGCAGAGAGCCCGATGCGGGCCTCGATCCCAGGACCCTGGGATCATGACCTGAGCTGAGGCAGAGGCTTAACCCACTGAGCCACCCAGATGCCTCTACACTACAAATTTCTAATGTGAGATTTCATGTGGCTATATTGGACCTCCTTGTCCACACGCATTGAGCAAACAGATATGAGAGAGCGTTTTATATTATCTGTATTCATTTCCAAATAGTCATTGCTTAAGATTTTGAAGGAAAGAAGAGGAAATTTTCCAGAACGTCATTCAGAGAGAAAATTGCTTATAGTCTTGGGACACAAGGAGTTCTATTTCAAGAACTTGTTCCTTCATCCCTGCGAAATTTGTCAGCTGCATTTCTAAGAAATACATGGTGGTTCATGTAGGTTGCTAGGGAATATACAACTCAGTCTTTATCAGCTGGGATAGGTTTCTGCAACGAATAAGGAAATAAAGTGAGGGAATAAGAAGGAGGAATCCCCAATAACTTAGGGTTTGTTAAAGTGGCTTTGAACGGTCAAGACGCTAAGGAATTGTTCTTGTAAAGGTGTTCAGGGTAGGGCATGAGAAAAGTTAATTTTAAATGCCCTGAACTCTAGAGAGTCAGGAGGCATATGCAAATGAGCTACAACCCAACACGACCTAATTGTCAATATAGATGTATGGAAAATAGAGCAGGGTTTTTTGTTTCATACCTCATTTTCTTATTTTCTTTCCAAGCAAGACAAGAGATTGTTGCAAAGTTGTCGCACCCACCTTATTCCAAGTTTATTCCTGGGTGGGAACTCAGTAGCGAAGCGTCTCGTGCACGGCCAGGATATAGCCGAGTAGTTCATGAAAGCCATCTTCAATTTTCAAAAATTAAACGACACAATAGAATAAAGTGTTTCTGATAGCAACGCGTGTGGGTTAAAACCTTATCCTTCAGTGGTCAGCTCCCAGCGCGTTCTGCGCCAGCCTAGCAGCGCTCCCCCGAAGTAGTCTGTCCACGCGCCTTCCCGAGCCTCCCTTTCTCTCGTTTCTCCCCACGCTAACGCTCCGTGTCTGTTGTCACTGCCGGACCCTCCTTGTCCTCCTGGCGTCTCCGCTCCGGGCCGCCTCAGTCTTGATGTCTTCTCCCTCCCTCTCTCCTTGGCTGGACCGTCAAGTGCGTTGCCAGAAGTGCCGTCTGAGGAGGCCCCGCAGCCGCCCCTGCAGCGCCCGCGGCTTTCCCGAAAGCCACAGCCGCAAACTCAGGGTCTGCGCGGCCCGTTACACCCCAGCTCTAGGTGGACACGCCACAGCCTGCTCTGTGCCTCGGGACCCACGCCAGCCTCCTCTGGGAAGGCTGTAGCTCCGCTCCAGAAGCCGAAACACTTCCCCGTCGATCTCGAATCCTTTCTTCCCCCTACACCCGCCTTCACCCCCGGACAGATCCTGTGCGCGTTACCGCCCAAACAGACCCAGGAGCCGACCCCGGGGCACCACCTTCCCGTCCACCATCCCCGTTCAGGCCACCAGGACTTCCGACCCCGCTGCTAGCGCCGTCACGGGTCACTTTTGACACGTTTTTAAGAAACGCTTGCTCTGACTGCTGTCAAGGCCGTCGCCGGACTCCGAGCACATCCCGGGGCCCCGAGCGTCACCTCCAGCTTCCCACGACATGGCCTCATAGCTCCTACCCCTCCCCGCTTCCTTACTTCCCCCCAGCAGCTCAGACCTCCTCGCTTTTTCCAGAACACCGGCGCCACCCCCGACGCCCGGCCTGGGTCCTTGCTGTCCTCGGTCTCTTGCTGGTGGCTGACGGCGCGGCTCAGTCCCCGCGTCTCTCCGTGGATGTCACTGCTCAGTTGTCCGCTGATGACAGAGGCTTTTCCCCTCGTCCGGCTTTGAGAAAACCACAGCTCCCTCTGTCACTCCGTCTGCTCCTTTACGTTTCTCCTCGGTGACCTGATTCACCGCCTGACCGCTGACTTGTATGTGTGTGTGTGTCATCTGCTGGGTGATGTGTATGTGTGTCATCTGCTGGGTGATAGGAAAGCAGTGCAGCTATTTTCGAGCGCGTATCCAGATTTTTTAATACAACGACCACTGAGAACGGAGGAGGGGGAAGGGGGAGAAAGGTAAGAAAGTCGCTTGAGAATGAGTCTGGCGCGTTGGTCCTAGTGTCCTGCTTTGGTTTTCCTCAGCCCTCCCTTTTCCGGGGTTGACCAGATGATGACCTACAATTTGATTCTCAAAGGAATTGAAAAAATGGATTTTCCCAGAAAGATCACAAGAAGACCTGAGGATTTGATTCGGAGGCTTTGCAGGTGAGAATGAAGATTAAAACCCCTAGTTCTTGGGGAATGTGTGAAGTCTTCTCGTTTCCGTGTCCACACAATCTAAAATTTGTCAGGCATTTACTTTCTGTACTTTTCATGCAACTAAATTCTGTTCAAAGAAAATCATTTCTTCATTAGGAGTTTGACTTTGCTTCATGTTACAGAACCACAATACCTACTTACAGTTTAAAAGAGATCTACAGTCATCCGCTTCTCTTTGGGAATCATCTGTATGTGTATTACGGAAAAAAGAACATTAGTTTAATAAAGGAGTAATTAATTTACAACCTTGTTATTTTGAGAGAAAACCAATGGTGGTGATAAAGTGTCACTACTTACCTTCTGTCAGTCTCCATTTTAAAAAGCAGTGCATTCCTGGCCTTATTTTACATCACTCCTAATTTCTATTTACCCTTCAAAGTAATATATCAGAGAATGGAAGGCTTTTGGAATTTGTGTTTAAACTTTACTTTGTCACTGTTTTCTTTTTTCTTTTTTTTTTGCACATTTGAACTTTTTTTTTTTTTTTAAGAAAGCATTAGCATTTAGTAAATTTAGAACATGAAACCTAGTTGTGGGTTGCCAGCAGAAATCTCTGCATGTTTCTAAGATTCCAGCTCAGATGTAAATGATTCTCTAAAGCTTTCTCTGTTTTCCTCAGCAGAGTTGATAAGGTAACATCCTTCTTCATAGCTCATTTAAAACACCGGTGTGTGTGTGTGTGTGTGTCTGTGTGTGTGTGTGTGTGTACATACACTCACACACACTGGAGAGAGCAGTGTGATTTTCATTTCCCTATACTCAGTCTCTAAGTCTATGAATACTGTTGAATAAATGAATACATAATGAAAAAATGTTAAATTTTAATTTAAAATTCACTGAAGCATAATTATTATGAATTGCCTGTCAAAAAATTTTTATTTTAGGCAAAATCCAACAGAAAGACTTGGAAATCTGAAGAATGGAATCAATGACATTAAGAAACACAGGTATGTAGCCCAGAAAAAAATAGAAATTTATAGAAAAACGTACTTGACGCTTACCTCATAAATCACAAGGGCCCCTTTACAGATATTCAGTTTTTCCTTTTTGGTGTTTTTTTAATTTGTTTTTACTAGGTGTGGTTACAATAATCAGTCTCAAGGTGATTTCTCTAATGCTGAAGATTCCATCAAGAATGGATGAAATTCTAAAACAAGTGACAAAATCACATCTCTAAGTTATAGTGACTTAGCTTTTTATATTTTGCTATTTTTATTTTTTTATTTTTATGTGTATTTTTTAAGTAGGTTCCATACTAGGTGTGGAGCTCAACACAGGGCTCAGACTCACAACCCTGAGATCAAGACCTGACTGAGATCACGGGTTGGATGCTCAACCAACTGAGCCACCCAGGAACCCCATATTATGTTTTAAAATATCAACTTGGATTCTTTGAGGAATTAAGTTCTAATTTTGACGTTTTTTGGTTGTTAAAGTACAATATAGTTGCCGTTGTCATTGCTAGAGAGAAATTAACTGTTAAATAGTATTCTGTTTCAGTTCTAGCTAATAATGCGTATTTATTTTAAGTGTAATATTCTTTTGACTAGCTTTCTCAATTTTGAAGCCTAGTGTTGTATTTTACGTTTGGGGTAAAGTACGTGGATTTCCACAAAGTCTCTCAAATGAAGTTTAGGTTTATACAATAATCTAACATGCATCTTTACAGTTCTGTGAGGTTCTAAAGCTGGCCTTTGGAGCCAGTGATAACTTCTGTGAATTATCGTCTTTGGTTCGGATTACGTACGTGGACTTCAAGCCTTTCAGATGTTCTTTTTAATTAATTAATTAATTAATTATTTAGCACAGGGCGAGATGGATAGAGGGAAAGACAGAAGGAGCACCAGCAGGGGGAGGGATCAGCAGGCAGAGGGAGAGGGGGAGGCAGGCTTCCTGCGGGTGAGCAGGAGCCTGATGCCGGGCTGGATCCTGGGACCTTGAGATCATGACCTGAGCTGAGGCAGACACTTCATGGACTGAGCCACCCAGGTGCCCCTAAGCCTTTTAGATTTTTAAAATGACTGATGCCCAGCTGAATCCAGCAGTCCTCAAAATGTTTTACTTTTGCTCAGGATATACAAAAATGATCACTGACTGATAGTACTATTGGTAATAGAAAAACTAAATTGGAGAATTTCATCCTTGACAGCCTGTGAACACACTGAATTATTTATGTTCCGAAATGAAAACACCTTTCAGTATTTCACTCCTATCTGGATATGTTCTACAGAAGAATCGGAGACACGGAACATGCGGACACGCAGGGAGAGAAGCTTCTGAATAGAAACACTAGTCATTCTGCTTCACACAGTGGTGCAGCTTCAAAAAAAAAAAAAATCCCCGGGCCGCCAGCCCTGCTCTATCTATTCATGAACTTCCTTGAAATAAAGCCATGAATTCAACATTGTAGATTCATATTGGGCTTTGCCCGAGGGAGTGTTAGGAGGGACGGACGATAGAGACAGACGCATCTGCGTTTCGTAGGCATCGAAGTGCTTGGAGTATTTCTGTTTGCCTTAGTGTGAAGCTCATTATTTGTCTTAGATTCCAATTTATCTCTCTTTCTCTGTGTTGTTACCACAATTTCTTTTCTTCTTACAAAAATGACACATAAACACACTATTCACAACGATACTGAGCAAACAAGTGTCCCGTCTGCTAAAGTCCTTCTCTGATGCGTTTTCCTCCTCTCGCTCATTAAGGAAGCATCTGCACTTTGCTCTGGGGTGGTTGGATTAACTCGCTCTGGTTTTATCTTTTCTTCCTTGTTTACCTGAGGCTCATTTAAATGTAGCTGTCAAATTGTGATTGGGTGCACTGTGAATTGATGCTAAAGGATTCTCTCACCTCAGTAGGGTAATGAAGAATTGAATTTCCTTCCCTGCAGGGATTCATTTGCCCACTCTTCTTTTTTTCTCTCCATTTTATTTTTTTTCTCAGTGTTCCAGAATTAATTGTTTATGCACCACACCCAGTGCTCCGTGCAATCCGTGCCTCCTTGATACCCACCGCCAGGCTCATCCAAACCCTCATTTTGTTTCTCAGAGTCCACAGTCTCTCATAGTTCATCTCCCCCTCCAGTTTCCCCCAACTCCCTTCTCCTCTCCATCTCCCCTTGTCCTCCATGCTATTTGTTATGCTCCACAAATAAGTGAAACCATATGATAATTGACTCTCTCTGCTTGACTTATTTCACTCAGCATCATCTCTTCCAGTCCCGTCCATGTTGCTACAAAAGTTGGGTATTCATCCTTTCTGATGGAGGCATCATACTCCATAGTGTATATGGACCTCATCTTCCTTATCCATTCGTCCGTTGAAGGGCATCTTGGTTCTTTCCACAGTTTGGTGACTGTGGCCATCGCTGCTATAAACATTGGGGTACAGATGGCCCTTCTTTTCACTGCATCTGTATCTTTCATGTAAATACCCAGGAGTGCAATTGCAGGGTCATAGGGAAGCTCTATTTTTAATTTCTTGAGGAATCTCCACACTGTTCTCCAAAGAGGCTGCACCAACTTGCATTCCCACCAACAGTGGAAGAGGGTTCCCCTTTCTCCACATCCCCTCCAACACATGTTGTTTCCTGTCTTGCTAATTTTGGCCATTCTCACTCGTGTAAGGTGGTATCTCAATGTGGTTTTAATTTGAATCTCCCTGATGGCTAGTGATGATGAACATTTTTTCATGTGTCTGATAGCCATTTGTATGTCTTCATTGGAGAAGTGTCTGTTTGAGTCTTCTGCCCATTTTTTGATGTGATTATAAGTTTTGTGGGTGTTGAGTTTGAGGAGTTCTTTATAGATCTTGGATATATAAAGCCCTTTGTCTGTTGTGTCATTTGCAACACTACAACCTATTCTGTGGGTTGCCTCTTTGTTTTCTTGACTGTTTCCTTAGCTGTGCAGAGGCTTTTGATCTTGATGAAGTCCCAAAAGTTCATTTTCGCTTTTGTTTCCTCTGCCTTTGGAGACATGTCTTGAAAGAAGTTGCTGTGGCTGATGTCAAAGAGGTGACTGCCTATGTTGCCCACTCTTCTTAACAGTGAGGGAAGATTTGGAGTGCGGTGCATGGGGTAGAGTTCAAAAGTAGAATGGACCAAATTTACACAGTGCTTTTCAGCGAGCTCAGGGAGCTCAGACATTATTTCATCTGATTTTCCTAGTGTTTCTTAAGATATAAAGCTGAGGTAGGGGGGTTGGGGGTGTGTGGGCAGGGAGGGACCCGAAAAATAGATTTCTCCCTGTCTTTAAGTAGGAGTTCTCTAAAACCTTCCCTAAGTCTTCAAGGCTTATAGCTTCTACTGCTCTGTATACCGTTGGAAGTAAAAAGAAAATCTTTCTGAAATTTGCCATCAGATTTTCCCACTCTTCTCTAAAGTAAAATGTATGCTTTTTTTCTCAGAGAACAATTCGTTTTAACTTTGTATTTAAAAACAATGCAATTTAACATGGCATATTGTTATGTTTGTACATTCTGAGTTAAATCATTGTAACTACACGTAATCAGACAGAGCTCCCTGTTCCCCTGTTCTTCAGCTGATGGATAAACTAGGCACCAGTCATGTCTCCCAACACCTATCTGAACAGAGGGATGATTGTAGGGTGCAGTTAAATCTTTCCTGCTAGAGGAATAATTTGTTTCAAGTGCCTTAATGTTACCTTCAATATTTCTAGCTGCTGCATTTTCTTTCTTTTTTAAAAGATTTTATTTATTTATTTGACACAGAGAGAGAGAGATCATAAGTCGGTGGAGAGGCAGGCAGAGAGGGAGGGGGAAGCAGGCTGCCCGAGGAACAGAGAGCCCGATGTGGAGCTCGATACCAAGACCCTGAGATCATGACCTGAGTCAAAGGCAGAGGTTTAACCCACTTGAGCCACCCAGACCCCCTAAAATTACTTTCAAGAATAGCTTCTACCAGTCTTCTAAAAATGAAAAAGCAATTTATGTGCCATTGCTGCTAATATTTCTTTGGTGAATATTTTTTACACACGAAAGCGTGCTCGCACTTGTGTTACTTAAAATGTGGTTAGTGTCAAAAGGCCAAGTGTTAAGTGAATGGCCACTCATGTTAAGTAAATATTGCCATAAGTCAAATTGTAACAAGTACTCAGCAAGAAATGTATAAGCTCTTTGATTCAGTAGGGCAACAGTAATGATTTTTATTAATATTTATGGAGTCGCTTCTGGGCAGAGAGCACTGTAAAATACGTCAAAAGAAATTGCGGCAGTATTTGGCGACAAAAGAAAAGAATCCACATGACGGCGCACCTAGAAATCCCTAAAAATGAAGGTTCGGTCTATGCGGAGAAGCCGACGGGTGCGTCAAGGAGAGCAGCCTGTGGTTTTGTAGGCGCACGGGGGGGGCGCCTTACCGCGGGAGCTGCTGGGGACTGCCTGTCTTCCATCAGTGTCTCAGCAGCTGCTCCCCAAATGGCACCTTGGGTTAAGAATGGCGTCTCGGAGTGTACTAGAGCCTTCCCTCTGTTTATAGCACTTTTTCTCCTGCTAAGCTCAGACCCGGAACGGGGCCTCAGTCAACTCCAGGGGTGAGAAGAGATTCGACAAGATGCAGGTGCAGCACTGTAGCACGGCTGACAGACCTGTGGGAGAGCCGCCCACGGTCCCCGCGCTCAGCCTCACACCTCTGCCACTACCCTGCCCCTGCCGGCGCCCTGGGGTCATGCTCCACATCGCAGCCAGAATCATCTTTTGGAAATGTGCTTAGTTAGATCCCACCATTTCCTTAGATCTTTCTAATGGCTTCCCATTAAGTGTAAAATCCTAATTCCATACTGTGTTCTACAAGGACTGCATGAACTGGCCTCTGGCCGGTTCTCAGATACCTTATTATTTTTTTTTTTTCTAGTTTCCACTCCATTCCCCACACTTCAGCTCATTTCTAGCCCTTCCTTCCATTTATAAGGCCCTGGGATAAAGAATACGTGAGATATATCCATACCCGTGTCTAGCCGTAAGGGTGATGTAGCTCACAGTCTTCCCACCGCGCCCTCTGTGGTCCTTCTGGCCACTCCCAACCCCTCCCATCCCCGTCATCAGCCACCACTTTACTCTCGCGTGTCTTTCTAGTCCTTACTACTGTCTGAAATTAACTTTGTTCACTAGTTTTTGTTGTTTGTTTGTCATCTCCTGCCAAAATAAGAATATCTTAAAAGTAGGATTTTGTTCTTTCCAGTGCCTGGGACTGAACTGACTTTCTGTACATTTTGTTAGCTGGCAGACTTGACCTCAGCGTCCCCGTAGAAAATATCAGTGGGTATAGAACAGCACTATTCTGTGTTCCTTATAAGATCCTGAGAGACAGAATACATCTTTTATGTCCACTCTGCTATTAGATTTCCAGCCCACCAGGTTTGAAGTGTGTCCTAAAGACCAGATCATTTCTTTTAGATTAATGATGTGGAAGCAAATAAATGAAAGGAACTTCCTCTGACCATCAGCGTAACCTCCTTACAGATTATTGTAAGACACCTTTTTACCTTGGAGCTTTTTGCGTACGGATCACCAGGAACATCACCGTTAAGGCAGTGTGATGTTCTGGGATGTGATAGTAAGAGGTTCTCCTGCAGGGTCATTCAGATATTCAACAGATGTTTGTTGAGCCTGCTTGGAGGACCAGTCCTGCTCACATGTGAGGGACACAGAAGGAAAGGAAAGAGATGAAGATCCTTGCCCTCGTGGAGCTAACATTCCAGTGGGGAAGACAGAATCAACAGGATAACTAAGTACAGAACATGGAAGACACATGCGAGAGCAGTAAGAGCTAAAGAAAAAACTAGAGCAGGGAAGGGGTTAGGAAGTGGGGCGGGGGGTGAAATAGTACTCTGGATGGTCAAAGAAGGTCTCACTAAGAAAATGACCTTTGGGAAAAGATCTGAAGGTGTTGGGGGAGCAAACCCTGTGACAATCTGGGGAAAGAGCCATCTAACTTTGAGTGTAAGTTATGAATGTGGGAGCACCTCCAGCTTGTCGGAGGAACGGTGAGGAGGGAGGGAGGAAAGAAAGCAGGACAGTGGTGAGCTGCGGTGCCGTGGTGGTGGAAAGGGCGATGTACAAGGCCTTAGGGTTTCTCGTAAAGGCTTTGCCTTTCATACTGAGCAGAATGCACTGGGGGCGTTTTGAACAAAGTCTTGATGTGACCTGACTTGTGTTTGAAATGTTCACACTTGCTGCTCGGTTCTTTCTCATGGACAAAAGCAGGAGGACGCATTAGGAGGTTATTACAGTCACACACGGGAGGAATAGCAGTGGCTTGGCCCATGCTGGTAGAGTGAGGGTGATGAGAATTTTTCAGATCCTGAGTTCAGATTTTGAAGGTAGCATTGACAAGATTTGAATATGGACTGAGTTAGGGAGACTGACTAGTGAGAGAAAGGATAACTTCAAGGTCCTTGGTTTGAGCAACTGGAAGGGTCAAGGCCAGTGCCTTGGGGAACACTTGGAGCTCCAGTGTGGGCCAGATATGTGCTAGATGCAGGATGGACACCCACTCGGGAGATGAGGAGTAACAGCTGTAGCTATTAGCTTGGGAAGCAATGGAGAGGTCTTTATTGGAAATAGAAATAGTAACCAGTAGATATATAAATGCTGTTTGAAGTCACGAGACTGATTGAGATGACCCAGGAGTGAGAGTAATCGAGAAGCTAGAAGTCGTTGAGTAGCTGAGCCTTGGAGTACACCATCTTCCTGTGGAAAAGGCAGTGGGAAATAGAGGGAAAGAACCCAAGAAGGCAGAATAACGTGTCTGGAAGCCACGTGAGAGAAGTGTTTCAGGAAGTGTGAATAATGAACCGTGGCCGATGCTCCTAGGTGAAGTAAGACAAAAACTGAGAATTGAGGAGCTTCACGGGAGTGGAGAGTGGATGCTGACGGTAGCGTGGTCAGAGAAATGGGTAAGCAGAGTGGCTGGATAACCTCCCAGGAGTTTTGCTCTTGTGGGAGGAGAGAGAGTGGAAGCTGGATGGGAGGGAGCTCAGGTCAAGGGAGGTTATTCTGTGGTTGGAAGAAATAAAATGTCTTCAGACTGCAGGAAGGATCTAGCGGGTAGACGTTGAGGAGTCAAGAGAGGGGAGAATGGCAGAAGCACGCTCTTGCGCAGAGGGGTCCGCAGCATCCAGTACGTAGAGCTGAGCCGACCTTCCCCAGAAGCAAAGACTTCTTTGCTCCCAGAGAAGGGAACACACGGATTGGACAGGCAGGTGGATAGACTGGGAGAGGATTGTGCAAGCTCCGTTTTCTCAGTGAAATAAGAAGTCAGGGCATCATTTGGGAGTGAGGATGGGGGGCAGTTTCTGGAAGTCTAAGGAGAGAGGACCAAGTATGAATGTGAGCCTAAGGGAGAGTGACAGTGGGACAACAGGGGATCTAGACCTAGTGCTGGGCAGCATGAAATACCCCCTCGAGGTTAGTGGGCATGGGTTTAGCGTGAGACCAGACCACTAGCGCAGTTCTGCATTTTCCCTCTCCGCCTCCCTCCCCCACCATTTGCACCTGCAGTGTTGAGGTCAGGGAGAGGGCCACAAAACGGACCAACAGATAAGTTGACTCACTAGCAGTTTATCAGGCAAGTAATATTCTTCTGAACTGTTTTTACTTCTCAGGTGGTTAAATGGTTTTAATTGGGAGGGCCTGAAAGCACGGAACCTTCCATCACCTTTTCAGAGAGAGGTATGGTATCCACAATATTACTTTTTTAACTTTTTCTAGTTTTTATTTTCATAAACAGAATAGGGGTGTGTTTTTATGTACCTCATTTTAGATTTTTAAAGTTTTTTTAATTAAGTGAAAATATCATAGCAATTGTGATTATAGGGACTAAACAGTATCTCTTATTTGACGGAGATCAGTTCAGTTCTCAGGAACCAATTACAGGAAAATCTGAGTCTGCAGGCAGTCCGTGCCGTTCAGGTTCACGGAGGGCTCTAGAAATAAAATATGAATCGTGCCGTGATTTGAAATTTTCTAGTTAGCCACAGGTGAATTGAAAGGCGAAATTAATTTTAATTTATTACAGTATATCGAAAAATTGTCATTTTGTTATGTAATCAACATAAAATATTAATGAGATGTCACATTCATTTTTCCGTACTGTTTTCGAAATCCCAGGTGCATTTTACAGCAGTCTCAATTTGGGGTGGCCACTTTCGGGTGCTCACCACCCGTTGCTGGTTGGACAGCTTGAGAGAAAACAGAACATCCGCTAACTTGGGGGGGCAGGGCGACGGATGACTCAGCGGTGATCTCAGTCAGCACCCGATAGACTCTTGAAGGAATTTTAAAACCATTTTTAGATTGCCTTCTCAATTTTTCATCATATGTTTTAGTTGTTGTGAAGAGTGTGATTTCTAGTACATTGTAAATATTGATATTTTATTATTTATTTATTTATTTTTAAGATTTTATTTATTTATTTGACAGACAGAGATCACAAGTAGGCAGAGAGGCAGGCAGAGAGAGAGGAGGAAGCAGGCTCCCCGGTGAGCAGAGAGCCCGACGCGGGGCTTGATCCCAGGACCCTGAGATCATGACCTGAGCCGAAGGCAGAGGCTTAACCCATTGAGCCCCCCAGGCGCCCCGAATATTGACATTTTAAAGTAAAACGTTACTCCTTTCAATATATGTAATGTAATCTAAACACTGGTGAGACCAGATGCCCATTGGCCATTTAAAATCTACAGAGAGTAAAATTACCTAATGCTTTTTTCTCTCTGAATTTATATTTTTGTATTTCGATCCCATTTTCCCAAAAGAGTCTCTTTCATCTTACATAAAACTATTTTTATGGATGCTAGTATGTGATTATTCTTTAAATGGATTTCAATTATAGTTTTCTAAATTTTAAAATTCCTCTGACAACAGGAATTTTTGTGACAACACACATATTTCTTCTGGATTCAGTTGTAATTACATTTTTATAACATGGAATATCAAATGACAGAAATACTGTGCAAAGTTTGAAACGCGAGTATTTAACAAATATTTCTTGAGAAGAAATTACTTATGTACCAGGAGAAATGTTACTTATTAAAAAAATAGGATCAGGTTCCATGTCAATTTTATTCCTTTTTAAAATTATATGGCCATTTAGTGCTGAAAGTTGTGTTCACATAAATAACTGGGAGTGGAGGGTTTTATAAAAGCAATGCCAGGGGCACCCGGGTGGCTCAGTGGGTTAAAGCCTCTGCCTTCAGCTCAGGTCATGATCTCAGGGTCCTGGGATCGAGCCCCACGTCGGATTCTCTGCTCTGGGGGAGCCTGCTTCCCTTCCTCTCTCTCTGCCTGCCTCTCTGCCTATTTGTGATCTGTCGCTCAAATAAATAAATAAAATCTTAAAAAAAAAAAAAAAGCAATGCCACTTTGAATGCCTTCTGAGTGATCTCCCCACTCTCCGAAAAAAACATTATGATTTGTCATAAGTAGTATTTTCACTGATCTACCAGATGAAAATTCAATCAGGTACTTTTAAAATTTGTTTGAAAGCAAAGAATTAAAAACCACCTGATTTGCAAAATAGTTTAATTTCAAATCATTTCACTCTTTGAACAGGGTCAATAATATTTTGAACTGACCCTTTGGCATCCTGGAAAATTTATGTGGGTCAATAAACCATATAGAAATTCAAGGTCAGTGAGAAACTTTTATAAAGTAGAAAAAGGATTTAAAAGTGTCAGATTCCAATTTTTTCCAAAGATTTTACTTATCTGAGAAAGAGAGAGCACAAGCATGCACAGGAGCAGAGGGAGAGGGAGAAGCAGGCTCCCCGCTGAGCAGAGAGCCCGATGTGGGGCTCGGTCCCAGGACCCTGAGATCATGCCCTGAGCCGAAGGCAGATGCTTAACTGACTGACCCACCCAGGTGCTCTAATTTTTTTTTTTAATTTTTATTTATTTATTTAATAAACATATAATGTATTACTAGCCCCAGGGGTACAGGTCTGTGAATCGCCAGGTTTGCACACTTCACAGCACTCACCATAGCACATACCCTCCCCAGCGTCCATAACCCCAGCCCCCTTCGCCCAACCCCCCGTCCCCCAGCAACCCTCAGTTTGTTTTGTGAGATTAAAAGTCTCTTATGGTTTGTCTCCCTCCCAATCAAAAAATACTTGCTTTTAAAGTGTTTTTCAATCTGGAAAAAACAAAAACAAAAACTAGATACCATTTCTGTCTCCTTTTCTTTTGGATTTACCTCCTCAATCCAGGTAACTTCTGTGGAATGTAATGCAGTTACCGGATCCATGTGGTCTAAAGAGGGAACCTCGGAGGCTGAGAGTGTGACTCAAAATGATAGTTGGTCGTCTAGTCTCCTTACCTGTGACTTTCCAGTGGTTACTGTATAAAAACAGGGTTTAGATATAAAAATCATGACCTGTATATAATAACATTATCCTCACCTTTGGCTTAATTCCTCCTCTGTTAGCTCAGTGGACCCACAGACCACAGCTACTTCGACAAGTACCCCCCTGAAAAAGGAGTGCCTCCAGATGAGCTGTCAGGCTGGGATAAAGACTTTTGACAGAAGAAAAGATGATTATTGTCTCTACATCCAGAAGAGGACTCTCAGGACCAATAATCCAGCAGTGATCGCTTCTCTCTTTGGAGTGTTATGATGTCTCTGGGGAGACCATTAGGGAAGAGAATTCTCTGCCCCTGAGTGTGGGGCAGTGTGGATATGAAGGTGGTTCTGAGCTATAATGTCTCATTTAGATGCTCTGAATTATTCATGTATTCTGTTATTTGCTCTTCTCAAATGTTGGAGGCCATTCTCTTCCCCTCTCAACAGTCAGAACCATTTTTGTTGACGGGGCATCATTTTCTCTGCGTTCTATTGCTCCATCCCAATCACACTTGTCTCCTTTGAGTCTTAATAAGGTTTAAAAAGTGTCTTGCCTTTGAGCAACTAAGTCACGCAAATGGGAGGAAGAACAGGGTGAACTTTGGAAGACTTCTGCTCTCAACAATTCCATGTAAGCATTGTGGCATCTTAAAGCCGTGGTCTGCAGAAACTTGCGCAGTCGATATAAGCTCTTGATTTCCCCCTGCATTCAACCTAGAAACATATTAACATGCATCTAATACTAGTCTGGGGAAAGGTCAGTTTTAGTATTAGTCAATGGTGCCACTTCCGAGAAAAAATGAGTTATCTCACCCAGCCAGTAATCATATTCCTATGGGGAACTTTGAAAAAATAAAGCAAAAAATATTTTTTTTTTGTTTTCCTGTGACCAGCTGTGATACATCAGAGACTTTCTCAAAGCCTTGCTAAAGGTAGTTATAATGTGGGGTCAAGTGATGGGCCTTTGGTAGACTTTTGTCTTATATATTAAGTAGTTTCACAATCAAAGTAGAAAACATGCAGGCACAAAATTGTGAAGGCTTCTCTTTCCCATTAAATATGGAGAGAATAACTTCTCATAGGTAAGGTTGCTGACTCTTCAAAACTGAGATATTTTGGCCAGTTCTGTGTTTGTTGCCATTAATAAATCAAGAATACAGAATAACCACAGTTAATTTTTAATGAAAATTTCATTGGCTCATGTTGATGCCCTGTAATCACTGTTGCATCAATAACTCTTTTTAAAGATATTTGAGTCACAAATGTGTTTATAATTTTAGATTTGGTAGGCAAAGGTAGGCAAGCCTCGGGGAAGTGACGGGACTTCGGTAAAAGGGACATCGAGCACATGCCCTCCTGTCTCCTCACAATCTTCCAGATGATGAATAGACTAGTTTCAATGGCACTGGATACCAGTTGTCAGGTATCGACCGTGAACCCACCAAATGGATGGGAAGTAGACTTTCTCTGTATCTTTTTGATCTGGCAGAGTAAAAATAACATCAAAGTTCCTGCATTATTCAAGCTTCTGGTTATATTTTCACATACAAATGTTCTATGGGAAAAGCAACTTCTACCCACTCTCCACCCATATTTTCAGCATTCCAAAACAGTCAGCTGTATGCTTCCTGAAGAGTCAAAGCAGTTAAGTGAGGCCCAACTCAAGAGGGTGCATCCTTAACAAATTGAATTTCCACATTTAGAGAATCCTTTTGCTGAACCAAAGAATTTTTGTTTTCTGGAGTAGTATTTTTAAAAGATTATGTACTGTACATAGATGAACCATTTTTAATAGGATCAACATAACCTGCTTAATGAATTTCTAAGATTTTTAAAGATTTTTATTTGCATTTGGTTTGTAAGCATTATATGTTTTTCCATGTATATATTTTTAAATTACCCACTTATAAATGTAGAAAATTTATGCATTGGATGGATATTAGAACTCTATAGTTATAGCAGCAATGATATTCTCAGAGGAGATGAAGAATTGTAATTCAAAAAAGACTTACAGATATACAAATAAAAACCAACCTAGAGTACTACAGTTTTATTTTGCCTGTGATTGGCCATATCAGTATGTCATCTCCACACGTGATTTTATTTTGTTTCCTTTAGAGTACTTCATAAAGATGAAGAACTGAGAGATTGAACCATCCTGTAATTCCAGTTCCACTCTTTCTTAGCTGAGTGAGCTTGGGAAACTGAGTTTACTTCTTTGAGTAGACTATAACTAGCTTTCTCACCTGCAGAAGACAATGTAGTAAAATAGCACCTGCTTTAGAGGTCTGTTTCAGGGATTCAGAGAGATACCTGGTCCTTTGTGGACATCTGTGAGATAATCAGTGCTGCAAAGGGGGGAGCTACTGTTACTGTCTCTATTAGAATTAAAGGGGACTTAATAACCATTTAGCCCTGAGACTATGTGTGGTTGATATCTATATGTATAGTTATTCCAATTAAATCCAGTACTTATCTTTTTCTTTTAAATCATGAAGATTAAACTTTAGTATGTATGATGAAGGGTTAATACTTACCAAAATGAAGTGCTTTATTAAGAGCTCACCTACTTTTCTAAATTCTAATTTTTTTATGAAATAGGGATATATATATATGTAAATATATTCTTCAAAAATACATAACCTGTCATATTCCTAATCCCCCAATATACAAATGCATCATATTCCTAATCATCAAATCATTCCTGTTCTCTTTTCCAAGTACAAAGTTAAGTTTTCAGTCTTGAGTCTCTTCTCTGTGGGGGCAACTTTTCATAATTCTAGTTTCTTAATCTTTTCTCTAAATATGAAAATGGAAGGAGAGGATTATTAAAAAAAAAAAAATAAAAGATTTCGAGTTAAAGAGACCTGGGTTTGAATTTTAGCTCTGCCCAGATTTGTGTAAATGATAAACCACATCTTCATCCATCTGTAAACTGAAGATGTACATGTAAAGCTTTGGGGCATTGGGCCGGAGTATTATTACTTATGGGCCATTGACAATAACCATTTGGAAATACATACATACATACATATATTTCTTTCGGCATGATAATAAACCCTTGTTCTTTATTGCTAGGCATTGTGCTAGGAGTATTTATGTCCATCATGTCATTCACACAAGACTGTAAAATAATAATAAACATACTGTCAATTGCCTTTGAAGCTAAACATTGGCTTTGAATACGCATTTCCGTCACGATTTTGCCGTTTTGGTTTTTTCATGGCTTAGTCCCAGCTCTAAGCAACTGAGACTTTGTTGCTTCAAACAACCATTTTATGATTACCGTAAATTCTACGGGTCAGGAATTCAGACACGTGGTGAAGATGGCTTGTCTCTACACCACAATATTGGCGATATCATGTGAAAAGACTCAGAGCCTGGGGTGAATCCATAGCTGGGAGCTAGAGTCACCTAAAGCCTTGTCCCCCACTCTCTGCAACCCAGGGTGAGACCACTTGAAGACGAGGACGCCTGACCAGAGAGCCCGCATATGTCCTCTCCATAGCTTGGAATCCTCACATGCTGGTGTTCTTAAACTAGTCAGACTACTTTCAGAGAGGCTTAGGATTCCAAGAACAGGTATTCTTGGAAACAAGGGAGAAGCTTTTAATCCTTTACAAACCAGCCTTGAATCACATGACATCACTTCTGCCATATTCTATTGATGGAAGCAAAGCCCACCCAGCTTTGGGGAACGGGAACATAGACTTAATGAAGAGAGTTTCATAGAGCTTGCAAGCAATTTTAAAAACTGCCACAGTCCACTTTCTGGTCACAGATGAATCGTATTACTGCATGAGCAGCAAATACATTCCCTCCCAAGAGCCTCCCTAAAAATACAACTTAATTACAGTATCAGGCTCAAGCTTAAGACCTAAGATTTTATCCCTCCAAATCCATTCGAGTGTGGATAAGAATCCTCAGTTATAATTCTGTGCATATATTCTTTTAGTCCTAGAAGCCTATGAACCGAGTGACGAAGTCATCTATTAGCACACTTCCAACCTTACGTGGTAAAACCATCCAAGGATAACCACAACAGATACTCGCATTCAGAGAGGGAGAAGATGGGAAGCAGGAAGCAGCCACGAGTCCATTGAATTCTGAGATCTGGTCTGACACATAGTACCTTTCCTCTGCTTTGGGCTGAGTCACACTCCCCACAAGTTGTTCTCCATAACTCTTGACCTCATTGTGTAGAGTCCTGGTTCTGCCTTTTGAGTCATCCTTCTCTTTCTGTGAGATATGGCTGCTGTTTGCAGCTGCACAGACTTCCTAGTCTGTTTCCTGCTGCTCGGTGGTTGAAATGACTTTTTCCATTTGTCTGTCTCTAGCTCTTCATTCTAAACTGTCATGTTTTCTTTAAAATCTTTGTGAGTTTCCTATGTTTAAATCTGTGATCACTCCATTAGACAAAGGCTGTACCCCACATCTTCCTGTGAAGGTGCTATAGAGAAAGTGATTCTTAAGAGTTGTTGTTTTGGGGCAGCTGGGTGGCTCAATGGGTTAAAGCCTCTGCCTTCAGCTCAGGTCATAATCCCAGGGTCCTGGGATCGAGCCCCACATCGGGCTCTCTGCTTGGCCGGGAGCCTGCTTCCCCCTCTCTCTCTGCCTGCCTCTCTGCAGACATGTGATCTCTGTCTGACAAATAAATAAATAAATTTTTCTTTTTAAGTTGTTGTTTTTTTTAAAGAGTGGGTGTGCACAACACATACTTAACATGCCTTTTGATCTGGAAAGGTATGATTGCTGCAGAGATGCTTTCGGTGATCCCTGTCATGGCCTTCGTGCCCTTTGTAATCCTCCCCTCCGAGTGGGGACTGAACCTAGTGACTTCCTTCTAACAAACACTAACAAACCATCCAGATGATGGGATGTCAGTTCTAAGAGTAGGTTACAAAGTGACTCTGCTTCTCCCATATCACCCCCTTGCCCTCTCATTTGCTTCCCCTGATGGAAACCAGCCGCCATGACATGAGCGTCTCTGGAAAGGCCCATGTGGAGAGTAACTGAAGGAGCCGCTGGCCAGCATCTGGGGACAAAGTGAGGCCCTCTGTCACACACACGAGATGAACTGAGTTGTGCCGGTGACCACGGAGATGAGATTGGAAGCAGGTGCTCCTCCAGATGAGACTGAAACCATGGCCTACACTTTGATTGTCCCTAGTGACGGTGCATGAGACAGAGTAGCCACATAAACAACTCCCAGGACTTGGGATGACAAACTGGAACCGGCCTCTGTCTTTCATGGTTGCCAGCTTGGTCATACGGGGGGCCTGTGGAATAAGCTGGTACCCTTTCAGTCCACCTCGCTTGGGATTTGCAGATGCTGACGGGCCAGTCTGGCTGGAGCTGGAGGAACCACAGACCTGGCGGCTCAGTGACCAGTGATTGACAAGACGTCGTAAGCCGCTACAGTAGCTTGGTCTTGCATGATGGCAATGTATTTCTGCATTTCAGATCTTATGCAGATTTCTTCTGTGTCCAAAGCCTAACTCAGAACCATACAGAGAAGGGAATCCTGGGAAGCTAAATCAACAAAGTGTAAAGTCACTCAATCTCAAAACTAGTAAAATATATAAATGTAATATATAATTATTTTTATATGATTTATTTAGTTTGGATTTTTAAGAAACAAGATTTTCTTCCTCTCTTTCTACTCAGTAGTTATCAAAGTGGACATTAGAGACAAGCCACACAACTCAGGTGAAACCAGCAATAACGACTTTTCTCTGGTAATTTATAGGCAAGTTCTAAACCGAGTAACAGCTAGAGCTTTTTCAACTTTGAAAGATACAAAACCAAGATATTTTTGTTTATTTAATTGTCGGTTACTACCTTAAAAACAGTATAATAAAAAGTAACATGAAGTTTGTTTCAATACATACAAACTTTCTCAGTGAGGAAGGAGATGTGCCTTGAGAAAGGGGGAAGAAAAAGGCAGAAAAAAATCTGATGTGATAAAGGAAAAACACCAGCGATGCATCCGTCCCGGAAACCGAGGAGAGCACGTGGAACTTCTCCCGGGGGTTGGGGTGGGAGAAAGCCAGGTGTCCCAGCAGAACTCAAGCTGACTGTGAGTCAATCTCCAGCCCTGCTATTTAAAATTCAGGAGGATGCTCAGATTGCTAAATGCATCATAAAATGCGAGATCTGGAAAGCTGCCCTCTTCTACATTCTGCTTGGCCTGTCTCTTGTAAAGTCTGTGCTCAGTTTTTCATTTAGGGAGGAGAGTCAAAGATTTTAAAGTGCGCCTAGAAATATTGAAAAGCTCAATCCATGAGTCAAAGCCAGAGGAAGTGAAGAAAGGCTAATAGAAACGTACAAACACACAGTTTTCTTTCTGAGGACCCGTAAAGATCAAAGGGAGGAGAGGGAATCCTCTTATTCTAGTGAGTAACGGCGGTGCAGAGAACTAGGTAATGCGTGTCTTAATGAACGCACTGTCCCGGGCACGCATAGGTCTGAGGACGCAGCAGAGGGACAAAAATCACAGTCCTAGTGAACGCTCCTTTTTATGAGATGACTTGGTTAACGGTGATGATAACAGCCAGGTAATATAATCGTGGGTATTTTTCTTCTATATTTTATAAGATTTATACGTTAGACTTAGATCTCATAGTAAGGAACAAGACTTACTTTAAAAAAAAAATAAATTGAAGCAGAGAAGCTGGGTATCAGAAAGGTCAATGCACAAAAGGACTGTCGAAAGCCAACGACACACGTCACCCGGGCTCACCGCTCCCCAGGCAGCTGACAGACCACAGCAGCTGCCTCTCCAGTATTCAGCCCCTACTTACTTGAATCTTCCAGTCAAATTTGGAAAGACTCTATTCCTTACCTCTCGATTCTGATGTATTTCCACATATAGGGACGCAAACCAACCCTCTCGCTTGATAGGGACAGGCAATTTACTTCTTTAAAGGTTTCTTAGCTGTTTTGGAAAAATAGTTGGTTCTACTTCTGCCAGAATTTCAATGCCTTGTTTCCCTGCTTCTTCCTTACTTGTAGATAGAGTGCCTCCTGGCACCAGATTCTCTCTGCTAAGTGCCTATGTGTGAATGATTTGGTTAATCAACTGACTGACCGATTCCCTCCACAAATATTCGAGTGACTCCTCTGTGCCACTGGCGGGCAGCAGTGAACAGCAGAGACAGGCTCCCTCCCGTCATGAAGCATCCTCTCTAATTGTAAGAGGATATAGTAAATTAGGAAACAAATGGTGCACATGACGGAACGGAGCCCCACCTAAGAGTTGGATGTACGGAGAAAACATGGAAATTAAAAAATTTTGTAAATTAAATGTAAATATTATAAAATATATTTTTTATTTTTATAAAATGTTATTTTTATAAAATATTTATTTGTATGTGAATATTATTTTAACTTATTTATATTGTAAAATGTAAATTAAGGAACACGCAGACTGTAGCCCATCTCCTTTGAGCGTCCACCTACTGGTTAGTGGGAGGGACTAGTCACCTCTGGTTCAGCGTTAATCCAAACAAATCATGAGAAACAGTTCCTCCAAGGCAGTGGTGCTCAGATTTTGGTGGGTATCAGATTATGATGGGGAATGGAATGGGTGTCAAGGCCGAGGCCCTTCCCACTTTTAGAGGCCGGGGCCTCTGGGGGCTTTAGGAGCTCCCCAAGTGCTTCTGATAACCACTGGTTATCAGACTGGTTCTGGACAAAGCCCAGTCTCTCTTCGACAACGTGCGCAGGTGCTCGTCTGGCCTCTCTTGCGGTAATTTCCCTGACCAAAAGGGAGGATGAGTCAAAGCTCTAGGCCAGGGAGTTCCTTGCTAATTGTCTGATGTTTGCAGCAGAAGTTTACGGTGACGAACGATCATCATCTGTCTTCTCTGGGCTGAGACAGGGCCCAAGGCATCCCTCGATGTCTTGAGTTCCTCTCAGTTACTGCTGCCCCTAAAGGCTTTTGGGGTTTGACAGTGGTTCCTTCTAGTTCTAGCTAAGACCTGCTTTTCAGAACTCACTACAGAGCCACCTGCTTCTTACGAAGATGACTCCCTCTGATAAGCTTCCCTAGCTGGACCTTCAGAGTTCAAGGTCCTGTTTCTACATTGTAGAAGGCAAGGGAACTCAGGGGAACTCTGGGACTCCTACTGCAGGCTATGCCATGCCCCCAAGCTAACTGTCTGTGCTTTGCCTAAGGGCAGCTTGTGATGAGACCCGGGTGTGGGGGAGGGGCCTCCTCTCTTCCCTGCTTCCTCAGTTCCCGGGGTCAGAAAGGAAACAGGCTTCCTGGTCTTTCTTTGCTGTCTGGATTTCCCTCTGATCTCTTCCACAAAACCCTGATCTTTTATAAGCTAAAGGAGATAGAGGAATTTAGATCATCCTTTTTCAGGACCAAAGCGTGGCGTTTGATTTTCAAGAGCTTGATGTTATCTAAGACTTTCTCAGTACAACCCTCCTGGAATTAATCTTAATCTTAATCTTAATCAGCAGGCAAAGGATTCTCAAAAAAAAAAAACAAACAAACCAAGATTTATTCTCAGGAAGGCAAAACAAAATTGCATTTATAATTTAAAAGGAGAATTCTTTTTGCTTTGTGAAAGTAAACTGTAAACTTTCATCACAGTGATAAACTCTATTAATATAATTAAACAGGCTAATGTGACAGAGGGTCTGAGAAAAGGAGAGAGTGATTTGAGTAAGTGTAAGGAAATGCTCTCCTGAGTCGGTGACATTTGAACTGAGACATGAACGGTGCATGGAAACAGGCTTGAGACCGTCTAGGAAGAAGTGTTCCAGGCAGAGAAATCAAACGCAAAAGCCGTGGGGCTATTCATGAGTCTGGCGTGTTGGAGAAAAGGAAGAAGTCTTGGAAGTTCCTGCAGAGCCAGCACTCAGGGAGGTAGGCAGGGCCAGGCTGTGAGAGCCTCAAAGAGTTTGATTTTTCTCCCAAATGAAATATGAAGCCATTTGATTTTTTTTTTCCTTCCTTTTGGAGCAGGGGAGTGACTTGATCTGATTTATGTTTTCAGAAGATCAGTATGGTGGCCACGCCATGACGAAGCGTAGACTGGGGAATACAGAAAGCAGGCAGACCCAGACGGCAGGCCGTTGAATTATTTAATTTGGGAAACTAATGGAAGTTGGCTCCGACAAGAATGTCAAATGGGTCACGTTCAAGGAGCCAGGGGTGGGACAGTGTCTGGAGAGAGGTGACAGGACCACATGTGAGCAAGCAGAGGAAGAGGAAGCGAGCCAGGATGATTCTCGGGGTTTCCCCGCGTCTAGGTGAGTAAATGTACGGACGCAGGTATACGTGTGTGTGCGCGTGTGTACGTGAAAATGCAAGGTTGTGTGTGTGTGTCTAGATATATAACGTCATTTAAAAAAACGCTTTCTTTTAAAACCAGTGTGCAGACTGTGGTCTCAGTTATTTTTTAAGTAGGGTTGCTACATGTTG
The DNA here is from genome assembly GCF_964662115.1 of Mustela nivalis. Lineage (NCBI taxonomy): Eukaryota > Metazoa > Chordata > Mammalia > Carnivora > Mustelidae > Mustela > Mustela nivalis. Next base: position 2,071,077 of record NC_139023.1, read on the forward strand.
CTAATCACACTGTCCAAGGTGGAAAAAAAAATGATTAACATTTTAATAACCTACATGAAAGGTAGTTTGCTAAATACTTTACACAGATCACCTTGCTTGAAATGTATGCCTCAGTTTTGAGGCATACATTAATGCCTCAACAGTAATGAAAATAAATGAAATTCAACAGTAATGAAATTACTGTTTCTACTATGTTATAGGTGAGGAAACTTTATCCTGGAGGGAAAAGAACAGACTAACAGACTTGAAACATGCATTCAACCCACCTTTTTAAAGGACCTACCGTGTGTGTTTTGTTCATAGTGAGGCTACAAACGGGTGCCTTCATTACCGTAGAGACGGCACGCTGACCACTCACTGGGAAAAGAAGTTTCAAATCCTCCTTGTTGGGTGGTGTATTTTCTGGGTGCCAAATTAGTTAAAACAAGAGACTTTGCCTTCCACTCACTAACTTGACCCAGACAGAGCACCTGCGGTCAAACTATTCTTAAGCACGCACCGTCGCAGGGTGGCCGCTGAAATACATGATGGCTTGTATAAATCAATGTTGTTATGGTTTTAGATGGTGGAGTGTGACCAAGGTAGGAGGGTTTAAACTTAATTGTGTTGGTTTTTTGCATGTTTTTTTTTTTTCTGCTTTGTTTTTATCTTTTTCCATGCCAGGTTCTACTCCCACTACCTTAGTTTTCCCCGTAACAAAACAGCAATGTGGACACTGGCTTCCATCCAGCTGCTCTAAGAGTCCTGGGCAGTTGCTTGTACGTGGTGTCCTTCTTCTGCAGGAGTCCGGAACACCTCCCTTCCGTGGGGTAGACCCAACCCACAGATGCCAACGCAGTTTCCATAGCGCTCCTCCGTTTGCTTTACTGCACTTTTGTCAAACTTAAACCTACTTCTGATTATCCCCAGCAGGATTAGGTCATCACATTTATCTCTTATTTTCATGTAGAACTTTTTGGCTCTTTTTTAGTTTTGTGTGTTTTTTTGTTCTTGTTTTTGTTTCTGCTTTGCTTCTATGCCTTGCATTCATAGTGTGCAAGTATGAAAAGGAAGGAACAAGGTTACTTTTAAATAGTACAAAGCTATATTTGGAAGACTGTTGACCGTTCAGGGAAGTTGCCTACAGAATCAAGTAATGAATCAGTGCGTCCTTTACTCCAACCTTTCTCCAAAAGCGAAGGGCAACCTTCGGATATATGGAAACAACTTGGAAATAGGCACAAGGCAATCCTGAAAATACAGACCAGAAGGAATGATAAGCAATACCATTTTGTTCAACATAATGTGCTGCTATCAAGAGAAGGAATTTAATTTCTGATAAACGAGGAGGGGGGTAGGATGCCAGAAAGTTTGGAATACGTGTACAGCCTCCCACAGAAATTGCTTCAGGCACTGAGGGCAGCACAGAGGAGAGTAAATTCTAGTATGCTCGCTAGGTACGGGGTCATACTGCCCTCACACCATCTTCTTCTATTTGCCAGATTTTACTTATCTATTGTTTTTTTACTGCCTGATTAAGGCTCAGTACTACTACAACTCTTGAATCAAACTCTGGGCATTCGTATTTTCTTTTTTATTTTTTAAGATTTGGTTATTTATTTTGGAGAGGTTGAGAGAGACCAAGAACACAGGGGGGCAGTGGGGAGAGCAGAGGGAGAGGAAGACTATCCTGCAGAACCCCGCTGAGTGTCAAGTCTGAGGCAGGGAGAGAGGTTCAGTCTAAGGACCCTGAGATCATGACCCAAGCCAGAATTAAGCATCATGTTGGACACTGAAATAGCTGAGCCACCCAGGCAGCCCTGGGCACTCAGATTTTCATCTTCTCCTGTATTAGAAGATCTGGTACCAGGTGGTGGGTATTATAGAGGGCACAGATTGCATGGAGCACTGGGTGTGGTGAAAAAATAATGAATACTGTTTTTCTGGAAATAAATAAATTGAACAAAATTAAAAAAAAACAAGGAAAAGAAAAGAATCAGAAAAGCAAAAAAAAAAAAAAAAAAAGAAGAAGAAGAAAAAAGAAAAAAAAAGAAGAAGAAGAAGAAGATCTGGTACCTTGTGCTAAACATGTCGAAAACACCAGTCCTCATCTCTCGTCTTCCAGATCTTGCTTCTCTTGTCAATTCTCCATGGAGGGAGCTGAAGAGCGATTAAACTCAACCTCCACGCAACGCAGGCCAACCAGCTGATACAAAGATTCAACTAAAAATTCAACACTTCCAAGTTAACACTCTGCTCGGGACTCCAGTGTTCCCTCTCTTCGTCCTTCCCAGCGGCTGTATGATCAGACCCTCACCACTCTCCTCACGCCTCTGACCCACCACTCCTTACAGACGGTGGTGCCTCCTACTCAATTTTTCATATCACCTGAGTAATTGTGACTTCAAGTCCCTACCCTCAGGCCGACCTGACTGCCGAGCTCCCGACCAACAGTCCTCTGATTGTGTTCACCTTAATTTTCTAGAAACTACCAGCTCAGTCCTAAACTGAACTTGACCTCTGTGTCTCCATTTCTGTTCAGGCTAACACCATCTCTTGCCAGGATTCTTTGAACTCTTTAGGATTTCTCTCCTTGCATTCAGCCTAGATTCCTCTCAGTTAGCATGTGTATTTCTGTTTTATCTAAATTTGTCGAATTTCATTTTGCTTAAAAGCACTTCATCCAAATTAAAACTAACTTTTATGTTAAATTAAATTCTGGATAAAAGGTCTTGAGATTCTTCAAAGTAGTGCTTATTGTGTTCATAAAGAGATTACAAAAAAAAAATCCAGCACTCACTGCAATAAAGCTGGAACCAAAAGTCAGGTAACCCCCAAACAACTATTCAGTAGGAAATGAGATATTTTGTTTTTCAAAATGACTCTGAGTTTTAAAGATGACTTTAAAATATAAGATTTCATGGTAGAAATTAATAAGAATGTGAGCAATACATTTCAAACACCTGTGGGATATAGTGAAATAGTACCCAGAGGAAAATGGTTATTCTTCCATGAACTTATTAAAACACTGTAAGAATTGAAAATAAGGGAACTCCATAGTTACCTCAAGAGGGTAGAAAAAAAAAATTCATCCTGTTTTGTGTGTGTTGAGTTTGAGGAGTTCATTATAGATCCTGGATATCAACCTTTTGTCTGTACTGTCATTTGCAAATATCTTCTCCCATTCCGTGGGTTGCCTCTTTGTTTTTTTGACTGTTTCCTTTGCTGTGCAGAAGCTTTTGATTTTGTTGAGGTCCCAAAAGTTTATTTTCGTTTTTGTTTCCTTTGCCTTTGGAGACATATCTTGAAAGAAGTTGCTGTGGCTGATATTGAAGAGGTTACTGCCTATGTTCTCCTCTAGGATTCTGATGGATTCCTGTCTCACGTTGAGGTCTTTTATCCATTTTGAGTTGATCTTTGTGTACGGTGTAAGAGAATGGTCGAGTTTCATTCTTCTACATATAGCTGTCCAGTTTTTCCAGCACCATTTATTGAAGAGACTGTCTTTTTTCCACTGTATATTTTTTCCTGTTTTGTCGAAGATTAACTGACCATAGAGTTGAGGGTCCATATCTGGGCTCCTTACTCTGTTCCACTGGTCTATGTGTCTCTTTTTATGCAGTACCATGCTGTGTTGGTGGCCACAGCTTTGTAATAAAGCTTAAAATCAGGTAACGTGATGCCCCTAGTTTTATTTTTGTTTTTCAACATTTCCTTAGCGATTCAGAGTCTCTTCTGATTCTATACAAATTTCTGGATTATTTGCTCCAGTTCTTTGAAGAATACTGGTGGAATTTTGATCGGAATGGTATTAAAAGTATAGATTGCTCTAGGCAGTATAGACATTTTAACAATGTTTATTCTTCCAATCCAAGAGCATGGAATGGTCTTCCATCTTTTTGTGTCTTCTTCAGTTTCTTTCATGAGTGTTCTGTAATTCCTCGAGTACAGATCCTTTACCTCTTTGGTTAGGTTTATTCCCAGGTATCTTATGGTTCTTGGTGCTATAGTAAATGGAATCGATTCTCTAATTTCCCTTTCTGTATTTTCATTATTAGTGTATACGAAAGCCACTGATTTCTGTACATCGACTTTGTATCCTACCACGTTGCTGAATTGCTGTATGAGTTCTAGTAGTTTGGGGGTGGAGTCTTTTGGGTTTTCCATATAAAGAATCATGTCATCTGCGAATAGAGAGAGTTTGACTTCTTCATTGCCAATTTGGATACCTTTTATTTCTCTTTGTTGTCTGATTGCTGTTGCTAGGACTTCTAATACTATGTTGAACGAGAGTGGTGAAAGTGGGCATCTTTGTCTTGTTCCTGATCTCAACGGGAAGACTGCAAGCTTTTTCCCATTGAGGATGATCTTTGCTGTGGGTCTTTCATAGATAGATTTGATGAAGTTCAGTTCCCTCTATCCCTATACTTTGAAGCGTTTTAATCAGGAACAGATGCTGGATTTTGTCAAATGTTTTTTCGGCATCAATTGAGAGGACCATGTGGTTCTTCTCTCTTCTCATATTAATTTGTTCTATCACACTGATTGATTTGCGAATGTTGAACCATCCTTGTAGCCCAGGGATGAATCCCACCTGGTCATGGTGGATAATCTTTTTAATGTGCTGTTGGATCCTCTTTGCTAGGATCTTGTTGAGAATCTTAGCATCCATATTCATCAGTGATATTGGTCTGAAATTCTCCTTTTTGGTAGGGTCTTTGCCTGGTTTGGGGATCAGGGTAATGCTGGCTTCATAGAAAGAGTCTGGAAGTTTTCCTTCTGCTTCAATTTTTTGAAACAGCTTCAGGAGAATAGGTGTTATTTCTTCTTTGAAAGTTTGGTAGAATTCCCCAGGGAATCCGTCAGGTCCTGGGCTCTTGTTTTTTGGGAGGTTTTTGATCACTGCTTCAATCTTGTTACTAGATATCGGTCTATTCAGGTTGTCGATTTCTTCCTGGTTCAATTTTGGGAGTTTATAGTTTTCCATTTCATCTAGGTTGCTAAGCTTATTGGCATATAACTGTTGATAATAACTTCTGATGATTGTTTCTACTTCCTTGGTGTTAGTTGTGATCTTTCCCTTTTCATTCATAGTTTTATGAATTTGGGCTTTCTCTCAGGCAATCATATAAAAAAATGGGCAGAAGATATGAACAGAGACTTCTCCAATGAAAACATACAAATGGCTATCAGACACATGAAAAAATGTTCTTCATCACTAGCCATCAGGGAGATTCAAATCAAAACCACATTGAGATACCACCTTACACCAGTTAGAATGGCCAAAATTAACAAGACAGGAAACAACATGTGTTGGAGAGGATGTGGAGAAAGGGGAACGCTCTTACACTGTTGGTGGGAATGCAAGTTGGTGCAGCCTCTTTGGAGAACAGTGTGGAGATTCCTCAAGAAATTAAAAATAGAACTTCCCTATGACCCTGCAATTGCACTACTGGGTATTTACCCCAAAGATACAGATGGAGTGAAAAGAAGGGCCATCTGTACCCCAATGTTTCCAGCAGCAATGGCCACGGTCGCCAAACTATGGAAAGAAACAAGATGCCCTTCAACAGACGAATGGATAAGGAAGATGTGGTCCATATACACTATGGAGTATGATGCCTCCATCAGAAAGGACGAATACCCAACTTTTGTAGCAACATGGACGGGACTGGAAGAGATTCTGCTGAGTGAAATAAGTCAAGCAGAGAGAGTCAATTATCATATGGTTTCACTTATTTGTGGAGCATAACAAATAGCATGGAGGACATGGGGAGTTAGAGAGGAGAAGGGAGTTGGGGTAAATTAGAAGAGGAGGTGAACCATGAGAGACTATGGACTCTGAAAAACAATCTGAGGGGTTTGAAGTGACAGGGGGGTGGGAGGTTGGGGTACCAGGTGGTGGGTATTATAGAGGGCACGGATTGCATGGAGCACTGGGTGTGGTGAAAAAATAATGAATACTGTTATGCTGAAAATAAATAAATTTAATTTAAAAAAATTAATCCTGGGAACTTTAAGAAACTATTTTACTGATAAAGTATTAATTGACAAAAGAAAAAAAACCTTAAATCTTTATTACAGACAAAAGCTGATTTTAAAAAAAAATCATCATAACAGAAAAGAAAATATGTACGCTTGACCCAGGAGGGAAAGAATAAATAATGATGCCAGGACTAAGAAAAGGAAGAACAACAGATTTGAGTTAATGGAAATGAGAAAATAAATTACAAAGGTAGATAAAAAAGTAATTTCCAAGAGCATGTAAATCGCTGAAAGTCAATTTATGTAGAGGTAGAGTATCCGTATAGTCCAAAATGAAATGATAACCACTTCTCTCCACAAGGCAATCAGCTCAGATAATTTAATAGTGTTCAATAGGCAATTCCTATGATAGTTAAACTCTGTACAGAGAAAGAGAAGTACCTCCCAACTCATTCCCTATAGCTACTATAACCATGACATCCAACTATCCAGCTGTGGGTTTTTTTGTTTTGTTTTGTTTTGTTTTAGGAACAAAAACATGCACCAATCTTATCTGTAAAAATAAATGTAAAGTCTTCTTTTTTTTTTTTTATTTTATTTATTTGACAGAGAGAGAGATTGCAAATAGGCAGAGAGGCAGGCAGAGAGAAAGGGGAGGAAGCAGGCTCCCTGCAGAGCAGAGCCCCCGATGCGGGACTCAATCCCAGGACCCTGGGACCATGACCTGAGCTGAAGGCAGACGCTTTAACCCACTGAGCCACCCAGGTGCCCCAATAAATGTGAAGTCTTAAATGAGATATTACAAATCAGATCCAAAAACAGCATTACAAGACTCACTGTACCAGATAGAGTTTAGTCCTATTTGGAAATATATTAATGTAATCTGTAAAATAAATGGATTAATGGAAAAACATATAATCATATTGACAGGTAATCTTTAAGAGATAAGATTTAAGATCCAATTGGGACAAGTCTCTTTATAGAAATTTTTGTTTCCTAAAATAGGAACCACAGAATTTAGAGTATAGCTTGAAGCTGTTCATTTCTCAAATATCCTCTTTTTAGAATTTGACAGCTTTTTATTTTTTCAAATGAAACTCACAAATTGTCTCTAAAGTGGCTCTGGAATAGCATATGCAGAAGAAAAGTCAAAAATTTTATAAATAAGAACATTATGACCATCTCATATTTGTGAAGAAGGTACAACTTCCAAGTCATTCTCATGTGAATTATTAAATTTGATCTGAAACGTATATAGGACTGACACTGCTGTTCTCTAGATCAAGTCACCTGGTCTTTGCACCTTGAGTGTTGAACTCCCTGCCGTGCTGGTCTCACAGCTTCTGCTTCTGGCCCCATTTCATCTCTTCTCAATACGGCAGCCCACGTGATCTCTTAAATACAAGCCAGGAAATATTATGTCTCTCTACAAAACCCCATGATAACTTCCCATCTCTTTCAGAGAAAAAGCTGAAATCATTCCTTGCCTATAGCCCACCCGCCCCACCCCCACCTCTGTCCCCTCTCACTTCCTGTCCCACTTCTTTCTCTCGCTCTCGCTCTCCTCCAACCACGTTAGCGTCCTGACCCTTCCTCACGTAGGAGGGTTCTATTCCCACCTCAGGGTCTTTGCACTGACCCCTGACACATGCTTTTCCTAATACATTTACTTTCTTGAGACTTTGGCTCAAACGTCACCTTTTCAGAGTGGTTTTTCCTGATGACCCTTCTTAGAATGGCAAGTGCTTTGGTTCTCTTTGTCCCTCTTCCCCTTGCTGCTTAATTCCACAGCCTTTCCTGCTCCCTAATACAATACACATTTGACACATTTGACTTACCTTCTGTCGTTCTCCAGCACATTGTAACCCTGATGGAGACAGGGTGTTCGGTGCCCAGTGTCTAGAACAGTGCTAAGCAGACGTGAGCTCTTGACAAGAAATTCTTGGGTGAATGCATGAGCTACAGATGGAGCAACCGATCCCAAAATAGTTAAATAACCTGCCCTGTGCTAGCAAGACTTCATCAGGACCTCCATCTTCAGATTCTCTAATCCACGGTACTTTTCCAGCTTACTCATTTATCCCTACGATATCCATATCGTATGTTTGAATTTGCATTTATTTTGGTCAACTGTAACTTTTAAGTATTTTCAAATGAATAAATTCTGTTTCCTAACACAAGAGCCACAGAATTCAGAGTATAGCTTGCATTTCTTCATTTCTCAAATACTATCTTTTTAGAATTTGACTGTTATTTTTTTAAAATCAGAGCTATACGCTGACAAAGACCCTAGAATGTTCAAATTAGCATGTTAAATAGAAGACTGCGTCAGATCAAGTGTATAGATACACAAAATGTTATTTTTTATGAATACAATGGGACGGAGATGAATTCTCTAGAAATGTCATGATTTACAGCAAATTCGGGGGATGACAACTTTACATTTTTCTATAAAACCATCGCTATTATGCAACAATCTGACTTTCACATCAAGCTGCAAGACCCAACCTGTCCTTGCACATTTTTGCCTGAGACTCTTAGTATTTATCCGAGAACAGACAGAAGAATAAAGCCTGAACTGTATACCTGAAAAGCACACCTACAGGAGTAAGTGATAACATATGTTTTTTAAAGCATTGAGGATATACGAGGGGTCTTTTGTTTTAACCTGAAAGCTTCCTCTGTCTTGGAGTTCACACATACGGCGCTCCTCTACTGGCCAATTAAATAATTGATTATTTTCTCAAGTTTGCCTTTTAAATGTCTCCATCATTCTCAAGCTTAACAATACGAAGGTTGATGCGGGGACCTCCGTCATAATCCCTCCGGACGGGAGCCGTTTAGAGGGGGAATAGTTAGACTTATTAGTGTAAGTCTGTCAAGTGATATATTCTCTATTCCTAACTGAGGGTGAGGTTGACTTGACTGCTGTAAGCCTCCTGGGGCAGCTGGGGCCGTTCCTTTCTGTCCGGGGGAAGCACATGGTCTTGGATTTTCAGAAGCGAGAGTGCTCGGGTTGTAACTGCCGGGCCTTGTTCTGTTTGTCTTATCTGCACCCGTGTCTCATGTGTAGTTTGTATTTGATGGGTCAGGGACATGCAGGTGACCGCTAAAAACTGGGAATTTAGGAAATAAAGCACAGAAGAGGATGGCCATTGCAAAGCGTGCCGTTTCCTCTGTGAGAACTAACAGAGAAATAGGACCGCGGCAAGAGCATTCCCGAATATCATTTCCTGACCAGGTTCTGACGGAGCACACGCGACCACGAGGAATTCTGCTCTGGGTCCGTCTGGCGTTTCATCCTTTAGACAAAATTAAAAGGTCAATCTATTTCTTGATATTTTTCCTATTTCAGCGCAGCAACCTTTCCTCACCAGGTGCATCTAAGAGCTCGGAAGACTTCGGGGCAGACATTTCTGGCTGAGGACAGAGATGCAGGGAACACTCGTGTCTTTGCAGGAAGCAGAGGTTAAGGAGAGAGGGAACCAGAGGGGTCCAGGGAACGGGGTCCTGGAACACCGGACGTGCAATTTCCACTCTTCCCGAGGAGCTTCACGAATGGATCATTCGCTCACGACCCGGAGACAGACAAAGCCCTTTGATCTCCAGCTTTACCTAGAATTGTCCCCGAGGGTAGCAAGGGCCACCGGAGACCGTTCTGCACAGTGGCAGGGTCGCATTCTGGTTACCCCAGGGCCACTGGGTCCACCCGGAGGTGGGGGACACGTCAGCGTCTTGTCCCTTCAGGCTAATGGCCGGACTCCATCTAGTGGCCGCAGCGACAAACTGGGGCTCAGCTGCCTCCAGGGACTCCCAAGCGGGGATGGTGCTGTTGAGAGAGAGAGGGCCTGCGGGACCGAGCGGGACAGCAGCAGGGCGCGGGGCCCATCGGGTCCCTCCCTCCTGCCACAGCTGGGACCCCGGTGCGGGGAGCCGTGGAGGCTGCAGTCCCGTGGCTCTGGGAGGGGCCTCTCGTTGCTTCGGGACCCAAGGGAAGATGCTGGAAAGAGGAGCGGTGGGCTCTGGGACAAGGGCTCTGCGCCGGGACTTGGGGCAGATCCCTGAGGCTAAACGTCGGTGGGACAATGTCCTGGTGCCTGAGAGGAGGTGAGACACGAAGCTTCCTCCAGTCCCCTATTCAGTCCCCGTCACTGGACGCCGTGGGGAGCTCAGGGAGCTTCCAGCTGAAGACAACAGAGAGAAGTGTACTGTGTGCACCAAAAAGCCATCACAGAAGGGACAGAGTTCCACACCAGAAGACCAGGGAACGTTCCGTGTGGAAGCGTGAGGGTCAGGTAACCGCTGGAGGTCACAGCAGTGAGCGGTGACAGGGAACGTGGAATGTCTGCGCCCGTCCGTGGCTACATCCACGTCCACACCTGTTTCTTGTGTGTGCACGCATACAGAGACACACACAAGTACATCTGTACGTACGCACTTGCAAAAGCCAATTTTAAATTTCACAATCACAAAAAGACAGAAGACCACCCGGGGAAAACACTTAGGACATGAACAACAGATCAATGTTGTTATGTTATATTGTTATATTATTATATATGTTATGTTATTGTTATATTGTTATATTGTTCACATACAAAGAATTCACATATATGGAAATTAATAGTAATAATAACAGCAACAATAATAAAAACTCTTTTTAGTGACTAAATGAGCAAAGGATATGAACAGAACACTCTCAAAAAAAGAACTACACATGTTTAAAAATCCATGTAAACTATATTAAGCTCACCAGCAGTTAGATAGATCAGTCTAACTCGTAAGTAATTAAATTAGTGTGAATTCCTGATTATTCAATTAACTCAAGTTAATTATTAACAATAAAATTTCTTGTTAGAGCAGCAAAGTTTAAAAGGGTCGAAAGCTCTAATATTGAATGCACTGTGCAGACTACGGGCTTTTGTGCACTGAAGACGGGAATGTGATGTATCTAAGTCTGGTGACGTGAGTCAACAAAGAAAAGATGTCATTGTTAAGAGTGAATCTAAAAGAAACAACTGAGTGGACAATTATACAGAAATATATTTGTAATAATCATCATTGTAGGATTTTATAGAATAGCAAAAACAAAAACAAAAACAACCCTAAAAACAGAACACAGCAAGAAACAACCAACCGATCCAAATATTTTGCTATTTGGGAATGATAAAAATAATTGGGGTATAGACACCTAGTACACTATTACAATGCAAAGAAAATTTGGGTAGATCTACATTTATGCCATAAAAATATTCATAACATTCTACAGATATTCATACATATACAGAGAACATAGCTTAGAAAAGTATACCACAATTTTATTTGAAATAATAAATAGCATATGTACATGAATTAGCATGGAAAAATATCCAGGAACATATCATTAAAACGTTACTAATGGTTATTTCTCAGTGGTGAGATTACAATTTCCACTTTATTTTTATACCTTTCTCTGTCGTCTCTATTGCCCACAATTATGATGGATTAGTTTTATTATCACATAAACCAATTAAGCAATTTTTATGGAAGAAGGAAATAAAGCCTAAGCAACTGGGACAGATTTCCATGAAACGCTCTAACCGTGCCTTCTACAATGTTTCCTAATGTGAAGTATAATTTCCTGCTTCGGTTTATAGTACTGCAGAGGTGAATAAAGAGACTAACAAAAGAGATGTATCTTTCACAGACCATGAAAGTTCCATTTCACTGGTGAAAAGTTCTCTCTTCTCATATCCCGGAGGCGTTAGATTAAGTCTCCGTACGGAAGGAGGGAAAAGGAAACTTGCAAAGACACAAAGTCTGTCTCGGAGGGAGGCAGCCCAGCAGAGAGCTTGTGTGATGGGGACACATTCCCACCCCCACCAGCTTCCTCAGTCAGCCACCCCTGCGCCGGTGCATGCGCTGTGGTCCGAATCCCGCCTCGGAGATGAAGAAATGGTGGTGGAGAGCTCAGCCTAGACAAGGAGAGGGTGGGGGTGGGGGAGGATCGGGCCTTTCACAGGCTGTGGCGTCCGTAGACCTCCTGTCTCTACCGTGAAGGTCCAGGTCCAGAGTGTCTCGCACCCGATCAACTACTTTGTTTTCCACAGCTTCTCTGAGAATCATTCTTCTCTGGTCCTTAATGTAGTTGTCAAACTTACCCTTCTGTGGCTACAAGAAGCGAGACACACTTGTGTTTGAATCCCAGTATTACCCTTTAATATCTTTGTGACTCCTGGGAAGTAACTGAACTCCCTAAAATTTCACGTCCTCATCAGTAGCGCAGGATAATGCCCTTGCCTCTGGCTCTCTGGAAGAGTGGGGGGCCCTAGCACCCAGCACTAGGCTCCGCGCCTAGTCAGGGTTCCAGAAAAGAGCAGGAAACCGTTCCCTGTGTGCTAGAGCCAAGCAGATATCAACCTTCATGAGACCTCGGTTGGTTGACTGTATCATTTATCAAACAAGCAGGATCATTTTTGAGAGTGAAAGAGGGGATGCTTTAGTTACTCCAGAGCAAGATGGGATCTGGGGACGGACCTGGGCCAAGTAGGACAGGTGGCCATTCTGGTTCTTAATGTGATTCTCTCAGACTGTGCAACATTCCTGGTGGTTGGCGCGTGATCGTCGGCGCTGAGTCTGAAGGACTGCCTTGTGGGGTGGGGCAGGAGACTCTGAGGACGCCCTGAGCACGAGTCTGGGGTGCACTTACGGGGCATTTCGGTTACTCACTTGCATGTCAGCGTCCCCATGGTGTGTTGTGTGACTTTACATCCATGGTGCCTAGCATATTGTACGTGCTCAATAAATGTTTATTGAACTTATGACCAGATGCTCTGGAACCATTAGTCTCAGGTGCCAGGAAATGGCTCCTGCAGTATCCGGATGGTTCCCGGCTGGAAGCCCAGCTTCCTAGCAGTTGGAAAACTGCACCCCGATGGTCCGCCGGCGACGGCAGCAATCATCCGTACTACCTGTTGGGTCAAGAAGAGAGTTGCTGGCTGCTGCTCTCCAGACGAGGTAGTGGGGCTTTCTGAGGGGTTCGGACCCTACCTGGCTTTCTTAGCATCTTTTTGGGTCACTGTGCTTTGCCTGCAGAATCATCTCTTGCGTCCGTAAGACTGTGAGCCCTTGGAGAGCAAGCAGCGGGGTGGTTTTGTTCACATGTGTGTTCCCAGACCTTCCAGATCTCAATAAATATTCAGGGGATGAAACATAAGAGATTGTGATAATTAAGTGGTTATGAAATAAAGATCCAGAGATAAAAACTGAAAGGAGTATTGTAACTTGCCATATAAATGTGGCAAGTTCACGTATCTTTCCAATATCTGTAGAAGGGAGAATTTTTAACCTCACAATGTGAAAAAAAAATCTCACAGTGTGGCATCAGGTATGCCAGCTGTCACCAAAAGGTATTAGGTGTAAGTACTATTAAGACAATAAGTCTGTAAGTCATAGCGGCAATGCTAATAGCTTTGGGTTCAGATCAGTCTGAGTTCCCATGGAATCTACTTTTTTTATTCATGGTTAGAATTTGAACATTAACTTAGTTTATCCAAGTCTCAGCTTCCTGCAAAGACTAAGCGAGGGGCCACTCTGGAAAACAGTTTAGAGGTTCAAACTAGAGGGTATTTGGTAAGAGAACTAAGTCAATCAGACGAAGACAGTCATCATAAGATTCACTCATACGTGGAATTTAAGAAACAAAACAGAGAAGCATAGAGGAAGGGAGGGAAAACTAAAACAAGAGGAAATTAGAAAAGGGGAAACCAAAAGAGACATGTAATCATAGGAAACCAACTGAGGGTTGCTGGAGGGGAGGTGGGTGGGCGTTTGGGGTAACCGGGGGAGGGACATTAAGGAGGGTAAGTGATGTACTGAGCGCTGGGTGTTATAGAAGACTGGTGAACCACTGACCTCCATCCCTGAAACTCATCGTCCACTGTCATGTTAATTAATCAACTGTAAATTAAATTAAATTAAAAGAATAAAGACTTCCCATATCAAAATTAACAAAAAAAAAAAAAGAAGACTAAGATAGGGGCACGTGGGTGGCTCAGTCAGTTAAGTGTCCAGCTCTTGATTTTGGCTCAAGTCGTGATCTCAGCGTTGCGCGATCAAGCCCTGCGTACGGGTGTACCCGACTCGGACGCGGGCGTACCCGACACGGACACGGGTGTACCCGACACGGACACGGACGCGGGTGTACCCGACACGGACACGGACGCGGGTGTACCCGACACGGACACGGACGCGGGTGTACCCGACACGGGCACGCGTGTACCCGACACGGACGCGGGTGTACCCGACACGGGCGCGGGCGTACCCGACACGGACATGGGTGTACCCGACACGGACACGGACGCGGGTGTACCCGACACGGACGCGGGTGTACCCGACACGGGCGCGGGCGTACCCGACACGGGCGCGGGCGTACCCGACACGGACACGGACGCGGGTGTACCCGACACGGACACGGGTGTACCCGACGGGGGCACGGGTGTACCCGACACGGGCCCTGCTTAAGAGCGTCTCCTTCTGCCCCTCCCCCACCTCCTCCTCCCGCCCTCTTAAAAAAAAAAAGTACCCTTATCAAATATAGATCTTTAAAGGGAAAGAGTAACTCAGACCTTGTGAAAGGAAATGCACATGTAACAAAGGAAGCGCGCGATTATCAGTAGCAGGACCCCGACCCAAGCTTACCGCAAGGTCTTAGAACCCGATGCATGTGTCGCTATCATCTCCATGTCTATCATATGTAAAATAAAAGTGTCCTTTTTTTGTTTATTAAAAAATATTAACACTCTTCTTCACAATTAGAAGGCCAGGAAGGTTTATTAGGCTTGGATTATTGGGACTTGAGGATGAAGGAAGAGATGCAATGCACAGAAACCGGTAGATACTGAACGTTCTACAGCATCACAAAGCATTTGCACAAGATCCACCGCGTTGGAACGAGTCGCGAGGCGGAGGGCAGGTCCCACGCGTTACCGCGGCTTTGCTCGGCACGTTACCTGGTTGCTCCCACGGACACGGGGGGCCGCATGCGACTCATGGTCCTGGCTGACTGAAGACGCGCTTGAGGCTTCCAAAAGTTTCCACTCTCTCTTTCCCGGCCAGAAAACCAAACTGCAGGTGCGTCACAGGGACGGGAAGGAGCTTCGTGGGATTGGTTCGGTGGGGGAGAACCCGGAGAAACCCTCTGTGTAAATGCGTGTGTAAATGTGTGTGGGTGCGTGGACGCACGAGCATCTCCGTCTACACAGCCTGCGGGAGCTGGAGCTACAAGAGTGGAGGGAGCTCCTTCTGCATTCAGGGTCGGAGACAAAGAATCTTTGTCTCAGGACTCTCGACTCTCTGGTCTTTGGGGTCTCTCGCTGGCTCAGACGCTCACTCACTAGTGTCTCAGTCAGACCTGGGGACACTCCATAGCTCCACACGGTATGATGTTATCATCTTGATTACTCAGCATTGCTCGCAGTTTCCATTTTAAATCATCCTGCTTCAGATATGAATTTTTCCCTCAAAACTGACTGGTAAGCAAGATGACAGCTCAGTACTCATTTTGCTTTTCCATTCATCTCCTTAGGATACCGCGGGAAAAAACCCTAGAGCAACACACACTTTCTGAAAACATAGCTAAGAGGTGTTTCATAGATAGAATCCCGTCCAAGGCTAGAAACATTAACCCATTCAGTCCATTGACACAAACTCTTGTACGCTGGAAAGTTAAAAAACACTTTTTGAAAAGGGTCTTAGAGGAGCGTGACTCCTCCAGAAAACAGCAAGTGTGTTCTCTGGATTATAGAGACTGAAGTGTCCCCCCGCAAAATGAAGGCTTCTCTGGGCCAACACCCAGTATTACATGGAGAGGCAGTAAGAGTTTGAAACCAACTGCGTTTGTCTAGTTTATCCCCACAACTTTCTCTCTTAGCCTTGAAAATGGCTGCCTTTCTGAGATAATTATTTTTAACTGTTTATGATTTATTTTGATAGCAGTCTATCTCAAAGGAGGGAGGTCTGATGGTATACTTGGAGAACTCTACAACTTTTTATAAGATACAAATAAATAATATAACTTTAATAATACTGTGATTTTTTTCTGTTAACATTTACGTGTTTTAATTGATACCTTTTATTTGCCAAATCATTTGCTTATAGAAACCTTATTGAAGGGAGTTGTTATCAAGAAGGGATTGAAGTAACTGTTGATGAGAGACAGGATAAAATACTTTACTGGTATTTAACTTCATTCACTTATCTACCTGTCATCATCGTCTACCATGTAGACATGTCCCGAATGCTCAGAAAGGACGAAAGGGCAGCAACATGGGAACGTGGACTTACTGAATGCGGAACAACCTTGGGCAGGTGTGACGTTATCACACGCAGTTGTTCTGAGTCCATGGGAGGCCCCTGGGGGCGTTCAGCCACGTGGAACCCAAGGTCGGGGCAGGAGTTGCCCAGCTGGGCCTGAACGGTACTTAACACCTGTATTTTAAAGAGCCGGGGAGCAAAAACTGGATCTTGTGCCAGGACAAATGTCCTGAGGCAGCTTTTAGGTCGGACAGTGATTAACATATAGTCTTAAATAAGTATGGATTAAATTACATTTTATAACAGTTTTCAACTTTAACTAGCTGTGAGGGCACTCACATCTTCTGTCAGTTTTCAGTGGCTTGACTCTCGGACAAGAACCTCCCTATGTAGTAATGTGCTTGTTCGGACGAGGGCCTAAAATAGACCACGTTTTCCTGAAGGGCCCAGGTGAAACTACTCATGGTTATTCCTTTGATCAGCACTGTCCGGAAGCTTCCGTAATGACGGCAATGTCCTACGTCTGTGCTGTCCAGTCAGAGAGCCACTAGCCATGTGTGGCTATTAAGCATTTGAAATGTGGTCTTTTGGAATGAGGAAAATAATTTTTATCTTTATCCAATTTTAATCAATTTGAAGTTAAATAAAGTTAAACATCTGGTTAATGGCTACAGTATTCATACAGCTTTAGACTCGAGCTCTCCTAACTCTTTCGATGCTGAGGGCATTGTTCTGGATGGTTCAGTGGTGTCAGATACGAGACCCTTAAAACCTTGGCCAGAACTGAAACTCAAGCTGCCTGTCATCCCTGAACCTGAAGAATCTCTTATTTAGGGTCCTTCCACCGTTAGCCCCCGGTTTATGTCGATGAATGAATAAATTACTGTCCAGGGCCTTGTGTCTCCATCCGTGATCGTGGTAACCGTCTTCAGTTGCCCAGGGACGCTAAAGATCCCTCCTCTCCCCTCCTCTCTCCTCTTCTCTTTTCTTCTCTTTTCTTCTCTTCTACTTTCTTCTCTTCATTCTCTTCCCTTTCCTCTTTTGTCTGTCCTTTTTTGAGTAAGTGGCTTTACAGTCAAGACAACTATCTCTCATCAGTTATAAATATCCAGGAACTGGCTCTGGCATTTCCATAAAAGCAATAAACTTAAGAGAAGCCCCTTCAGTTAGTAAATCTTCAATGTGTAGATTCTGTCATTTCATTCTTCTTTGGGCTCTAGGTCAGGTATGTTGTCTGCACCTACGTGTGCCGGCTAAGCATGATAGACCCTGTGCGTCCGTCTCACAAATTCACACTTTACTCCAGAAAGCTATTGGAGACTTGAGGAAGAATAATCATGAAGTCTAAGTTTCATTAAGATTTTTGACTTTAAAATATGACATTTTCGTTGAGCTCAAAATACTCATGTTTCTGTGCTTTCTTCCTTGTTCTCAAAGCATTGAGTCATTTTCTTATGTGTCTCACGGGTGGTTCAAAGCAGAAGGCACTAGAGAGTCTGCCTGCTACAAGACAGAAATATCTCATCTTGATGATGAACTCTAGATCTCCGTTTCATAACTGGAGAGAGTGGAGTAAAATTTTAATATAACTTCTAGAATGTTCTGCTAGGGGAAATGGGAACTCCTAAGGACATTGCAGGCAAATACAACTTCAGAATGCTCTCGGCCCAACCTATCACAGCCGAAATTTCTCTTTGCAACATGCTGCTCTCCATGGAAGTAGTACAAAGTGAGCTTCAAATGAAAGGTAGTAGAAAGCACAGCTCCAAAGGGCTCTGTTACCACTCGAAGCTTGCCAAGCTGGCCATCTATTCCTGCATTATAAAATCATCCAAACCTTACTAACAGCTCTGGGCTTTCTAATCCACGTTATTGACACCGGAATATGGGCTCCAGATTCCACGCAGCATTTGTCTGACTGTTTCAACTGGCAGAACTTTTAGATTGTGTCATTGATTTCTCCCATTTCTAACAAGATTATTTAATGAAACGACATATGTTGGACCCAGCTTCAAGTCTGCTCGTGTGTATGTATACTCGTGTTTATAGTGATGGAACATCTCCAGAAAGCAGGACTGAAGTCCTGAAAACACCAGAATGTTTCTCTTAAGTCAGTCCATTTTGGGAAAAGCTCTGTCACATGGTTCTTGCACATAATCGCCTCACCTCTGCACTGCTGCGTTCACATCTGGCCTGAGCCCTCATGGGGGGGTTGTTCGCTGTAATTCAATGGCAGTTTGCCCATGCTTCGAGTTCGAAAATGTAGTTGGCTGATAATTTGAGCTCAGGGGTTGGAACGTAACCGTACCTCACTCTCTGCTTCAGTGACACCGCTGTAGAGCCAGCGCGTGTGTGCGAGTGTGAGTGTGTGTGAGATATGGCATACGGGGCTGAGAGGAAGGCACTGTGGGGGAGGAAAACACCTGCCACTCTCTGATTTTAACTTCTTCTAGGACTGGATTTCTCATTGCCCTCAGAGCAGCAGTTTGGCGTCCCAGAAGGAGATGAGGACAAAATGAAAGTCAAGGTGTTGCAAACTAAAATGGACAACATTAAGGGCACGAGGAAGAGTGTGGTTCAGGCTCCAACCTCGTTAATGGGAGCAGCTCCCAACTGTCTCGCAGGTAGACCTCACTCTCCTGCAGGCTGCAGCTCCAACACCCAGACCACTCTGGCCTTCGACTCAAGGCAACCAAAGTTGGATTAGTTTTTCCATGTCTTTTGATTGTCCTGGAGAAAATAGGAATAATAAACAGGACCGAGGAATTCTTACAAAACCACATCCCAATCACTAACTGAAATGATTACCGTATACCACATTTGCTCCTTTTAGATTCGTAATAAATGTTCAGTATAAGTTAAAAAGGTGATAGGAGACAGTTCATAACATAGTTTATCTTGGGGGGTCAGTTTTACCCATTCCTCACCTTTCCATAAATGGGGTTCAATTTTACCCCTGCTGGATAAAAGGACACTGTGGTAGAAGACACGTCCTACTTCTCTCTCCTCTCCTGGCTCTTCCTCATGGGAAGGCAGCGGTTGATCCAAATCGTGAAAGACTGAGAGTTGGCCGTCTACCCATGGGTCCATATTCCTCAGTGGGGAGAGGTGAAGACCGAAGATTACACGCAAACATCATAAACTTGTTCTTTCGGGTCCTTCATGCTTAATGGGATATGCGGAAGGGCATAGCTTCCCATTACGACGGCACTACAGGAGTTGGAAGAGGAGGTTCCTCGTAATACTGGACTTCCAGTTTCCCATACAGGGAAAAAGAGTCCTGCGTGCTCTCTTCCAAGAGAGTAGTGAAGTGATATTTTCAGTTCCTGTCTCCACTCTTTCTTTTTAAGGGGTCAACTTGTCTGACTGATCATGGGGGGAAATGGCCACCGGAAGTTCAGCCCCTCTTTGACTTTTTCCTTTTTAGGATCATCTACGCAAAGCACACCTTTTCCATCTTTCGGGACCTTAGCTCCACGGACAGTCTCCATACCCGCTGGGGTTGACCTACAATGAGGCAGGAAATCCAATTCAGGCAAACAGGCTCAGACCCAAACATTAATCAAATGTTGCCCTTACTAAAGTCTGAAGCTTATTTTTTGCTCCCTGGCTGAGGCCTTGGTCCATTTCCTCCATATTTCTCTGAACTCTGAGAGAATATTTACTCTGACAGCTTTCTCTGGGAAGAGGCATGGGAAGCAAAGTGGAGAATAGGACGATCAGAGCAAGTCCACTACTCTGTGACCCCCAGCTCTGCCACCAACACGGCTCCTACCTCGGCAGAGGCAATTATTCTCCTTGGTGAATAAACTGGGAATAATACCTGAAATCCTACTTCTCAGGTCAAAGGACTCATTCACAGAAACACATAAAATACATCTAATACATCAAAAAGCTATAATATAATATATCTATAATATTTTCTAGAACATTGAAGCTGTAAAGCTTCATAGGCAACAACTCAAGTAATCCTTCCAGCTCTGCAAGAGGGTCTATGTTTCATTCTTACTTAACACATGAGGTCATGGAAGTGGACACAGGTTTTGCAACTTGCACAAGTCATGTGGTTAGTGACAGAGTCGAGATTCTGATGCGACAGTCTGACTCCAAGCCTGAGCTCCTAACTCCACGCTGTACTCTCTTTACAAATCTATTTTTGTATGTTCTTTTAATTTGAGTGTGGTTGACACACAACGTTACGTTACCTTCAAGTGTACACTGTAGCCATTCGAGAAGTCTACACGTGAGGCTGTGCTCACCACCACTGCAGCCACCCTCTGTCCCCATACAAGGCTGTTACAATACCACTGACTAGGTCCCTTATGCTGTAAGATGCCCTAAGAGAAAGTAGGTGAAGGAACATAGCAAAGTGCACAAGCCCAGAGCTTAACAAGGCCAGGGCTGGACTCCAGGATTACAGCAAATGCAAATGAAAAAGACAAATACTAGAACAAAAAAAAATTGAATTTAAAAACTCAAGGTCTGAGAACATCCAGTTGTGATCAAAGACCATGAAGAAAAGTTTCATGGATTCGTAATCTTGTGTGTTGCAGATCTGAATGTATAGAACCTTACGGTATGTTTTAGTTTACCCGGTCGATAGTCACTTGATAATAGTGACATAGAACTTATCTGCAGTTCTGAGACTGAACAATTTCGACGTTGCTTGCCTGATGTAAGAGAATTATGACCCTCCCGGGCAGCGTTGCTGCTGCATCTCCTCCCAGGTTTACCAGCCCTGGTCCAGCGTTTGTCCGATGCCCATGTTTGTCATGTCAAGGAAACCATCCCTTGTTGATGGGAGCGAGTTTTTAGTGGAGGGCACAGTCAGTAGACATTCCAGTGGGTGTAAACTCTAACATGTCTACAAGTCCTTATTTGGAAAATGGGAAGACTGAATTAGATAATAATAATAAAGATAATAATAATAACTGACAATAACCAAGTATTCTGTTTCAAGCTTTTGGTGAAATCATTTGCATGTATTGTCTTATTAAACATTACAACAAGCTTATGAGGCAGGAAATTTATTGCCTCATCTTATAGATGAGTAAATTGAGACCCAAAGAGGTGAAGAAAGTTGTTCAAGATGATCTCTAAAGTGTCTAAAAATTCCAAAATGCTATAGATTTTAATTAAACTTCACAGTCTGAATAAATCTGATATAGATTAAATGAGTGCAAAAATAGGAAATGATGATTTACTTCTTAACATCAGGTCATTCTTTTTCTTCAAGGGAAGACAAGAGCTTAAACAAAAATAAAGCAATCTACCCCGATGATCAGATTAACTACAGTTAAATGCTTATCGTCTAAAATGTACCTAGAATACTCTAACAATATGTGGTGAAGTCATGTTATTGTCAAAACAGGGAGTCAGGCTCCCAGAGGGGGGAAAAAATATCTCCAAATAAGAAATGGGGACTTTGTGGTTAAAACCAAACAAACACAAAAGAATTCAAGTGGAGTTTCTCCAGTTCGGAAGACAAGTTTCCTCCTCCTGGGTGTGTTTCAGTTTTTTTTCCACGAGGTAACCATACTTTGTTGATAGTGGGTGGCAACGCCCCACTCAGAACACCATGTGAAAATGTTCAACTCTGTGCCCAACCTCTGTAACTTCTTTTCAAACGCAGCACAGTATAGTAGAGAAGAATGGGGAAGCATTCAATTAAGCAATTTTTATTTTCATATTGTATAATGAAAAGCTCTCCATTACTGGAGGAAAATGATACAAAGTCAGCAAAACTTATCCATCAGTAGTGACGTGTCTTGCACAGTCTCACTGCGACATGTCCCAGCAGCGGATTTGACTAAAGAACCAAATTTCACTTTCCATGTAATAACTATAGTAAAAAGAATTTCTTCTCACCATCTAAGGATGAAAATTACCATTATAGAAAAGCAACAGTCATTAAATAAATTAAAAGCATCTTTAAAGTTTTCCCATATATATATATGTGTATATATATATAATATATATATTTTTTAAATTGCCGTCAACTGTACAAGCATTAAATTCTGAACTAACACATTTACAGAAACTAGTGTGAAAAGCTGAGGAAAGTTTGGTTTTTAGAAAAGGGGGATCATTTAATCACCTATAAACTACATTAAAATATGATTCTCCAGGGGGAAAAAAAAAAAGCTATGCAGAGAAGTCAGATTTATCCAAGCTTTCTTATTTAATTTCGTATCTAATCTTACACATCACATGTGCATAGCTATTCTTTAACCCAACCTTGATTCAAAAAGAAGTCAATAAGCAGATGTTAGTTACTTGTTAGCACAGAGAAAAGTGAAAGCAGAAAGACTCAACCAAATAATGTAATTATAGAAAAAAAATTTGTGGCAGGGTGGTAATAGTACTATACACATATGATTGTCTATAAAAATATTAAGCAGGTGACAAGAGTTGCTCCAGAAATATTAAAGTAAAAAATCTTCTTTCAATGAATAAATGATCATCAGTTAATATAGAGCTAGGTGAATGTAAAAATGTATCTGGAGAATTGTATTCCTGAGATCTAGGGAATCCAATCTTCCAGTTTAAATTCCAATATCCCAAATCCTGTAAATTATATATTATCTACACTGTTTATAGTAAGATATTTTGAAAATACTGTATTGACATTGGCAGTCCCTGAATATGAATTTAAGAAAAGTTATTGAAAAAAATTTCACTTTTTTAAGTGACTCTGTGTGTGTGCATCTGTCACAAGTAGGAATGTGGGTGCACTGGTGGTTGGGAAAGAAAGTGGGGAACGGGACAGAGAGAAGAGGGAGTGAGAGACAGACGCACGACCTAAGACACGTCATTTCTAGACATGATTTCTCTTCTCGCACCATTGCCACTTTCATAGCAGGAGATTTGTAAAAGCCCACGTAAGAATTACACATATACTAGTACCCAAGAAATTGTGAAATAGTCACTCAATTTTCCAACTATTTCAAGTAAACTTTTACTAGTTAAAATATCATTTATTTCAACCCCTTTGACTAAAAAGAAATCTTCCTTTATTTTGGAGGGCGTAAAACTTTTCCTGTTTATAGCATAACACATCTTCAATGTGGTTGTCAAATCATGGTCACAAGGCCACCCAGAAATAACTAACTAGTGGTCAAAAAAATATTTTGATTACTGAAAGACTACCATGCACTTTAATTGTGTTGTAATTTTGTTATATAAACTGCTACTTAAAATAAAATCTTACTTAGTTCATACTCATAAGTTTTTATTATTTAGAGGCTTTTCTGCCCATTGTGGCATTTAATCTGTAAAAAGGGTCATCAATTAAAATTAAGAAAGGTAACAGACAGACATCAGGGAAGAAGGCTGAAAAGTAATGCTGGAACTGCTAGAGGAAAAAACTACATATAGAATTTCATCATTTCTACCAACGAAAAAGAAATCTTTATTGAAAGATGGGATGACAGAATACGGTAGCCACATACCGGCTCGCTTCTATTATATGATTTTGCTTTCAACCTTCTGATAAAGTTTATTAAAAGTAATTCCATCACCTGTCTCACTTCAAATATCTAACATAGCGCAGCCAGAATAAAAAATGAACTCGGAGAAATCACAGTAACTCCGGCCCCAGAGCTTAACTTACTATTCAGAATGGGTGTTAATAGAAGTTAACGGAGTTAATAGACACTCACGCCGACCTCTGTGCCTTCCGAAAGTGTAAAGAGCCTCTGTTCATGGTAATCTTTGAATGGATTTCTAATAAGTTAGAAAGTTAGAAATACGACTGAAACCACAGAGAATTCCATACTCACTCTCAAACACTGAAGACGAGCACATTCTTGCCTTTGGTTTATGAGCAGAGCCGGGCAGTGTTTTATCTGCCGGTATCATCCATTCGAGGAAGATGTGTATGAAACAGCCGGTGTCATACGCCCCAACACGGAGTATCCAAAAGGGCTTCTAGCTCAACCCGTCAACCCCTTCATTGCCCTGTGAGGTTGCTGAGGACACACAGTTAACACAGTGCCTCTTACAAAATAAATGCTCAGTAAATATTCATTAAATGATAAACCAAGATCGGAGCTACAGGTAGAGAGAGAAAACCCCACGTCTGCTGCTAGTTCATGGTCTCGGAGACAGCTTAGTTGTCTCTAATCAGGTGAGGCTCGACTAAGAGGACGGTGAACCTCCGGTGTGACATCCTCACCAGCCCAGGGTCTGAAAACATTTTTGTCACACACGGAATGTAGCTGGAGAGATTTTTGAAACAAGTTTTCAATGAGAGGATATTTATGACAAACGGAAGTGGGGAGAAAAACAAAGTGTCTGTATTTGACTTCCTTCTTTTTGGTGAATAATTTTTAGTGAGTCTGATAACGTACTGACTTCAAGGCTCAGCCTTGATCCACCTGAAAAGCTGCCTCAACCTGGATGTGGCTGAAGAACAGCATCCCACATGTGACTGTGATTCATTCATTTAAGGAAATCTCCAATTTTCCATCTGTTCTCAAGCCTTGGTATCTACGGATTACTTCACAGGAAGCCAAGGCATATCCAGAGAAGTACAATTTTAATCAAAATTTAAAAATTCAGTTGAATTTTTGTTTTTTAAAGATTTTATTTTTTTTACCTGACAGAGAGAGAGTGAGAGAAGGAACACAAGCAGGGGGAGTGGGAGAGGGAGAAGCAGGCTTCACGTTGAGCAGGGAGCCCGACTCGGGGCTCAATCCCAGGACCCCGGGATCACCACCTGAGCCAAAGGCAGATGCTCAAAAATTGAGCCACCCGGGTGCCCCTCAGTTAAATTTTTTAATTCAGTTTAAAAGAACAAATGAAGGTACTTGTGACAAAGGATTACAGAAGGGGAACTCCCCCTCGGTCTGAAAATTGGGTTGCTGCTTCCCTTTTCTTGGAGACAATGAAATGAAAATAAGTGTATTTCAAACTGAAGGGCCAGGCTTGTGCTCTTGGATCACTCTCTCCTTCTTGGTAAAGTTCTCGTAATTGAATGGTGCTTGCCAGAAGGAGAAAGGAATAAAACAAAGAATCCCGTGTAGGCTGAATTACAAAACTGTGCAAAGCAAACCTTCCTACAGAAGGGCCAGGGCAGCCGGCAACGCACCTGCATCTGTACACCCACACTCAGCACACGCTCTCCGTCATCCGTTCACACAAGGACACATGGAGGACAAACACCGGCAAACAAGAGTCTTAAACATTTCTAAGATAAACATAAATGTTGATTGGATAATTCAGCACTCGCCGAGTTGCTCAGGAATCTAGGGCAGTAAGCCTACTTAGAGATAAGTGAAAAGTTACTGGTGTTTTCCCAACCTATTTTCAAAGCCCATTACAAAAATAAATCAGTGTGTCCTTTAATAGCTCTAAAAACAGTTTGAGTGATCTTTTTTTGTGATTTTTTTTAAAAAGAAGTAAATGTCCATATTTACTAAAATCTTGCATTGAGTTACATTCAAAACAAGCACAGTCGTTCTCCTTGGTGGAAATCATCAGTCTATTTGCTCGTTATCTTTAACTATAAAAAGATCTTTTGGGGTGAAATGCATTGGCAGTGCAAAAAAAAAAAAAAAAAAGGAGGGGAGTCCATTAAATAAAGTACTGATAGAATGAAGCATCCGTGCGCGTTCTCTGCCAGGTTATCTGCAAGCACAAGACTCGACCGTCATGTTAGGATACACTTTAAGTACCACGTTCTTATTTTCATCGAAGAATAAGATGCTGAGCGAGGACATCTTCTCGGGCACACAGCAAGGCTCCGGGATCCCGGGCACGACCCCCACCGCGCGCACTATGCTCTGGATGGTGGCGTGATTTGATGGCTTCAAAGACTGGAAGAGAAATGGGAGAACAGGGGGGTTAGCGTGGGCTGCTTTCCCACCGTTCACTGCCCGTCACCTGAGCTCACCGGCACCACGGCGGACGCGCTTCAGCTCGTCCGTGATGCTCTGGCACTGTCACCTGTGCAGTACGAGCTCGGATCACACCCCACCACGACGGTTGTCGTAACCGATACACACATCCGTCACACCGGCTGTGTGTGCACATATACGCACCAGCTGTGTGTGACCTGCTATCTCACGTCCTTACAACCACAACGACCAGTGTTTATGTTTTTCAAGTAAAGAAATAGTCTCGAAAACTCAAATGACATGTCCAAAGTCGACCAGCTAGGAAGTGACAGAGTGAGGATTTGAATCCAGTCACCTAGACCAGAGTCACTTAATTAAACACAACCTGGTCCCCACACGGGGTGTTAATACGTCCTCGGATGTCTTCCACAACAGGGTTGCAAAACACCCCGTTCGTTCTCGAGTCTACGCTTCCCACAGATATATGATCGCCCCTGCTCTAGGGTTTGACACTTCGCTGTTAAAATAAAACCAAGATCAAGGAACATTGATCTGTTTGCCAGGATGGACTGGGCGGTAATCGCTCTGCGCTGTGATTGACCTGGCCGCACAGAGGTGAAGACGACCGCCCCGCTGGCCACTGGGGGTCACTGTCGCTCCATGGGTTCTGACTCCAGGCGGCCGTGTGGAAATCCGTTTCATGGGGGGCCAAATCCTCTGGGAACAGGGGGCCCGAGGTTATTCCATGGGTATCAGAAGTTGGACCAGAGGTGCCTGGCGAAGTCCTCTCCTGGGAAGATGCCGACACCCACGTGACACAGGCGACTGTCACGGGGCTCCCTCGGGCTCTGCTGCGCCCTGAAGGATGCGCCGTCCACGCCCAGGACACGCAGGTGTTGTCAGAGCGCTTCAGACCGCAGGACGGACGCCCGCCGCACCGCATCCGTGTTCCCCAACGTCTCTCTT